>NC_043985.1:3362547-3970047 GCF_902150065.1 Myripristis murdjan | reverse complement strand
CTGAAGGAAAATGCAGACTAGGCAACATCTGGATCTTCACGTAGACAACTGTTTCAATCCATCAAGTTTTATCACAACCTTTGTACGTGCACGCAGGAGAGTAAATTACACTATCAGTTACTGTTAAAGCTAAGGCTCCTCTTAATACTAGCTTGTAAAATAGCTCCTCTTTTAGGGACAGAACAAGCTAAGAATTCTTAGCAGAAACGTTTTTCTACAATCAATATATCAATGTTTAGAATTAAAGAAATTCATTTTAATTGAACACATAATTACATTGCATGGCATTATTTTCTACTGATTTAAAGGTGACGCACACAGACAAGCACCAAACTCATTTCTTAAAATGTGTTCATGCTCATTCAGTCTTTATCTGTGTCTGTACAGCAGTTTGCAACAAACATATTGTTTTACAGCATTTTCTTGTTAAGTTTTCTATCTTCGCAGACTTGCCTTGCCCCCGTCAGTGCGGTGCTGAGCGACGGCTGAAACCTTCTCCAGCAGGGAGCGCAGCCTGGACTGGGTGGCGTGGGAAATGTAGTTCACCACCTCCACCGGCACCTCGGTCACGCCCAATTTCTTAGCTGAAGGCAGGAGGGAACACAGACAAAATTTTAATTCAAGTTTTGCAAGGTTCCACATACTCTTCATTTTGTCCAGATCCTCACTCCCTTCAGTGGATCTGATGATTTTGGTCAGTGTTCAGTCCAGGCAATATGACTGTCAACAAAACCAGAAGTTTTATTCCTGCACAGAATGCCCTTTTTCAGCAGCGATGCCTTGTGCCACATTCAAACAGTTCAACACACTCAAACCTGGGAGCTGCCCAGCATGACCGCAGACTTCTCCTGCCGGCCACTGAGCCGCTTCACAACAGTAATTAAGGACTGAAGTGCCTCGATTAAAAGGAAAATCCAGCCGAGTAAACTCCTACACTGTTCCATATCAGCAATTTGAGATGCTCGCTGCATTCCAGGGTTTTACATTAAGGTGTTTTACTTGTTTTATTTTTTTACAAGACTGACAATATACAATTTATGTTCAACATGCATGTCGTCGCACATGCAGGTGGAGAGAGCAATAGTGATAGCGACAGTGATGGCCACAGAGTCACACCTTACTGGAAACTAGAGCTGCAACAATAAGTCAAATAATTGATTAGTTGCCAAATATTAAATTAATTGCCAACTATTTTGATAATCGATTCATCATTTTAAATAATTTCAAAGAAAATTCCCTCTCTGATATCAGTTTCTTCAATGTGAATATTTAGTCCTATGTGAATGTGTGTAAACTAAATATCTTTGGGTTGTGGATTGTTGGTTGGGGCAAAACAAAACATCTGCTGATGTCACATAGACATTTTCTGCCATTTTATGGATCAAACAACTTTTCGAGAAAATAATTGATACATTAACCAATCAATACTACTCTACTGAAAACGCAACAGGTCTGGAAGCTTCCTATCACCTTGATACCAAGATGCAAATGTATTTTGCCAAAAAGGTTACATGAATTTTTAGACAACAAATGACAAATAACTAACATGGAAATTCACAGCACATAGCTATAGACTGTGGACTTCCAATGGGCAGTTTTGGCTGCTTATTCAGAGTGGGCAGGTGAGGAGCCCACCACAGTGAGGGACAGGTTATAAAGGAGCACAAACTGCACTCAGCAGGTAAGTCACATTCTGACTGAAGTTTCCACACTGCTTCAATTCTCAGATTATCACAGATACCAATGTTTCAATCTAAGCTCTCCAACAGGACACAGTACCAGTTTCCAGGATGCGGCGGTGGAGGAGGCCGGTGGGCAGGAATGCTTCGTCCTTACAGGAGCGGATCTTGGTGCCAACAAGCTCCGAGCTGGTTGCCAGGATACGGGCGTTCTCCTCATTGAGATTGACGCCGGCCATGGATGCCACATCGTTGATGTCGTCGTCATCTCTGGGGGCAGCATAGGTAGAGCAGTTTTTAGGGAGCAGGCTGGGGAATGGGAAGGTGATCTTTATTACCCATTATTACCCAAGTTGGCACATGGATTTAAAATAATAAATCATAAAGTAGCCTAAAATATCAGTCAATTTATAGCTGACCAATTAATGAGAAATTGCATATTGGCACATGAAAATAACACATAATGTAGAATTACAGAAAGCAGAAGAGAGAGATGCAACCAACAGAGTACAGGGTAACCATTTATCTCCATTCTATAACAAAGCAATTGTCAGTGCAGCAACTAGCCTGGTGGTTTTTCCTAAACTTCTGGCTGATGGATAGTTTGTAGTGCTAGGTTTAATCAATTTATCATTATCATTAATCATTAGTTTAGCCATATATCACAGAAGCCCCTTATTATGCTTATTACACATAGTTGATCATAACTGGATGCAAATATTTCAATTTAAAAAATATTTTTTTGATTTAAAAATGTCTTCATTTGTTGCAACACCATCCTGCTCTACATTCAAACTGTTCTAAACATTCATACATGGGTAGACACTGAAATCTGTCATTGCATAGTGGTAAAAAAACAAAAAAAACAAAAACCTTTAGTAAGTGTATTTAATAAGTTTTAGTAAAGTATTTTAATTCTTTTAAGGCCTTAAATATTTTTAGACCTTTGTATAGGCTGCAGATTGCCTGAAAACTCCTCTCTAGCCAGCTCAGGGAACCGTAACTTTTGAGAGCAGATGCTGCCCTCACATGTTTGAACTGTGTAACTACATATCCAAGACCGACTGGACGTTGGCAGGTCACACACCACAGTGGTTCTCAACCTTTTTGGCTTGTGACGCCTTAACATAAAGCAATGCCTACTCCAAGGCTCCTGTACTCATTTACAATCACATTAAAAACTATCCAAGAACTATCTTGTGACCCCATTGGTTATTCCACCCTCCAGAATGAGAAATAGTGGCCTTGTCGGCTGTAGTCTTAAGATGAAATCAAAACATGCAACACATAGGGTTTCTTTAAGTGTTTGTGTGCAAAATATGTATTTCTGCAAACCATTTTTATACTTCACCTGAAAGTCCCGCCCCCAGGATCACTCAGTTTCTTCTGATTAGCCTGGATTGCTAGATTAGCGGGACTTTTGCCAGCTATAATTGTAGGTCCTCTCACAAGCGTACCTGTGTGTGTATGGGTGGGGGGAGGGGCAGATGAACTTGTCAGGTCAAAAGAAACAAAGGAATAAATCCTAGTTTTTGCGGATGCTTTTTCAACCTTAAAATACCAGAGCGGTTTGCAACATAGACATACTAGATAAACAGATCAACAGCATAAAGTTTAGCTACTCACAGGAAAGTTTGAAAGTCATACACTTTGCTGTGACTGAAACTACTTGGATTATTCTTTCATCTGGGATTCCATGTCAGGGCAAAATAAACTGTCCCTACATTAAAGGTACACTAACTGCCCAAGGTGTACTGAAGTGAGGAGTCTATAGACGAAACGGTGAAATAAGCACGTAACCTATCAGCAAGCCAGGCAGATGATAAGAACCATCTAGACTCAACCATCCAATTATGGGTTTGTTCCACATTTCTGTCAGTTGAGTTAGAGTCTAAACTCCACTTACTTCAACCTCGAAAATTTTCCACGGTGCAGCTTTAACTGCAAATGCTATTAGCTTCAGGTGTGGTGCGTGGTTGGGTGCTGTACTGTACCTTGGGGTCTGACTGTCTGGGTGATGACCATGGGCATACGGGTCTGGACTGTCTGCACGCCCGGTCTCCTCACATCCTGAGCAAGACCAAGGAGAAAAAGAGAGACATTGCAAACAGTTGGGACATCAACAGGAACTGAGCATGAAAGTAATTTGGTTTTGGTTCCACATCCACCTCTGCTCTGAATGTGGAACCATGTTGGAGGGACTACAGGTCTCAACATTCACAGTAGAGGCAGCTGTGGAACCAAAACTAAAAAAAAAAAACATATTTTTTTGCACACTTAATCATGGTAATAACTGGGGTTCAACCAATACCTGAAGTCAAAGTTCTTTTCTACTGTTAATTTCCAGAGCACAGAGCATGCAGTTTTGCAGTGGAATGTTACTGCAGTGTTTTACATATAGATTTCTTCTTTATTAACTTAAATATACCTTGGTGCATACTTGGTGCAAGTGCCTTGTTTTGGTTTTTGCAATTTCAACCATATTTTATTGGCTAAAGAAACAACCACTTCCATATTTGTGACTGAATCCCATGCACTTTGAAATGTGGCAACAGAGTTGTTTGCTCAAATTTGCTTTTCGCTGTGACCAGCAGCATGTAAAAGTTTCTCTGTCAGTCAGTCCCAACAATCTCTAAAAACTTTACTATGCATGCGCCACCGTGGGACACAGCTAAAATGTCTATGAAACTCAGTGTTGCATCACTGAATTTAGTTTGTTTTGGTTTGTTTCATGTCAGATTTATTAAAATGCAGTCAGCTGTTTTAATTGTCTTAGAACAAACCTGACAGGCATGTTCTATTTTTTCCACTTCTGAAACCAACACCTCTCAGATATTTTTCATTAATTTTTATCCTTCTTATTTTATTTATTATTAGGTAACATGTTAGCTGTATGTAATAAAACTGTGTTTGTCTCCATTTCATTTCATACTTTACATGTTGTTAATATTGGAGAAAACTTCCTTTTTTCACAGAATTTTGACAGATGTAAGCCTGAAATATAAATTTGAAACATCCAGATAATCTTTACCAGGGTGGCTGTGTTTGCGAGGGGTGCGTTTAGTCTGACGGTGCTGACAGTGGAGCTGGCGGGCAGCCGTGGCCTGATGGTGGTGGTGGTGACGGTGCCGGGGGCGCCCAGGGGTAGGGTGGAGGTGCTGGCGACGGGCGTTATCAGAGACTGCTGGTTGTTGAGCAGAGACTGGCGCAGGGCAGGAAGGCTTTTCTGTGGAGCAAGAAGTTATGATGATTTATTACTACACCTCCTCATAACAATTAATTGATTAGACCATTAATAATGTTTGTAAGTGAAGTGCCTGAGCAAATAAATAAGATAATGAGGGACTAACATGATGACTGAGGATGTGTGTGATGTGTGCATGTATCCATCACAACTGTGACATAGTAACATTTTACAATATTTGAGCTAATGTTAACATGGAGCTTTGCCTGCTTCATAAGAGCATTTAGTAATCGTAGTAATAGAAGTAGTGGTAGCAAGAGAAGTAAATGTACAAATATCACAAGCAGTAGTAACAGTAATAATACTCATAGAAGACAAAGTGGTAATAATAGTAGTAATAGGGTTAGTAACTGTACCTTTAGGAAGGGGATGAGGTAGGGCTGTGGGGAGGACTTCAGCTCAGCCTGCAGCCGAGTGGTGAACTCCTCTGGCTCAATCTTAGCATCCTGAACAAAGACAGTATCCTCATTAAATTCCATTAAGTATAATTATAAAATGACAACCGATCATTGGAACTTCCCCACTAAAACCACCTGCTTGCGGAATAAAAACGAACGCGAGGACTTACGAGTAGATCCTGCACCAGGGCCTTCACATTCTTGGAGGTGTCTGGGGAGGGGGAATTATGGGACGCCAGCTTAATCAGGGTGGCCAAGAAGTTCTTGCATTTCTTTACATTTTCCTGCATCTCCTGTAGGTGGGGAAAAATTGCAATACTGAACAATTAATTTAGTGCACATTACAATATTAAATTTAGTACACATTTGAGTAAATTTAAATGAGCTTAGACTCGACCTGGGACACCACGGTGGCTCTGGCAGCAGGTGTGGCGGCGAGAGCAGGCGTCGTGCTGACTGGGGTTGGGGTGGGCTGCACGCCGGCAGGCTTGGCCACGGCCTGTCCCCCTGCAGTTATCACTGTTGGGGCCTTCTGAGGGGTCGACATCTTCACTGACACTGCTGCACCGCCAGGAGCCACTGTGATGGCCTTCTGGAAACACACCAAACCACCAAGGAGGTAAATTACCACCAGCAAAAACGATGTTTACATTTAGCCAACCCTCTTGCCCAGAGGGACCTGGGCGGCAAAATCTCCTACCATTGGTTTGTACTTTATCCGTACTTTTTCCGAACCATGGAAAAGTTTACTCTGGCATTTTTGTATTTGGTTTGACGACATTCACACTGCTCAGTTACAAGCTGGTAAACAAAAGCCCCATGGACTCACAAGCAGCTTGTTGATTCGAGTTTTGGGAACCTGTTGTCTTCCCAGCTTAGAGACTTTGGCATCGGGGGAGTTAAAATTTTACCAAATCATGATGGGCTTGTCTGTGTCATAATTTACAGTTAAGAACACATGAAGAAACAGCGGAATTTGAACATCAGTCTAATCTGAAGTTTATCCTAACTTAATTTACTGTGCAAGGCTTCTAAGCATGAGGAACTGCTGGCTATTACATGCAATGGTCAGATTATTATGGAGCCCACCAGAATTCTGGACAAGATAGGCCCACATTCACTGTGATTGGTCATAAAAATTGTTGGTCTGTCATCCATTTGCTAAAACAGACTTGACATACAGTAAGCCCTCAGCAAACCATAACCCTAACCTTAACCAAGGGCCGTATCTTGCTCAGAACTATGGGGTTAGAAAATGTGTAATCATCAGTCTTCTTATACCCATAACCCCTTGCCTTTTAGTGATGTTTCCTTTAGTTGGTTCAACTTATATTGTCAATGCTCAAGCATTAAGAATAACATGGCTGCACCCTTGTTAAGATTCCATCAAAATGATGGGATTTGAACAAGTATGTATTTATTTTATTCTTCTTGCTTGAGAACAGTGTCATAGCCAGTACATATACTTATTGGTGATCTCATCCATAACAAACCAACCCACATTGGTCTTGGTTAGAGGACTGAGAGAAGTGTGGTTATGTGGTACATCCTGAGTTCAAATGGCGTCATTCTTAAATGACCGAGCAACACTAACTAAAGGAGCTCAAAGCTCAAGAGTTCAAACAATCTGCACTGAGCGTGCCCAGTGTGAGCCTAATGTGAACTCACACACCTAGATTACTAGATTGTCAAAATTTAGGGATGCACAATGTTGGATTTTTTTGCCAATATCTCATATGCCAATATTTTCTAACTTTTTTGGCTGACTGCCAAGACTTATACCAATACATGCACATATTTTTTTCCACCTGTAACTGCAGAGAACATCAAGTTTCTCCTGTAGTGTAATTAACAAAGTATGCCTACTTTTATTGAGAGGGCCTACTGGCAGATGCACTACTTCCACGTGCCATATTTATTTTTATGTAACATTTTCTTTCGATAAGATTAGTCCTACTTGGATGATGCTCTCCCTGAGAGAATACTGAAAACAGCCACAACCAGGGCAAATTTGACCTATTTTACATATCGGCAGTAATTTTCATTTTGGGCTGATGCTGATATTTCATTTTAAAGCCGGTATCGGCCGGTACCATCACGCATCCCTATCAAAATTGTAAGCCACTGTCTAGTGTTGCCTGGGGATATTTTTGAACATCTGAGGGTGATGTAGGTTGATCCAGGTTCATTCCTGGCTATGATCCAGGATCAATGTTGCAGTTTAAGAGTGACTCTACAACATAGATTTACATTGAGATGTATGGACAATTGTGCTATAGCTGTCATTGTAATTGCACTGGCTAAGTAATAAGGCCAGATGATGAATTGTCATTTTATTACCACTTTTCTAGCTGCAGAGACATCATAGCTGAATGAATGGGAAGAGCCTATGAAAGAAACAGAACAAGAGCTAAGGTGGTCGATGGACAGATTTTTTTTTGGCTCCTGACTCTTTGGCTCCTCACTGGTAGGCTTGTCTTATCTAGCAGACACTTTGGCAGCCAGCCAGCCTTATTTTGGAGGTCTTTTTGTATTGAAAAAAAAAAAAAAAAAAAAATCTAGGTGGCTAGTAAAACAGTCAAAGCAAGTGAGTTAATGTGGAGATTAAACATCACCCAATTTGGCCTGTACACTCTTTTCCGACCCATCTCATAAAATGTACCCTGGACGAGGATTGCACAATCCGATAGTATTAAATACCAAACCTCTTACTATGTGGCAACATCAAAGAATCTTAAGTACTACAGTCTTTAACTAAAAGTTAATGGTTCATGAATGACAGTAACATGTTGCTGTTGTTGGGTGAAACCATGCATCTCCAGAATGCCAACTTTTCAGGACCAAAGAAAAACAAATAAAATATTGATTTCAGCTTGATCACTGTGCATTTTTCAGTTTATCTAACTAACTAGTTTCAAAAAGGCTTCATAGACCCAGTGGTTTCCTGAAACCATATTACAGGTAAATTAATTGAAAATCACCAAAATTGAAGATGCAGGGTTTGTTGCCATTCAAAACATTACAACATGTCTATCTCAATGTCTAAATACTGAGGCAGTGGTTTCACTTGCTGGTTTATGCCATTTACAGTGAAATGAACATCATATATTTCGGAAATTTAAAACAAAAAATCAGATACTCTTATGCTGTTATTAGTCAACAATCTGTGAAGTTCACTTCTAGGCATTATTTTGTTATAAACTATTAATTTAACTTTTTTGACTATCCACTTTCCCTAAACTTGCCTCATCTACATCTGTCTCAGTTAGTGATCTCCACTCTCCCAGAATACCATCTGACAGCCCCCAGAGAAGGGGTGCTGACTCTTTGCATTCAGCTGTGAAATATACATGTAGGTGGGGAGAGCAACTGCTACAGTGTAGTAGTTTTTTCCAGTTGAGAAAATGCGAGAATGAACAATACCATGGCGCTCTGTGCCCGGCTTTCCAAGTTACCTAACAAAAATTAAATAAAAGCAGTTGAGGAGGTTGTGTATTTCACACACTGCTGACAACAGATCCACAAAGATGCACCCCGTGGCTGCACTGCATTCTGGTCTAATAAGGCTTCTGTGGGTGGAGATACTGGTATTTCTGCCTGTTCAACAATGGATTTCTCCCAGTAAGATTACCAGACATTACCAGCCCTTACCCTTTGATTGCAAGGGTTAGGGTTAGAAAACCAAAACTCGGCATTCACTGTCAATGCTTTAAATTGCTGACACATTTTCCTAGCAAAATATCATGTACCTGCTGGAAATACATGAATTTGACATCATGTTTTCTACATATCACCAGTTATCTACATCAGTTTTGAGGAAAAATGCACCACAAAAAACAAGATGCATTAACAGTGTTAGGATGCTTTAGGGTGGATTTTTTTTCCTTTTTTCTAAAAGGGCAGATCTCTGTTCTCTTTTGTATTCTTGCTGCAGTTCTGCAATCCAGTTTAACATAATTCATCTATGTTTTAAGTTATTGTTACTCAATATGTTTTAGCCAAAAGATACCATCATGGAAGCTTGATTCTGGCCCGAGTGTGTGCATGTAACAGCACAGGAGATGGGAAGCTGGTGAACACCCACCTGTACAGCCGTGGTGGAGGGGGAGGGAGACTGAACCATTCTAGTCTGGCCAGGAGACCCCAAGCGCACTGTTTGCGGTGTACCAGGAGCCTGCAGAGAAGTAGGGGATAGACAAGGTTATGTATCAGCAAAGCGTTATGAGGCATCTCCGTAAGCCTAGCAAACAGCTGGTAGGACGTAGTTCAGCTCGGGACACTTCTCACACACACACAAAATCACCATATCAGGCATTTGAAATGTATGGTGTACTGACTTTACGTCACTTAGCATGTTAATACAATACATCACCTCTGCTGGGAGATTGTCACCTTGGTGCTTTGAATACTTTTTAAAACTACATTTAATATTATTGGAGATTTGGAGTAAGCAGCAGCCGCGGAGCTAGAAGGGATTCAGTTTCTTGCTATAGGATATTTCAGCCACATGAGGGTTTGGTGACACCTGTTGAAAAAAGGTCTTTTGAACCATGATTCCCAAAGCTGATTCAAAATGTCTAAGAAATAAATGGATTAAAGCGGCTTCTTAATTCCGGGACTATGAACCATCTTTAATCCATCTTGCTTTCCACCAAAATCTCAAATTAGCACTAGGCAAATGTTGGTAAAAGTTGTCACTGGTGGATAAACCAATAAAAGTTGGTTTACCCACATTGGCGGGGAGCTTTTGGAACGCCTCTGTTCTGTATACTCTTGGTCTTCACCTGTTCTCAAACATCGTCCCTGCTGTCCACCGTATACCCATGATGACAGTGAGCCATCAAATCCAAGCACAAAGTTTAAAACTTTAAACTTAACATTATTTCCATGTGGTTTGAGCCAGCAAAACTTATCCTTGCCAGGTACATTTTTTTTAGTCTCCCAGCCCTTGACAGGTGAGCCAAAAAGTTCATTTCAGACACCGAATGCAACTGTAGTCCAAGCGTGTTCTTGGCACCTACCGGACTCGGGGTGCTGACCCGGATGGCAGCCCCGGCTGTCGGAGTTGCGGGTCGCGGGGAGATGTTGGCCACCGCTTGGCCCTGCTGGGTCTTTGCCTGGGCCTGGGCCAGGACCTGCTGGGCGACCATCACCAGCTGGCCCGCCTCCGTCCGAACTAGAACCATGCCTGAAGGAAAGGGAGAACAGTCATCTGTATGGTCCTCTGACAGTGACACATACCACTGACATATCACTGAAACACTGACAGAGATGAGGAACGGAAATCAAACGGCCATCCTATGTTGAGGTGGGAAATTACCAACAGTCACATGAAACATGCTGATAAATTCTGGCTGTGATTAGTAATTTGGTTACTCTAGCAAAGACTTTGGAAAGTAAATAACAATGATCTGGACATTCTAGTTAGGGATGCACTATAATATTGACACATTGTCGGTATTGGCCGATAAAGGCTTTCAAATGAATATCAACACATCAGATATCAGTAAAAAAAATCCATTAACGTGCATCAAAAAAAGGCATGTTCTATATCATTTTATTTACTCCATTTTGCCCAGTGAATGTGTACATTTTGAAAAGCACTGTATTTTATGTCTGCATCTGCCACTGAGCCATCACCATAAGAGTAGGTACAGGAGAGACTTAGGCCTGATGTTCTCTGCAATCAGGTGGAAGAAATGTGTGCACATAGTTGGAAAATATCAGCATATTGGACTGAGACAAAATTGACAAAAAATCCAATAGTGTGCATCCCTAATTCTATTTTAATCTAACATGCGTGCTGGTGTTATGTGCTCCAAGGTATAAATGATTGGACTGGGACACGGCAACAACAAATAGACATATGCTTGCACATCATTTCTCAACACCATCCAGCATCTCACTGGGGGTAATCCTGTGTGCACATCCTCACAGACACATCACATACTCTGCCCAACACAGAGCACAGCAGCTCTCGCTGTTCTACTTGGCTGCAGAACCAGACAATATATCGATAGTATAATGATATTGTGATATGCGACAAGTTATAATCTGGGATTTTGGATATTGTGATATCACATCTCCTGGTTTTAATGGCTGCATTACAGTAAGGAGATACAATTTTCTGAAATTATTAGACTGCTGTAGCCTTTCTATTATTTGCCTCTACCTGCTGGGTCATCATATCAACATTACTAATGACTGTTTATCAAAAATCTTGTATGTAAATATCCGATAAAAGTACCAATAGTCATCCTGTCAATAATCTCACAGTATAGATTTTGAAGTAATTGGTCAAAGATATAGTGATATTTGATTTTGTCATATCGTCCAACCCTATTTTGCTGGTAAAAGTGGCTCCTGAATTTTGAGATGATCCTAAAATTGTTGCTGAGTGTTAAGAGAGTTTTAACTACCCTGATCATGACTATTCAACCTGTTTGGGGGTGGCTGAGCAACACTGGCTGCTTCTCACTGCTCGGGGTCTAGTTTTAGAGCCAACTTGAGTGACCTATATAAGTAGTGTCAGGGGATGCAACATCACCTAACCATGATTCATCAGGGAAGCGCATGTGTTTCCTTACCCGGAGGTATGGTGAAGCCAGGAGGCAGCTGAATGGTGGTCTGCTGCTGGGGCCGCACAGCCAGCTGAGGCTGAGGGGCAGCTGTTCTGGTGGGGCTTGCCACCAGCCCAGGTCTCTGCTGCTGGATGGAAGTAGCTATCACAGGAGTGCTGGGCGGCCTCACTATAGTCACTGCAGGCTGACCGACCCCATTGACTGCAGGTTTCACCCCAGGAGCCAGGGTGACAGTGGTGCTGGTCCCACTTTGAGTCTGGCTGATGGGGGAGCTGCCTGCAGGCGGAGGGGTGCTTCCCAGGATGACAGAGTTGCCAGAAACTGGCTGGCTGGACACCAGCATCTTGCTGTGCATCAGAGGGTTGCTGTGGTTCATGACCTGAGATGTAGAGGCAGCGGGGGAAGGTGCACCCTGGGTAACCAGCGGGGCACCCCTGGGGTCCACTCCATTCTGGGAGACACTGGCCACCGGGCTAGGGTGCCTCTGCATTGCTATAGCGGGAGACGCAACTGAAGACTGAGGTACGGGGAAATTGGGCTGCGAAGCCATGGACACGATAATATTGGAGCTCCCAGCACTGACAGTGCTTATAACAGTGCTGGCCTCGGCTTGTGGAGGGACAGCGGGTGAGTTCACCAACTTCACAGCTCCGGTACTCCCGTTTAAACTTTGTAGTCCAGGTGAAGCAGTCCTGATCGCTGCTGGGATGATGTTTGGGCTGGGAGCAGGAGCTGGACCCAGAACAGTAGCCCTGTTGAAGCTAGCAGGAGCAGCAGACTGAGTGGGCAAAGTTACGGATCCTGGTGCGGGAGAAATAGTAGCAGGAGATGCTCCAAGTGTTTGTAGACTGGACCCAGCGTTTATTACGGCCCCGGTAGCGACAGAAGAGGTAGAGGAGGTGAGGATTTTGCCGGAGAGCGGCTCATTAGCGCCGGGTTCCTGGTTTAACCCCGCTTTTGGATGCCCTTGTTGTGGCTGCTCCAGAGACCCCACTTGATCACGCAGTTTCCCTGAGAACTGACTGACAGCGCCCGAAGGTCCCTCTCGTTTTACGTCGGAATATGAAGCAGCAGGAGTCTTTTGATTACCGAGTTGTGATTCCAAAGAGCCAACTAAGTCGCTAACTGCTTTCTCATCCACCTCATTGAAGAGCATGTCCTCCAGTGGGTCGGAGGCTCCCGCCATCTTTGATGTTGGACCGTTGTGCAAATCGTATTTTAGAATGTACGCATGCGCGGAGGACCCGTGTTGTTTTTCAATGTAGAAAGACAACAAACAGATCAGACCTCAGCTGAGCTCTGTGATGGAGCTGTACATCCACTGATGTAGTAGAGGCTGAATCCGCCTAACCTACCCTTTGTGCTGCGAAATAGAGATTGTCGTACATTTTACACTGACAAAACTGTTAATGGCATTAATTGACAGTACACATTAAGTTACATCTATGTCAAGACAGCACCTTTATGGGGGGAATATAAACTGATACTTTCCTGAAAATATCCTTGTGTTGGTAGCTGTTTGAACATTAATGTCACTTTTTTGTTTTCGACAATTTCACAAACAAATTTAAACAAAAAATATATAAACGAACTAATAACAACAATAATAACAATTGAAATGCAATCTATAGTCAGGATAATATTGATTCTTTCATCATCATGCAACTTCTGAGGCTGGTACTTCATACTGATGACAATGTATGCCTTTTTTAAACTTTATCATGACCTTCAGACATCAACCAAAACTTTAAGAGAATGATCAAGCACAGACTAAACTCAAGAAGAAAATGTGTTTGACTTGATAGATTTTCAGACTCACACAAGGAAGTATGTGGTTATTATGACATTTCCTCCCTTCATGTGACTGTTTTACCCCCCTAACCCATTGGCCTTTGCAGTGCTCTCTTACAGCCCTCCAAAAAAAAAAAAAAAGAAAGAAAAAGAAAAAAAAGAAAAAGAAATAAGTTATAACTTATTCAAGTAGTTCAACAACTTGAATGTCTGTGGATGCACAGGGAAAACTACAGGTACGTCAGAAATGCACCAGTGCCTTGTTAAAGAGGATAGTGGTTGTGAGCTGCATTGGTACCCCTTTAGGACAGAGCTCCTATTACACCTTAAGGATTAACATGTGCCCAAAGTAGGCGTTTGGCACTGAGTTGAACTAAGTTTAAACAACTTTTTAATCACACTTGTGTATTTAAAATAAACATGTTATCCTTCATTAATAATAAAAGCATACACACATACACAGATACATACATACATGCATACATACACACATACTTATCAAGATCATCTTCCACATGGCTGTGAAAGATGATCTTGATAAATGGGACATGGTTGTTTATCCCGCTGTGTTGGTGTTTGCTGTTCTAGCCCATGCGGATCTAGTTTCCACAGCAGCGTGTAAACGCGCGATAGTATGATTTCCCATTAACCCCCGCGTTAAGAACCATTCGATGGAAAATGAGGTAGCCATATTGTAGTGGTGAGAATAGCGAGTTAGACAAGTGTATATCAGAGAAAGTTGGCACGATAATTTGTTGTGAACCGAGCGGTTTGGAAGGGGCATCGAATTTGTTTTCTGAGCAGATTGCCGAGCCCGGGGAGACACAATGAGTGGAGGGACGCCCTACCTCGGGAGCAAAATCAGCCTAATTTCGAAGGCCGAGATTCGCTACGAAGGAATCCTCTACACTATTGACACCGAGAACTCAACTGTCGCACTTGCGAAAGGTAGCTAGCTGGCTAATGCTACTTAATACTAGCTAGTGCTAGTTTGTGTACGAGCTTCCATAGAGGGTCGGGTATTCCCTCACTTTCTGCTAATGGCGAGTTTAGTTTCTTCTGTGAAAGGAACGTTGTGCAGTTGTTTCTGAATAGCATGTTGATTGTATCAGAACTTAAACAAGTTGGTCTGACGGCTAACGTTAGCGGTCCACAGTGTTAGTCAACCCAGTAGTTAGCTAACTTAGCCGCAGCGTTTACGATAGCAAGCAGCGAGTTAAAATGTTGAAACCTTTTCCTGTCAGGAAAGCAAAGTTAAATGCAGCGCGGCCAGTGGAAGAATTGACTTGCGGAAACAAAAATGAACAATTTAAAGATGGTCTACATAGACATCGCGTATGGCTTACGGCAGTGTAGCACTTATGCAGAACGAATGTTGATCTGAGTTTGCAACATGAGTCAGCTTGCCAACGTGCTAGCTAGGTAACTCAGGTAGCTGCAAGCAAATGATACCTGCAGCAAAGTGCTGCTTGACAGTTCAAATTGTGTAGGATATGTTCATAAGCAAAGAAGCAGGCAGTGTCTGTACAGTGGCAGTTTGCTATTAAAAGGAGGTTCGACTATCTTCATCCTCCCAGCTTGGCAGCGCTGTTATTACGAGTTATGTCACTGTGTGCGCACATATCTCGCCTGGTTTACTAACAGCAGCTTATGTCGCCTACACCTACTTACATTGCTGTCTCAGTGGCCTTATCCCTCTTTAGTAGCAGCAGTACTCAGTGTAGACTTGGTGCAACAACATCTGACAGGAAAGCACTCAGTCATAGTCCCACACTGTACAAACTAATTGGCTCATTGTGTATCTGATTTGCACCACACTGTGACCTGTGATGCTAAATGTGAGACTTGTCCTCTTGCTAGTTCGATCCTTTGGTACAGAGGATCGTCCTACTGATAGACCCATCCCACCTCGAGATGACACTTTTGAATACATCATCTTCCGAGGCAGTGACATCAAGGACCTGACGGTGTGTGAGCCACCCAAGCCGTCATGCTCTCTCCCCCAGGACCCTGCAATTGTCCAGGTGCATTCTCGCTTACACATATCTGGTCTTATGTAGTTTCATTTAGTATGACTGTTTAAATTCATGGATGCTGTCCTGTGAAGTCTTTTTCATAACATTGCACTTCACTGCTTTCTGCTTTAGTCCTCCATGAGCTCAGCCCCCTCGGCTGCCGCTGCCACCGCCCCGACCCCATTCCAGTCTGCTGGCTCCTATGGCCTCTTCAACCGGGCTCCAGTTCCTGCCTACAGCCAGTTCAGCAGCAGTCCCCTGGTTTCCCCCCAGTTTGGAGCCGTTGGTGTTGGTAAGAGCAACAGTTTCTGTCCACATAATGGGAAAGGGAGTAAGTCGCAGATACTTTCTCCTCTCCTGTGTCATGCTTTAATTAGTGTGTTGTTTGGGTCTGCTGTAAAAGCCAATAGCTGTAGGAGCTTGTCAGGAGGGATTCAACCAGGCATGCTATCCAAGGGTTCAGCGTCGCTGTGTGGCTCTTGAACCACGTTGAGCATGCTACAGGAACCGAGGAGGTTTTGACTCACAGCTCCAGCATGCACTCAAATAGCTGAGGCTATTGCTTTCCTCCTCTACATTTATTTTATAAATCAGTAGGGCACAGGCAGTCACACTGTGCTTGGTTTCACTGTGATATTCACCCTGAGCATGGCCCATAGGTACACAGTGCAGCACAGTGTATTTGAAGGAACCGATAGTGTTGTTGCCCTCAGTACTCTATTCCTGCTGTTCCTCCCCAAACAGGACGATCTGTGCCCTCCTTTGTGAGCGACACAAGCACAGCCACAAACCAGTCTCAGAACAGTGAAATTGGCTCTGCTCTTCCCTCTGACTCACGATCTCTGGGTACCCTTATAACCGAAGGAAAAAAAAAAAAAAAAAAAAACATTGAAAGAGGGTGAAAAAGAAATTTCAACAAGTCTGTGTGACTACTCAACTCACAGGGTGATACTGAAGTCACCCCTCTGCCTTGATCACTTACGCAAGAATGAAAAATCTAAACTAATGAGTTTCCTTTGTAATGACTTGTTATGAACACTGTTGGAACCTGCCTATATGGAGAATACTGTTTTTTTTTTTTGTTTGTTTGTTTAACTTTTTACTTTAAAATAATAAACTAACAAGAAATATTTTGCATTTTGCTTTCCTCCCCTCATATCACCTAAATTGTATACATGCACTTGTTGCCCTACGGTGCCTTTCAAAAAACTGTTGTAAATTTAGATCGAAAAGTATCTCAAGAAATATTTTCAGTATCATCTCTGAAATCTTTCACATCTTGAAAGGCAGGCAGTTTTAATTGCATGCACTTCGCAATAACTTGCATGTCCTGTTGAATCAGATTTGTGCCCCATAAGCTTTAGATCTTAATTTTGATGTCAGCTGAGTTTGAAAACACTTGAGAATTGCAGCACTCTTTACATCCTGTGATTGCTGTATAGTGACAAAATCTTGAGGACCTTGAACTGAGATCAAGCCCCAGGCTTGATGTTGTCCTTGTCTGGGAAATGAGTCTAAAGGGTTTTTTTCCCCTTTACTCTAATCAGCATGACTGACCTCTGTCTGAGTATTTTTGGTGATAAAATCAATGCTGACTAATGGTTACAGCATGGTTCGATGGTAGGGTTGTGTACTGACCCCCATTTTTTTGCCCCAAGGTCGCAGCAGCCCCAGCTTGGACCCCCTGCGGAAGAGCCCCACCCTGGAGCAGGCAATACAAACCACCCCGACTGCAACGTCCTCTGCCCCCTCCGCTCCAGCCCCTGGTCTGGGACGCAGGAGCCCCGCCCATGCCCGCACAGCCCCTTCCACCGCTGGCCACGGCAGTCAGAAAGCTCCGCACCAGGACAGCCTGGACCCAAGGAGGGGTGAGACTGTCAGGGGAGGCCGCAGCAGCCAGGGCTGGCCTGCACCCCGAACCACCTCCGCCTCTCACACCACTGCTGTAGATAGGGCTACTACTGCAGGGTTTATCCACTCTATCTTTAGCAACTCAGGTGAGACCCCAGCCCAGTGAACAGCTCATTAGTGTGTTTTGTGTTGCTACACAGCATCATTTAGAAAGGAATCATTTCCACGTTGTGTGATTTCTTAACATTTTGTTCCAGAGGTTCCACATTTGAAACCGTTGTGCCTTTGTCTGAAGGTAGGAGACTAGTGTAACCTGTTAATACAGCGCAGGGCTACTCTCATGGTTGTTGACGCTGTTTTGGAAGACTAAAGGACTCTACTATTCCAGGCACAGATGTCCAGAAAGTCCCCAAGTCCGAGTCTGAGCAGGCGCGAGGTGAAAGCAGGGATACCAGTAAACGTTCCACAGGTTAAGCCGAACTCCGCTCTGAAACCCATCTTCAAAAGCCCAGCTCCATGCCTTTAAGACTGTGCATGCCTTTCGAGCTTTGTTTCGGACAATGGAGCCCATACACTCATCTTTTTAAATCAGTCGACCTTGTTCATCCCTCTTTGACATGTTTTTCTTTGCTAGTGCACATGTGTGGGGATTGACATGCTGTTCATGTCAATGAATTCTCAAAGCAATGAGACATTTCTCCTTGTTTAGTGACAGTGTTTTCATGTTTATTGAATACCTGATACTGCTACTTGTGGTGTGGTGGTGTTAGTGATTAGTAACTCAGTATTTTACTGCATTTATTCCATGTTTGATGTGAATTTGATTTTGAGCATTGTGCCACTGTTGTAACATCCAAAGGCAAGCTGGCTAACTCATGGTAGTTAGTGGCTAACACATTTTGATAGTCTGAGAAAGTCCTTGTGCCATAGTGGCTGTGTGCCTCGTTTAACTGTTTCATATGTTGCCATGTAATTCCTTTTGGCTTGTATATTTTTTTCATTCAGTTCATAGCACCATATATAACAGCAACTAACTTTGTATTATGATTTGTTTAGCAGCTGCTGGTGCCCCGGCTAATCGTCGTGGGCGGGGTGGTGGACACCGTGGCAGGGGGCGCTTCAACGTCCGCCGAGATGGGCCCATGAAGTTTGAGAAAGACTTTGACTTTGAGAGTGCCAATGCCCAGTTCAACAAGGAGGAGATTGACAGAGAGTTTCAGAGCAAGCTGAAGCTGAAAGGTATTGACTACTGAGATAATCACTGAGACACTGAGTTTGTGTGTGTCATGTTTTAAAAAAATAACATGATATGTTGACCTGCTAATGGAAACAAAGACAATGAACTATAAAAAGAAATGGGGATGCTTTTTCACAAAGCAGCACAACCAATTCTGATATTTTAGACTAATTTCAAACAGCCATATTATCAGAGCTGGTAGGTGAAGAATTTTACTAGTTCAGCCAGAAAGTCTGTTCATACTGTCCAGTCCAGAGCCCATGCAGCACTTTGTTTGTTACACAAAATATCCTGTCTGTACATACCTGCCAAAATTTATTACATGGCAATACCGGTGCCTTCATAATAGAGATGTGCAGAAGTAAATTTTTCCAAGGTGGACTAGCTGGTGTGCTGTCTGCCTCAAAAACACAGTTTATGCTTGTTTGTTTTTAAAACTGCCAAGAAACTTGACTAGTTATTCAGAGTGCTTATCAAATCCTTGTTAAATTGGGCCGTGAGCAAAGTAAAATCTTTCTGGTTTGTTTTATTCCTGTGTGCTTGTGTTGAACGCAGACCTGTGGCCTTGGACTAGTTTAGTTTCCGCATGATGGCATATGTTAGATAAATAATGAAACTTTAACTAAGGCAGCATCATAAGCAAGCACAAATTTGCAACAGCTGTGACCAAGTATGTGCATGAATCCACATATGCGCATGCATTCACACACAACCTTACAGACACTTGACCTCCATAGCAAATTTCAGCCTCATAGGTAGAAAGTTGCAGTTGTTATCAGGTGGGCAGAGCAAGTCCAATGATGCCACCCGCAAGGCTCTGTGATAAACAGTCCTTGAGTTATGAAAGGGGGTGGAGCTGAAGTATAGGCTAACCCTTTACCAATGGAAAATGAACTCTGCTGAGTTCAGTGATGCCTCCTCCAAGTGTTGACAGTGTGTGACAACTGGTTCATAAAGGGAAGTGGCAAAATTGTGTGTGTGTGTGTGTGTGTGTGTGTGTGGCCATTGTCCATGAATGCCTTTAGAAATTATGTGCCGTTTTGTGATGGGCCACACCCCCTTTTTGCCAGTTAGCATGAACACAAACACACACCTTCACATACTCCATTCCAAATTTCAACCTCCCAGGGCGAAAACTGTGGTCGCCAAAGGGCTTGGAATTTTTGTGGATGTCTGTGCATATTCTCATATGTTCAGGTCATAGGCATCTCATGGAATTTCCATGAAATTTTTGTGGATCGATAGACTGACAGAGGGTGCTATAGAGCTGCTGGTCACAGCTAAAAAAAACAATGAATTGGCTGTTGCATGAAGTACGCTAAAAGTGATTGTCAGATAAATTTCATGATGTACTTGGCTAATTGCAAGATGTAATTGGCAGTTCCTTCTACATAGAGAACCATTGGCCTTGGCCTTATTTGCATTGTCTGTTCTTGAGGCATGAGTGTGATCAATCTTTTATCACCCAGATGAGAAAAGTGACAAGTCGGAGAAAGCAGTGAATGGAGAGGATAAGGGCGACTCTGGTGTGGAAGTCCAGAACAGCGAGGGCACTGCTGATGACGAAGGAGACCCGCTTGGCCCAAATTGCTACTATGACAAGTCCAAGTCCTTCTTTGACAACATCTCCTGTGATGATACGAGGTATGGACCTGCCACTGCAAATCTCAGTCAGACATTTAGAAATTTACAGCAATGTGGCATTGCTGCAAAGACATATTGACAGTTTGGATATTAAAACAAGTACATGCTCTTTATATAGCACTCACTGTGTACCATGACCTTCCATCACCTGCACTGTGTTGGCAAATTAATTTTTTTGTCTTGCATGATATGACTGTGTATGTAAAATATTCTACCCTGACATGTTTTGGCATCCTACAGTCTTACGACAGGCAGAAGTGTCACATGATGTCAGCGGGGTATTTCCTGTCAGCTGAAATATGCACGTTTGGTCATCCTACCTGAGCTGCCCCCACTATCAGACAGCCTCATCAGGATGATGTTCCAGTTATGTGTTAGCTGGTATGCCCCTTCATTCTGATAACTTACTAATCAGACCATCAAACCACAGGGGGCACGGTCTTCCCACCAGCTCAGGTAGGACGAACAAACCTGCATAAAGCAGTTTACAGGAATGACTGCAGGATGTTGAAACATTGGAATGATATCAAAAAGGTGTAGTTAGTGTTTAAGAACACTTAAATATATGACCTAAACTGAGACTAAATGAAGCTCCCTGGATTATGACATGACTGTGTTGTCTCCTTTCCTTTTCTCCAGGAAAGCAAATGAGAAGTCCGGAGGCTCAGGTTTCCCAAGGTAAATATTTGTCCTGTCATATGACTGATTCTGCAACACTAACAACCATTGTCTGCATTGTCACTGACCTCACTGGCACCCTAGTACAGCTTGCATGCCTGTATAATTACGAAACATGCACCAATATAATAATAATAATATTGATTAAGGATGTGACTATTTCAATACAGAAAAAAACATGTACACTTCAGCATATTGAAATAGAGCTGGATGGACAGTTCTGTCTTAATACTGAATGAGCAAGAACATGTCTTGTTTTTCTGTTGTGAGTGTGTGGGAGCAAGGTCATACACACACACTGTGAAAGAGCAGAGATTGTAGCTAAAACTAACTCTAGTACAGTTAAACAGAGCTGGAGAATCCCCATGTTTCCTTAGTCAACAGTATGGCAGCTTTTAAAATGTTTGTTGTCATTGATGTAACAACACTTTGTGCACACATATACCTTACCCTGCATCAGACAGCACATACAGGCACCACAAAGGCCTTGGTCTTTGTGGTTAAAAAGAGATTTTCTCAACTCACAAGTCTTTTGGCCCTTTTCCACTAGTACCTACTCGGCTCGACTCTACTCGGTTTGAGAGCTTTCCCATTAGGTGGTAGTGCCTGGTAGCAGATACTATTTTGGGACCTACTCAGCCGGGGTTCCAAGCGAGCTGAGTCGAGCCGAAATGTGACGTAAACGCCGTGCAGGCCACTGATTGGACAGGGAGCGATGACACATGAGAGCGACTCCTGCACAAAAAACAAACCCGGCATTAATAAAAAAAAAACAAAAAAACAAAAACGGCAACAGCGACCGTGCGCATTGATCATCGCTGAAGTTGGCAAAGTCGGAAAATGGCAAGCAAACCGGTACCGCGGTCAAATGAAGAGGTGGAGACTTTTCTGTGCTTGGTAGCGGCCCAAAGAATCCAGAGGGAGCTGGACGGTGCGCCGCCTTGCTATGACGACTCCACCCAGTTGTAATGGAAAACCACCCAAACTGCGATTAATGGCATAATTGGAATAGAATAATAAACCAAGTAATCTTATAGAAATAAACCAGTCATCCAATTATGGGAAACCAGGTTTGTCACAATCGTAGTATATTAAATTGATTATTGTGGAACATCATACATGAAAACCTTTTGCAGCTTTCACTTTTGGTTCTCCCTGTCTGTCAAACTCAGACTCATTTAGGCTTATGGGTGCAGTTTGATGTCAGGAAAAAAAAAAGGTAGTAAGTTGTATTCACTATAAGTAATGGGACCATCATTTCTTTCCTGTGAATAAGAAGTACTCTGATATTTACCAGTCAAAGATAACAGCTTACAGCTGCAGCTTTTCTGAATTTGTTGCTGATGGAGTGTTAAATCTGTGGATGTGACAGGTGCTGGGAAAGAATACATTTTTAACCATTTATACAAGATAAATTTCCAACGATACCCAGTCTTAGCTGCCCGTTGCCTCCTTGATGACCTCTTTCCTGCAGGGAACGGAGGCAGACCTGGGCAGAGGAGAGACGGATGAATGCTGAGACATTTGGCATCCCTCTGCGTCAGAACCGTGGCCGAGGTGGTTACCGTGGCCGTGGCAGCATGGGCTTCCGTGGAGGTCGGGGTCGCTCCGCCAGCCGAGGGTCCTTTGGCCCACCACATGGAGGCGGTGGCTTCAGGGGAGGATACAGAGGAAGCCAGGGAGGACGGGAGTTTGCTGACTTATCAGAGTACAGGGTAAAATACTTTTACTTAAGACATAAATCACTTGAGGATAAGAGAGTGAATTATTGTGCAAGCAATTTTTATTATTTTTATTTTTTTTATTCAAACTGAGCAAATCTTAATAATTTGTTATTCCTCTTCCCACACATATTTTAACCTACATTGTGAAAAAGAACACATGCATTAAATTCATCCACATGTATTTGGAAATCCCAACAGTATTTGAATGTTGTAGCAAAAAATGATTTTTCTTAATTTGGTGCAGCCTTGATTTATCTGTGTGGATCTTTAACATTTTTTTCTCCTATGGATTTCTTCCAGAAGGACAACAAAATTGCTGCATAGTCCTAACGGAAGGAAGGATCTACAGAAAGGTGCAACTCCTCAAGCTTAAAAAAAAAAAAAGAAGAAAAAAAAAAGGTTTTGGTTGCTATGTTTTTGACTAAAAGAACCAAGATTGTGTACTAGCTGTATATTTGTCACCAGCACTGGGGTAGACTGCTTGAATGCAACTTAATTTCCATATCTTTCAATGATGGAAACAACAACGCAGTCCGTCAGAAAAAAAAGTCAAGATCTCTACAAAATTAGTTCCAGGTGGCTGAAAAAAATGTATAAATGTCATATTTCTGAGGGATGTTAGTATTTTTGTTTTTTCAGCAATGGATTCTCTTCTCTGCCCTTTCCTAAACCTGTATTTGATAATATTTTGTTAGCTGTCGAGGATCGTACATGAATTCTTTGACTGTGATGCTCACTGACATAGCTTTATATTTTGGGGGGAGATGTATCCTGTAATGTAATTTCAGCACCAAAATAGCCCGCAGGGTCTGTCACAGCTTTCTACCGTGTATTTTTCTACTATTACACATACTTTATCCTGTACTAGTCAGCCCATTCACCGTCATATCTGTCCCACTTCAACAACAGTGGTTGTGTTTTTTTCACTAGATCTTCTCACCTAAATCTACTTCACATTCACTTTTCACTTGCTACAACTTTTTATTTGTCAATGTCCATCTGTACTTCTCCACAAATATAGGTTTGAAATTGATGAGGATTTTTTTTTCACTAGCTGAAATGTTCTAACCTTAGCATAGGGAGGTGGTAGCCATCAACACGTGTACTCTACTGGTTTTTGTGGTAGTGTTATTCCCAGTCCACATCTAAGGTTTAGAGTAGGATGGGTCACTGATTAGACCTTAGGTCAAATCCCTCCCTTTTTTTCTTTTATCTTTTGATTTACTTTATGGGCCACTGGTACAAACATGACTAGAGTTTGAGATGCTGTTTGCTGCAGATACATATGTACTGTCATTTATATAGACAAGGACTAAAAGCATCTTAGCTATAGCAGGCCACCACCTTTATGTGCTTCCCAGCAAACGGGCCAGTTGAGAATAATTGCACTTTGTGACTTGGTTAAGTACCTTTTTTTGAGATGCTACCATTCATATGTATGTGTTTAATTTTTTTGTCAGGCGCTGCTTCATGAGACACTAATTTATACCGCTTTAATTTCAGCATCCTCAAATTTCTGATATCAAACATCAAAGGAAACAACACAAGCCATAGGCTCGTACCATGTCATCTTTTTATCCATCTGTTACAGCAAACTCCACATTTACCTGGGAAAAACTCAAACCAATGCCACTAACTTTGTCCCATGGCACTGCATGGTGGTTGATAGCCTGCTTAAGCTACAAAAGTGATGTCAACAGAACTATAAATATATGAAAAAACCTAGCAAAATTACATAACTGTCTGGGTGTAGCAACTTAGTTTCCTAGCAATATTGATACTTATTTTTGAGGTTGTGAATGATCAGGCCCATTTGGGATAGGGATCTAATGAACTTTGACTGAATACTGTCTGATCCCATCTTGGCCTGGCATGATTTAAGTACTTAAACCATTCAGTGACATTTTGATCTGGCAAGAAATGTACAGAGTTGCACTTTCACAATTTCAGAGTTGTTATAAAATTGTGTTTTTTGTTCATCTGTTCTGAGATTGTATCCTGCTAATAATAACTTAGCAATGTTGTCATGATACCTGACGGCCCAGAGTGAACAAGCTTGGAAAACTAGAATTTGAAATGGAGATTGATTGCAGAAATATTGTCCTTTTATAGGCCTGGGTCAAATAGTATTTACAAAGTAAGATGGGTGGGGTTTAACCACATTTGATGAGTTCAGAATGAGTCAGGTACTTTGTCAGTCACAGAAAAGCGAGCATCTGGCGCCCCACATATCTGGTACTCAGCAGGATAAAACAATTGCTAAGACTTTTCATGCAAATGCTGCTTGACCCTAGCCTTGTTATTTAAACTTGTATTTTATAGATGTCTACATTATGGCTTTGGCTCCAGAATGGAAAATCCCCAAATTTATTTCGAAAAGATGTCAAGCTTGACATGCAAAGCTACCTTTAAAGTACTTAATTGTGCTCAGGAAATGTATAGAAAAATATTTTCTTGATTTGCCTTAATGCTAGAGAATAACAACTAACGTCAACACAAGTTAGATGATTGAAAAGTAATGGGAAATAACCAGGATTTTAGGCTTTGACATCTAGTTGTAACTCAGTGGTTTGCACACTGCTATTTGAACTTGAGTGCACATTAGACTTTAATTTCAGATATTTTCCAGGTTAATTGATTGCCAAGTTCTTTTTTTTTTTTCTTTTTTTTTTTTTTTGCTGTTTGGTTAAGTAGCTATTCCTTTGCATTAAGGCGCAAAAAAAATTGATTTTTTTTTTTGTTTGTTTTTGTTTTTGTTTATCCCATGTGATTTTTTTGTTGTTGCAAGCCTTGAGGAAATTAAGATGAAACCAACAAAATTGTCTTTTTTGTCACAGCAGCGTACTTGTAAATCTGTGAAATGTACCCACCATGCATAACTGAAAGATTTCTGTTTTCCTTGATGTTCTGTCCTAACTAATTTGGCACCTTATTTGGGCATCCAGTCCAGGACAGAACTCTTTGGATATATTTCAGCTAGTTATCCGGGGATTGGATCAATTCAAAGGCCGTGGTTCTCATATCTTTGTGTGCCGTAGCACATTTTAGCAAAAAACAAAAATATGTATCCCACAAAGTTGTTCATGCATGTCACAGTGAGCTGTGCACCATGAACACAAGGGTAAACAAACACAAAAGCCACTGGACAAGGTTTGACATTCATGAAGCTTAATTGTGGGCTCTAATGTGCACTTGGTAAAAGTATAATGAATACAAAGCGATTATTTTTTTTCCTCATTCTGGCATTTTGGCTGAGGGCACAGTTTCGCTTCCTACAGGCCACACAAGTTGACGACCACTGCGATGGGGGTGATTCAGTTATTAGTGTCTTAGAAATGACTCTATTGAAGGGTGCTGTGGCCAAATGGACATATGGAAAGGGGCTTATGTGCCTAGATTTTAAAGGAAGCTCTTTAATTCCCCATGGTGTTGTTCATGAACGCACGCCACACTACATTGGCCCTGCTTGTCAGTCACCACTGAAACGTAAAAATAATAAATAAATAAAATAAAAAAAATGTACAGAAGCAAAACAGCCTAGATTATTGCTGCAATACCTAAAATGTGTAGTGGTTGAGCATCATGAGGTGTAAAGCAGGCAGGCCAAAGTCATGTTTTCTTTTCTCCTGGCTTCCTTTAACACTTTCTGGAGTCACAGCCACATGTTTTGTCTTTGAACCCAGCATGGCGTCCTTCTCTGTGGGCCTCAGTGGACTGGGGTTTTTATTAAGAGCAAACAATAAACAGTTGTTCATTACCTTGCTTTGTTTCACTTCAGTTTGTATTGATGGTCTTTCAGTTTCCGGCTAGCTTTTGGTATATGAGGAAAGTAATCAATTCAAACCACTAAAACAACTAGACTTAAGTAGAAGTTTACAGTAATAACCCTATGAGCGCTCTCCTTTTTACTTACAGGATTTTACAGGAAACTGTAATGTTTCCCTCCATACATGATAGCCATGTTGACATGTTTTCTATTTGACAGTACACTTAAAATGTTCTTAATGAGCTTCTCTTGACAATAGTAGCTAAGGGGAAAGAAACTTGAGTTAAATTCTAATGTACAACAGGCCCAACTACTTTTTCATTTAGTGAGCTTCAGTTGTTGCTTAAAGAGACTTAAGCAGCTGTATTACGTCTGCCTTCACATCTGCCAATAACTTAACATCATAACCCTGTATCCAGTCGGGCAAGTCACAAAACTAATGTTTTTATTGCTAGAAACAGACAGAAAAACTATTAAAACTATTAATTATAAAGGCATAATTTATCAGATTTATTAGGTCACAATTACATTCTAATGACTTTTTTTTTTTTTTTTTTTTTTTAAATACCGTTACCTACAAATTTTCTCACTTTTTTATCAATTGGGGTCAAATTGACACCTGTAATTTAAACCTCCAAAAAATGATAACAATCAGAATTGTTCCTCAAGTTTGCATCTGGTAGTTACTGTGTCTTGTTGACTACCTAAATAGCCCTTTAAATAAGACATACTACTCCCCATACATCAAAGCTCTTGTGGGACTCATGTTTTTTTCCCTCCAATGTCACATGAACTCACTACACAATGTTAATCATGTATCTAGAGGCCTTAAACACTGAATAGGGTCAAAATGACCCAAAAGATAATATGAGGCTTAATTGGTTTCAGTATATCGCTGATTAAAGCAATATTATGCCTTTCAGTTTCATGTTATGTATTCACTTGTGGGGGGAAAAAATAATGAGGTTTTCATAGTCAGCATGACAAATCAACGTTATGCAAGGGAAGGCAGCCTAGTGTGTTGGCATTGATCTGTATGGAGGCTGCACGTCTGGCTAGTGGAGTAGGAGGAGTGCAGCTACAGAGGGAGTGGCAAGGCCTTCTCCTGCCATTGGTGCAGACGGGTCTAACCATCCTCCATCCCCTCTGGTCGCACTACACTCCAACCTTACTGCACCTCCTCATCTCCCCTCGACACAAGGAAGCCAATTTCCCAGTGACTGGAGTGCAATTTTGAAGGGGACCTCCGCCAGTATCACCAATTATCACAATGGGACTAACAAGCGATCCAAACTACAAGAAACTGGAGCAATGGTACAAAGCCAACGCCGGGAGCCTCAACATGAGGGACATGTTTGACAGCGACAAGGGCAGATTCAGCAAATTCAGGTGGGGAAGCAAACACTTAACTATACATTACATATTTCATTTTATGTCTGACTGAAGAAGTAACAGGTGGGGGTGCGGTAATAATTTGGTGTGATGGCAGGGGAGGCGGATGTGATGCTGACAGAGTTGCACACTTTTGGTACCGCGGTGACATGCATTACGGCAGCCTGGCCTTCCCTCCGCAGAGTGAAGCATGTCTGCTGTGCCCCACGTTAATTTACGGTTCACGAACCTGTCCGCTAGCTGTGATGTCCAATTAATGTCACTTTCTTTCCGCATTCCGCTCAGCGCTAGCCACGCAAACTGCGTCTACTTGTATGAGTGACAAGGTCACCGTTTCATATCGCTACTTTTCCACCCCAAAGTAACACCTCGAAACGTTTCCAAAAGTAAAACGTACCAACTGGATCAAAGGGATACCTAAATATTACACACAGCTTCCTGTAAATGTGTTAATCAACGTTACAGGCCTAGTATCCGCAGAGAATTAAATAAGGCAGCTAATATTAGCTAGCTTGCTAACACCCAAAGGTCCATTATCGGACAGATTTGCTAGCTCCGTTTGGATGCCAGTCTTGTTAACTTTTCCGTATTTCTCAGTTTGTCAATGTAACAGCTAGCTAGCAAGGTATGGTATAATAATGAAAATGTAATAAACTATTAATTTGTCAGTCAATTAATTAACGAGTGCACCTCGTGAGAACGTTGTCTGTCCCCAAATTCATTATTGGACACAGCCAAATCTGGTCGCAGTCATTCTCAAAGCCAGCGCTGTGTATATCGCCCTGTATATTTTCCTGTTTCTTACATATGTTTGATGTGGACATGATAGAGGACTAGGCTGTAGCTGCCATTCCCCACTTACACGGTTTAAGCATCAACTCTTTAGCCGCTAGTGGATACAGACGGAGAGCACAAATGAAAGTACCTTGCTTGAATTAGTTAGTGCTCCTAGCGATGTAAATGATCACTATTTGCAAACGTATGTGTACATACTGTGGACTGGCTGCAAAGGGCCGCTGTCCTAAGTTTGCTGGAGCTTAAGGAGAGAAGCGCGTCAGATGGGGAGGCATGTCCGAAAATAAACGCATGGTGTCGGTCTTGCTAGCCAGTATCGCCGCTGGTAAGGGCCCAGGGCGTAAATCCGATTTTATACATTTCGGCCCGCTAAATTACACAGCCAGTCATTACCGACGCCGCTGTACATCGCTTCCACATTGAGAAAAAGTGCGTGTTTGGCAGGCTGCTGGTTTGCTTGACTGCAGGAAATGCGCGTCCTTGCCTGCGTCCAATGATGTTCACTGCGTGTGCCTACGTGCGGGTGTTCACGTCTTTAGTAAACGGGGAAGGGACCCCCTTTTTTCTTTTTTTGAAAAACATTGGGATTTTAACCCACAACATTCAAATAAAAATTAAAATGTCATAATACAGTAAAGCGGGGAAGATGTTAGCCTACCTGTTGCTGGTGTGTTTCAAAGCATTATGTAACACATTTGTCTCACTCAGTACTTGTTTTTATATCTCAAAGGTAAAGGTGCACTCAATAAAACAGTTCATTGATAAGAATAATAAAGGGATACATATTTAGTCATATTAGTTGCAGCCTGATAGACAGTGTCCTCCTCCTAACTTGAAAAAGATCATCCCCTACAAACTTTTAGGTTTTGGGGCTGTATTAGCTCAATTTTTGTAAGTGTGACCTGTGCAGGAAAGGTAAGGCAACACATTGTGGCAGGTAATAACTTTGGAGATTTCTGAGATTTTCTTCCAATGAGAGCAAATATGTACTTCATAGCACTGGTACTGTCAAATGGGGACAGGGGTTGGCTGCTTTCCACTGAAATTGAAAACCACTCATCTAGGAAATTCATAACGCTTGTGTATTGCTTCTACAGTGTTCTGTGTAGTTTCACAATGGTTCCTGTGTCCTCTCAGTCGATGGACAACCTTGCTTGTAGATGCAGTACAGCCTGAAACCATTTATCTGTGACAAGAATAGAATTATCTCCAAATTGAGAGTGATTTTTGCAAAGTGTTTGAACTGCCATTGATTAATTGTGATTGTTGGAAGCGTTGCAGTTGCTCCGTTGTCCATCCTTGTACCCACACTGGTCTTATCCTCTGTTGCACAGCACAACCCTAGAGACAGACGATGGAGACATCCTGCTGGACTACTCCAAGAATCTCATCAACGAGGAAGTCATGGCCATGCTGCTCGCCATGGTAACCTACACCTCCCGTCTCCTCTGGTCTTGTAGCACCACAGTAACAGACACACCTTGCAGGCGCACAGCCAGAACAGTGTTGACACCGTAGCTGTCACCCCTAATCAACCATAAGCTCTTCGACTCATAATAAAACGGCTTAAATCGTTAAATCGTACCCCTCCACGTGAACTGATGATTGTCATCCTGCCAAATGTTAATTAGCTGTGACACTTGTAAACACTGCTGTCAGTGCTGCTAGTTTACTAAAGTGACAGGGAAGTGTCGCCGATTCCATTCCATTAAACAATATCACCAGTATAATTTTAGGTTTTCCAATCTCCATTAATCCCTATGATAAGTCTAAACCTACCAGTGTATTTGCCACTGTCCTGGAAGCTCCCATTGTTTCCAAAAGCCATTCATTGACATGTATTGTGTTTTTACTAACATGACTTTACAGGCCGCAGTAACTGTAGCTGCAATCATATCAAAAGTAATTACTTTGTGCCAGATTTGAATATGAACGGATCAATATCGTCTGGCAGACCTGTAGTAGAGCAGGCAGCAGCAGCATCTTGTGCTGTGGCAGATACATGAGATACATTGGTGGATTTAAACAGTACATGGGCAGTAATGGAGGCAGGAGATTGCACTGATGGTTTCCTTTTAATAGCACAAGGATGCTTATGTCACATGCTGTGGTAATTAAATTGTTCCTCTGTAACTTTTGAAATCTCGTCCACTTCATAAATCAATATTTAGTTTCAGTGTTTCAGGAATGGGTGGTTGCATCAGATGCTTTATACTGGAAAAGGTACATTTCTCTCAGTTGGTATAGTGCAAATGGGCCATCAGTATAAAACAGTTATTGGTATGTGTATAGAGGGGTCCCCTTTTACCATCTTTTTTTTCCCTTATAATATTATTATAATATTTCCAATAGTGTCTGGGAGTGCAGAAGAACTGGACAGCCAAAATTCACCAGTATGTGTCTCATTTACCTGAAAGATAGATGGATAGATAGAGTTCTTTTTTGTCATTTTTGCTCAAAGGTACACTCCACTCAGTCAGTGCAACAGTTTGACCCTTGACCTTGCTCAACTTCAGTTCTAGTGGAGGGTTGCAACACCTTCTTTTGAGCAGAAAAAACACACATTTCAACCCACAGTCACAACTGAGGCAGGATAGTGGCATTGTGGTGCTGCATTGTGCTAACATCTTTGGGTATGAGGAAACACAGCCGAAGCATGTTCTTGAACAATATGTCTACTACTTCCTCTTCATGCTGAGGGAAGAAAAGATTGCCAAAGAAAGAACAGTCCAAGATGTTGTCACATACTGTACACTATTGCTGTAATGCACAATCATGAAATAAGCTCAGGGTTAGATAGGAGCTGGAGAAAAGGTGTTATGCTCGCATTGCTTTGCTTGTACAAACTGTACTTTTCTCTTGTGTTATCCACAGGCCAAGTCGAGGGGAGTGGAGGAGGCCAGAGAGAAGATGTTCACAGGCGAGAAGATCAACTTCACTGAGGTACAGACGACCACGTGACAGAAGTTTCAACCACCCTAATAAGGAACTCACTATTTCAGAGAAACACAGGAGAAACGCCACCTTTATCAGGCCCACATGTCCCAACAATGGAGAATATGAAAATCAGATGCCAAATCAGCCTGCCAGCTTTTTTGCTTTTTTTTTCAAGCCACAACTCAAGCATTTTGGAGTAAAAACTAGGACTAAAGAAACAAATATAACTTATTAGTCTATTTACTTTTGCTTATAACATTTCTTGAATGGATCTACAGCTTGTTTTCTATCTATTTAGTACTTACTTGTACATAACCAATTGATCAATGGACCTGCATGTCTCTTTGAAATTTGTGATGCTGATGCAAAGCCTCTGTAATGCTCCATAGGGCGGGGCAATGTGGACAAAATCAAATATCACAATATCGCTTTGACCAAATACCTCAGTATTGATACTGTGACGATATTGTAGGGAAGACTGTTGGATTTACACATAAGATATTTTGGATGAACTGTCATTAGTAATGTGGTTATGATGACCAAGAAGTTAGAGGTAATAACAGAACAGCTACAACAGTCTGATAATTTCAGAGAACTGCATCCTTCACTGTGACAATGCCATATAACAATATTACAGTGTTCCAAATCCCAGATAATATCTCATCTCATATCACAATATCAGTATTGTATCAAAGTATCACCCGGTGCTCGTGCTCCTGTCTGTTTCCACAGGCCGTGAGCAGACACTCTTATCCTGAGTGAATTACAGCAGTAGATTAAACTTAAATTCCAACATTGCAAACAGGCCATAGTAAGGCAAGCACCAGCCGAGGCCACCATGCTCAGACAAATATGCCCTCATTGTGACTGGGCATGTTGCAGCACACTGAGGGCTGAATCTGTGCTGCTTGGTCATTCAGGGGAACCCTCCCCCTCTACACACACACATACACACACACTGGTTGTGATGCAATGATGTTACGTAATGCATCCTCAGTGACACTGCAATTTGTGCAGACTAATATCAAGGCTTGCCAAGAAGTGAATCCAGATTTGGGTAATAAATATTATGCTGGTACTGCTTCGTCACCCATCTGATCAAATGTTAAAAGCGACTGTTAGACAAATAAATAATGAATGCAAGTAGTATTGTGTGTACAGTGTGTGTCTGTCCATGGCACAAAATGGTGTTTGTTTGTCTGGGTGTCTTTCTGTGCATGTGTGTGTATTCATATACCTGTGTGTGTGTGTGTGTGTGTGTGTGTGTGTGTGTGTGTGTGTAGGGTCGCGCTGTACTCCACATCGCCCTGCGTAACCGCAGCAACACACCCATCCTTGTGAATGACAACGACGTCATGCCAGATGTCAACCGTGTGTTGAACAAGATGAAGGCTTTCTGTCATGTGAGTATTGTGTGACAGAGAGAGAGAAAGTACATATATACCTATGTGCAGTTTGAAAAATGTAATTATTACATATAATTTGGAATTATGGTTTAAGTCCAGAGTAACTGCCAGCACCAACCCTGTACAAACTCTCATGTTTTGTGTACACATAAAGGTCATGACCTTTTGCCTTGTGCTGTTTACAGAGAGTACGCAGCGGTGAGTGGAAGGGCTTCAGCGGAAAAGCCATCACCGATGTCGTCAACATCGGCATCGGGGGGTCTGACCTGGTGAGTGTCCTACCGGCTAAATGCCTCATAGTTTCTGCTCTGCTGATCTCTCTCTTTCCTCTGTTGCCAGAGTGCCATGTCTGGCACGCATGGAAAGTAATTCTGATAACTCTGAAGTCTTGAAATGTCAGGGTAATGGGAGGACATACTGTTGTTCAGTCCAGTTACATATATGACTTTACTTCTGTACTTAAACTGTAGCTTATTGTGGACCAATTAGTAAAGCAATTTTTGTAGAGCAGATTTCAAACATTATAAAGTGTTTTACATAGGAAAAAACATAACTTGACAGCAAAAGCATTGAAAGCAAGGTAAGAAATATAAAAAAAAAAAAAAAACATAAAAGAGTGGGCTTAAGCAATTACTGGTCATTACATGAAACTAAATTCATTTTCAAAGGTGATTTAAAAGAGATTAAGTCAACATAAGCTCCTCAAGCACTAGCCAAACCACCATCAGCATAAATCAGATTAAACACCAACCAAAATGTTCCAAGTCCAGTTAAGAAATAAAGAAGTCTGGATGACGTCTGGAATTTGGAAATGTGTGGCATATACGAGTTGCTATTCTAATACCAAGTTTTATTTAGCCCCTGAGTCATGGAGATGCAACTTAAGCATACAGAATTGTGATTCATGAGGCTGTAGTTTCCCCTGAGCTACAATAACACAGAGTGCTTTAATATTGCAGAATGGCAGCTGTAAGCTATGACTCACTACAGATAAAAGCTGCTGCATCTAAGGAAAGCAGTGGAAATCTGATCAAGCATTGTCCCGCAGTGTTTGTGGCAGTCACACTGGCATATGGTTCTGAATGAAGACGCTTCAGTAAAGATGAGTTGTAATGGAGCTGTGACTGTTACCTGCAGGGTCCGCTGATGGTAACAGAGGCCCTGAAACCGTATTCGGCTGACGGACCCAACGTATGGTTTGTATCCAACATTGATGGCACCCACTTGGCCAAGACCTTGGCCCAGCTCAACGCAGAGACCACCCTCTTCATCATTGCCTCCAAAGTAAGGAAGACACACATACGTAGTATAGTCAACTGTACACAGGGTTTGAAATGATCAAAATCAGTAAAGCTTACCCATCAAATCAGTTAGTAACTTCATATGGTCATTTGTGTGTTGAGTGAATTTAATGACCCATTGTATAATTTCAAACCTACATATATGGAAAAAATGCACTTAGAGTAAGGTATTATAAGGTAGCGATTTTAGGTGTAAAAATCCATCGATCACATGATCGACGATCCAGTATAACCGATACTCAGAGAAAATATTGATCTATATCGTCATCTTAGAGATATGCCTTTATTTTGAAATTCCCATGGCATATCTCTGTCAGCATTTCCGTCTAAGCGTGCTGCCTTCCTAACCGTTCAAACAGTGCCAGTGTCAGGCTGATAACGACAATAGTGGCCAGCAGCTCAGATAAAACAATAAGGATGTGCACTCGCCTCTTGGGAATAATGGTGGTTGAACATGCCATATGGAAACAATCGCAGTGGGAGGGAAAATACTCAAGAAACATGATGAACCTGGTCACACACATGGGAAACAGAAACATGGCATTGTAATTAGAGTTCTCATCGGGCCTGAAAATTAAGACCCGACCCGACCCGGGGCCGACTGGGCCAGCCCGAGGCCCGACCCGACCCAACTAATTAGCCGAACTTTAGGCCCGACAGCCCGATAAAGCCCGAAAAAAAAAAAAAAGAAAAAATCGCCAAATTCGCCATTATTTAGCAGAGCCGGTCGGCCGCGGCACCGGGGCACCATCAGTCGGTATCAGGCGGGCCTGCCGTGGCATCGTCCGGCACCGCGCCCACCCGTGTGCGGGTCAATACGGTAGTCTAGAAAACTGGCCTTTTTTTTTTTTCTCGTGCGCCCCCAAGTAGATTGCGCCCTGGGCAGTTGCACTGCCCATAGCAAAAAACGTCCCTGCTGCCGACTCTGCCAGCACAGCGGGATACTGCTGCAACTCTCTCTCACTTGTTTGCGCTGCGCTCGCACAGCTGGTTGTCTGTCTGTCACTGAAAGTTTAGCCTCCAAATCCAATCCAGTCTCTCACTCTCTCCACCAGTCACATAAAAATAAAACGTCATAATCAATAACACAACACATAATTCTATTTTTTTATTTAAAAAAAAAAAAAAAAAATCCCCCACAGAACCTGAAGCCCGACCCGACCCGCCCAATTCGCGTAAATTTTAGGCCCGACCCAACCCAAAAATGTCGGGTCGGGTCGGGTCGGGTCGGGTTCGGGCAGAATATGAGAACTCTAATTGTAATGTAACTGGCTGCGTTAAATGGACATGTGGTATTGGCTCCTATCGATCGTTGGCCCCTGAATTGAATCGAATCACAATTGTATCACGGCTGACTTTGTGATATCAGCAAATATTGCACCATTGTCCAAAGAATCAATATAATATCGTATCGTGAAGAAACGTATTATGTGCACTCCTAGTGGTGATATCCAGCTTTCTGCTACAAATACAGTACTTGTGTGATGTCATCTTCATTTCATCTGGTATGACTTTGCAGTTTCAGACTATTTGTGTTGATCAAAAATAGGCAACCACACAACACATCTGTTTTGATTCTGTGTGTTTACTGAAGTCTGTTGATTTTTTTTTTTTTTTTTTTTTGTCTGCCTTCGCATCGCCTCATTTTATGCTGTCTGACCTTTTCAGACGTTCACCACCCAGGAGACCATCACCAACGCCGAGTCTGCTAAGGACTGGTTCCTCCAGACAGCCCAAGATGTGAGTGGATTTGTCTCCTGACAGTCGATAGGGCAACAGCCAGTGACAGGAAGAGATTCTTTAGTTTTCAGCCTATTAGAGTCCACAGATGTGGAATTAGGACTGGGCAATATAACTGTTATATCGATATTATGATATGATGCTGATCCATATCGCTCAGCCCAATACAGAATGATTATAAAACACATTCACTCTAACATACCCACAATTTAAAAAAAACATGTTGTACCTACAAAGCTAAAATGAAATGATATACTTTTTAAAGAATAGTTGAGAAATCAAACATACAGGTGAGATCCTCTGTATTTTACATACATTTAAAAAAAAATACACACACACACACACATGTATATTTATATAGAGAGAGAGAGAGAGAGAGAGAGAGAGACAGTCCGAGAGACAGACCAAGAGACAGACCGAGAGGTTGGAAATAGGATTGTTAAAGGGCAGGCCACAGCTGCCCATGAGACAAGTGTCACATTGCATTTCCATCAACCTCATGGATTCTCCTCTCCCATGGTTCCCCAGCAAGCTGCCGTCGCCAAGCATTTTGTGGCGCTGTCCACCAACGCAGTAAGTGGCCATTTTCAATCCCACACTCACACCAGCTCATCCAAATAGTGCATCTCACCCTCGAGACTGACTCTCCGTCTTACCTCCCCTCTCCTCTCCAGCCTAAAGTGGGGGACTTCGGCATCGACACGGACAACATGTTTGAGTTCTGGGATGTAAGTGTTACATGTGATATGCAAAACACACAAACTAGTGCTGTTAATAAAAGAATTCATAATGTTATGGCCTGTGTATTAATCCCATTAATTTGCCCATTGGAAATGCACTGATGGGTGAGTGTAGCTGCATGCATAGAAGCAGACCTGGCTCAAATAATAGAGCAAAAATATTGTTACCAGGTTGATAAGGTTAACCACATCAGGGTAGCGTCGAACCTTTACGGTATCCATTGAGTTTTCTATATGGACAGTTAGGTCGACAAAAACAAACCATATGAAAATATTCTTAAATACTATTTGAACCAGGTCTGCGTGGAACCCATTAATTACAGTTTTAAATGCCTCCCATATTGTGCTAAGGTTCTTGCCTCTCAAGAAACTCTCCTCCTTGTTTGTTGAATTGAGGCTTTGCCTGTGCTCTGATTGGTCAAGTGACTCTGTGATGTCATGTTTGCTTGTTCTCAGTGGGTTGGAGGCCGTTACTCACTGTGGTCAGCCATTGGTCTGTCCATTGCACTGCACATAGGTATGTCTGCTGGGGTTGGTCACAACCAACATGTTAGCTGGGGCTGGGTTTATTGATAAGGGGTATTAATGCCTATCAGGGCTCAAACTGTACCAAGCTGTATTTTTGTAACTAATATAAGTATATTGAGTATGTTTTTTGTTTACAATGAGAATGGTATAGACACAAGAAAATTAAATATCCTGTATCATAAAATGTATTTATGTTTAATGCATTAGGTATTGAAGAAGTTATTGGTATTGGAAAAATTTGTAATGATGCCCAGCTCTGGCTTTAGCTGTGATATAATTGTTGGCACTAAAGAAAATGTGTTTTTTGATAAAGATGTGATTATGACGCTAATCATGTTATGCATATTTGTTGCTGTGCTCATTCATGAAATCCATGATCCAGCAGTTGCAGCATGAAACTGCATGATCTCATTTATGTTTTTGAGTGTCAGAATGGATCTCTCTCCCTCCCTCTCTCATACGCTCACTTCTCCTATGATTTCATTTTTTGCTTTCCAAATGTATATTACCGGTACTTCTCTTGGCATTTTATGCATCTGTTGGATTTCTACCATTTATTTTTTGTTGTTGTTGTTCATATCCCGTTGAGCATTCCTTTCTGTTTGTTATTATGTTCTGACTGGCACTTTTTCTGTTTCATCACTATGCAAAGAAGCTACACTAAAGTCACCATGTATACTTACCCAGCCTGTAGTCACCTCTGTGTTCTCACACTTCTTGATTGCAGGTTTTGACAACTTTGAGCAGCTTCTTGCTGGGGCACATTGGATGGTAGGTACATATTTTCTCCCCAACTCCTTTCCATCTAGAGCATTTTATCTGCTATTGTGCAGCTGCCAGCTTGAGGCAAGTTGGTTCATGCTTGCGCTACACAGTATGAAAGTGAATTGGTATTTGAGATGGCCAGGTCTCACTCATAATTATCGCTTGCAAACAAGAACGTTCTGATTCAGTGTTTTTGGCTCTGATACAGAGCCATTATCTGCACTTACAGAGTCCTAATCATCTCATTTTGTCAGTGTATCCTCTGTTTTGCTTCCTCATTATACACTCTCAGTGAGAGCTGTTTTTTTCTCATTTGAGGGCGTACATTTACAAGTGCCTGGTTTAATAAATATTTTGTTGTTAGCTCGGGTACTGTCACCCTTTTAGCCACTTGCTTTATGAGCAGTGGCTTACAATTAGTTGTTCAAATGCTTCCACTCAAGTAATTCTGCAGTCATTACTCCTGCTATTTGCTTTCCACTAGACTGCCAGACTGCTGTAAGTGGTGGAGGATGTTGGTGTAAGGCAGTGGTTCCCAGCCCAATCCTCATGAACCCCCCCTGTCCTACAGCTTTTTGTTCTAGCTCTACTTTTGCACACCTGATCCAATTCAGGCCCACGCACCCTCATGCACGCCCCGTTCAGGTAGATCTGTTTCAGCCAATCAGCAGAAAGCCGTGAAATGGATCAGGTGTGAAATAGCAGAGCTGAAACAAAAACCTGCAGGACAGGAGGGCTTTGAGGACCGGTTTGGGAACCACTGGTGTATGGCAAATCATTTTGACATCAGTTTGTACAAATGGACTGATACAGTACTGGATCAGTGCATCCCTACATATACTGCTGAAAAAAGAAACTTGACACAGCTTTTATGGGTTTATTTACTGAGAGAGTCGCCAGTGATCCTGTCTGTGACATTTGTAAAGTCATCCTGTTACAGTACTTGAGTCATACTGTAATGCCTCTCAGTTAATAATCCCATGAAACCTATGTCAGGTTTCTTTTTTTGACAATTCTGATTTTCACCTGTGTCAAGTTTCTTTTGTGAAGAGTATATCAACATACATTTATACTACATAAATATACCTTAACACTTCATTTTTTTCCTGTTTTGTTCTTGCTTATTGAATTGTTCGACCGCTTTGAATATATGAGAAAGTGCAGCATTGTTAAAAGTAGCAGGACCGAGTATAGGAGAGGGAGTAAGAGTGTAGCAGTAGAATCTGTGGCAGAAATAGTTAAAGTGTTAATTGTAGTGGCAGGATTGGTAGATCAGTTTATGTTGTGCATTTTGCTTTATAAGTGATTCAGTGCTAGAGCATAACGGGTGATTGCATCCATAAGAATGTACATAAAATGTACCTATTACAATGAATGGCCAGAGGTGGAAGCCTTTGAATGCAAAGTCAGTGCAAACAAAACAGGTTTTTGCATCATTTGAATACATTCTTCCATACCCACACTGTGTCGAAATGCAGTTACAAAATGAATGTTCTTCCGTTTTAAAGCTCAAAAGTCATGATTAGTCTCAACAGTTCATAGCAACAGAAAAATCCTTTGCTTTTAAATGCTACTGAGCAAACAGAACAGTAACAATACTTTCAAAGCTCACACTGTTGCTGCTGTTTGGTCCTGTAAGGCCGCAGACCACAAATGGTGTTTTTAATTAGAGACTAACCAGAGTTGCTTCCTCCTCCTTCCATCAGGACAACCACTTCCGTAGCGCTCCTCTGGACCAGAATGTGCCGGTCTTGCTGGCTCTTCTGGGCGTCTGGTACATCAACTTCTTTCAAGCCGAGACCCACGCCATGCTGCCCTACGACCAGTACATGCATCGCTTCGCTGCGTACTTCCAACAGGTCAGTCTGGCAAAGCAGGCAGGCAGGCAGGGAGACACCATCTGTTGGGAGGGCAGGGACAGGGAGAAACTCTGAAAAACAGATTGAGATGTTTATGAAGCTCAGAACACTCTGCATGAATGAAGAGACTGAAAACATAACCAGATATTAAACACAGATATCACGCAACTTCTTTATCATTAGAAACGATGGCCATTAAGTTTGGGGCAAATGGTCCTTATGGAGGCGCTACAGCAGTGCTATAAAGTTACAAAAAAAATAAAAGCCCAAACAAGAAGAAGCTTTTGCATCCTTGGACCCCTACTTACTGTGATGATGACGGTGATGCATGTGGTCCACAGGGTGACATGGAGTCCAACGGAAAGTACATCACTAAAGATGGCACCCGTGTCAACTACCACACTGGACCAATCGTCTGGGGCGAGCCCGGGACCAACGGACAGCACGCCTTCTACCAGCTCATCCATCAAGGTACCACTGTCCATCACCCAGACAGAGAGAAAAACAGCGTTTCATTATGTTTGTCTGTAACATACTGTAGATTACTGTAAATGAATTACACTTTCTGATTAGACTGATTTTGATTCTGAGATCTTTTTTTCAAATTATGCTGTGTAGTGTGAGTAAATAAAAACACTTTGATGTTGAAATTTCATTGGGTTGAAGGTAGTTTTGCTTCTAGCAATAAAGGTACATGAGGGTTATTTGTCTGAGAAACATATTTGAAATATTTCTGTTATGAGCATATGGGTTTATTGAATTTATCCAAATTAACAGAAATATGCCCAGAGTGTGAGTAGCTAATATTAGCTTTGCACATGAGCTCCACTATGGGCAGCGGCTAACTTGTTTAGGACTTTGCTTCTCATTTGTTTTGACCAAAGTTACACAGCTTCCTTCCCTCTGAATCCTCTGTGGTGGTAGTAGCAATTGTTTAAAAGCACCTATAGTTGCATCACCAATCGCAGCATTAATGAGATAATGAATTGATGCCAATGAAGGTTTAACTGACGTTTCCTCACCTCCACCAGGCACCCGAATGATTCCCGCTGACTTCCTCATTCCTGCCCAGACACAGCACCCAATCAGGGACAGCCTTCACCACAAGGTAACGCCCACTTGACCGCTGTGTCTCAATCTGTGACCCAAGTACACTTCTCCTTAGAGTTAGGCCCAGACACACCAAATCGACATCAACGAAATATCAGCAGCAAATGCTGGATATAGTAATAATGGAGTAATAATGTAATAATGGACATAGTAATAATTGACATCCTATATTCTATTCTGTCTGGTTTAGCTATAATGTTCATGATATGGTTAATAAATGGCAATCAAAATGAGAAATCAACACTATTAAGTTACAGTGATACCAGTTGGAACTGGATTACCATTCTGAGATGCTCTCTGTATTAGTTGAAAACACGAGGTAGATTGCTCTGGTTTTCTTTCTCTCTGGGTTTGTTAAAACTGCAGACATGACAGATTGATACTAGATTTCCCAAGTTATACTAATCCCGTCTGAATAGGACTTCAGTTGTGTTCTAAGAATCTCGTTTTTCACCTCGACCTATTCAGAAAAACGAACTTTTGTTTCATGGAAACTGGTGCATCTGCGTGTATGCATGAGTGATAGGTATGTTATGTGCGTGTGTGCGTGTTGGGGTGGGGGGGGTGGAGGGGGACAAGTATGTAATTTGCATATAATGCATTTTGATCCTCATTCACACAATAAAAAAAATTGTCTTCTGGAAGCTGATGTGTTGGGCGTCTGTGTGTCTCCAGATCCTGGTGGCCAACTTCCTGGCCCAGACAGAAGCCCTGATGAAGGGCAAAACTCCAGACGAGGCTCGCAAGGAGCTGGAGGCCAGCGGCCTGGCAGGACCGGCTCTGGAGAAACTGCTGCCTCATAAAGTAAGAGGATGAATGACTGGTCTGAACATGTTTGATGACAATAGAAATCATTTTGTTTTTCACAAGGCAGGTCTGTGATTCCAGTAGAACAAGCTTCAGTTAGTACAGTTTCAATTCGTAGGTCACCTACTTTACATCTTATTTTGTATGCATTTAGTTTTTAGCTTTGAATGTGAGACTGAGGGGGAAAAAAATCCCCTCAAGGACACTAAAGACCCTGGACACTGTATCTGATATTATTTTAGCACCAGAGCTTTGCCATGTACATGTTGTGCATGGTCAAGTTTAGATTTTAAATACTATATCTCAAAGACTTATTCACTGATTTTTTTTTCTCTCCTTCCTGATGCAAGGTATTCCAAGGGAATAAGCCAAGCAACTCCATTGTTTTCAAGAAGCTGACCCCATTCATGCTGGGAGCCCTGGTTGGTAAGTAGTGGGCACTAAATATAAAATTCAGACCAGTCCAGTCCAAAGAAAATAATCAATAGATAAATACTGAGTAATACTGATTTGACATAAAATAAGTTTTCCTAAATTTCTTGGGTTAAAAAAAAAAAACTTAAGCGCAAGGCTAATAGTGGTGAAAATCATTGATAACATGGAACTGCAGTCTAGCTTTATGTACTCTAATATGTCTTGTTTTTTTCCAGCCATGTATGAGCACAAGATTTTTGTGCAGGGCGTCATATGGAACATCAACAGCTACGATCAGTGGGGGTAAGCGCCTCACGTATACCTAAAACAAGATAATGCATGCTCTTAAATTACTGTATTTTTGTGATATCAGCTGTGTCAGCTTCTCTGCATCTGGTTGTGTTTGCAAAATGCAGCAACAAAACATGTTGTGCATTGAGTAAGGGATGTGGCGTTCACTTTTTCTTGTTTGGAAAAACTCACTTTGCTACCATCACTCAAATACAGCAAGTTCTATACTGATGAAAGGCACTCTGGGAAATGTTAAAAATCACTCATTGAAAAAGAATTAGATGTACCAGGATGGGGGGAAATCAGGATACCTAAAATGTTCATTACAACACTTGATCAAAAAATAACTTTGGGAATTGACTGAGCATCATAACTGATTGAAGTAGTGTAACAGTATATGAGGGTGGATCTTTTCTTAATGAGGTGGCAAGGGATTTTCTTCAGTACTCTGCTTCAGCACTGTCTTCATCATCCAGTTCCTAAAAGTAATCGTAATAAAATACAGTTTTAGGAGCTGCATTTTCTACAGTAATCCATTCCAGCAGGACAGGGTGCACTTTCCTAGTCCTGATCGCCTCCATTGATTATAATGTTAGATTGGTAAAATAATTCTTGATTAAATGGTGGCTTTAGATTCAGGAACATCAGTCACTGTTCTTACCATTTGTTGAGCCTGGTGGAGGATAATGAGCAGCTGAAGTGTCAATCAAATGGGGGTGAGAGGAATAAAACTTAGGTTTATTCTGATTTGGTCGCTCCACTCTTTCAATGTGAAAGTAACTTCATTCCCACCAAAACTGATCATTTGACTCAGGAGAAATCAACTGATAGAATCTGAAGTGTTCTCTATACAGAGAGAGGCCTGTGTTTCATGGTGTTTTCTACACCCAAAAATTACAATAAAAAACATTTAAATGGGAAATAACGTATTACCTAACCACCCCTTTCCCTCCACAGGGTTGAACTGGGAAAGCAGCTGGCCAAGAAGATCGAACCAGAGCTGAAGGGCGACTCCGAGGTCACCTCCCACGATTCCTCCACCAACGGGCTCATCGGCTTCCTGAAGAAGAACTTCGCCTGAATCCTCTTTGTTCTCACAGCGTGACCCTCAATCTGTGTTGGAATCCCCACCGGCTGAACTATCTCACTATTTAGTCCTTTCTCATTGGCTGAATTATTCCATGGTTAAGTATTCCTTGGGCACTGAAGCCCTCTGTCCCACTGGAGTGAGCACTTTATGTTTGTCATCACCAATCTGTTTAATTTGAGTGTAAACGTTAATTGTGAGACTTGACTGTATATGTAGATGTGTACAACCTGAAAAGGGAATAATCAGATGCTTTTCTGAGAGGATGAAGGATATAATCCCTCACTAAAATGTGCAGATATTACTGTAGGTGACAATGTGCCCCACATTTTAACATAGTCAGCACTGACTTGCAAAATAAATACCCTATTTGTCACTTTATGCCATTGTTGTTGTGCTTTATTCTGGTTTTCAAGAATGGTTTCCAAGAAAGAACCCAGTTTACCAACTTTTGTACACTAACATGGATCTTGTAGAACATAAATTCTTAGTATAGGCCTACATCATATGAAGTAGTACTGACTTGATCTGTCTATGAAAGTATGGTGGTAAATAATGACAACGTGTGATGATCACCAGCTTCAAGTCATAGTTTATGCTCCGCGGGTTTTTGTGTTTTGGGACAAAATAGAAAACAGTGTTTTGCAGTCAAATGTGTATGGAAGGCAAAACAGGTCAAAAACATGCAAAGCAACACTTTGTACATTATCAACACATTTGTGTGCTTAGCCGGTTATTAGAGTGTTAGCTGTGATCAGCAGTGCTGTAGCTTCTCTGATGGTCTGCAAAAATGTCCCCACCCCATGGTAGCCATAGTTTTTACCCGAGGAGGCTGAAACTTGCCATGGAAGTCAAATATGTGTGTGTTTATGTGTGAGAGGGTGTGTATTTTGTGTTCATCACCATTGGAAAAGGGGGTGTGGCAATAGGAGTGGCCATTGCAAAAAGGCACATGACTTCTTAACAGATTCAAGTAATATGGCCACACTGTAGAAGGACACACACACAGATAGACAGACATACACATTCATTTTCACTGGTGACAGTTCCCTGCCCCTGCACTTTAGCCACACCCCCTTTCATAACTAGTAAACCTGTTGTGGACTCTTGTGGGAACCCTCATTGAAATGATACATTCCTTGTCCAGACATGTGGGTTAGCCCCGCCCTCTCATTCTGTTGGTCCATCAGATCATTGGTCCACAAAGCTGTGCCCGCCCTATAGCAATCTGCAACTTTGTATTTATGAGGCTGAAATTTGTCATGGAGGTCAAGTGTGTGTGTGTGTGTGTGTGTGTGTGTGTGTGTGTGTGTGTGTGTGTGTGTGAATGCATGCACGTGTGGATATGCATGTTTGTACCTCGTCACAGCTATTGCGAGTTTGTGCTTGTTTTTAAATGCAACGCTGAAGTCCTACAACACAAAAACAATGTCCATTTTGAATCATTCTAACACAATCTTCTGTAACTGATATGCATGAGGCACAGAATATGTCCTTCAAAAATCCTGGAAAATTATCTCCTTTAAAGACCAGGAAGCCTGAATATGTGTGTTTTGGTAACTGAGGGATCTTATTATTGATTCTGCCTTGCCAACATTGAATTGAAGTCCAGTAACAGTCAAAGATACTGGTGTGCTATTTACTTGAGTGGGAGTCGGCTGATGTCTTGATAAGAGCAGAAGGTGTGCACTTCCACAATGACGACAACATGAAACATGACATACAGACCATCACACAGATGTTGACTCTTTCCCCTGCACTCTGACATAAAAAAGGTTGTAGAAACACACCTGGTTACACATGCATAATATGCTCACCTGATTGGCTGTTTACAGAGAGAAAGAGGGCAGGGCTGGTTGTTTGACTCAATTTTATAAGCACTACGAGCAGGCTTTCTAGAGTAGAGTTTACGTCTGACAAGCAATGTGAAGGAGTCAGGAGGCCAGTAAACAGACAGGGCAAAGATAGTGATTTCTCTTAGATCTGAAACTGACAAGCTAAACTGAGAAACACTGACACACTGCTGGAAGATGGAAAACCCCACTGACACTGGATTCTGCTGCTCTACTTTTTGTGCCATAGCCACAGCTGTATACATTTGCACAGCGGTGTGGCAAGAGAGACAGGGATACAGTGCAAGATGCTGGGCCATAGCCTTCGGAGTGCTTGGGTGCCTTCTGTACTTTTGGGGTTCTCCAGGCTCCTGTGGCGTTCTTCTCATGTGCGGCAGCCTCCGCCTGTACTGTGTAACTCCAAGGAAGGGGCGGCTTCCAGTACATAGCAGAGCAGTGCTGATTACAGGTGGGTGAATACATACAATACAAACGTTTTATGTAAGTCATGAATAGTTGAGGAGAGAGACAAAGTGCAGCTCTGAGGGGAAATGTAATATAATATAGCTCACTGATTCTTGAGAATTTGGATAAATCATGTCCCACTAAGAAAAATGCTATTTCTGCTGGAAATTTACAACATTTTAATGAATAAAAAGAATCAAGGGCATAATCAGGGGGTCCTTTGCACATTTGTAAGGTTTTTCCATAGGTTTATTTTTAATTTGTATTAATTTAATGATTATATGTTGGCCCATGCCCTACAAAACCAGTTGTCCTCGGATAGGAGATAATCATTTCAACTTGATTAAAACAACAAAAAGTAATAATTTCACTGAATAATATCTTTACCACATGAAAGAGTACATCATAATATGTATTAAAAACTACAAACGATGGGTTTTGAACAATATTTACTATTATTTTGTGGTTGCTCAAAATGTGTCCCAGATATTCGTCACCACCGTCAGATATTTATTTAAAAAATAATAATAAAAAAAATACAAGGTCAGTTACATTCCTGAGGAGCCCTTTTCAAACCTTCAGCTCTACTACATTCTTCAAGACCTCTCAGGCTCCTGGAAGTTTTCTATTTTCTCTTAAATCTCTTCATATTTTGGGACACTGCTACTGTCACAACCATAAATTGTCAACACCGTCACTTCTCTATAAAAAATATTAGATTATGGAATAAATGTATACTTTTTAAGAAGAGGTCTGATGCAGGTAGCAACAGGGCGAAAACAAGCTGGCTAATGTGAACAACTCATGCTTATCATGTGAAAGAGCAGGTTTTTGTCACCACCGTCAGACGTCACCACCGTCAGGTTTTCTGTGTGACGGTGATGACTGAAGTCTGAAAAATGCTTAGAACAGAGCTCAGGATTGTTATTTTTTGTACCAAATAGTTAAATAAAGTTGTTAAGCAAGAAGCCATTGACTTGAGTGGTATGAATTTTGGAAATGTATGTTTTAATGAGGCGACTGTCACCACCGTCAGATTAGTGTCACCACCGTCAGAGGCAGTTATATTGGTTTTAAATGAATATGTTTACAATATGTTTCTTTGGTGCTGTTGAGTTATTAAAGTAATAGTCTCTTTAATACAAAAATGTGTTTTTCAAATAAAAAAAAAAACATTACGGTGACGGTGTTGACAAAAACAAAGTAGCCTAATAACTGGAAAAACCTATTTTATGAAAAAAATGCAAAATGAGGAGGTTGCACCGGTACATTGCTGAACAGCCAAGACCTTGGCCTATAATGATATACCTTCAGATTTTGTAATTTAACACACTTTTTGTTTTCAAAAGTAAAACCTGTTTTATCCAAATTCCCAAGAATCAGTGAGCTGTTAAAACTAAGCTCATTTTTGTCCAGTGGTTGTACACCTTGTCTTCCCTCGGGATTATTATGGTCAATTATTTCCTGCATCCAGCAGGTTCAGCGAAACACACTGAGCCTCTCTTTAGGTAGTAGTTTATTAGGGACTTGTGTATATTTATTTTACTGGAAGTGATTTTTTTTTTTTTTTTTTTTTTTTTACCCCCTGAGCTTCTGAAGTGAATCAGCTCATCAGTGCACTAGAATGACTGTGATGGCCTCTATGCTGTTTACCTACCCTGACCCCTGTTCCCCAGACACCATATGCTCAGAATTCATAACATACTTCCCCCTTATCTCTGCATCTGAGTCAACTGCTGCTGATAACACTTGTCTTATTGCCACTTACAGACTAATAGCTGGCAGAGCTGATGATGTGATTCAACACGCCTGGAATAATATCCACAGTGTCATCAGTGACGAATCTGAGAAGGTTCTGTTCTTCTATTACTCAACTAGAGCAGTGCAAAAAAAAAAAGGCCTATATACATGCCTGATCAAAATTTTAAGACCAGTTGAAAAATTGCAAGAATTTACATTTTGCACTGTTGGATCTTAAGAGGGTTCTAAGTAGAGCTTCAAAATGCAAAAAGAAGAAATGGGAGTGAGACAAAAAAAACATTTGAGTAGGCAATTTATTGCAAACAACCATTAAACTGAAATAGGCTGTTCATCAGCTGATCAAAAGTTTAAGACCACAGCCTTTAAAAGCCCAAATCTCTGCAAAAATGTGGATTCAGTGTCATTTTCTGTCAGGTATCCACACTGTCATGACCTCCTGATGGCAAAGGCAAAAAAGCTTTCTTGGTAATCACCTCAAAAATTCTTCTATGTATTTTCTTTTTTTCAGACATAAGGTTTATTCATTTACCTGACATGTTTCGGCGTTTGACTTCCGCCTTCATCAGAGTGTCACTGGGTGTTGGTGTGACGCATCTTTATCAGCTGTTGTTTTCTGGAAGGCGTGACCAACCTATCAGATTTTGACAGGTCGGTCACACCAACACCCAGTGACACTCTGATGAAGGCGGAAGTCAAACGCCGAAACATGTCAGGTAAATGAATAAACCTTAGGCTAGTGGGAATGTTGCTCCAAGTGGTGAAGATGGCTTCACGGAGGGCATCCACTGTCTGGAACTGGTGTCTATTTCTGTAAACTTCCCTTGCCATCCAACCCCAAATGTTCTCAATTGGATTTAGATCAGGGGAACACGCAGGATGGTTATTTCTCTGGAAGAAGTCTCTGGAAGAAGTCTTTTGTCAGGCGGGCATTGTGAACTGTAGTGTTGTCCTGTTGAAAAACCCAGTCATTACTCCACATAGCCAGCTGCTGTTTGACGCCTCTGCACAACCTGAAGCTCCATTGTTCCATTGAAGGAAAAAGCCCCCCAGATCATGATGGCGCCCCCTCCACTGTGCCGTGTAGAAAACATCTCAGGTGGGATCTCCTTGTCATGCCAGTAACGTTGGAAGCCATCAGGACCGTCAAGGTTAAATTTTTTCTCATCAGAGAATAAAACTTTCTTCCACCTTTCAATGTCCCATGTTTGGTGCTCTCGTGCAAACTCCAAATGGGCAATTTTGTGCCATTGAAGGAGACAAGGCCAAGCTTAATTTGGGCCGAGGATCGTCCCGTGTCTTGACGGACAGCCAATTGGATCCTCCGGCTCAGGGCCGGTGAAATTTTTTGGGGTCTACCACTTGACTTTTTGGTTCCATAACCCTCAGGATCTTTTAAGAAGTTTAAAATGACTGTCTTACTGCATCCAACCTCAGCAGCAATGGCACGCTGTGAGGGCCTTGTTGTTGGGCCTTGCTTATGCAGCTCAACAATCCGATCGCGTTCAAAGAGAGAAGTCAAACGCCGAAACATGTCAGGTAAATGAATAAACCTTATGTCTGAAAAAAAGAAAATACATAGAAGAATTTTTGAGGTGATTACCAAGAAAGCTTTTTAGCCTTTGCCATCAGGAGGTCATGACAGTGTGGATACCTGACAGAAAATGACACTGAATCCACATTTTTGCCAAGATTTGGGCTTTTAAAGGCAGTGGTCTTAAACTTTTGATCAGCTGATGAACAGCCTATTTCAGTTTAATGGTTGTTTGCAATAAATCGCTTACTCAATTTTTTTTTGTCTCACTCCCATTTCTTCTTTTTGCATTTTGAAGCTCTACTTAGAACCTTCTTAAGATCCAACAGTGCAAAATGTAAATTCTTGCAATTTTTCAACTGGTCTTAAGATTTTGGTCAGGAGTGTATACAGCTGAGTACCGTGATATCATTTTTTGCAAAGCTGCATTGATTTTCCAGCCTATTGATTTTCCAGCCTATTATGCACTTCCAATCTACATTTTAGTGCACTATTAATTAAGTGCGTTGTGCTAATTGTGTTGCACTGTGTATTAGTCTGAGTTATTAGTCTACCCAGGTGTTCTCTTTGGGCAAATTGAATCGTGGGCAACTGGACTTGTATTTGTCTTAGGAAGACATTTCGCCTCTTATCCATAGGCTTCATCAGTTTGTACACATCGATCTTTCTAGTCCGCACTAGTCTGACAAAGACAGTGGAGTAAGGTCCAGGTATTTAACCTCTGTGGGAGTGTCCACCAAAATGCCTGTGGGTGTGTTCAAGAAGGCACTGGTTTCACTTGACCATTGTTGTGGTCTGGTGAACGACAGTCGTCAGAGTCAGGTGACTCTGATGAAAGGGCAACATTATAAATCGGAGATAGGTGGTGCCGCAGACCCCCTCCCCTGTTGAGGGATGGTTTTTCCACTTTCACATAGATGGCTTCTTTTACTCCTCTCTCAAACCATTTGTCCTCCCTGTCCAAAATCTTAACATTGCTGTCTTCAAAGGATTGTGCCTTTTCCTTTAGATGTGAATAGACAACTGAGACTGGACCTGAGGAGTTCGCCCTTCTGTGTTGGGCCATGCGTTTGTTCAATGGTTGTTTTGTTTCGCCAATTTATAAGTCCTTGCATTCCTCACTGCACTGGACGGCATATATCAGGTTGCTCTTCTGATTGTGTGGTGTCCTGTCTTTTGGGTGAACCAGTTTCTGCCTGAGAGTGTTACCAGGTTTGAAACATACAGGGATTTGATGTTTGTTAAAAATCCTCCTGAGTTTCTCTGAAACCCCAGACACATACGGAATCACAATGGTTTTGTGTTTGTCTTTCATTTTCTCAGCATCCTCAGTGTTGGTATTCTTTCTGGAGCGTGTTTTGCCAAAAGTCCAACTCGGATAGTCACAAGTTTTCGGGGCTCCCCTTAGATGTTTGTGTTCTTCAGCTTGGGCCCGAGTGGAGGTTGGAACGTTCTCTGCCCTGTGTTGCAAAGTTTTGATAACTCCCAGTTTGTGCTCCAGTGGATGGTGTGAGTCAAAAAGAAGGTATTGGTCTGTGTGAGTGGGTTTCCTGTATACCACAATGTGGAGGCTCCCCTCCTCATCAAAGTGCACATCACAATCCAAAAACAGTAAGTGGTTGTCTTTAACATCTTCTCTAGTGAACTTGATGTTTTTGTCCACTGAGTTGATGTGATCAGTGAAAGCCTGTACATCTTGGGTTTTGATCTTCACCCACATGTCATCCACATACCTGAACCAATGGCTTGGAGGCGTTCCTTTGTATGAGTTTAGGGCCTTGTGTTCTACCAATTCCATGTATAAATTGGCCACAATAGGGGACACTGGTGAGCCCATAGCACAGCCATGCTTTTGCCTGTAAAATTTACCGTTAAACTGGAAATATGTGGTATTGAGGCACAAATCCAGTAACTGGCAGATCTGGTCTGGATTGAGGTTTGTTCTGTCCTGTAAGGTGTTATCTTGTTCTAAGTCACAGGTGTCAAACTGGTGCCATGGAGGGCCAAGAGGCTGCGGGTTTTCATTCCAACCAAGAACTCCACCAGGTGATTTGACTGATTAGTCCCGCCTCTCTGTTTGGAGGTAGGGTGATCAGTGAAATCACCTGGTGGAGTTCTTGGTTGGAATGAAAACCCGCAGCCTCTTGGCCCTCCATGGCACGAGTTTGACACCCCTGTTCTAAGTGATGTCTCACAGTTTCTACTGCCTCCATGGTTGGAATGCAAGTGAATAAGGAGGTCACATCTTACGAAACCATAGTTTCATACCCAGGTGTTATGCAAAAGGAAGTATTTTGAGCTCTATTTATATATTTTCAGTCAGTTCTGATTACTGCGGTGTATTGTCATACAAATTCTATTGCTGATGTATTATATCATCATTATATATCAAGTCCTTGCCAATACCCAGACCTAAATTACAAGCCTAAAGGTAGACTATGAAGTTTATGGTGTATTTATTTTTATTTGCTACAGTCTCATGACTTTCAGCCCAAGACAAATTTCCCTATGGGGACAATAAAGGGTATTATATCGTATGGTATGTTATATTATGTTACGGTATTGTATCATATTATAGAATTTCAAAGAGGATGTCATGCTACTTTGTTACAAGGTAAAAATGATGGATGCCAACTAATTCTCAAAGATCATTGCTTATAAATGCCTTCAGCAACTTTTTTATTTGTTAAAACAACTAAGTCTACCAAAATCCCAAATATAAGGGCACTTCATTTCCTTGTTTTCATTTTGTACACAATTGATATTAAAACAACTGGCCTTCACACCCAGAGCTCAAACTATGAACCTAAGGATGTTTTATCCTTCCCCAGCCCTATAATTTACATTTGTAAAGAAAGCGGTGTGTCCTGACCTTTGAAACGGCATAGTCTGCATTTAACAGATAACACTGGGATCCTGTGTATGTGACAGAATCATAGATAACATACATTTTCACCATTAAAAGCCCAGGTGAGAATTGAACACAGCAGACAGTGGTGCCGGCCTGCTTTACCCACTGAGCTACATGGTTCTCCGCTTAAACACTGTTGCTGAACTTGACGTTTTTCTTCCATGCCAAGGCTGTGATACAGGTTTTGGTCACGCGCTGGCAAAGCTGCTGAGTGAGATGGGTGTGACGGTATTTGCTGGCGTTCTGGATGTGTCCGGGTCTGGAGCTCAGGAACTGAGAGATTGTGAATCTGCAAACCTGCATGTCCTCCAGCTTGATGTGACAGACCATGCCCAAATAGAGCAAGCTTACCAGTACATCCACACCCAGGTCAGGGAGGCAGGTAAGATTCATTCACTGGGTGACAAGGTTGCTCAGTGGTATAAGGCAGTGCAGTCAAATCAAGACTTAAGTGAAGTCACAACAACAAGTAATGGAGAATAAAAGAACTTGTGAGACGCAGTGAGAAAGCCAATTATTAAAAATAGATTTTAATGCAAGTGTTTTGCCTTCCACCCAATGTATGTTAGGGTAGGCTCTGATTAGGAATGGGTGAGTATAGAAAACAGATGGATGGACAAGTTTTAAGATAAACGTGTGGCGAGTGGGTGGTTGAGAGAACAGATTAGTTGGAGGTTATACTTAAGTTACTTAAGTTACTTAACTTAAGTAAGTGTTGCTCGACAACGCCACCTGGGGGAATTTCACCCCAAGAAACTTAATTTAGAAAGGAACACAGGTTCGAATGCACCCAGAGAAGACGTGAAGTTCAATATAAAAAAATAAATTTAACATCCAATGTTTTAAAACATAATTTAAATACAGTCAGTGGCGTTTAACTCTTTTAAATGCTATAACACTTTGACCACTATACTTCTCTCACTTGGGTGGCAAACCAGTAGTGGTAGGCTCAAACACAACAAAAAGGAAACAGCAATGATTTAAAACACACTTAAACTTCAAAATAATTAAACAACATTTAAACCCAAGAAATAAACAAACATGTTAATAAGGAAACAACAAAAGGCAAAGCAAAGCAATTAGTAATGAATTCAAGAGAAGAAAATATTCATGCCAAACAATCAGTAAAAGAAAATAACATGAATGGGAGCTCACCAATGATTGACACCGAAGGTGGGCCAATTATAGTTCGTCCGAGCACAGCGACACGGACGATCAGCCAATTATAGCAAGGTTATAGGGCGTCACCTTAAATAGTCACTGGCAGTAACAAGGGAGATAAAACAGGACCGTGGCGCGTTTACAGCCACGACGGGAGCAAACAATATACCACAAACAAATGTAGTGCAAAACAGTAGCTACAACACAGAATACAAAACAGCACAATAAAAGACAGTATAGCGCAACACAGCAGCTACAAGACAGTATCTACATGGCGGTAAACAAGACAACAGTAGAGTCCCGGTGCACCGGAGCGTTGACCGCTGGAGAGTGGAGAACCGCAGTGCACAGCCAGGCCAAAGCGTGCCTGTGACACGCTAGGGCTGAACAATTAATTGCATTTGCGATAATATCGCGATATGATAAAACGCGATTTCCTAACCGCAACTTGCGCGATTATAAGTTGGTCACGAGACGTGAGCTGCAGCGAGTGGAGCTCTCAGACACACCAACTTTTCATCCTGCCCTTTAACCTGTTGCGCAATGGCCTCTGGCTCAACGGAGCAGTCAGAAACTGATGCTGCGTTCCAGGCCACCCGTAACTGGTGATTTACCGGTTAAAAGTGGGCGGGGCTATAGCCAAACCTGTGAATTCACGCCTGTGAACTCGATTGTGCTCAACGGACTCCCACTTCCTCGTTCGACGTCACACAGTTTATGTTTTGTACACAAGAATGGCGGCCCAACTGGAGACAAAAAAAAAAATCGTAATGGTAATCGATGGATTAAATGAGCCGGCATACCTGGAGAGAGCGAACCAACAGCATAGACAACTCTGGTCCCACACAGCCGCAGCCAGCTTCACTGCAAGCACAACGTAAAGCAGGGGTAATGCCCAGAGACCATAGAAACACCCCGAACACCACAAGGCGAAAAGGACTTACAATTTCAGAGAGGTGGAGAGAACCCGGCGAAGTCGGCAACGCCAACCGCAGCAGTTCACACCACACAGAGTGCCGCGGACACTGAGCAAAGTACACACCTGAGCAGCTATAATAAAATACTGGCGGCTCCGCCCCGCAATCAGTGCCACGCAATGATCCACGCCTGGTGTGGAATGAGCAAAGAGGAGGGGGAAGGGGAGGAAAGAGACCATCCTGCCACAAACTGATTTGGCTGATCTGATGCTTTGGGGAGGGCTAGTCCATAAAATTGGACCAACAATGACAAAAGCCTTGTAGACCCAGAGGCCTCTGATGAAAGGATTTTGAAATATTGTGTCGAGTTAGGTCAATCCTGTACAGAGCCAGTATAAAGATACCAGAACAGAAGTAATATGATCCCTGTTTTTTTAGATCTAGACTCTAAGCTGCAGGGGCTGGCTGTGGCATAGTGGATAAGAAGTATTCCTTGCTGCATGTATGTCTCCCTCTGCTCTCTGACTGTGCCATGTAAAACAGAGAGGCCCTGTGATATGACAGAATCTGGCAACTTAAAGTATAATATGTTGCCTCTATGTGGAGTTAGACATAATATACACTGGCAATTTCTACACACACAGTTCCTGCTTGCTTTTTAATTGAATGAAGAAGTCCTGCCTCCATGTTAATGCTGCTGAGTGACAGGTCAAGTGATGTTCTTGGGGATAAAGTATTTATCATAACAACATGCTATGTAATCAGTGATGTGCAGTGCCAAGTAGCGGAATCAAACAAGACATCTGATGAAAGGTGAGCTGGTCTGAAAAATGTGAAGAATGAGTGCATTTATCGAGAAACAGAAAGAGCACATGCTGGTGCCATTAGCCTCAGGACAAGACGTTTCAAGGACAGGCTATCACTTACATCATTGAACACAAGGCTGCTAATACCTACAAATATAATACTCATTTCAGTTTTACAGGTTTATGTGCTTACCCTCCATATCAGGGCCGGATCAAACCACTGTGGGGCCCTGGGGCACAAGCTTCATGTGGCCCCCGTCCACCACACTCACACTGAATGAAGGGATGAATATGGTAACAACTGAAACTAGACAAGCTCTGTGCATTAGTCAAAAATCCAGAAAATATGCCCTAAAATAAATAAAGATCAGACCAAATCTTTCTGTTCCCTCTTCCTACAATGCATGGAAAAAAGGAGCAGACCTTTTTTGACTCTTGATGGCTAAAATCTTAAATTGGTTACTAATTGCCTACTATGTTTTTTATACACATTCATATAAATGTTTCCACTCCATTATAAATGAATTAATAATGTAAGATAACAAAACATGAAGAGTTTACAGCAGTTGTGAAACAACTGTTAGCCTAACTTTATGCAAATAATTCAGATATCCATTTCCGTGAGGAGACAGTTCTTTAACGTTTGCCTTAATTTTTTATTTTTATTTATTTTTATTTATTTATTTTTTCACATGGAACTGTGAGACACTTTAGATAAAAGTGTCTCACAGACTTATGTTTCCATTGGCTGGCAGGTCTCTGGGGTTTGGTGAACAATGCTGGGATCCTGGGCTGTGTGGCCGATGGGGAGATCCAGCCAATCACGGCCTTCAGACGCTGCATGGACGTGAACTTCCTGTCTGCTGTGAAAATGTGCCAGGTCTTCCTCCCACTGCTGCGGAGGTCTAAGGGACGGATAGTCAACATCTCCAGCATGGCAGGTAGTTTTGACTGATGAGCCATGAGACACATGCTGAACAGCCAACAAACTACAGTAGGTGATGTAAAGGTATTGTTTAGCTGCACCAGTGGTAGAAAGAGTGCTACATATTGCTACTCAAGTAGAAGAAATGTTACTTTGTTGATATTTTACTTCAGCAGAAGTAAAAGTACTGCTGTAAAAATGAAGTAAAAGTAAAAAGTAGCTCAAGCAAAAATGTACAGAACCAAAAGTAAAATTACTGACTTTTAAAAAATACTCAAAAAAGTACATATAAAGTTGGACATACAAATGAGATGAAAAAAGAAGGTTAAAAAAAAAAAACACTCAAAGGGTCTATCAACATTCATAACACCCAAGCCTAAAGGAATAAAACCAAGATGGCAAACAATCCAGCCACAGAAAAGTCTGAACTGAGGGATTCAGTCTGAAAAAGTCACAAGGTCTTAATGTACCTTAATGTTGTCCTTTACAAAAGTACCCCAATTCATAACCAACTGTGTATTCATGGATTCATGGTTACTTGTGTAGGGGAGGTGTCCATGCCCATGTTTTCTGCTTATGGAGCATCAAAGGCAGCACTGAGCAACTTCTCCGGAGTGATGAGGATGGAGCTGTCTAAATGGGGCATCAAGGTTTCCACAATCCAACCTGCAGGCTTCAGAACAAGTAGGTCTTGTTTGGCTTATTTCTCCTGCCACCAAGGACTCCGGCCTGGATTTTCCAAAAGCATTTTGACAGTAAGTTTATCATTCGTTAGTGAACTTTAAGGCCACCCGGTTGCAGTTTGAATAAACCACTCCAAACATGGCTGGTGTGAGCAGACCCTGAGTCAAAAAATGCTGTTGGGAAATCTAGCTTGGATCAGCCTAGTCAGTTCTTTACATCTGTCTTGTGCAACAGTTGGGGAGTTTTCTATGAGTTTTCTAAAACTATAAACATTTTTATATTTCATTTCAGATATCTTCAAAAACAGTGAAGCCTGGTGTAGCTACAAAGAGGAGATCCTCAAAGGTCTGTCTTCTGACACTAGGAGGGATTATGGGGAGGCGTATATTTCCTCTCTCTTGGGCGGTCTGTCCAAGATGGCTAACCAGTCTTCTGAGGATCTGCGTCCTGTGTTGGAGGACATGTGTCATGCCCTGATGTCATTAGACCCAAAACCTCTCTACACCCCGGGACAGACAGCATGGATCATCCCATTCCTTTGCCGTCTCTGCCCCACTAATATCTTTGATATCATGATCATGCAAACCTTTAAGTTCATTGACTGTCATCCAGCAGCATTAAGTCAGGACTGTGTGAAAAAGTGGGACTAAATACTAATACATGGAAAAATGCAACATATTTTCATGGGCTTTTTCATGGGAATTTTTGGGGAATTTTCAGGAATTTATATTCACTGCATTCACCCGGTCATATACATATATACATAATAAACATTTTGGTTTGTTATAAGCAGATATGCATGCAAACATGTTACATTATAATGAATTTCCAGGGAATTTTCGGGAATTTTCCCTAGCTGAGTCAAACTGTCGTGAATATTGGCATAACCAGTGTACGAAATAAGGGGGAGCAAAGGGGAGCACAGCTCCCCTGGTGGTGACATGAGCTCCCCTGGCTGGAAACATTGTGAAATTTTGGGGGAGTGGTGCCTGCTCGGTGCTGGCCAACACTGCACGATGTGCGTGGCCACCCGGTCAGGTCTGCCAGATGTGGTTGATTATTATTATCAGTTGATTATTGATTGTGTAATGCCGCAATTCGCAGTTAATCGCGCTGCACGCATTAAACAATTTTGCGGAAGCAGGAGGTCAAACGTTACTTTGGTGGTCCGTGGATTACTTTTTATCATGTGGATTGAAGTTTGCATAGCCCATACTCAGGAAATCTGTTGTGCAAATGAAATTAACCTGATCCATTGGGGCGTTTTATGTAAATATCCTACATTAAGATATTAATGGTATCACCCGTGTGCAACAAATTTTCTCTTTATAATAATCCTATGTCTGTTCTGTTGTAGGATATTAATACAATGACCAGCAGTTATACAGCGTTAGCAAGGGGTCTAGGCTATTAATTCAGGAATAGGACTGTGTGCAGTACTATATGAAGTGGTTCAAACTACCCATTAAAATGCATAGAAATGCAGGAAATTGAATTGTGATGCTGATGTGATGATCGTCTGTCTCTGTGGAAGTGCTGTAGCCTAGTGGAGAATAGGCTACTGATTGATGATGATCAAATGTGCTCGGAATTATTTGCATATGTGAATCATGGTGCACAGTTGAATTTGCATTGAATCATGCAACATATTTGTTTCCACCAAAATGCAAAGTTAACTGTTTATATTTAAGTTTTATTTCACACACTTGGGTATGGGGATGATGATTTTACAGTATGCTGGCATTGTGGCCTTTGGGTTAGAGGTCAGTCCTGAGTTCAGGACATTAGGGTTTCCATTTCCAAAATGGTGATATTGATGTTGACATTCATTTTATTGATTATTCTTTATTTTTGCCCCATTCATCTTAAGTTAACAACAGCAAAAACAAAATTTCTTAATTTCTTAAAAGCTTAAATTTCCATGGAAACTTTTTAAAAACCTCATTCAAATTGATGACAAGAAAAAAAAAAAAACGAAAATTCCCAAAATTCCCGAGCCGAATTTTCGGAAAAATTGAAAAAAAAAGCGACAGCAAAAACTTTCCACCCCTTTGCAACACTCGTCTTTATATTTTCCAGTATATTGGAATATATGCATAGACCATACATGTCTATATACTGATACATATAAAAAAATATTGCAATCAAGACCAAAAACAGCACTATACTTTTATATGTAATCTATCTATCTATCTATCTGTCTATCTATCTATCTATCTATCTATACATCCCTATACATACGTATATATATACACTATATTACCAAAAGTATTCGCTCACCCATTCAAATGATCAGAATCAGGTGTCCTAATCACTTGGCCTGGCCACAGGTGTATAAAACCAAGCACTCAGGCATGCAGACTGTGAAACAAGACATTTGTGAAAGAATGGGCCGCTCTCAGGAGCTCAGTGAATTCCAGCGTGGAACTGTCATAGGATGCCACCTGTGCAACAAATCCAGTCGTGAAATTTCCTCGCTCCTAAATATTCCACAGTCAACTGTCAGCTCTATTATAACAAAATGGAAGCGTTTGGGAACAACAGCAACTCAGCCACGAAGTGGTAGGCCACGTAAAGTGACGGAGAGGGGTCAGCGGATGCTGAAGCGCATAGTGCAAAGAGGTCGCCGACTTTCTGCACAGTCAATTGCTACAGAGCTACAAACTTCATGTGACCTTCAGATTAGCCCAAGTACAGTACGCAGAGAGCTTCATGGAATGGGTTTCCATGGCCGAGCAGCTGCAGCCAAGCCACACATCACCAAGTGCAATGCAAAGCGTCGGATGCAATGGTGTAAAGCACGCCGCCACTGGCCTCTAGAGCAGTGGAGACGCGTTCTCTGGAGTGATGAATCACGCTTTTCCATCTGGCAATCTGATGGACGAGTCTGGGTTTGGAGGTTGCCAGGAGAACTGTACATTTCAGACTGCATTGTGCCGACTGTGAAATTTGGTGGAGGAGGAATTATGGTGTGGGGTTGTTTTTCAGGAGCTGGGCTTGGCCCCTTAGTTCCAGTGAAAGGAACTTTGAATGCTTCAGGATACCAAAACATTTTGGACAATTCCATGCTCCCAACCTTGTGGGAACAGTTTGGAGCGGGCCCCTTCCTCTTCCAACATGACTGTGCACCAGTGCACAAAGCAAGGTCCATAAAGACATGGATGACAGAGTCTGGTGTGGATGAACTTGACTGGCCTGCACAGAGTCCTGACCTGAACCCGATAGAACACCTTTGGGATGAATTAGAGCGGAGACTGAGAGCCAGGCCTTCTCGACCAACATCAGTGTGTGACCTCACCAATGCGCTTTTGGAAGAATGGTCAAAAATTCCTATAAACACTCTCCTCAACCTTGTGGACAGTCTTCCCAGAAGAGTTGAAGCTGTAATAGCTGCAAAAGGTGGACCGACATCATATTGAACTCTTTGGGTTAGGAATGGGATGGCACTTCAGTTCATAGTATGAGTAAAGGCAGGTGAGCGAATACTTTTGGTAATATAGTGTATGTATATATATATATATATATATATATATATATATATATATGTGTGTGTGTGTGTGTGTGTGTGTGTGTGTGTGTGTATAGGGATGTTTTTTTAACATTGCATATTTTCCAATAAACAACGATGACATATGCATGGACCATGCATGGCATATATCTGTACATATATTTCCAATACAGGTTCCCATATAATTGGAAAGTCATAGATCATGTATGTTTAAATACATGTACCCAGTATTCATCACATATAAATCTAAATACATTATGGAGGATATTTATAAATATAAAATGACATATATTACGGGATATAAACATATATATATTCATATGCAATATATTACAATATCTGAAATGCACAGTTACTTATGTATTATTCCATATATTGAAATACATTACAATATATTGATGCAATATATAAATACATTGCGTACTATGTTTTACCAATATATTATTCCATGTATTGCTAAGACATTTTCAAATATAACATATATTTCAATATATTGTAATTCCATATATTAAATGTAATATATGGTAATATATTACCATATATTTCATTTAATATAATGGTAAATATATTTTCTTTCCATAAGGGATAGAACTATAGAATGAAATTTAACAATTATATTTGTTACTTACTTTGTTTACTTCATTAGTGAGCAATAATTACGCTTTCTGTGGTTTCAGTGATGAGGATAATCCCTATCTAGCCAATGTTGGGGTCATGCAGAATGACTATATTTTCAAATCTGAGTTGAATCCTCATGGCAACAAGTCACTTGTGATAGCCATAATGTCTGAAATGTTCCCCACGAAAGGCCATAAAATGCTGCTTGGTCAGCTCATTTAGTCAAGACGGTCAAGAGACAAGAGACATTTTCATGTAGTTACACACAGATAGCTGATTTCTCAGGTTGCATTTTGTGCCAGGTGTCTCATCTAGGATGTCTAGTCTCCCTGCTGCTACACATAGCTACTACAGTGACTGTTCCTATATTAGAAGTTGTATGCCAGCATCAATAACCTTTCCTATTCTTCTTTTGACAAGAGTAAATAAGGTATATTCATATATTCATCTTCAACTTCATGAATGCTTTTTATAGTAGCTGCCTAGTTCCATAATTTAAACAAACAGATAAAACTGAAAATTTCATATCTTTTGAATACCTTTCTTCTTTATTGAAATGTTCCCCTCAAGTTCTGCTTTGGACATTGTTGAACTGTGTCAGCATGTGAAAGGGCCCACTTATCTTCATGTATATACCGTGAATTTATCACATATTTCAAAGATTGTTGCAATTGACTTTGCGCTATCTGATAATTTGATTGCACAGAACATGTACTACACAAATAAATTTGCCTTGACTTGTAAATAAGGAACTTGTTTTCATGAGTATATGCTGGGTTGCCTGTGTGAATGCTAAATGGGGATATTCACCCTACTGAGCTCTGAAGAAGTCAAAATCAAGAAATGTCGACAGACGGGGTTTATTCCAAATATCATGAATCTTCATCTCATGTTTTCATTTTTCTTTTTTTATTTGGACCCCATGCAAGGTTCTTACAGTGCATACAGTTTCCATGTGGGAGGCCCTTGCAAGAACCAAAGCCCCAATCTTGACAAAGTTGGTGCTGTGCTCTCCTGATGGAGCTGCAACATGCAAAATGACACACACTTAGTGTGCAGCGATCAAATGGAGGTCAGAGGTGTTTTTGCTTTGAGCTTGGGACGCTGAAATAAGAATGTTTCCTTTCTAGATTGCCATCTTGTCAAGCTATCCATATTTTGAAAAGACACTATATAAAGCACTATAATTGAGATTCCTCCCAAAACAAACAGAAAATTCATCTCAGATAGATCACTATTTATATGAGTTTTCCATTTCCTGCATAGAGCTACAGAGAGCTAGAGCAGTTTTACATATGACACAAGGCACACACAAATACAAAGGCTATGCATTTAATGGAAATCATATCCATGTTGCATGGGTGGTAAAAAAAAAAAAAAAAAGGTTATTCCTCATGGCATCTCAAAGATACATCTTTTAAAAGAGGATGTATGACATCCATTTATCCTTAAAATACTGTACATACTGGTCGATCACACCCTAACGCTATATGCAGAAGTTTAGGCAAACATGTAAAAAAATATTTCGAAACTCAAAAATACACAATTCTAAAGCCTAACATTCTTGAGCTTAGTCTTGCGGTTTTAAAAAGGCCCTCTTTGAGTTTGTTTCTGCAAAATTGCAGTTGACATCCTCCTCCTCCTCCTCGTCCATGGCTGACCTCTCTCGCTTCTTCGCAAACTTTCTCTTCATGCTCCCTACTAAACTCTCATATCTGCAAAAGAAGAAATACACAACAGATTAATACACACCAACAAGGGGGAATATTAAATCCTATGCACACAGCACAACAGTTGAATGGTGAACAGGCAATTCATCCGGGTACTTCCATTTTCACTGCCAATGTTACTACAAGTCTCTCTTTATGCTTTTTACTCTGCAGCTATTCATTTTCTAGGCAATTCAGGGTGAGGTCTGCCAATATGTGCCAGTCAGTGTACTTTATTTCTCACAGTATGTTTAGATTTCCAAAAAAGAATTTAGGAGAAAGGCCACAGGTGGGGAAAATGTGCATCTTGCTTACATGACTGGCCAACAAAGTGCCACTGCTCTGTGCACATCTGAAGAGTCTTATCAATATTAGATTGATTATCTCCAAGTACAGTGAGATTACTTAAATGTTGGCCCGCATTAGACTTTAAGCAAGGTGTCTATGGGTATCAAAGAGTGAAATTTAATGCTTTTTAAAGAGGTTTTCAAGATGAAGTAGACAGATTTTTAGAATTATTATTCATGTTATTCATGTAAATATTGCGGGTAAGTATCATATATTTGGTCTTGTGCTGAGATCAGTTTAAGGTTGGAATATAGTCGTAAATTAAGTTAGGTAAAAATTTAAAAAATTGAAAATTGAATTTAAGACATTCTAAGAATTTTGAAAAAAGACCTGCAGACACCTGTTTAATAGCACAGGTATGAACTGCTGTGACTATCACCAACATGACAGGTCGTCTCACTGCAGCTGCAACCTGATTAATTTAATCTAAGGAACCAAAAATCAATAAAACTTCTCTCACTTTTTCCTTTAAAAACACGTCAATGCAAAATCTCAGTCATGTCATTTGCTCTTAAAGCGGTTCATGCTTCCAGTCCCTGCTTTTGTCTCTTTGTACCTTCTTGCCATCTCTTCATCAGTGACGTCTGTCTGCATTGTGCTTAGGTCCTCTTCCTCAGCCTCCTCCGCTTCATCCTTGCCATTCATCAAGACCATGAGTTTCTGTGGTGGGTGAACAACAAGTAAATCCATGAAAAGGCCCACATATTACTGGGTGGTGTTAACATTTACATTTTAAGGATTAAGCCAATGCTTCTTAATAAGCTTTCTATGTGCAGCAAGCTCAATAACAACCTGAACGATGGTTACATTTTCACAATATGATTGAAAAACACTCAGAACAGCCTGGATTATAAGCAGAGGTATGACACCTGAACAATGAAGAATAAATTTAGACAGACCTCAACTTCTGGGTTAAAACCCTTGAATGACATTCGCCCGTACTTCAGGTCTTCACACGGCACAAAACTTCTCTCCTCAATGATGAGGTTCCTGACAAGTGAAAAGGGAGAAAATGGGGAGACAGAGGGGAGCTGTTACATGAATACCTGGTGGACATTATCTTGTAAGCCAGCTCATTTCGGCTATATCATTCAAATAGGATCTTTAATGTATGTATCCATTTGGACAAAATTTAAAAAATGTGTTTCAAGCAATAATTAACCCAAGAATGAAAATGACTTTACTTCAAATGTGATACTCACTGACAATCAATACTGACACAGGACTGATCCCCAAAGCGAAATTCTCTTTTCTTTTTTCTTGCTTGTTCAAAGAGAACTTTAACTCCAAAATCCATTTAAAAATCTGTCTAATAACTGGTACTTTACTTACTAGGAAACAGTTCATCACTATATAAACATGGTTTGAGGCTTTTTAAGACTTTTGTGAATTCAACAGACACCAACACCAGATCACCAAGCAGAGCACAACTAAAATCTCAGTTTTCAGATTTGTTTTAAATTGCTCCTTGCCTCTGGCTGCATTTAATTGGAAGGAAGAAGACGGTAGGAATAACATTTTTATTATAACAGCTGACATTTTTGTTTTTTAAAATAAGCATTACATAGGCGTATATGTTGGTATATATATGTATGCTGAAATTAGCAGTGAATCCTAATAGTTCCAGTAACATGCCATCAAAGTTGTACTAGGTATGGATGTTTACCATTAAGCAAGGCCATGTTAAACTCCCATTTTTCTGAAAAGAGTTTAGTGTACAGTTCTCTCATTACTTCAAGAAATGACAGAAGCTGTTAGATGTAGCTTGCTGTTGCACAACATGACACCTACTCTTTAGCTTTGAGCTCCGGCAGGTCAAGGTACCAGTGTTCATCACTTATGATTCTCTTCTCCTCTTCCTCCAGCTGCTTCCTTGTCTCTGCATCCAGGCCTCTCTGCATGAACTGTGGAGACATCAACATATTGACATCATCAGCTAATTTAGTCACAACAATACGTTTGCTGGAAGGATTTGGGCAACCAGGTAACTAATTAAAGACGGATTATGCCGTTTGAAATGGGAGGACACACCGTTTTGTTTACTAATGTCAAGGATGAGGCTGAGTAAATGTAAGAAGCCCTCAGGTCCATGTCAAGACTTATAACCTATAGAATTAATGGAACACTTAAATGCCCGTCTTGAATCTAATGTTTTGATGTCAAATGTACACAAAAACATAAACAATAGGGTGAAATGCTCACATGTTTTAAGTTAAGATGGGGTAAAAGAGTGGTCCTGCACTCCTGAGGCACTTCTAAGTTATATCCTTTTGAGAACTGAGTGCCATTCATCATTTTTTATAACCTCATCATAATAAGGTCGCGTGCTCTGAAAGTGCATAGTCTGCTTATAACCAAAAAAACACGGCTGGCTCAACGTTCTCTGCCCTCTTTTGGTGACCGAACTTCAAGCCAAACACCCTTCAGTTTAATGAATCCTTGCTTATGAGTATATATTCCTACATGGAAGATCATTTAAAAATTTTAGGAAAATCATTATGAACCATTCTTCAAGCCGATATGTATGCAGTACACCCCTTAATGCGCAACAAGGCCAGCTTTGGTAGTTGGTTCACCCTTTCTTCCCTAGCCCCGCACAGGAGAATCATAACACGTACCATGATGTTAAATTTATCATGATGCGTAGTGTGATAGTCATGGTCAGGGCTAGTAATGACTTTAGCATGCTATAGGCTATTTTCGCCCAAAATAGCCTATAGCTAACGTTACAATGATAACTAACGTTAATAGTTTAGATAGCCAGGCGACTGCGAGCTAAGTGATGTAGCTTAGATAGAAATGTTGAAATTTGTTTGAACTCATATGCTGCTTTGGAGAATGACTTGTATACCGAATTAATCCACACACCCGGAAATTCAATAAAAAGAGGTTATCTGTCACGTTTGTTTGGAAATGAGCAACTACTCATAACATTTCCAGAATTTTGAATGGAGTCTGGCACGCCATTCTCACATGACGGGCTGCGGTGGCTAATGCTAACACCCTACCGCTGCTTCATTAACCTTGCTGGCGACACCGCTTCGCTCACCTTCATGCGCAGGAGGTTTTTGGAGAGTTTCACTGAATCGCTCGCCATTGCTGCTGCGGGTTGCAGAGGTATGGAGGAAATTACAGGAGGATTTAACGGTGCATTGAATACATTTAAGAAGAAACACGAGTGTAACGTCCACGCATCTGCTGTTAAAACTCAGACCGAAGCAGTCGAACGTCGAGTGGCTTTCCGGGGAGCATGGAAAGTAGCAGACTAAGCTAATGGGGCATGGATATCATCGATTTCATAGCGATAAGACCACCTTGAAAAAAGTATAATGATGATGATCTTGATGGTGATGATTTAAGGTCAACAACACTTTAAGGTCAGAGGTTATATGTTGTATAATCACCACTTGAATTTAAATTCACTACAATATCCAAGTAATATTCTTGCAGGGACTCTTATAGTGTAACATTTTGGCCCGTCTCATCTGCATCATATTGTAAAGTGTTGCTTTGATACTGGTAAAGTGCCTAAAATATGATTCTATGATCATTAGTTTCATTAGTTTTTGCTTCTTAGGTTGTTTGTTTGATGTTCTATGTTTTGTAATTGGACAATTGTGTATTAGCTACTCACAACCATTCCCCCCTCTTTATTGCTGTGTTTCTGTCTACATTTTTAATGCCCTTCCCCAACACACACACACACACACACACACACACACACACACACACACACACACACACACACACACAATAATTATGAGCTCATAGGTTTAAGTAGCAAGGTCAAATTTGTAGACACTGAAAAAATGCATGGAGATCTGACCGTCTTGGTGGTGCATGTGAATAAAGCGTCTTTGAGTACTTGGAAAAGCGCTATACAAATTTGATTTATTGTGATTATTATTATTATAACCTAGATGTGGTACAAACTACTGATCACGGTTTCGCTCCCTCAGCTGTCAGCTGGAACAGCTCGGATAAAGACGTTCATGAAGCTGCCGAGGAAGTGTTGTCAGGATTGCAGGAGTGTTGCAGCCTCAGTCAGAGGGGTTTGGATATTGACCAACTGCTGCTGAAACCTGCAGCAACAGGATGACACACAAGTTCCTCTGGAGAGATGACAGAGCATCAGAATCACTTTATTCACCGAGAACAGTGCATGTGCAGGAAAACTGACACTGGAACAATGTTATTTGACAAACTCTAATGGGTATCTGAGCACATGTGTTGATTTATGTGAAAGAGTGAAACATCACATTGGAGCAGGATGTTGACGCACATACTGAACACATGGTAGCTGAGTCCACTGTCAATCCTCAGCATGTTAACATAAATGAACGTATGCCACTCTCTTTCTTTGACTATAGCTCTATAGTGATTGAAGCTATCTCTAGGGCCAGTGTATTCAACTGGTGGCCCACGCGCCATATGTGGCCCAGAGGCAACTTCCAAGTGGCCCAACAAGATTGAATTACAAAGGTTATTTTAATAGCAATTTTAATATTTGAATTATAATATTATTTTCGAAAAAAATATTTGATAATAGCAATGTTATTGTGTAGCCCAATTAATCATGGGCAGCTCTAGAGAAGTATACATGGGTTGGCATGGAAATTTTACAGGGTGGCAGATCATCTCCTTTGCTAAAGAGCAAACCCCATAAACTGTTTGAATACAGAGCTACAAGCTTGACACAGTTCTCACACAGATAGCGGATTATCAGTCTTGCAAATTTCTGACCAGCAACAACATTTACATTTTTTTCCCATTAGACTGCCCAAACTGGAGTGCCAAGGCCTATTTTTAGGGTGGCAGCTACCACCCCATGCCACCATGGTAGATCCACCACTGTCAATGCAGCAAGCGTGGACTAAAATCCGTAAGCAATCATGAAGCAAAACCAGCATGATGAAAAACAGGATATCTTCAACAAATCAACGTTTTCTCACAGGATGCAATTCTGAACATGTCAGGTACTGAAAATATGTCTCTATCAACCCTGAAATGAAACAAAACTGATGATGAAAACTGTTGGGTCAACCCTGCCTGGACTGGCAAATACTTATTTTGCTGCCATCTCCAAATGCCAAACCACTGTGTGCAAATTGTAATGAGTGCACATTGGTGCTCTTTTTTAATATTCTGTTTCTGCACTTTGTGGTATGCCTGGGTCAGATATGTGGCAATTTTTTTTTTTTAATTTCAAAAGTGAAACAGTAAACATTGCTATTTCTATTACATCCGTTTGCATTTGTTTAAAAAAAGTGCCATTACTAAAAGCTAAAAAGGTTTTGAATAGACTGCTGAAATGGTCCATCTACATTTCCTGGTTTTAAAATGTGTCCCATTGAATTTGTAATTGAATAGCCTTGATCTAGTTCATGGAAGTTTATCCATTTGCTGTGCTAAGCCCCCAGTGGTTGGTGCCTCCTTCCTTGGAAAAATTCTCTTGCACACTCTGCAAGCGATCTGGTTTGTCTGGAATCATTCTCACCCTGAGCTGAGTCCCTTATCTTTACCTTTAACATGATAACATGAGCAGCAGCAGCAGTGCATTGCAGGTTCAACATTCTGCCCCAGTGCACTGTGTCCTTAGATGAACTCCTGCACCACCAACTCCTTCAGGGAGCGAAATGACACCAGCCCCCTTTCGCTGTCCCTCAGCACAGTCAGTTCGTCTTGTAACCGAGCCACGGGATGTCTCAGCTGGTATCCCAAATCCACCAGGAGCTCTAACAGTGGTGCTCTGTAGTTTTTGAGGCCGTAGCGTCTCACTGGAGGAAGGGCCCTTTGTGCAGTTTGAAACGCTTGCTCCGGTTCCTCCAGGTCACGGTGGCAGACGGCGAGGGCACATAGTGTCGGCACAAGCAGGACGGGGCTCTGCCATGGCACCAGCTTCTCCTGAATTTGTAGAACAGTCTGCAGCAGCTCCAGAGCGAGTTTGAACTGTCCCGCTCGCAGCAGACCATGTGCCTGCCTCTGCTCTTGCTCGGTGAAAAATTCCGGGAAATGGCGCGAATAGCGAATGCAGCGGATTGCGTAGAGTTTAGCTAGGTAATCTTGGAGACCTAACCGACGTTCAGAGATGATCTCTGGGCTGAAATTCCCAGTCAGGAGTTTGCGGGGGAGTGATACCTCCTCAAGCTCCTCACTGAATTCTTCAAGCAGCTGCTGGTGGAAGCGGGAAAAGTCGCTGTAACGACGCTCCACTGATACTCGCCTGGAGTCGAAGCTTCCAGAGCGGATCAACACAACCTGGTACACCTGGGAAACAGAATAACTACATTCAATATTAAAAAGCATAATTGAAGTTGCCTGAGAAAAGGAGAACAATTCTTAGAGCATGTTTTGAAAGTATGCAGGGTTTTTCCACTGGAACCTAGACAAGAGTAAAAGAAGGAAGGAATATATTCACGTAAGGAGGGTAGTGTGTTGCAAACAGGGACATTTTCCCAAAATTGTAACTCTCATATAGACAGAGCACAGCATCGCACTAACAAAAAATAAGTACAATGGGAATTCATAGTTTGTCTGTGGTAGCTCTACAGAGAGTTTACAGTGACCTTATTGTACTTTTTAGTACTTTTTATCTCCTAAAATATTATAATATTCCCATAAATCCCTATGAGACGTTGCATTGACAGTTTTGCGGTTCAATACAATTCAGTTCATTTCAGTTCAACAGTCAGTTAGATTCTGGGCACTCATCAGACAAAGTTTCTTGAAACAAAACATAACATTGCCACCATAAAGTCAAAAGAAAATCACTTTCTAAAATGTATTATAGTATTACTGCAGTTATTCGGTCGTGGGTTACGTTTTGAGCGCAGCACAGCCCCTCCCTGAGGCGCCATGTAACATAACTAAATACACTCAGTGGCCACTTTATCAGGTCCGCCTGTCCAGTCTAATGCAGTTCAGGTCAGCAGCTCTTCCATAAATTCTACTTTTTAAGAAAGTTTATAATGTTCAGTTTGTGTTGACACTGTGGAGAATGTGTAAATTTAATTCTGTGTTTATTATTGAGGTTGTCGTTTGCAGAGGTCTTGTACTGGACTACATTATATTGAGAGGTGTTTCTATTTTTTTGTCCTCCCTATTTATATACATTAGGGAGACAGAATATTAGAAACAGCTCTCAATAAAATGTAGTCCAGTCCAACAGCAGCACTAACCAAAGCCAAACATAGAAGTGAATGAACACCTCTGTTACTGTGACAAAAAGACAACCTGAGCATTATAGGCAGCAGAGAAGGAAACTGTATGGCAGAACAGTTGGATTGGATTGGATTAGATTGTACAGGTGGACCTGATAAAGTGGTCAGTGAGTGTATGTATGCACTCATGACAATATAACATGCTTTTGATAAAAGTGGCCACCAGATTTGTGATGTGACATACAATGTGAAATTTGTTTGTCTCACCACGTATTTGGACAGGCTTTGTTCAATAATTCGTGCTGATGGGATTTCAAACAGCAGCCTGACAGGCCGCTGCCTCTGCTTCTCAGTCTTCAAGTTCTGCTGAAGTTCTTTAGTGGTCAAACAGGAAGGACCTTCAACTGCACACACACACACACACACACACACACACACACACAGTATGTATGTATGTAAAAAAAAATACCAAGGGGCAATATACCCTGAATGTTTAAGCCCATTTTTCTCATTGTATGCATTTTTCTTGTTGAACAATCGACTAAACATGTATGACATGATGCCAAGTTGGGATATTTCCACAAATGATCAAATTTGGTGTCAGTCAGGTCGAATCAAACAAGCAATGAGCAACGACCATCACTGGGGCTAACTCTGACTTTTCTTGACAGGAAAACTGCCTTTTTTCTCTTACTATGCTGTTATTGTTGCTATTGTTCTTTCCACCTATATATATGTAACCCATAGCTGAATGCAAGTTCATGCCTCTTCTCTTGAGGTTGTCCAAAAGCATTGTGGGAAATATAGGAAATCACCAACTGAAGTACAAGTAGACAAGGCAGGTTCAGGGAAAGTTGGTGCATCAGAAAAAATAATTGCATCACTTCATAACAAGAAGTTCTGGAGTACATTGGTCATCACAGACTGACATCTAACAGTGGAAGGGGATCTGAGCTGGGAGTTTTCCTTTGAGGGCCAAACCTGGAGCCGGAGCCTCATCCATTTTTCCAGGATTTGGGTCTGACTGCTGATTCATTGCCTCCATCTCACTCCAATCCCCAGTGTTCCCCTCTGACTCTGCTCTTGCACCCAGGTGGCTCCTGGACAAGATAGGAAAGTCAATGGAAACATGCAGCAACGCCAAATAAACCTCTGATATCTTATGCCCCTTACTTAGTGAATGTTTGTGATATTTTAAATGTTTCTTTATTTTACCGAGCTTTTGGCTCATTTTATTTGAAAGATTGATTTTTATCTCCTTGATAGTGGCAAGACAAACAGTTTTGCATCCCTTTGCCCAGCTTCTGTCTCTTACCTTGACTCCTGCAGTTAACAACTAGCTGGTAAATGCTGTTACCGGTCCATGTAAGTTGAGAACGCCACACATCGACATATATTCTTCTGTTTTTTGTGCTAACGAAAGAGTACTGAGAGATAGAGGGAAGTTATTTGCCTGTAAATTCATAGCAGGCATGCAAGAGTGAAGCAAGAGGAAGACAAAATGGGTGTAAAGGGAAGTGAAACCTGAGAAGAGATGGCAGTAGGTGTGTGTGAATGTATATCTCTGTTTGTATTCCTGTCATTTCATTGATCAAATGTAGTTAATCTAAGCAGACAAGTGGAGGAGGTTAACACTTCGATCGGCAGCATTGCTTAGTAATTATTTTGTGTTTCTTGGAATATCAGATGGATGGTGTTTGCCATGTAAAATGCCACATGCAATGAGTTCCAGAGAGTTTAGACAGTCACAGCAAAAAGTGAAAGTAACTCACTTAACTGGCACTATAAATCCCGACAACCCACTTCTACAAGTAAAGCTCATGTTCCAGTCATACCAGACACTTGCAAGTTGCTTGCTATATGAATTTGTTGTTTTCTCATGCCTCCCAAGCAAAGTGCATGACTCCCCAGACCTCAGACTGCCATCATATGCAGTACCACTCTTGTCCTCTGGGTGGAGACTAGTTCAAGGTTTTACCACAGTCTCAAACATGCCCCACCTTTGTTTATGTTCTCTGTCACGTGATCCTGTTTAGGGTCATGCCATCTTTAAGGTACAGCCTCTCACTTTGGATAGGATGTCACATTAAAGGAGCTCTTTTATATGAATTCAGATTTCCCTTTATTGATATAAATATGCAACACGACTAAAGATGTTATGAAGAAAGTGCTCGGTCAAAGTAATGAGACACAACTGGATGTGGTCCTGAATGACTCCCCTCATTAAAGTGAGACTGGAAACTTTCCACTCAGCAGTAATGCAGTATGAGACCACACATACAATAGACAGTGGATTACACTGTACATATCTGCTTATATGTAGGCAACAGTTGTTGTATGTCCATTACAGTACATGTACCATATATCATTCATGCAGCAGGTTCCAGCTATAAGTAGGAGTGCAGCAGTGCAACAGAAAGGGCAGGACAGAAATCAGCTGTAAGCATTATGGAGCTTGGACAGAGTTCATTCAGTATGAATTTTTGAAGGCTGATACGGATAGTTTGTATTGAAGCTGCTGATAGCTGTTCTGCTGATACTCAATATATTTGAAATTTTCCATTTTTAGACCCTAAAATGGCAAGAATTCAATGTTTCTAGCAGATTTTTAAAAATTCCTCTGCATTTACACCATCATGAAGTTCTCAAACCCTCCATTAGAGGCCTGATTTAAGAAATTCTTTGAAGAACTTTAGCGGCTCTTTAAAGCAGGATTATACAATGGTAAGGAAACTGGGAGCGATAATTTGTAGACTTGATTCACAAAAACATAACTGAACATTCAAATTATTATAAATTTCACAGAGGAAACAAAAATTTATTCCTGGTTTTCTGCAGCTGCAGTCAGGCAGTGTTATTTGGTAATAAAAGGCCCATATTGCTCTGATGTGACAGCAAACCAACACAGTTCCTTCCCTATTGACAGTTCTGCAAAATAATACAAACAACACGGGGCAATTATGCATATGATGGATAAGACAGTAACAGTTGTTGCCTATGAACTGTTTGAGCAGCCTGCATGTTGATGATCCCTTGTCCTTTCTCTTCGCACTAGTGTCCATTTATGAAACAATCCTCACTCTGTGAATGCCAGTGTCCCTTTCATACAGCAAATAAGCACATAAATGAGCGCTTGTGGGAGAAACAATGGCATTTCTTTGAGGCCCCATTGTTTTAACAAAGCAGGCTGTGCCCGATGCATTTATTTATCAGTTTTGATACATTTCTGTCTGTCTGTACCAGCAGGAGAGCATAGGTCCTTTTTTGTTCAGAGGACAGCGTGTACAGTGGGCCACAGAGCCAGCTGCGAGATGTGACTTGACCTCATTGTCAACTTTAGCATGTTAGCGGGTTCACTGATGGAAGACGGCTCAAACAATTGTGCCACCTTTGACTGCTCTCAATGCTCTGTTCACAGATTGAATCAGCTGGTGAGATGTAATAAACATCGTTTCACCAGCCACTCAGATCAGTCCACTCTCTGGTGTCTGCACAGTCAGCATAGTTCCTTCAGAAGAAGCAGTTCGCTGCCACTCATTCTTCCACAGAACAAAATAATCCATCACAGCACATATGCAGCCTTCATTTGGTATAATAAAATTGTCTGTTTTAGGCTTATTACCTTGTGCTAAGAGGAGTGTTTCCATATCTTTGTGCGCATTACAGTAAGCTCTGTTTACTGTCAGTCACCTGACACCCACAGAAGGAAATGAAAGTCTCCACCGGGAAATAATCCCTCAAAAACATGTTGCCTCACAAACTTTCTTGTCACTTCCATGTATTTTAATTCATGGCGTCTTTGTTAGTCAGGACAGAAGTTAATTTCAAGCCAGGTTTGATACCATGCAGCATGTATTTTAAAAGCAAATGCATCTTAAAAATGGAATGACGGCAATACAGCATGCATTGGAGGGAAATGTGCAACACAAAAATGAACAGGCTTTACTTGAAACAGCAGTCTTGTTTTCCAGAAAAATAGAGATACCCATTAAAAATAATTATAAAATAGTGAAACAGTATGGCTCATTCTTTAAGTTGTTACCTAACTTAAGATATTTGCTTATAAAACAATATTCATGATACAATCGGTTCCAAACACCGAGCAGCAAACATCATTTTTAACCGATACACACTCTCACACACATGACATGGTATGAGGACAACAGGAAATTACAAGCAGTTTAAAGACATATGACAAATGGGGCTGTAAACCTATAAAAAAAAAAGGTCATGTGCAAATGTCAGAAACATGCTGAGATTGATCGACATACTGCTGAAGCAACTAAGAGAGTATTGCTAATGGATATGGCAACAATCTGCAGTAGGGGACTGTCATGTGTCCTCAGATCAATAGTCAACAATATAGTTGGTAAAGAAAGGTCATTTATAGTGGTAAACTCTGTTCCCCGAGGGCTGGAAAAATATGTAAAAATATAAATAAGAACTGAAAATGGTCAATTTTCAGTCTGCTCTCAGGAACAAAGTACACTCATGAAGTGCAATTACTTGAGTTCTGCACTTGAGGACTATTTGTTTTTTTTTTTTTTTTTTTTTTTTTTTTTTTGGAAACTAATGACTTTAATTCCACTACATTTCAAAGACATAACATTGCTCTGACGTCAGCTGTTGAATGTTTTTTCTTTTCTAAAATGTGATTGGCCACACGCTGTGTCCCTCACAGGACAAAAAGCAATCACAGTACTTGCTCTCAACTGGGTTTCATGTAAAAGCTAAGACAGCCTTCTGCCCTTTAGATCATCTGCCTTTGTGTGAGGATGCCTGGGAGCGGCTCATCGGCTCATTGGTTTGATTAAGAGTTATTTTGTTGTTTCTCTGCACATACACCTCCTCATTCATCCACCCACTTCACACATTACCAATTACTGACTACACATTCAGGTTACTTGAATAAATGTATCTTTTACTTTAAAGTCATGTGTGGTCTCCACATTTTGTACCTCCTTTGAGCCGGGTTGTGACAAAGCGGAAATACGTCATCCAGCTCTGTGAAACAAGCGCAAGCGAGTCATCTGCTTTCAAAATAAAATGCATCTGTTCAATTTTCTTAGCAAAGCTCAAATGACCAACCCGGTGGTGAGAAATACATTTGTGTAGCAGAGAGGTTCTGCAGGCAAAACAGTGCATTCATCAGAGAACTGTGCTACAAAACGAGATTAACAGGTTAGCGAGGTATGTTGAGTCTAAAGCTAGGGTTTGTCATGTCATGAAGACACTCTCTTTTGACCCAGCTTCATCACCATGGTAACTTATGCTGCAAACATAACCTGTTCTGGACCTGGTTATGTTCAGAGTTTCAGCTTAAATTGGATTTTTTTCCTGTTTACCTCGGGGAAAGCATCTATTAACCCTTTAAATTTTACACTGAATATCATCTACAAAATTCAAGTATAATTAAAAATATAAATATCATCCAGTAGCCATAGCAAGTAGCATGTACTTGCTGTGGCTACTGGATGATATTTTTATCCTTGGTCCTTATTTGCTTGTTTGATGTTGCTGGTACCACATCTAATAACACACCGGTTAAAAATCAAAGTCTATCACACATAAGCCTAATATTATATCAATTACATTTATTTCACTTGATATTGACAAAACCTACAGTGATTTACATATATGCTTCGTTATAGAATAGTGTGAGTCCTAAATGCATTTCTTGTGCGTAATGTTTAATTAATAGAAATAAAGTGGTAGATAACTTCTGAATTTACAGTTTTCACAGAAGAAGAGTCACATGACGCACCATTCACAAAGCCAGTTGTTAACATGATGCCAGTTCTCTCTGACTGGGGCTTTAGGTTTTGTCAAGCCAGCTCACGCAAAGAAAGCCTGGCTCTGTTGAACTTGCTTCATAGTACAGCCCTCAGGTGGTTTCAGAGGGTTACGAGGTTCTGTAAATGCATCGTGAAAACAGTGGTGGCACCTCACTTCCCACCGCCTGCTGCTCTCTATGGGTGGTGATGTCACCAAAGACCAGGCACCGTACTTCTCACCATTAGAGGTCAGGCTTCACAGATTTGGGCTTGGGGTTTAGTTACTATTTAAATAATAGACAGCTGTTGTTTGTACACAGAGGGTGTATGAACAGTCATAAAGTGACATTTTGATTTTCACTCAGCCACTCTAGCCCTGAGTGCTTTATGAATACATCTGACATGACCAGACTGTTGTTGGGCTAAATGCAGCTGGTGTAGAGATGAGGTAATACTCCTGTGATGACACATCATGTCTTTTTGTACTATGCTTGCTCTTCAGCCCACGTGAGTCTGATTCATACTTTGAAAGTGTTTACTACACTCACAATTAAATAATATTAGGTAATGATAACAACAAAAACAACAACAACAATGATAACAATAATAGCCAACTGCTGACGCTCTCAGAAAACAGGTGCTCCCTTTTGTCTGACAGTGTATGAGTACCAGAGAAAACCGACAACAGATAGATTTGCGTTCTTTAAACTCTTCATCTGGAGGAGAATGAGAAGTCTGGATGCTCGCTGTCCCACTCTAATCTACGTTTCCTCTGTCTTATACTGATAACTTTTTTTGCCCTTGTGTGTTTTTGAGTTTGGTTGAGGCCAGCGTAATCGGCCACGTGGCGCCGCTTGTATATGATCTCCAGGACAGATAGGCTCGCAGACTGACTGTGTGAGCCGGTGATAAGAGCACAAAATTCAACCCTTAATGATTTTTTATGTCATAGTTGAATTAAAATGTGACACTTCAAGCAGTAGATAATATGTACATCAGAGGTTATTCAATAACCTCTGTGTGTATTCTGTGGATTAATCTACTCTGCACTGTACTGGACCCTCCAACTGATTAATATTTGGTTTCAAAATGACATAGCTTACAATGATGCATGGTTCCTCTCCCCACATGTAAATGAAATCTTTAGGGAGATGAATTGCCCCCAAGTGAAGACTGTAATGTCCATGCAGTGGATTTGCATATTTATATTACAGGTTACTGATGATATTTCCTGATAGCACGAGGGCATTGTGTTTGTCATTGTTTGCATCATCATCTAACTCTTCAGCTCAAACAAACTAGCATGAAAGGTATGCTGTGGGATGTATGTGACTTTATGCAGATTTTTGAAGGGGAAATGCTTTTTTCATTGTAACTTGAAATACAGCTATCTTTAAAGCTAACTTTTCATGGTCTCAAATGCAAGATTATTGTGTAACTGTAACATGCATACATACAAACTCAGCATTTTACAATAAAAAAATAGTGAATGTGCACTGCAACATATTGTTTCTTAAAAAATGTATTTGTTCCTTATTTCAGTGCCTGTTCTTGTATATTTGTCGACTTATTCTGTATCTACAGTCCCTACTGTATTTTTCGCCCAGTAATCCCAGCAGAGCTGTATTTATCTCCCTCTTATCCTCGTGTGGGATCGAAGCCATGTGAACGACAGTATTTCATCTTTCTCACCTCCTCTTTCCATGCTCATAGCTTTCCTTAAAAACGTTGAAAAAATCCACTCTCATACCCTCTTTCCTCACCATTTCATCAAGTGAAACCACAACACACCTTACATCAAAATACAGTTGATTTCAGAGGAGCTGCTCTCCAAGCTTTGCTATGACTTGCTCACCTTCTCAAAATGCAGGTTAGGAAAAGCAAAATAAAGCGTTTTTCTGCACTGTTCACATCTTCCCATATGTGGCTGTTGTTTGACCTGATTTATCACAGAAGATGTTCAAGCATTAAACAAGTGCCAGGCCAAATGAAACACTCATGTTTCTAGTAGATCAGACTGGACTGCCAAAAGTCAACAAAGCAAACAAAGTCTTGAGGAACTGCATCCTGATGGCGAGTGTTTCTCATAGCCAGGGGCCACATGAAAATGTTTAGGAAAACATGTTTGTAGGTTGTTGGTGGGTGGAGGAGTGCAGGTCAGATGTTTGGCTGTAATGTGAAGTTAAGATGACATATACTGAGTAACATCCGCATGGACATCAACCTGTCCCGCCCCAAGGGAAGGATAGCCTACAGTATATGAACAGCACCTGCCTCAGTGGTGCTCATCAACATGCAAATGAAAGATTGAAGTTTAAACAACCATTTCTTTGAGGCAGAGCTGCTCTGGAGGCAAAATTACTATCACTGATTGACCTAAACCTCATTAGGCAGAGCAAAAACACAGTTTTTCTAATGTCATGTGGCCTTCACATGCTACATTTTGCATTTGTCAATTTCACAGACCACAAAGCCACCTATCGCTGTCTCAAAACCTCTCAGAGAAGTCTGTTAATGGTGTCCAAAAACGCTTACTCGCACTCAATCATAAAATTCAGCTAGTTTCTGTCTTTTTTGGCAGGTTGTTAAGATAAGATCACACTTTATTTATCCCCCATAGTGGAAATTCAGGAATTGGATTGCGACATTTGTACGTACAGCACCCCATCAGTCCCTTTAATCTGTAAACATGTTGAAATACATGGAGTACCGTCTGTTTTGTATCATGAATCTTAGAGTGATGCCTAGTGATAAAGTAAATGGCTAAGAGAGGAGGTAACTAATATTATGAAACATGATGAAACATGAAACAGTCTGTCGCTAAATAAAAATAAAAATAACTATCTCGACTAGACAAAATTCTGGGAGTTCATGTGGGTACAGAAAGAGATTGGGATCTCTTTTTTTTGTAATAAATAGAATAAATGTTTTTATTGAATTAACTCCAGAGTATCAGGTAAAATTTCTTACATTATTTGAGGTTTCATCACAAGCTCCAGGTATCCCTCTGCGGGGAAGCTGATACAAGAGAAACCAGTAAATAGAAACGACATCATGACAAACTTAAGAAGCTGTAGACACATAAAACAATGTACATCAGCAAATCTGCAATCATATCACATGAAAGGTAGGTGTCATTTCATCATGAGTGCTCAAAGGGCAGACCAGTAGGATTCCAGGCAAAACTTAAATTAATCTTGAGTAGAGAAAATAAAGGTCACATTAAAAGAGCAGCTTGGTTTAAAGGACTCCTGAAGTGATTTGTGAGTATATGCAAATTAAAACAACCAGGAAACATTTATCAAGTCCGATGTACCATCCTGATAGGATGACCAACTGAGTGGACCGACTTATTCAATAACTGATGCTTATTAGTATGGCAACGCCTTGAAGATAAAGTCAGAATAGATGGTGGTTCCTGACAAACTGACATGCAGAGGATGATATGACGATACATTAGTCCTGCTTAGCGAGAGAGCAAATGTTAAGGGATCAGAATGTGGGCGCTGCTAAAGCCTCAGTCCACCTCCCTCTGGAGAGCAGGCTCAAAACGTGGCCGGCTCGCTGTGAAAGGGTGGCCCCAGCATTATGATCAGAAATGATCTGTGCAGTAGGCACGTCGCTGCAACAAAGCCATAATCACAATGTTATCAACGGACAGTTGGGTTCAGGAGGGGAGAGGGAGATTTTCGCCCCGTCGCAGATTTGGCAGGTCTTCTGTTATTGAATATTTCCATTGTCGGGGTAACAAAAGTGCCGTGATCACTGCCGAAATGCTTACAAAGGAAATGCCATCTTGCAAACAACATGCTGACCCTGGCAGTTTTGAAGTGAAATATGCAATGATTAGAAAAGCACCTTTGTTTGCCAGCAATGAGTTTTTTTTTTTTTTCTTTTTTTAAAGTAAGCTGCTGGGAGCATTGTGTGGGTCTAAACTCCCCTCCCAGCCTCTGTCATGTACGGTAAAAGTACACAGTCACAATGCTGCATATCTCAAAACAATACATTAGACATGAGGTGGGAATATTGTGAGGGCTTTCAGTTCATATCCAGGCTTTTGTGTGTGTCCACATTGAGGATTCAGTGTCAGTTAGATGGTCGTGTTATACTGCAAAGTGAAGACATGCAACATGTTTAGTTTTATTTTAACTGAATAGATAATTTTATAGATAAATGTTTGACTAAGTGTTGGTGGTGGAGTGAGGAGATTGTCCTTAATTCCTATCAACAAAGCTGATATGATTAATCAGGAGCCTGTTTGATTAATACAGAAGCAGAGTCTGCCCACTTAGACTATGTCTAAAAAAGTTTAGTTTTACCACAGGTGGAAATAACTGTGATAACTTTTTAAAATGCTCAGGAATATACCAATATTCCAGAATTAATAATAAATAATTATTCTAAATCATCTACTCAATCACAGCCATTAGTGTAGCTGTTGCATTACTCATTGCATTAAACTTACAGCTGGTTTATGGTTTTAGCTCAGTTAGTTGTCAGATAAACTGGGCTCTGGGAAAACAGTTGGTGGTTCCCATCACTGTTATATAATAGTACAGTATAGATTGGTACATAACAATGTAGTGTAGCAGAGCAGTGTGGTATTTTATGGTATTGTATGGAATTGTATGGAATTGTATTGTATCATATTGTATCGTATTGCATCATGTGTCGTGTCATGGTGGCATTACATTATTATATTGTATAATATTGTGCAGTGTACCACAGAATAGTACATTAACCACACACACACACACACACACACACACACACACACAGTAAAAACACATGATAACAAAGGATCATCTAGAAGACTAAGTAATTTTATTACTTTGAAGTGTATATCTGTATCAGCTGTCATTGAACAATAGGATCTGATGAGTGTAATCCTTCCCATGTTCTGGCACAGAATGACAAAGACAGTGGCCCAAGCAATAATTCAGCATTTCAGCATTTCAAGAAAATCTTTAGGATATTGTCCTATTTTACTGATCACCAATAAACCCCTGTTTAGGACATTACAAAACAAAAAAACAAACGAACAAACAAACAAACAAACAAACAAAAACAACAACTGAGAACAGAATTTTTGTTTCCTTGAAAATGGTGCCTAGAAACTGTTAGCATTTAGCAATATCAATGGTATATGAGACTAGTGCTGTAAAAATCACATGCATGAAAAAAACATTTTGTTAGCAATTTCTTACCATTCTCATATGAGTCACTGATGTTGAAAGACATTTGTAAAGAATGTGACTGTTAAAGTGATTTTATAAAAATGATGGTAAACAGAGGCTGTGTGCTTAACAAACCTTTTCTTGGATATATTTTTTTTGCATACAATATATTTACCTGCTCAATAACATAACATACAAATTTACAACAATCTTTCTATCCCTTAATAAATTACAAGTAGTATCTTATTTGGTGGCCATTTGTTTCCTATCTTCGGTTGTGAGCTGTGAGGCAGAAATAAGTCCCTTTTCATAATTATTTTTTCTGCCATAAATTATTTGAGGATCACTCTGGTCTGTATAGTGCAGTTTACCCAAACCAACAGCAGCACCTTCTATGGGTGACCTCTCCTTCAGTCCAGTTTGCCCTGAGAGGAAAGACATGCCTCCTTTCTGAATTACAGAAATATCATTGGTCTTTACGGCCAAAGCCATGAAGCGCGGGTCTCTGCATTGGTCCCAGTTGTAGATGAATTCTTGATTGTTAGATACTACTGCTGAATTCCTCTGCAGTGGTTCAGGAAAGGTCACAGGACGGCTTCCAAAAACCTCCAGTGATCTGTCTACAGACAGTCTTCGGCCTCTCCTCGTGGGGATGCTGTTCCACATGTGAGTTCCCATATGGACCTGCAAGACAGCAACCATTATATTATTTTTTTTATTTGTTACATCCATTTATTCAAAGAGCTTTTCAATATCATTTTTAGTTTTGATGGCTCTGACCAAGAATGGACCCCCTAATCTGACAGTGGTCAAGCCTTGCTCTACCTTTTTAGATACACAGAGAATGGAACCCCTAACCCTATTTTAATGAATACAAGACCATATTTAATGTAATTTAAAACGGGAGACTGTTTCACGATTGCCAAGGTGTCCAAACTATAAAGTCAGTGTCATTGAAGGTGCCCATTAAGGTGGAACATACCTTTAAATTTCCTTTTGTTGTAAAAGCCCGTCCACAGACAGTGCAGGCAAATGGCCTCTCACCAGTGTGTGTCCGTTCATGGATCTGCAGAGCACTGGAGGATGAGAAGCTCTTCCCACAAGTCTTACAGTAGTGCTGCTTAGGTGTCCGGCGAGATGGTGCAGTAGCCCACACAGGAGACACATAAACGGAGGAGCTCTGTGAACTACCAGAACCCCTGCCATTACTAGCAGAGGTGTTCAGAAAAGTATTCATCTCTGTCTTGACAATTTGTGAGCCAGTGTGCAACGTGGAGGGACCGGAGCTGGACCCAAGGTTAGGATGTGAGGGCTCAAAGAGTCGTGATGGGAGCTCCCTCATTTGGTGTGTTAGCATGTGTTGCTTGAGATTCCCCTTGGTGGAAAAGCCCCTGTTGCAAGTTGTGCAGATATATGGTCTCTCCTTGGTATGGCTTCTATAGTGGATATCCAAGGCACTCTGACAAGCAAAATTCTTCCCACATATATCACAGGCAGTGTTCTTAAATACTCCTCTTTCACGGAGATTGCGAGTCACACTTGGTGAATCTTTGGCCCATTTCAATAGTTTTAGGTCCATGGGTACAATTGTGGATGTGCGAAGCTTCAAAGTGGATGAGTTGACCAACGACTGGAATGTTTCTTCAAATCTTGCAGTGTTAAAAATAACTGAAGATTGGGTATTTGTAGACACAGACTGATTGGAGGCTGAACTTTCAGAAATGGGGAATTCTCCAGTCCCTTGTTCACTTGCAACCAGTTGTAGGTTGTATGTTTGGCAATATTCCTCAGGTGTTCCCTCTTGTCTCTCTGTCTTGACACATTTGGACTGTGGTTCTGTATTTGGCCCATGGTTACTAGTTTTTTTGTCAGCATCAAAGGAAGTTTTATCTAATGGAGAAGAGGACAAATGGACAGAGAAGGGATTGAATCTTGAGAATCCACTGTCACGGAAGTCCTCATTATGCTCATTAGAGAAGTTCTTCATGACATTCAGTTGTGTTTTGTCCACCAATTTCTCATTGCAGTCCATAGAGTATTTATGGCTTGTGAGGAATCCATTTGGTATCTGACCGTCCATGTGCATGCGGACATGTTGCTGCAAGACCACAGCATTAGTGAACTTCCTTTGGCAGATGGGGCATGAGTGTTGGGCTCTCAATGACAGTGTTGAACGGTGAACAGATTGGTGTGTCTTGAGGTTTCCTTTGGTGGTGAAGGTACGGCTACACACTTTACACCGATAGGGCCGCTCCCCTGTGTGTGTCCGGTAGTGCATCCTAAGGGCACTCTGACAACTGAGTAAGCGATGACAGATGACACACTCATTTGGGTCCAGCACCCTCTTGTCAATCTTCTCCACTAGCTGCTGTAGTTTGGAAGTCTCAGAGGTTTTTAATGGATGAATTCCCCCAAATGAATTAGAATTTGTGCAGATGGATGGAATATCATTGGATAGAAGATCAATCGATTCTTCTAGCTTAGTGTTAGTCATTCTAGAGACACAGTTCAGAGGAGGTTTAGCATCATCACTTTTAGTATTCATGTTTCTTATATTTGGCTGCCCAATCTCTGCTGAGTCAAAAGTCCTTGTAGGGCTTGCTGCTGAATCAAAGTGACATATGCCTTGAATGCAGGGGATGGGTATAGTGATAACTTGCTCCTCTTTCTTGATGTGAGAGGACAGATCAGTTGAGCCCAACTGTAGCAATGAACTGGAGGTATTCATAGCAGTTGGAGATGGTTTGCCAACAAGGCAGCATGTGACTGCTTTCTCCATTGGCAAAGACATACCATAAGGAATGCCAGTACTGGTTGGGATATTGTCCAGGTGCTCTGGAACAGGGTAGGGATTCATCTGGATGTATGGAAACCTCTCTTTGTGCCTCTGAAAGTGTACCTTCAAATTTCCACGGGTGGAGAACCTATTTCCACAGACGTTGCACTTGTATGGCCTTTCCCCAGTGTGTGATCGCAAATGGATTTGCAAGGCACTGTCACTCCCAAATACTTTTGTGCAGAATCTGCATTTGTGTTTGAAGAAAGAGTCTTTTGAAGATGTCTTTGGCTTAGAAAAGGTCAGACTGGGTGTGTTGCATTTCCTCTGTTGGGCCAATGCTGCCAAGGCATCCAGATCCTCTACAATTGCACCAATGTTTGGTATTGAATTAGAAGTCATTGACTGACTGGTCCATGGCAATTGAGGTAAGTAAGGGCTGTCTGAAGTCTTGTTGATAAAGCTACCACTGCAAAATTCCAAAGAGGACATCTTTGTTTGGGGCAAGATATTGAGTCTGGGACAGGAGGAACTAGAATCTATGTACTGGTTCTTGCAAAGATGTTTGTGAACTGCTGAAGTCATTAGCTTGCCAACAGCTTGTAAGGATGCTGAGCAAGGCAATGCATCTCTGCTGCCAGGATGACTTTGTTTGAGGTGGCGTCTTTCTTTGAATTGCTTTAAGTCACTTATATTAGCAGACTGAGTAGCTAGGCATTGGGCTATACCAGCAGCTGTAGCTAACTGCTGAGACAGATGAGCACTGAGAGTTTTGAGCTGATTGGCATTCTGTGAATATGGGAATTCCTTGGTGCAGATCACAGGGGTCTCTGTTATCTTCTGAGAGGCAAACAGCAGAACTTGGTGACGAATCTGATCAATTAACTGTAGCTGGTGGATCTGCTGTATTTGAAGAGCCAAGAGCTGCTGCAGCAAAGATGATATGGCAGTCTTACTGTCTTGGCTGTGACAGATGTCTGGGTGGGTCTGTTGTGAAAACTGAGCCACAGCCACTTTGGTGCTCTCAAGATTTTCTATGATGACATTGCTGTTTGTCCATGAGAATTCTTGCACAGTTGAGCTGCCAGATTGAGGTAATGGTGCTGGGAGACCTGAGGTACAAAAGACAATGTCAGTATTGTTTTCAGTGCCACTGCTGCCTTGGCTACTGCTGGTGCTACCTGGGCGAGCTACACTGCTGTGGCCACTTTTGCCACTAAAACAATCTGTGAATTCCACTCTTTCCTTGGATTCATCTTTTGATGGAGAGTTGCAGTATTCCACCATAGAGATATTAACTGTTTCACCCTGCTCCCCTGCTGGGTTGGCCAGTAATAAGGCTACAGGGAAAGTTCTGCTATTGGACAGCAGATCCTCATTTTCATGCACAATCAGAACTGGTGGATTTGGGGAGCAATCCCTTTGATGTTGTTCCAGGTCTGATAATGCACTAAACTCGGCACAGCATTGGCTGCAAACATGAGCACAGGGATCCATTGTAGGGGGAGGCTCCAAACTGACATCATCTAAAACAGATAAACAAGGAGGAAATCATTACTGACTTTCTACTGGGTGTGACAAGTGATCATCACTGGAGTGTTTTTAACATTTTAACAAAAAGCTTCTATATATGAAAAAATGGCATGGGAGTGAAAAGAATGAGTGAAGGTATGTCTTCATGAGTGAAAACATGTCTTCAGTTCTCTATATTTCTTAAATTCAGATTGCAATATAAAGAGTGCTAACTGTTCTGTCCCAAAGCACACCTGTACAACCTGAAATCAGATCACAGAGAATTTAAGACTATATAAAACTATCAAAGTATTGTCTGTTCAAAGCTTATTGTAAATGACCTGACCAATAACAAATCAGAATATTTCAATCTGAGATTACTCTGAAAGTGACACAACATCATGACTAATTTCTCATCCGAGTGAACTCTGCCAATTACTAAAATATTTTAGAATATAGACAATTTAATTAACAATGGCAATCTTCTTAGTAATTGTAAAAATAGCTTAGAGATAATATGAAAAAAATCTGTTTTACTGAACAGTTTTAATTTAGCAAATTTGAACCCTTTCTGGACAAAGAACTACAATGATCCTGTAATAAATTATAGAAAGATACTATAGAAAGATCTCAGCAAAACTACAAATTCCCGGCGGAATATTATAACTGATACCACAGAGATTAAAACACCAGTGGAAGCATAAGGTCACTGTAAACCCGTTATTGAGTACCATAGCCACACTTTAAGTCCCCGTAGGAATTCAGGGACATTACCATGCAATACCATGTATTATAATGACACTATTGGAGAAAAAAATAAAATAGTATAGGGTCGCTGTAACCTACCACTGATTACAAGAGATACGATGTTAGCCTCTATAGGAATATTACAGGAATAATATAAATTTTTCGTTAGCGCCATTTAGTTTCCAACTTCTGATTTAAGAAAAAAAAAATCCTTACTCTAAGAACTGCACAGAATTGTTTGTCAACAACGTCAAACAAGTTTCTGCATTTATTTAACTTACCCAGGTATTCCAGAAGAGACAAATCCTTGGACTGGACGTGCTGCGGTTTGGTTTGTTTCCTCCGCGACATGTTTCCAACTCCCACACATCAGCCTGGCGAGAGTGAGGTACACAGATGAAGAGAGAGAGAGAGAGAGAGAGAGAGAGAGAGGAGGAGGAGGAGGAAGAGGAGGAAGAGGGGGTTATTTCCCATTGATTACCACAAATATAAACCACAACCAAAAAAATTAAAGGCATAGGGCATGTATAAAATTGATAACTATGACAATTAATCCAAAAATACTAAAACGAATAAGTGTCAAACCAAGAACCAAAACAGCAGAGCAACACAGACATAGAAAATAGATTATAGAAACTAATGGTAATAATAATAATAAAAACAACAACAACAACAACAATAATAATAATAATAAACAACAACAACAACAACAACAACAACAACAATAATAATAATAATAATACTAGAAACAAATTAGGCAAGAAATTTTATGTAATGATCATAAAACTCAATAACACTGAACCATAGCTGATTAAAACCAATTTCAGGAAATGTGGCACATTTCCTGTGGCTGTACTAATTAAAATACATTATGAAAATGTATCATCATACATAATCCAAGCACTTGGAGAGTATGTGATCACACAAAATGTACACTCTTTGGAACAGTAAAGCATTTGGTATTGATGAAGTGTGATGCTACAGTGGAGTACAGCAACATTACAAACTGCGTGTCTTGACTCGCCCTCAACAGATCTTGATCTCTGCATGCATCCCAAATAATATGAAGGCCTTATTTCCCCTCTTTAAAAATAGAGACCATGCTGACCCAAAAAACTGCAGATGGATATCTGTCACCAGCAGTTTGGGAAGATTATTTTGTTGCATTACAAATGTTGAGAGTCAATTATACTTAATAAATGTGAAATTGGATTCAAGAAAAAAACAACAACAAAGACACAAACAAACCAACCAAACAAACAAAAACAAAATAAATGAATAAAACATTATTTGGATAAATACCTTAACTGGCCCTGATGTTGCACAAAGGAAAGATAAAATATTTTTCCTATTTTCTATATTTTATAGACTCATTTTATAGACATAGTCTAGACTTTTATAGCCTTTTAAAATCAGGATAGCTATGTAATTAAAAAACTAATTTAATTTAATTTATTTAAAAAAAAAAAATGTATACAAATAGATAAATTGCATTGAATTAGCCAAGCAGATGGCCAGTGTCTTTCCCCATGGATGTGGTTGCAGCCGTCTTGCTTTAATCCATATTTACTCAGACAAACCGTCAGAATGTCTTGATCTTGCAGTGTCCACAACCTCAGGACGCACGCTTCACACAAACATGCAGCATCCTCCTCATGCAGATTATTTGGTGCTGTTGTTGAAAACCTAGAGGGGTGTTCAGCAGTCTTAGGATATAGTTTATGTACCACAAGTCAAAGGAAAACACTCAATAACCATTGGGTCAACCTTTTAATTATAGACCAGTCAGAAAATGGTTGTACTGGGAGATACTGTTCTTTACAGTGGGCTGATTTCTTCATTTGCTTCACCAATTTTTCATCTTTCCTCTTTAGTTTTTTTTAATAATCCCAGACATATCCACATATGCAGTTTTACACAGAACCACTTGTTGCATGCACATAGTCACTCACACTCACACATTGTCTTAGTCTAAATCATGTTTAACATTTTAATTAAAGCATCGGCAACATAGTTTCTGTAACACTAAAAAGCATGCTCAATTTAAAAAGTTGAGTTAATAAAGAGAGATTGTTCACAGACTACAGACATAAGTTCTGTACCACAGGGTGGCCAGGGAGGTAAACAAGCACCATAACAAGTTAGCACAGGGTCACTACAGTGCTTGACACATGTACTTACAGTGTAGGAATATCATGGACATATCACAGTTATACGAAAAGAAATCACATATAATATGGGATAACACATGGCTTAATTTCTTTTCTTTTAGATTTGCAGTTTTATGTCCTTTCTGTAGTCGTATCCATGCATTCACTCTGCTGTCATCATCGGGAATCCTCCGACCAGCAGGCAGAACATCAGCTGGACTGTGGTGGCACTGGGCAGCTGGGAATGTGTGTAACTCTGAATATGAAGCAGGGCGGGGCTGGAAAAGAACATGCTGCCCAGTTAAAAGTCCTCAGGCAAATTAAAGGAGAAATAAGGAGATTACGACTGTCCCCCAGTGCAAAAACACCATTAAAAACCTGTGGTGGTTGATTGCATCATTGATCAGTACAAGTGTCTAAACAATTACTGCTATTATGCCAAGATTTCTGGATTTCAAATCTCAGCCTGAGACCTGAGAAAGAAGAGAAAGCTTCTGCAGATGTTGTTGTAACCTCTACATAGACTTTATATTACTTCAAGGTATCCAATGTTGTTTTCTTTGTATTTGGTTTGGTTTACATTCAAAGTGTCTCAATCACATTGTGTATATCATTGAGGCTTAAAATCATGTTGAATGCATTTCCTACCTCAAAACAGCATTTAAAAATCCTCATGTTCCATTTTTTTTTTTTTTGAAAGCTGTATGTGTAGTATGTTAGCGCTGGTAGAAGATGTCATGTAAAAAAAACAGGGACCGACTTTTCATAGTGTGCACTATTCTGCCACAAGTGGTCACAATTTACATTAGGCACCTAATACCGACAAACCAACAAGCATGAGTTCACATGAACAGCGATCATGTGCATGCATCCACACGTGCACGTGTTCCCATGCATTCAGGGCTAACTGTCACCATTAAAAGTGTGTGTGCGTGTGTATGTCTGTCTACCTTTGTGTGCGTGTGTGTTTGTGTGTGTGATCATAGCTAAAAATAATGGAGTCAGCACTAAATTTGGTGATTGAGTCTGCTTGGTCAGGTCATGGTCTTGTCACTTGCCAATAGATTTAGAGCTTATTTCACATTTTTGGTCAGTGGAATTTGAACAGATCTCATTTTTGCAATTTCAGTTATTGATGCTTTGAATATTGCCATTATCATTATTATTGCCAATTGTCATTCACTGTGTTTCCATAACCATTTGAATAAATTGTGATTAATTAAATGCTGCAAAAAAAAAAAAAAAAAAAAAAATCAAGTGAATTAAACTGTCTCCACAATATGTTTAAGCAAGCCAAACTTCTAAATCAACTTGTAAATCATCTGGCCGTTGCTGCAGCCAGTTTGTTTGCCAGCTACATGTCTAGTTCTGCAGACGTGGACAGAATCCCATCTCCTGTTCCCTGTCTTGTATGACCGTTTCATTCTTTGCATTCACGAGACATATAATCTTTGGATTGTACTGATTTGTTCATCTTTGCACCTGTAACTGCTGATGTTATCGTCAGCCGTCAGAGGTCAAACAGCAGCAGGTCATGAGATTAAATCCTGTATGGCTGTTCTGTTTTTATTCTGCTAATTTGTTTCCATTGCAAATGACCACATTCCTTTTTTTCTATTGTATCAAATAAAAAGTTTAGCCACCTTAAGTGAGTCTATAAACTTTACGTTTTGGGGCATTTTGAGGATTTTTTGACATTTTTATTTAGCATTTTTTATTCAAATATGGCAAAATGCACATAAAAAGTATTCATAGAAATGCTGTCAGTGAGACAGAATTCTGAAACTGAGTAGGTAACACACTCTCTCCTCTCTCCAACAGCTCAACACCGCCCTCCACAAGGCAGCTGCCTGGTCAACATGCCTGGTTCCGTAAGGGTTAAAAACATGAGTATCAAATAGGCTTAACTTAATATTCTAATATTTAACTCAAGATCCTCTGTAGTGTTTGCCCACACAGCGCTCAGAGGACCTGAGGGTGCTATCTTACAGGTTAGGAATTCACCCCCGCGCCTTTGAAGCTCTGTGAACGTGACAATTACTGTCCACTGGACCCTTTGATTCATGGCTGATTCATTTCTGGGCTCTAATACACAAATACATATCTGTCTGGATGTCCTCTCTGTCAGGTACGAGTGGGCGGGGCTGACACAAGGGCATCCAGGTGTACTGCCCACACTGTCGGGAAAAAAGGCACAGAGGCGTGCAGGTACAGAGTTGGGGCTGTGCAGCCTCAGTGACAAAGGATATAAGTCTGTACCTTTTCTTCCGTGAGTGTGCACAGCCTATGACTCATCCTCACCCCACACTGTCATTAGATATGAAGGCTCCTCTTTGCACACAAACATCCCAGGCCTCGGGGCCCTTAGTAACAGACTGCAGGGGCCAAAACGACACGGCGTGTCAACAACAACGCTTGGTCGTCTTCCACTTCCTGTGACACAGACTGCAAGGCAAGGTCCAATTTGCTGTAAGAGTGTATGGGTTCAAGTAGAAGTCTCTTTTACCAAAATGCTGTGCTGTAGTTTGAAGATGGATTTGTCAGAGTGGCCTCAGTTAAGAAATATGTTTATAAATAAGCTAAGTAGTTAAGAAATAGGTACTACAATGAGTTCAACTGATGCGAAAAATAAATGTCTAACATCCACTGGTGTTATTGTAAACTTTATTGAGCATTTGTCAAAAAGACCCCTAAACTTTGGACCAACATATGGGATGAAATAACAAATAATTCCCGCTAATCCCACTTGTTTACAATGCTGTTTCCAGATTTTAGTCATTTTCTTGAGAATAGTGTGCTGATCTGCCTTGTATTCTGCTTGTGTCAACATATTTGTGATTGTTCCCAGGAAAACTCCTGAAACAAGTGGAACTAAGCTGGAGACTTTTTGCAGTATGCGAGCAGCTGTCTCCTAAGACAGAACCACATCTTTATAAACTCTTAACTGAAAAAATTTGTATCATCTTTTTTGATTTTGTTTGTCATCCATCATATCACTCTCTTTCGGTTGCTTTTCTTTCTGCCACTGACTACATTTCCTCAATTTGCTGCTTGGTCTTATGTAAAACACAATGCAGCTTTGTTGCAAAAGGTGTCATACAAATAAGGTCTGTTATGATGATGATGACGATGATTGTCATTGTTATTGTTATTATTCATTCATTTTCCAAACTGCTTATCCTCGTAAGGGTTGCAGGGGGTGCCCAGTGCTCACTGGGCAGAAGGCAGGGGAAACACCCTGGACACGTTGCAAGTTCATCACAGGGCAGACAGACAAGCAAGCACACCCAGGCCAAGGGGCAATTTAGAATCTGCAATTCACCTGACCCGCATGTCTTTGGACTGTGGGAGGAAACCAGAGCTCCCGGTGGAAACCCACGCAGACACAGAAGAACATGCAAACTCCACACTGAGAGGAGGTTAGAAAAGGTCATAGTTAAAGTCAGGAAAAAGTTTGTCATCTCCTAACACAGTGGTTTTGGCTCGCTTTATACTATGTCATGCATCTTAAACGTGACATTTAAACATATCCTTGGTTTGCAAACAGGTAAAAAAAAAAAAAATGCGAACATCTTTTCCTGGCGACCAGACTGTCTCAGATGATCTCTTTTGGATTTCTTCCTCTGTATCAATTTGTGACTTTCTGTTGGATTTGTGCTTCACTGATTTTTGAACACACGTACCAGGCATGTAGGGGTGAGGTGCATGTAGCCACGTTTATTTCAATTATAGATCTTTTACATTCGCATTTTAGGCATTGAGCTGTAGTATTCCGAGCAACAAATAATGTTTGCAACCGCAGAATAAACTTAACCCCCTGGATCATCAGCATTGGAACCCATCAACTGTAAACACTGCAAATATGACACCCATAGCACCGAGACAGCAGATGTAACAAAACCAATCTGCTCTATTTATTATTATGATTCTCCATGGAGAAGAAGAGTGCCATGTCAACTGTCTGTGTTGAGTCTGTTGTGTAAAAGTCCCCCACCCCTCACCCCTCAGCCCAACAGATGACTAATGCACGACAATTATATGCTTAACAGAAAATGCATTGAGTCACAGCAGTTGATTTCATCCCGTCAAGGCTCCGTGTAAGCTTGCTTTTTTGGCAGCGGTGATGCCGACTGTTAGGCATTTGGGCCGTTCAGGAGGGGAGTGTGTTGACAGAGAGACCACTTGTACAAGTTAACTTCAGGTGCACTGCACCAGCTATTATGTTACACTCAACATTTGAGGCAATGGCATAAACACAATGAAATAACTTGAAGGGTGATGTCAGTGGATGATTTTTCCATGTATTTGTTTTCTTTTCTCTGCTGGATTTACTGGCACTGTTAGTATTTTTTTATCCACTGTTGCTAATTGAATTGATGTGATTTATTATTTATTTATTAGTTTTCTCTTTATGTTTTTACGTTCACATTTGGTGTGTTTCCATCACTTCATAGGACATTACATTGACTTACATTCATTTCTTGGAGTCTTACCGTACCCTTAGCCCTAACCTGTACCTGCCTAACCCTAACTCTAATCTTAACCTACCCCTAAAGTTATCTTACCTTTAAATCAAGTCTTCACCCTAAAATTAATGATTTTTGCTAAGGAGACTTTTTGTCCCCCTAAGGGAGGCGAGTTCCCACAACATGACTATGTAAACAGATTTACATCCCCACAATGTGAGTAATACGGGGTGTACACACACACACACACGCACACACACACAACATTACAAAGTAGTGGCAACATTCCCCCGGAGCAGTCGTCTTCCTCCAGAGTGCTGATCTCACCTGGCAGCAGCAGACAGGTGACACCTTGAAAGAGTTTGTTCTCATTTATCAAAGAGCCATATTGAGGCGGGCTCAGAGGAACATAAATGCCTCGGCCGTTGTGCAGTTCCTCTTAGCATAAGAGCCTGTAAAATTTACCGTTTGTCATTTTTGAGGTGTAGACATGGGGTTTGTGGCATAGTAAATCACACTGTGGAAATAAAGAGGAGACATTGTCCCCAGCTGGGGATTATATACTGCGCTGTCAGTTGTTGATAGTGCATCTTAAAAATCCACCATGTTCACAACATTAAGTCCGGGTTACATGTTGCAGGAGAAACTTTGTCCACTCTGTATGGAAACCACACTTTTACAACTGATAAATGACATGCTGCTCAGCTGGCTAGACAGGCTTGTCAATCCATGGGCCTTGCTTTATATACACATTTTAAACCTTCATATTTAGGGATGTGATAGCAACAAAAGGTAGGAAGAAATCACTAGCAGCCATGTACCCATACCGCAAAGCACTTTGGGTAAGTGTTCAATCAAATATCATGGCACTTGGCTGTCTTATAATTTCTCTTATATTTTCATTGTGTTTTTTTTTTTACCATACCTTTGGCTGAAGTGTTTTGCATGATATGTCGAGTCATGAGTCAACCAATGCCAAGCTCATCCAAAGTAATTTAGATTTTAGTAATCTATGGAACTGTCTGTTGGTGGTCACTGGAGCAGTTGGGGTGAGCTGCCTTGCTCAGGGACACTTCAACAGTAGTTGTAAAGGGACTTTCTGTGTCTGGGATTCAAACCAAACCAGAGCTAGAAGGAGGAATTTCCTTCTAGTCTGAGAAAACAAAACTCTGCTCTAACAGCTCAGACACTACATACAAAAAGTATGAGTGCAGTGTAATTCAGAGAAATGTACGCTGTATGGCGAAGGAATGCCACAACATGGTCCAAGACTGTGTTCAGGATAGAAACACAGACTTACTATCCACAGCATCACCTAGTGGGGACAAACACCATCAGTCGCCTCGGTTTACTCTTTTTATTTTGCCTGGGTGGTTGTTTTACAATCAAGACAATCGAATGAAAGGTCTGGTGAATTTAGACAAATAGATTCAGATGATTTAGAAGTAAAAAAAAAGGCACTTAACTTACACTGCCCACAATAAAATAGGTTTTCTTTTCTCTTTTTACAAATATTTACACACTACTTGCCATGACAGAGTCAGTCAAGCTGATGGTCAACAAATAATACACTGTTTGAGTTGCAATGCGTGATTACAGGGAGGAAGTCTCTTGTAGAGTAACATAGATACATTCCAAAATAAGACATACCATCTGCAAAGTATGTCAACTGCTCTGGCAAAATGATTGCTCATATAAGAACAGATCTTGAGCCCTTTACTTACACATTAACATTTCAGTGTTACCGACATGTGTCATCATTTGTTTCTAAATGATGGAAAATAAAGATTAGGGAGCAATTTTCATCCATAATGGATTGACAATGTTTTGAAATAAAACTCTTTAGCTACCAATCAGTTAAAAGCTAAATGGGACAAGGAATCAAATCATATTTTTGCTATTAGTATCATGCTTAACAGAAAACACTGGGTTGTCTAATATAGGTAACCTGCTTTAGAAAATAACTTTGAGAATAGAATTCACACAACATAAAGTAGGAATATAAAATAAAACATCAAAAGCACATGTTGTTTTGCTTTATAAAATCAATGGCAGAAAGCTAGTGGGGTGAATAAGAACATTAGTTAACAAGGCATTAAAAAACACTTGTCAAAAGACATGTGCATTGCAGCACAGCATTCAGTCTTAAGAAAAAAGCCACTGTCACGTGCTTCCAATGCTACTTCATCACACCTTTGCTTCAATATCAAACTTAGTATAAAATACTCAACAGTAAAATCCCAAAATACATTCCTGTAGTCCAGAGTATATGGATGGAATGCTGACATAACACTCAGTGAGATGGGTTCAAATGATTCGGATGACTTTCCAGCTCAAAACAAGATGAAATCAGGTTGGTGACATATTCAGAATATACCACACAACACAGCAACATAATACTGATGGTACAAGTCAATCACATGTTTATACAGTACAGAGTGCAGGAGAAATCAAAGTGTTCGACAAACTGCTTGACATTTGATCACCACCACCTGATCAACTAACTGCTAAAACATCTGATAGGTCTTTGACTCCACTAGCCAAACTAATAATGAGAGATCAAATAGTTCATCCTGTCTGACAGGGACTGCTGAGTAAAAGAAGTCTTGAAGTCTGTGGAGCCAAGCTACATTCTGTAGGCCTCCAACTTACCTGTACAAGTCGCTGAAAGTCGACAGATAAATGTCTTTCAGTGGAAGTCCATGAAAACCTTAAAGTTACAGAGGGATAACCTGTCTGTCTACTCTGTGTTGCTGGAGACCTGACGGCTTCATTCTTGGTTGTTTCTCCTTCCACATAAATCCTGACATCACAGAGTGGAACTTTTCCAGGGGGTTTGGACAGGTGGGGAGTACAACCAATTCAATCATGGTAATACATCAGTTTTAATGGGTGAAATATGTGCTTGCAATGAGTTTGGCGGCCTAGACCATCCTGTTAAATCAGTGTCTATTCTTTTGTAAATGTTTGTAAAGTTAGCAGATAGACTGGGTGCAAGGCTGAATACTGACACCGAAATACAGGACCTCAGTAAAAGCTGCCACCTTATAGTACGTTATTAAATAAAATGAAATATGACACCAATTTCCAGCAGTGGGAGAAAAGTGTGGCATGTATGGAATTTTAGAATTTAAAATAAAACAAATATTAATGGTACAAATTTATTATATAAAATCGCTGCTAAAAAAGGACCAAAATGCCCCTACAAAAAGTGAACTTCTTCCCCCTCATGGTGATATGCTGGTACAGGTGAGGTGGTGATGCAGTCAGTCTGGTGGTGCGGGTGTATGTTGGTATGGAGATATTAAGGTGCAATGAATGTGTGGTGGCTCAGTGAGAGGAGCTGCGGTCGTTGGCGACGTCCTGCAGGCGGCGGAGCAGCGCAGAGTGGTTGTCGGGACAAACCCTCTTGGGCGACAGCTCCTCCTCCAGAGGCATGCTGCGCTTCCTGATGGGAGTCTCACCTGTTCGGATCATGCTGTTGATCTCCTGCAGGCGCTGAGGGGTCAGAGGTCAGGGGACAGAGGTTAGAGCGTGACAGCAGATGGTTTGTGATCTATGTTGTGTAAATGTGTCATTTTGTGTACTGTATATGTGTGTGTGTGTGTGTGTGTGTCTCACGTTGGGGGGGCTGCTGCAGATGTAATAATAGATTTTGTCGCGGGGGGTTGTGGGTGTTGGTGGCGTGCCAGCCTTATGTGGTGAGATGTAGATGGAGTGTTTGCTGGACAGCAGCACCCGACGGGGCGACCCGGTCCTCAGGGTGGGATATGGACACAGCGGAGGAGACTCCACCTACACACACACACACACACACACACACACACACACACACACAGAATGAATGATAATGTTTCATATTGACTTCTCTCTGTGTTCCTTTTAGACAAAAAAAGTTATATATGTTTTTCAGTGGCCCTATACTAATGCTCTCTTAGATACCTTTCCGCTGTTAGACATCATCATTGTGTGATGTTCAGTGCTTTCCAAGAGTTATTTTGTGATATGACTTTTTTGGTGTACCTGCTTTCCCTCAAGCTGTCACATCTACTTCTACTTCAGCTGGTGATTTCCTGTTTTTCCCAAAATGCCTTTCAATACATCAAATTCAAGTTCAAACTCCTTCAGAGCCAAATATGACTGTTTATAGTCTCAAAGGGCTTTACATACCCACAACCTACATGCCTACACCTTACTCAAAACATAACATGTCTCGTGGCTGCATTGCATTCTCGTCTATTGAAACTCCTGTTAAAGAAGAAATTGATATCTTTGCCTCCTCCACAGTGGACTTCTCCCTTTATGATTGTTCAAGCAAAAAATAAATGAACTCATTCGAAGTCACTCAAGATAGGAACAACAAGTAATGCCTAAAATGTGAATGCTAATGTAAATTCACCATCTTCCCACTATACGTACCCCTGCAGAGGGTGAACTTGGTGAGTATCGCAGGGCAAAGTGCCTCATCTGCTTGATGTAAACCTGGTTGTAGAAGTGAATGAGGTCTCCTCGCTCCTCCTCGCCATCACTCAGTGTGGAGCCGGCGGTGGAGGAGGCAGTCTTGGAGGCAGTGTTGGTGGGCGTGGAGGGGTTGCTGCCGGGCTGGGGGGCGGGTAAGGTGCTGCTGGAGCGTATAGGAACTGGGCTGTTGTCTCCACCTGCTGGAGGAGGAGGAAGAGGGAGAGGAGAAGGGTGATGGAGAAAGCGAGAGAGACTAAGATGTGTCAGCTGACAGCTAAGAGGGCAACAATAAATAAGGTCTTCCCTCATGAATGATGCAGTCTTCCTCTGGACCAATCAGGAGCAGAGACAGTCACATTGTTCTGCCAACACTCCACTGGAGAAGCAGGAGTGTTTTGGTTGCTCGTACCTGCTTCCTGGCTGCTGGCTGCAGTAGGTGAATTGCGTCTGTTGGCATCACTGCTGCCTGACTGATGCCTCTTCCTCCCTGAGATTAACACACTCCTGTAGACCTGACACACACATACACACACAACATGTACTGTGTCATTATGATGACATGCTGAATCTCTACAGTAACACATGCTGGTTTTCTTCATGGGTCCTTACGGTACTGCTGGCCTGAGGCTGGGTTCGATAACACTTCATAATGTTCTGGAAGGACTTGTCCTCTTTGGTCACCTGCAAAAAACAACCAATACACACATTTTATTCAACACATGACAAGAGGAGGGATGCTCATAGACGTGGAGAATGATGGACAGACTGGCAAGGAAGGTATATAGACAAACAGACACACATACACACACACACACACACACGACCTTAGTCATGACATAGACGGCACACATGAGGAGTTGGTCGAGATGACGGTCCATCATGAGTTCGGTGCAGTGGACCAGAGAATATTCGAAGCACGTCCAGATCTTCCTCCTCAGCTCTGATGAGATGTCAAGCTTGGCACACAGATCTCTAAGACGCACACTGGCCAGGTGGTACACCTGTGGATGGAAACACAGGTAGAAATGTCATTGTGAGGTTGTGCTGACACTTTTTCCCTTCAAACAAATTATGTAAAAAACAACCAACAAATATCTGAGTGCTGCTTACTATTACTGAGGGCTTAGCTGATGATGATGACTGTGATAAACAGGTGGTTTGTGACTGTTTACAAAACGTATTTACTGTAAGTGGTTTTAGACAAAAATGTCTGCCAAGTGACGTAATGTACTGTAATGCAAATTCCTCGCATCTTCTTAACACTTAGGTCAAAGGATGCAGCTGCAACATGGACAGAAAGAGGCCACTGTGGAGAAAATGCTGGCCTTGGCATCATTTCAGGTGGAGTTTTGACTTTTTAGAGCAGTGCTCATGTTGTGGACCAGCACACTCCCACAAGATTTTGTGAAATGAGCACTAACTCTAAAATGCAGGTCACTGGGGTAACTGGAGGTCAACCAGTCGAATCATCCATGAGAACTCCGTAAGTCGACTTGTGATTCCTGTAATCGATTTAATTGTCAATTCGTTGTTGAAATGCTGACTCTGAGTTGACTCTAGAAATTGTGAGTTGGGTATAGCCCTTCAGGTTACATGTTGTTTTTTAACACCTGCCATGGCAGATCAAGTCAGAGGCGTTGTTTTCTATAAACTGTGGTCCTGTAAAGCTCACTGAGACTGTGGACAGTGATTAAGGGCTATACATAAACTTGAGCTAAGGTTAGGGTGAGGCTTGGTGCTGGTTAAACAGGAACAATTTCACTCATAACAAGAACTTCACACAGTAGAAAATTCAAGTTATAAGTTGGGATTTGAACCTGGGTCATCGCCACTGAAGGTAATTGTTCCTGCCCATGAGCCCCTGTATGGCCATTCATTAAAAATCACACTGAATAAGAGCATCGGCTAAATGATAAAATGTAAAGATACTGTATAGTCAACCACTCACAGTATGGATAAAACAAAGTGAATATGATGAACTTCTCCCAAACATGCTGACAAGTTGGATTCTTACCTTCCTGAAGAACAGGGACAGTGAGCCTTTCCTCAGTGGACTGCTGGGTGATTTGGGGACTGGCTTAGTGACACCTGTTTGGGCGGTGATGGTGCCAGTCAGAGTCTGAGCGGACAGTGGCTGCAGTGTGGCCCCGCCCTGCCCAGTCACACTCACTTGGACTGGGATGAATGTGATGCCTCCGCTCTCATTGGCTATCCCTGCAGGAGTCAAATGGCATGAGACTGCATATTCACTGAAAGGGCAATACTGTAATGAAAAAACAGAGCGCACAGACATGCTGCCATGTCGGACAGTCTACTGTGTTCCCTATGGATTTAATTACTCTTGGTTGTGAGGCATATTGCAACTTTTGTTTTTCTTCTACCTATTATTGTCATTCATTTTGTAACAAGGGTTCATGACTGAAACCAACTTAAACCAACCCATGAGTATTTTGCTCTTCTTTGGGGTTTTGAATCTGGTGGTCAAAATAAAACCACAGTGAATGTTTTCTCACACAGTACATGTAAAAATGCCCCTGAGTTAAACCACAAAACCTCACCTTGCACAGGTATAGTAACTGTCTGGCCATTGTTGGCGGTAACAGTGGCAGTTGCCATGGTGACCACAGTCTGCCCGGCTGGTATTGCGGTGACCAGGCTGGCCTGACCAGTCTTGGGCGCGGTGGCGGCGGCTGTACTTGTGGTACTGGCGGTGCTGGTGGAGGTGATGCAGGGATCGGTGGTGCCGGTGCTGTCCACCGGGTCGACAAACAGACGCCTTCGGGCCATGCCGGTGGGCGGGGAGCTGTATCGGTCCAGCAGGGTAGTGGGGGAGGGGGACACGCCTGGAGGAGGAGGGATAGGATTATTTTAGGATGGATTATATATTCTGGTTTTCAATCCTGGGTTTTGATACCAGCTCACTTTCACATAAAAATGTGTCACAAGAACTCAAACCAAATCAGAGAGCACGTCTGGAGCTGTAGAGACAGCCAGCTGACCACTGAATCATTTCTCACTTCCTTTTCCTAAGAACACGGATGTACGTCCCAGACAGACAAGTCTAAACAGAGAACTGAACTGAATTGAATTTGAAATCTGAAATTAAAGTCACTGCAGTCAGTTCATGCCTCAGTGCAGTCAGCTGTCCAGTTCTGTTTCTTTAGGAACCTGCTGAGAGTTCTGCTCTGCATATTTGTAGACCAACTAGTTTCACAAATCAGAGACACACTCACACACACCTTTGACAGTACTGTTGGCTGTGAGGTCAGGCCCACGGGTGATGGGTGTGAGCGGGCCGCTGCCTGTATTGCTGCCTCCATCGTTTTGCTCCAGATACTGAGGAGGCATCACCTGAAAGACAAAGATCCAGACCAGAAACACTCACAAACTGAGCTGAACGGACCAGGCTTGTGGTAAGCATTAAAACAAGAAGAGCTGAACCTTGTGTATCCAAAACTCTCCAGAGGTGAGACTGTGTTCAAATGGATTGAGATTTGGGGCCCTAAATTCCGATGTATAACCTCACCTAATTACTGTCTCAAAGACTGTAATTTAGGGTTTAATGTTTAAAATGTATAGCAGAATGTTACAGCACAATATCTAGTAAACAATGATAGTAAAGAAAACTGAATCTCAATGCCTTTCTAATATTTTCAGTGGTGTGGATATGTTTTCAGCATGAGCAGCACCACACACCTCCTGGCAGGTGGGGATGTGATCTTTGGCCCCACGGAGGCTTTCCCAGAGCGGAGAGTCCCTGGTCCAGGCCAGGCTCTCCAGGACCTGCTCCTCCACCTGGTTCAGGTGCTTCACCACCTCCCGAAATAGACCCTGCTCTGCCCGCACCAGCACCTCAATCACCTGGACACACACACACACACACACACACACACACACAGATACAGATGCATTGATAGACAAACACACAGATACGGACATGTACACAGGCACAAACAATAGAGATGTAAAAAGATGTGGCCATGTGGTCACTGCATGGTCAATGAAATACAAACAGAAATATTCTGCCCCCTGCAACGTGAAATAACATTATTACATTTCAAGAACCACTGCAAGCTGCAAATCAGAATGTACAAGCTGAATTTCACTATCTTCACAGGTAAAGGACTATCTGTGCCTGTAACTTCATGTCAATAGAGCTCAATGACTTTTAATGAATTACAGGCACATCTACAAATACAGAGTCAGAGGTGGTCACATGTCAAATCTATGTGCACCAGGGTAAGAAACCAAGGGCAATTTAACTGAACTATGAAATAACACATCTGCATTTCATAATGGCAAATAAATACTCACTTAGTACCACTGGGATATGTTTAATTTCAAATCATTACGCCACACATCCCACTGCTGTAAACCGAGAACAAAAGGACAATTCTTGACCCTGATATGTGTTGATATGTTGTTATAGTGACTCTGCAATGTATTAATACATGTGTACACATTACAGATATTATAGAGTGTTGCATAAACACACTGATACCTTGTAGAAGTGGTAGGCGGGGAGCTGGAAGATGCTAATCACAGTGGGAAAATCTCCTGGAGGTCTGTAAGAGAAGATGACGATCTCCAGACAGCAGGCCAGCAGGGAGCGGTGGAAGACGTCCTGCTCCAGAATACTCTGCCACACACGCGCACACGTGCGCACATAATTCATCATTTGTCATTTTATTGGACAAAGTGCCATGTAGTTTTGTTTGTTTGTTTGTTTTATTCTAGTACCCCATATTGTTTTATTGTACAAGAAATGGTAGTGTTTGACTGATGTCTGTTAATGAAACATTCTTCTCTTATCCTATCAGAGAAGCATTTCAGAAAAAAAACACCTTGAATGTATTCATAAGCCAAGTGCACTGAGCATGAAAAGTTGTAGGGTTTGTACTCACAGACAGGTCAGCGTCACCGAGTATCTTCTTCTCCCGCTCGATGATGGCCTCCAGAACCTTGTAGTACAGTGCCTCCGCCAGGCGAAAATACTTCACTGCCATATCTTAAACACAACGCACTTCATTATTTAGGCCATTAGAAAAGAAAAAAAAACCCAACAACAATAACTTAAGATTTTGTTTACATCACAAATAAGTCTGCAGTCTATATTTACCTTTCCCCATGCCCGGGTTCTCTGCCTCATTGCTCTCATAATGTTGACTGAAGAGCTGGAACATGTCCTTCAGGCGCTTGCTGATGACATCACTGGGGTCTCTGGCACAGGCTCTGGAAATGAACAGCACAGGGACGCAGCTCCTGTCAGGACATCTCACCAGATGATGCACATGAGACTGTGTAATGAGCCTTTTGGCCAAGAACAACACTACTTTCTGCATTTTTTCATTGACTGTTTGACACTGAAATGTTTGGTTTGCCATGAATACTCAAATGCAGAGAATCACTCACCAAGTGATTTGCAAAATTGTGGAATAGATTGTGGAACTTTTTGATGAACAAGTGCCATTATTTATTCCTGTGTGGATAAGTATCTTATCTCGACAACAGATAACGTGTGTTAACGTGATGTCAGTATTTGGTTTATATAAAGATAACTGATCTGACAGAAAGCAGCGCTTCATTTGCAGTGGAGTTGGGATGTTTTGAAAAATGAGGCTGTTTCAGAGGCTATGGTAGCTAAGAGCATAAGTTTGTTTGGTGAAGTGTGTCAAATGGAATGAGAAAGCTAAAATAACCTGATGAATAAGCATATTTAATTAAGTTAAAAATAGAGAGTAACAGAATACCTTCTTGGAATTTCAAACACAGTTCAACCAAAATATTACAAACACAGCTCAAGATGCACATGGGGTATGTCTGCTTTACTCTGGTACCTGAGTATTTCTATCAGTCTAGAGCTGGGTCCGTGTTTGTTTCTCGTCAGCAGACTGTGGAGCCGTCCGACGCTCTGCATGGCAGAGGAGAGCGGAGATGCCAGGCTGTTGTCCTGGACATATTTCCTACCAGTAAGAGGAGTGGAAACCTTCAGAGCCGAGGCCTGTCAAGATGACACACAGTAGGGGCTATTCAATGATTGATTCATTTCCACGCATTAATAAAAAAACAAGAGAGAGGAGAAAAAGAATAACTGTGCAGGTGAAATTATAAAACAGAACACAAAAACACCACAAAAAAACAAAAATGGAATTACTAAATCTTCTTGACTCAAACAAGGCAAAGAAAGAAAAATGCATCAAGAAGACAAACAAGGACACAGGTGAATGACAAATTTGAAAAAAAAAAAAAAAAATCTACAAAAAGGGAAATAGACCAAGACCAACCATGAATATGTTTGTTTTTGCACGAATACATGAGGTACAAACTTTTTGGGGGGAGGTATATTTGTGCGTTTTATCCCCAGAAACAAAATAAACACTGGTGTGTACGTACACAACATTATAACACAGCCTACATGAATGTTGCAGATGTTTTTAAGAATCTATATAAACCTTTGGAGTGTGTATCCAAATGTACACACTTATCTTTGGATTAAGATGTGTGGTTTAAGCCAGTAAGTGAAGTGAATGCAGTTAGACTGATTATATGTTCAATATTCAACAGATTGATACTACACTGATTGTCTAGGGAAATATTTAAACTGAATTGATTCCAACAACAAATTGTGATTCTACACAAATATATATGAGTGTATATATTATTATCAAATAACTACATTTTTATGATAGAAGTAGAAGTAGTAGTACTGGTCTAAATACTGCACTATAAGAGTCATCTGCCTTTGGTGCTTGGTGTGTTAATTTTGGACCCTGTGAATAGATATGGTATCTTACTGTGAGGTTAGTGTGCAGCCTGTAGGTGGAGCTGTCCTGGTTCTCCACCCCCTCACACAGGCAGGGCCCCGGGGTGCCGATGTCTTCACTCGCCCCCTCCCCTGTGAAGATCCTCTCATCTAAACTGCCTGTGGCCAGGATGTGCTCCTCATACACACGACCCAGTGATGCACTGGAAGAGAAGAGCAGAGAAGAGAGGAGAAGAGAAGAGAAGAGAAGAGAAGAGAAGAGAAGAGAAGAGAAGAGAAGAGAAGAGAAGAGAAGAGAAGAGAAGAGAAGAGAAGAGAAGAGAAGAGGCTGTGACCAAATATAAAACTGGTACATGGAAGGAAAAAAAAATCTGTCCATCATATGAATATGCCACTTTATCAGCACAAAGCCCAACAATGCACCATGCACCATCATCAAAATAAAGCCCCATCATGTTCATTGCAGAAAATTCCATGATATTGGGCCACATGAGGATGGCTGGCACTTACAAACTGTCTCCAAAGTTCATAGGATCCAGAAACCCTGTCAAGCTGTCTTCTTTTCCTTTAAGAATCTGTGGGAGGGGGAAGAAAGAAAGTTTACAGCACCTACACTGACAGCAGGCCATGAGTGAGAGAGAGCGAGAGAGAGAGAGAGAATGTGTGTGAGAGAGAGAGTGTCTGTGCATGTGTGAGTGTATAAGAGAGCAGAAATGGGTGTTAGGGATGTCTGTATGTTTTATAGTCTGCAGTGATTATTGTCAAAGGTGAGAACATAAATACATCAAAACTAGTGTTATCAAGTCAGAAGATTACTGCTAGGAAATCTTACTCAGAATACATTTAAGATGAAGTTAGAGTTTGTTTTGGAGTCTATGGGGGTAATAATCTGAATGTGGTAGAAAACAAAAGGTTCATAAGCATTACCCTCTTATGAAAGAGCTTCTTGATGAAGGGCTTCCAGAAGTGCTCTTTGACGCCCTTGGCCTCCAGCACCAGGCCGTCATGCAGCTCACACAGCTGCTCGATGAAGCAGTAGGGGCCTGCGGCGGGCCTGTAGTCCTTACTGGCGAAGTCCTCTGGCAGGCCTGGGATATGAGAGAGAGAGAGAGAGAGAGAGAGAGAGGGAGAGAGAGAGAGATATCAGCCATACATGGAATAAAGGAGAAATCCACCCTGAAACTAATATCTAACAGTGTTAAGAGTATCTGTTGATGGACTTCAACTTTGAAGTCTAATGTGTGTGATACAAAACAGCAGATACTCATGTGTTGGACAGCTTCCCAGGTAGGTGATCAAAACAGAGAACAAAATCATTCATTGATCATTAGTGGATGATTGGCTCTGGTGCTCCATGATAGCTCTTTAGCAAACACTTTGTTGACTAACAGAAGATTATCTTTCCCTTTAGTTACCAAAAATGTAACCTATGCATAAATTGTCAAAGGGATATGTTTACATAACCCCACAATTACATTTCATTTAATATTATTGGTTTATTTTTCTTTCTGTTTTTAATACATTGTCACTTTGTGTGCCTATATTCTGTCTTTTTCCCTGATGAAGGGCATTTTGCTGTTGCAACAATCTAATTTCCCCTCAGGGATCAATGAAACTGAATCTCATCTTGAAGTTGCCGGTATATTTAGGGATTTTCAAGCTGTGGCTGTGGCTTGTGGACAAAAAACTTTGTCTTTTGCCCTGGATGCAACTACATATACTGTCGTTTTTCATATTAAGTTTGAAGCGGGAGATGTAGGAAAGGGGGTTTTGGCCAAGCAGTTTCCTTTCTGAATCCGTTCTACAATAGAATGTTTACAGAGAGAGGTTAAGGAAGGTGAGGGGCAAGTGGTTCACCCATACAGAGGAAACAGGAGGTGTCAACAGGAAGGTAGCCCGGTGCTGATATACATTCCTTTTTTTTTCTTTTCTTTTTCTGGGAGGGGGCGTTGAGTTCATTCAGTGGAATGAACACATATTTTGATTTACTTATTTGATTTAGCATGGGCAACATGCAGGCTTCCTGTACATGTTTGCCAGTTTAATTCCATGATCATTCATAAATGACATATTCTGCAAGTAAAAGTAACATCAATGAATATGGCTAACTCAATTAAAAAAAACAAATAAATAAAAAAACAAGTCAGCTAAAACCTTCCAATTTTCACTCAGTAATTGATATTAATGTTTAAGGTCTTAACTAATCAGATTTTAAAGCAATTTTTTTGGAATTTTTAAGTCTTGGAAAAAGTATGAAGTATCTTTTGTCATCACTTTCAAGGAGCACACATAAACTCAAAACTATGGCTATGTATATACAGAAAACTTTGGAGCTTGTCAAAAGAGGTGAACGGCTTGACTTGTGAAAACACTTGCAGATGCTCATCCATACTTTGAATTTCAAGTTACACATGTGCTCCTGTTTCTGTTTTACCAACTTCTTGAATTAATATTTTAGGAGGATGCAGTGCTGTAGAGCTGGGCAGAGTGTGGTACCTTTGAAGTTCGGGTTGAGCAGATCTTTCCTGGCATTGCACAGCAGAGCGTTGGTGAAGACCAAGTCTAGAGCGCACAGAAGCAGATGGTAGGAGTTGACCAGGTCATCACTGATCATAGGGAAGTTCCCTGAAGAGAAAGAAAGAAAGAAAGAAAGAAAGAAAGAAAGAAAGAAAAGGTAAGTATTGTGTCTATCTGTCTGTCTGTCGGGGCATTATAATGTCTTAAGGCTATGTTGGCACAGCAAAGAAACATACCAATACTACTACAAACTCTAGACAGGCAGGACCAAACTTGTTTTATTACAGAGTTGCCAAGTTATCAGATTTACACTAAAATGCATGTGCATGTTATGAGGGCTAAAAGGTATTTGGGCAGCAGTAGCAACTACATAAGATATTGGTTAATACTGTCTAAATCAGTATGCTAGAAAACAGCATGGTGTTTGGTCAACTTTCCCTGGATAAATAAAGTTTGAATAAATCTATTAATACACCAACACTGGTCTGCTCTCTTGCTGTTACACCCAAACACATCATTCCTATCACTTCAGTTTTAAGTTAATTTGACCCTGCAGACATACCATTAAGATTTGGAATTGGGGCTGTCTTGTTAAGGTTCATAGATTCCCAAGAAACAAAGGACAATATATATCCAACAAACTTTTTAGAAATCTTCAGTTGTGTACATATCCTGCCGACACACTGACTTACAAACTATTAAAAAACAACTAAAACACAACCTTTATGGAAGTAAGAAAAGGACTCAGTCAGCATTACTGTGCAAAATGATGTCCAACTGATACTAACAAGCCTGTGCTTGCCCTTGGCTCAATGTAAGTCACTCACATTCTCTTTCCTTTAACGGCCCCTTGCTGATCCTGAGCTCTAATCCTTGATGGCCCCTTTCTATTTGGTAGGAGGGCTGGCTCTGCGCCAGTGTGTTGAATTAAGAATCCCCTCACTTAAAACCAGGGTTTCCACAATGTTTTCACCTCATTGCTTCCACATATAGGTGCACATATAGGTTCTGTTTTTAACCCTATAAAGCCATTTGTATCATATATGATACACATTTTCAATTCTGTTTTTCGCTTTCAGTTTAATCAATACTTGACCAAAATACTGTTGTATACCTTTGAACACTTCCCCTGTTCACCCTGGACCATACCATTGGCACTTCAAGTACATATCATATATCATACACCAGAAAGGTCGTGTAATAACATTTTTTTTTTTTTTTTTTTTAATATATATATAAAATATATATAAATAAATAAAGGGTTCAATTTAAAAAAAAAATGGACTTTTCTGCCAATTCTTTCATAGTTCAGGCTTTATAGGGTTAAGGGATTTTGTTGGAGGAACACCCATGTGAAAAGATTTTGAATGTGTGATATGATACAATTCAGAAGCCTCCTCATAACAGCAGGCATAGTACAGTTTATTCTCTCTTCACTAGTTTTAGCCTCTAGTGAATGAGATAAAAATGGAATGAAACTATTCTTCATTTTGCTGGAAGTCCCTGAACCAGTGTGTTAACTGTTTTAAACCACTGATCTACATAGAAATGACACCTGGGAAATGCCCAGTGCAACCACTGTCTTGTAGCGGTGATGTGAGTAATTTATTAGTCCCTGCAACAGAGTTATGAGTTTGCAGATACTCTTTTCTTCCATGGTGCAACATGAAAAAAGCACCTGCCAGTATTTTACCTTTCGCATGGACAAAGAGGATCCAGCAGAAGTTAAAGACCTCAGACACAGTGCACGGATGGCGTCTGAAAAATAGAAACAGGGCGTTCATGAAAAATGTAGCCCAGTTATCGACCTTGAAACCCTTTACATCTTTGCAGTGCATGATGAGTACAAATCTACATTGTATTTGTTTGGTAACAAATTAATGTATCCAGGTGACACACTATTGGAAAATGACTCATGTACCTAACTACCAGCGATGTAATTTAATGCATAAAACAGAACAATTTCAATCATCCACACAATGGAAAGTGTTTACTGCATTTGTGGTCTTACAAACAATCAGACCTGTAGGTTTCTGTGGCTTCATACTTTAATCAGATGCAATGGCCTTTCTCAAATGGCATAAACCAGTCAAACTGCCTCTCAGAGTGGTTGACATATATTCTCTCCTTTCAGAGAGAGCATTTCTGGATTTACACACTGGACGAACTGTCACCAAGGATTTGATATCCTTTGGACATGCTCCTCTTTCTCCTCCACATATCCTCTACACATACACAAAAATGTGTATGACATTAAGGAACTAGTGGCACACATACCCTTGAGAATTTGTAAAATGCCTGCAAATTTAAAAACGAAAGTGGAAATAATGCTACTGATTAATATGAGTGACCTTTCTGCAATTCCAATTGTTCACATATTATTCATTGAGTTGTCAGGTATTCAAAGTGTAGCTACTTTCCCCCTATGGGTCACTGTAGGTGATTTGTGACTGCCCATGACCAGGCAAGTGTTTCTATTGTGAGTTGTAGCAGCTGGAACAGTAAAAAATAAAGAAACTTCCAACTGCACATCAATCCACCGTTACAATAAAAAATAAAGTAATCAGATTTACAAACAACTCAACAATGCATTATAGATGATGGATTAGCTGAGGACACAGGCCTGAATAAGGCTTGCTGACAGTCTGCGGCAGCGGGAAAAAGTTCAAACAAATATAAAATTAAAAAACAAAGGCCTATGAAAAAAGTTAATTCTTCCCCTGGGGAGGTGAAAGGTCACGATAAACTCCTACCTCTGTTTGCGGCTCCGGTGAACTCGAGGCGGGTCCTCTGACGGGGCCTTGAAGATGGCTTTGAAGATGGGGACGTACTTCTTAAAGATGACTGCCGACACTGTGAAGTTTCTCTCCAGCTTCTCTGTGCTCTGACGGAAGTCCTGAGGCAGGTTGGCCATGTCTTGCCACTTCTTCATCTTATTAAAAAACTCAATCAGGCTAGGAGGGGCGAGAGGGAAACCATGGAAGGAAATTAAACCAGTCATGAGGAAAATGCTCATAAATAATGCCTGTGGTACAACTGACTGTGAGTAGGTAGAAATTATGGACCCTAGGCACAGGGCCTCTGATCTCCCCTCCGTTTTTGTCTTGTCTCCACACCCACAGTGTACAGCACAATGTGACACAAGCCCTGAGATAACTTCATGGATTAGTATGAGGATGATGTGTGTTAGCAGCTGGGAGTATTGCAAGAAAAGCCCCAAAAGCGAATTAGAAAGCCGGTAAACATTCAGAAACGCACATTTAGGTCTGTAAGACTGTTTGGGGTGGTAGATGGGTCAATAAAAGACAGGAAAACAAAAACAAAAACTGGCTATGCAAATCATCATTCACCAACAATCCCCTGTTCAATGACATTTTGGTTTTAGTCTGAACAGAACAAATGAGGGTAAATTAAATTCTTGCTTGTCTCGCTGCATTATATTATTGAGTAAGTGCTCTTGATACTCCAAATATTCTAAGATACAAGGAGTATCAAAAGCAAGAGAATGGCACCTAATCCAAGAAAATCCTTGGAACAAGTTGGTTTTGTTTGAAACTTTAAAACTCAATACTTGAATAAACCTCTTATTATCTTTTTTTTTAACATCTCTAAATATATGATCAGCATTGTTATTTGCTTTATATTTAATGACTTTTCCTAATTTAATGGGGACATGTCCACAAACATGAAAGTAGCATGCTATGTTTCAATGTCCTGGACACATTTTGTATGCATTGGTATTTCTTTGGGGTCTATTTGACCCCAGGCTTTTTTTTTTTTTTTAGCTGTGTAAAACATAAGAAACGTCAATATTTCACAGAAATTTGTTTCAGTTGTTTTGGAGGACACTAAGGAACTATAACATGCCATTTATCTGCTTTCGGGCTCTTGCCATACATTACCACACCTGCTTGGTGTGAGAACCACTGATAGCTCATATGACATTTGAGATGGAAAAACATGATTCCCACAAAAACGTTGATGTATGAGTGGGATGAGTTGGGGAGGGTGTGTTTATTTTTTTTAAAGACACATAATGCGCCTGACACAATTTTACAATTTTTAATAATTTTTATTAGTGGTGTCAAATTATCGCGTTAATTGAGATTAATTAATTACAGTCATATTTAGCGCGTTATGTTTTTTAATCGAGTTAATCTAATTTTTAATCTCTAACTTTACTTTTTATAAAATCGGTTTGTAGGCGTTGGGCTTCCTGTGCTTAAGTTGTTGGGGGTGGAAAACCGGGAGATTTCCCGAAGCGCCGGCCTGTCACTGGCCCGGTGGCCTGCCCTCTTTTTTTTTTTTTTTTTTTTTTTTAAACAGGTCGCCAGCCAGGCCAATCAGCTGTCGGTCCGGTCCAGCTGGCCTCACCAGTCTGATTTTTTATTTTATTTTTTAAGTCAGAGAGACAGGCCAGGCCAATCAGAGGCCAGCAACCTGTGAAGAGGTCAAGACATGATTGGTTTGTTTTGATTAACACCCGCCCCAACAGTCCGAGTCCGTTGTAAACAGGCAGCGCATGTTGAGGAGGGGGTGTCGCGATTCGTGTGTGTGTGTGTCTGACTGGGGAGGAGAGGAGAGGAGAAGAGGTGGAAGAAAAGGTTGCGTGATCGAAGTTAATACATTACCGTATTCATCCGAATATAAGACGATATTTTTTCCATTGAAAATGCCCTGAAAAAACGCCCTCGTCTAATATTGGGGGTCTAAGCAAATACACATGTATTGTGCATATGTAAACCAGTAGGTAGGCTCGCCTGATGCCGCGATTACCGGCGAATGGCCGCATTGCGCAGTCATTGCAGCCGCGTATGAACAAAAATTGATATGGCAGTAGGCTATGTGTGCACCGCTCACCTGTCAGATCCGGCAGACCAGACCCGGTGCCGCGGCCGGCTCGCCTGATGCCGACCGGTGGCTTTTTTATTCAAACAAGATTTTGTCCATATAGAAATTTTTTTTTTCCAAAAAAGGGTCTTGAAAAAGAGGGGTCGTCCCCCCGACCCGCATCGGACTGATCTGCTACAATAATGTAATGAATTTAAAGGGAAATACCTCAACTTGAGGGCTTTTCTCAGCAATTTTAGGTGAGATTAAAAAAGAGATTAATTAGATCAATTAATTACAGATCATAATTAATTAATCTCTCAATTTTTTTAATCTCTTGACACCACTAATTTTTATTATGATCATGTTCTGGAGGTTTAAATAACTCGGGTAAAATTAACCCCAAATGATTAAAAAAAATGTTAGCAAATTTGAAGGTAACAGGAGGACTAAATAAGTTGCCAGGAAATGAGCAGCTCCAGGACCCGGCAGGACCCGGCAGAGACAGAGTTAAGGCTGAGTGCTGGGCTGCACTGAGGGCTTACCTCTGTTCTGAGCAGCGGAGGATTCTGGTCAGAGAGACATAGTTCCCCTCCGCAGTGCCCTTCCCCACCGTGGGCACTGAGGACCTACAGGCCACATAGAGTGCACAGGCCAGCCAGTGCAGCTCACTGCCCTGTGTGTGTGTATGTGTGTGTGTGTGTGTGTGTGTGTGTGTGTGTGTGTGTGTGTGTGTGTGTGTGTGTGTGTGTGTGATAGGGGAAAGTGTGAGTGAGAGCGAGGGAGGAAGAAGACATGACAGAGTTAATTTAATCAGCAGGTAAGGCCATCAGTCAGAGCAAGTACTAAATCCTTTTATTAAAATCATTATTACTATGTAATGTCATCATATAGCACTGACTATACTAGCATGCACCAGCACATATACGAGAATGACATATTTGCGTTTGTGGCGTACCATAACTATCGTATTTACAATATATTGATGCAGGTAAATCGGGGTGCCGTTCTTTAGGTGTTTAACTGAATTTGAATCTGCTCTGCGCTATTACAATTATATTACGATATTCCTATACAAGGACAGGACGTGGTCTGAGACGAGCTGTGTGGCCAGTACCATGGTAGATATGGCAAATACGTCTACAAAAGCCGGTAAGCAACAACAACAGCGCATACAGGAAATTCACGTAACAGATAAATACATTTTTTTCTTACCTCTAATGTGAAATTTCTGCTTATGTTTTCGTAGCTCTTCCATGCGTCGTTGCTCGCCCCCTCGTCCATATTCAAAGCTCGACAGAGATCTTCAAACCCAGTTCTGGCTTTCTGCAAAAAGTCGTCCTCGTCGCTCATTTTGCTTTTTTCCCCCAAAACAACGCCGTGAAATTAGGGTTTTCCGGTAAACGAGCAACGCCGATAAAAGTGGGACTCGCGTGTCGGCGGCTGGCTGCAGAAAGATTAATGTAACAATGTTATTATCGCGCTTAAATGTCTACAATTCTCTAACAGTGTGGCCATTTAAATGTCCTTTGACTGACAGCTACTACGTTGCGGGGAGCTCCACGCTCGAGACGTCGGTAGTGTTACACCAAGAGGGAATGACGTCATATCTGAGCGTATTTCAGTTCGTGAATACCAAGAAGAGCGTACAGGTAGCCCCCGCCCACTAAATGTGCGTTGCAGTGTATGAATGGGTGGGTCGGAAGTCAATCACAAAAGTACTACTACTTCCGGTTGTTTTTGTTTTCCTCTCTGTTTGGTCAGTGGCGTTTGGCCTGCAGAGCCAGAGTGTCAGATAAAACACGTTTTTGTGTTTGTTTGTAGTTTTTTGTTGTTGGTGAGGCAGGTAGACGCAATGAATGCGGTTAAATTATGCGGTTAAAGTGTTAAATTCACCTCCTGGTCTCTTAAATGCTTGTTTTCTTCAGTCAGCTTACAGAGACCTGTCACTTTCTGATGTTTTCATTTTCCTCACTGGGGTCTTCAGAAGTTTGATGAAATCAGCGGTTCTGTTCTTGCATATTAGTCTGCTTTCTATGGATAAATAGATCATTCTAGTTGTCATGCTGTAAATACATTGTGATCGCTGTTTAAAGCTCCCCCAGCTGGCTGCAGGTGCTACAAACCACTGCAACCACACTGTTAAAGGACCAGTCATCATTTTTTTTTGTCTGGCAGTCCTGTTACTTCTCAAAGAAATAATTTTGCCAAAGAAAAAGTGTGTACATAATTGATGTATTTTTACTGTTAGGGAAATTTATCAAAAAAGACGACAATTTTAGTCTCTTCAGGATATCCCTTGTGAATTATATTAAAAGTATTAAATACTGTATAAATAGGAAAGCAACAAAGAATGTCCTTTTTTAAGGAGAGTTGGTAAATGGAAAAATGGTGCAGTAAATGTTCTGCATGCAAAATCTCAAATAAAAGAAAACAAGTCTCAGCAGTAAAATGTACTTAGGTCTCAAATGTAAAAATACTAATTGTGAGGACTGTTAACTTTTGAATGCATTAAACTGTAAGCTGTATTTTATCAGCGGGATGTGTATAATATGATTTTATTAAAGTATGTTATTTAGCTATTCAAACAGTAGTAATGATATGTAACCAAATGACAACCATGATTATTGGTCATTTGTTAAATATACTTTATTTAATATTATATATATATACTTACTTATTTAATATTATATATACTTTACTTAATATTATTTATTTATTTAGAGAAAGATCAATTGGAGTGAAAGTTTGAAACCAAAAGAAGTTACATGCAAAAAGTGTAGGAGTACAGAATGGACAGTAGGGGGAGTAAATTCAAGGCACTGTTATAAAATTATGTTTATTCAAATGTTAATTTGGAAATTTTAATGGTGTAAAAATTCATGTTGAACTGAAAAAAGAAAAAACTGGCAGGAGGGATCTTGATCTTAACAGGTGGAGTTAATGGAAGGTATAAAAGCAGGTAAAACACAGACTTTGGGTTAGTTGCTCCATGCACCAGCTCGATTTATTGTACTCTCACCAAATAATAATAAAAATAAACCAACCAGCTGCATCAGATTTTGAGTTAATTTGGAGCTATTGTTACACAGCTACTGAATAAAGTCAAGATCTGGAAGAGGACCATGACTCGCGGTTTTTCTACCACTCAGGACACGTTCCTGTTCTCAAGGCCTGGACCCAGGGACGGTTTTTGCTATGGGCAATGTGGGCAACCGCCCAGGGCGCAATCTACTTGGGGGCGCACAAGCGCCGTCCAAAAAAAAAAAAAAAAGTGCGTCCGCAAAAAAAAAAAAAAAAAAAAAAAAATCGTTTCTACACTTATATCGCTCTTTTCCATGTCAAGTTGGTGCAGTGGGCGCTAAGGCGCCCCTACTATCACGTCAACTTGCTGCTAAGAGTCATGTATACAGGTCGTGTGTGTCAGAAGAAAAGGCAAGGGGGAGGGGGGCGTGGGGGATCAACTTGCGACTGCAGAGGCTGTGCGCAGGTTGTGAGTCTCAGGAAAAGCAAAGGGGAGGGGGGCGGGGGATAGACTAACCTCTGATATGAAAGATCCCAGGCCAAACAACACAAACTGCTGCTTCCAAATAAATTGTATTTCATTCATAAAATTAATATAGACCCCTTATAGCTACATGTAATTTATTGGGTTATGTGAAAATGCCAAACAACAACAACAACAACAACAAAAAGTCAATGGTGTATCATGGACAAAAGGCCAAAAAAAACAACAGGTGCCCAGTTCAGAAAGAGAAGGAGAGAAGAAGAGGAGAAACGTTCAAAAGATAAAGGTATGCAAGTCTCTATGCGTGACGTTAATTGTGCATGTAATGAAACAGTAGCCTATACCCTATTTATTAGCCTCTTGCTAATATGTTGCCACTTAGCCACAGAAGTTTTTTGTTGTTTTTTTTTGTTGTTTTTTTTTTGTTTTTTTTGTTTTTTAGTTTTGCTGAACTAGCAACTATTAGAATTTTAGGCATCATGTCATGGAATTAATTTCACCCATAGGCTAGTTTGTGTTTGCAACACAACAAGTGCAAGTTCACATTGGCCTGTTAGTCTGTGGATTTGGTAAACAATACGTCCTGACTGTGGAATTTTTAATTTTTTTTGCTATACGTGGGTCTATGGTAACCTAAATAACTTCCTATACACTGACATGACATTTTGTAAGCTATATGTGATATAGCTTTATGAGTAATTTCGAGTATGTTATTCTTAGTTAATAGGATGTTAACAAATGATAGGCCTGATGTGGTGGGGGTGGGAGACGGTTCGCCCAGTGCGCAAAACTAGCCAGGACCGCCTCTGCCTGGACCATAAAGAAATGGTTCACACAGAGCCCAGATGTGAACCCGCTGATTACCTTTGTGGTGAACCGGAGCAGCCGACCTCATCAACCAGCATCAGTGCCTGACCTCAGCGATGCTCTTGTGTCTGAATCAGAGCGAATCCCCACTGCCATACTCCAAAATGTGGTTGAGAGCTTCCCAGAATAGTAGAGGACCAACTCCTCAGTAATGCCCGTGGTGCGGAAATTAAATGTCCAACAGGTACATGTGGGAGCGGTGTTCAAGTGTCCACACACATACAGCTGTTTTGGATTCTCCTTAACACAGAGCACACATTTATCCTTGGGCAATTGTTTTTTTTTTGTTTTTGTTTTTTTTTTTCTTGTCTTAGATGTCAAAAGCAAGAAAATTTCAAAGCTGGGGAAAAAAAAACTATCTCAGAACTCCTGTTTAGGTAGTTAATCTATCAGAGACACTGTACAAATATTGCTGTGACACTCACAGCAATATTTTACATTTTACAAAATTAGCTAAGTATGATATGTTTCATAAACCAGCTTCACAGCATGCAGCTTCACCAGATGCAGGCAAAATCTGCATCTGGTGTAAGTTGCATGATGCAAATGTGGCATATTATTTCAGTCCAAAGTATATTCCTAAAATATGATGACTGTATATGATCATATTAATCAAACTGCAAAATCAGTGTGTTCAAATAACAGTTCACATATATTAGCAAGTTGGATGTTTATTTATTGTGGCAATGGAGTTATGAACGCTGTGTGAGAGAATGTGAGAGAATGAAGGAAGATGTTTTTCATGCAGAAAGTGATTGGATAAAAATTGGTACGCTGAGTTCAGTCAGGGACACAATGTGAGCTTGTAAAGAATAGTTCACAAAAAACCCATAAAAAACTCAAAAAAAGAAAAAGAAAGAAAGAAAGAAAGAAAAAGAAAGAAATAGGTGTTCAGTTGGCTTCCATGTTCCAGTGTTATTTTGAAGAACTAAATAGTTGCTATATTGAATACAAGAAAAAAAAGCAGTATGGATGATGGACCCATCTGGCCCAGCTAACAGACAAAAAAAAAAAAATAAATAAATAAATAAAATATATATATATATATATACATATATATATATATATATATATATATATATTATTGTTATTATTTTACCAGACCTACAGGCTATTTTTTTCCTAGATTTGAGAAAACAGATTAAATTAAACAAAATGGGAAGCACATTACAGGACTGACATTTTTTGTTTTTCTGTTCTGTGCTTCTGCCTGATTCTATGACTTCAGTTATACTTCCTTATCTCTCTAAAGCACTTTGTAACTTTGTTTTGAAATGTGCAATATAAGTAGCATTATTATCAGTATTATTACAGTAATAAAGCCAATTTTAATGTAATTTTTTGTCATCATTGTAAAACATAAACACCTTACTATATTTATTTCAAGTGTAAACAAAGGTTACACAAACAGAATTGGATGGTCTTTTTCTCTGAATGAGCCACAGACATTTCATAAAGACACTGGATAAGAGAAGGAGGCAAGTGTCTTATGATCTTATGGAGGAGCTGAACACTGAATTATGCAGCCTTGAATGATCAGTGCTGACCATTTTATGCTGTTAAAGAAGGTTAAACCATGACGTGTGCCAGATTTGAATACATATGGTAGAAACAATGCTGTATAGAAGCCCCTCAGATTGGTGTTAAGTCCCTTCCAGCTTGCAGTTCCTGTGGTAATCAGCGTTAGTGATCCTTGAGGAAGTCTACCTTGGTGTTTAGATCTAAGAAGGACAAAAGGGCAGGAGCAGTCTTCCCGTGTGCAGGCCTGCACCTTGACGTTTTGATAGCTACCTAGCAGAGAGTCTTCACCGGCAGGCTCAGTATTAAGGATCCAGCTCCTTGATAGCCAACCAAGGTGTTGACAGCACTGATCCACTGTGACCTTAGGACCTGTAGGAGGCACCACTCCCAGCAGAGAAGACAGCTGAAGCTTCGCCGGAGGAATTTTGCTGTCTGAGTTGGCACAGGGGAGCGGCTGCTGCCCTGGCAGCTCATGTATGACACTGTCGACATGATGTCTGCGTCTTGGTTCTCGGGGCAACCAGGGAAAGCCGGTGGTGTTCCCAGCATGCCACTGACTGATTCAGGTGAAGCGTGAGTCTGGGCCTTCTGCTTAGGGGAGGCTTTGGCTGCAGGGGGCCTTCTTCCTCCAGGCAGTTACAATTTGTAAAAGATTTTTAAAAAACAAATTTTGTCCACAAAGAGTTGGAGCATGTGTGTATGTTTGGGGGGATTATGATTCATTACTGCAGTCAAACAACTTGGGATCATCGGAGACTTAATTTCTGGTTTAGGCATAGAAGTCCAGCCTGAATGGCCACTGAACAGATACAGTGCTGATTTGCTTTGTGGTGATGACAAGCTAAAATATTGAAATTTGACCAGTGTTTTAACAGGTGTATCTCGTGTCCTATTTCACGCACAGACATGAAAATGTGTGAATCTCTTGACGTGAAACACTTTGTTAAAGAAACTATAAAATGTTCTCTGTGGAGACCAGTTTTGTTATCAACTGAAAGGTGTGAGAGTACATTTGCTCACCTGAAATATATTTGATTTACCTGCAGTCACTCATGCTCTACATTATTATCGAAAACATATTTGCAAACCTCTACTACAGAAGTGTACTACAACTCCTTTTTTCATCTGCTGGCTTGAAATAAGGAATTCATCTGAAGTGATTACAGTGGGACATTGAAGACAGTGCAGCGCTTTAAGGGAAGATGAAAACTCAGATCAAACTCACATCAATCAAAATTCTATTGAAGTTTCTTCCAAAAAAAAAAAAAAAAATCCAACACAGATCAAGTTTGCCTCTGTACCTCAGTCGCAGCTTTCTCCCAAACTACTGAACTTCACACAAAATGCATCACATCCACAGCAACAGTGACAAGGCTGCTGAACAAAGCGACGTTGCTGAGGAAACTATGGATGATAATGAGATAAATATCATACTTTTGGACTTGTGGTTTGTTGATCCTGCAAACTTCAGTGAAGTGGCAGCTGACACGGGGGTGAGAAGACAATGACTGAATGTCCATTTTGGGGTGAATCATGTCTTTTAATTTACATCACAATAAATCTGTGCAGAATGTACACCAAGTGATGACTGTGTGGTGAATAAGAGTTTGTGCCGTGATAGACAGATCTGTCTTTGAAGAAAGAGATCCATATGGATTTCAGGTCCTGCTGTCTCTGTACTATGTTATTCAATCTCTATTTATTCTCTGCACTAATAGCACCAACATAAATTCCTACTCTTTTTTTTTTTTTTTTTTTGCATTCAGTGGATAAAATGATTCTGGATTTGATCACATTTGCCACCATACAGCTAACCTTATGTATAGCGGAATGGAAGTGTTGGATAATAGTGATGTATTTTGGAAATTTTCTTCCAATTAGGTTAGCAGGGGATAGGCTAACAGGATGCCACCTAGTAAAACACATGGAAGGCAGCGTCCCACTGTGTGATATTCAACAGCAAGGGTCACTGGAGGTATGACTGCTAGCAAATGGCACCATCTGCCACACACCTAGCCAAGTCTCCAAGGCCCGGCGGGGAGAAACCCAGGCACTGTGTTTATTTGCACCTTACATCTGAGACTCTGTATAGCTTGATCACTACGCATGACTTACATTTTTCTCTCACTTTTTCTTCTTTTTTCTAAGTGCTTAAATGTCACTTGATTAAAGCACAGCATTATGTGTTATAGTCATTGTACAGTGCTGTGTACATTACTGTGGTGATGCAAATGAGTTATCATTTTGTTATGTAATGTTACCGTGGAGATAATAATACATTGAAAATTTCTATCTGTTATTACCAAAAAGATATACAAGTTGTCATTCTTATGTGTTATCACTATGGATGGTAATCACTACAGAGTAGATAACAGATTAGTATTTTCTATGAATTATTGCAGTGGAGGTAATAATAAATTGTGATTTTGTGATGTGTTCTTACAATGAAGATCATAATATTCATTTATGTATATATTTATTTATTTTATTGTTAAGTTATTATGCGTTATTGCTATGGAGGTGACCATGATTGTCATTTTGTCATATGCTGTCACCATGGTGATGACAATGAATTGCATCATGCTCCTCTATATGATGTAATTTGCATGTGGAGTGCTGATCAGCTCATCTTGATTTTACTTTTGATTTGATTTGAAAGAATCATATTTGTTAACAAAAAAAAACAAAACAAAACAAAAAAAAAAAAACTATATATGTATGAATCCGCTGAAAAACACTTATTTACAACACAGTAAACAGTTAAGCAAAAACATTGCTTATTCGGTGACTCCTATAGATTTGAAAATTTGGGATTATGGTGTAACCTCCAGTATGAGGCTGTAAATAGATTTCCAAGTCTGAATGTTTGATGACACTTTTGTGGCACTAGGTGGCGCTCCAAACAAAGCAAAGTCAGAAGAGTGAATCTGGTCCAAGTAGCCTCAGGAAACAGTGGAAGCAGCATGAGGAATTTCATTTTCAGTATCTTATATATTCCCACACATTTATTTTTAACCGCAATTTACAACAATATTTCTATTGGTCTATTTGCCGATTTCCTCTCTGGATTCCTGCTGCACACGAGCTTGCTGCTGCACAGAGAGGCTTTCATTCAAACTTTAAAAGTGGATTTATTTGTCATTTGTCAACAGGATAGAACAAAAAACACATAGCAGCTTTTGTCACATTAAAAACAGGTTTTAGTGTTTGAAAAGTCAGCATTCATTTAGCAGTTACTTTTAAAATGCGGGCACCCAGGTAGTTCAGTATATAACAAATTTTTCCATTTTTAATAAACAGGATTTTTCTGAGACAATTATTTGCATTTGATAAGTGTTGAGTTACAGATAGTTTTGGCTCTGGAGCTCAAAATGAATTGACAAATGGGCGGGCACTGATAAAAACCACGGGCAGTTTTGATTTTTACTCCGAGTAAGATTAAACGCGCTGTGTGCAGCATTTTCAAACATCGCTATATCACTGTCAAATTAATTGTGATACCCTTGGCACAATTACCATAAATCAATGAAAGCATGGTGGAGACGACTCGTAGCATTGTATCTCACATGTGCCGCTGCTATCTCTAATTCTCAAACCAAGATTTTTAAAATCAAGGTCAGTTATTTTGCTTTACTGAAGAGGATAAACACGTTGGAAGTGGTTTTTCCATCAGCTTTTCTCTCCTTGGGTTATCTGCCATTGCCAGAAACTCTACAAGCTTTCGCTCCATTTGCTGAGGAGGAACAGCGCCCTCTACCTGTTTCATGAAGCAAGTTTCCAGCCAAACGACCACGCAATTGCATTATACAGTGCAGTATTGAGGCCAGTAGAGGCTACCACTCTGCTCGATGATGATGATGATCTTATTTCTTTACAATAATTACACTAATGTCTCCAGATTAATATTACGGTGATACTGAAATGCTATGCATGGTACCTTTAATGCTTGCTATGTTTCACTTCTCGCTTTAACAAAGAACAAAGGGTCACACGGCGGATAGATAAAAACAAAAGTGCTCAACAGTCCCAGTGGCTGCAGTGTGTGTGTCTCGCTGGGGAAACTGGGGTACTTTGAGGGACAGCACATTACCTTCAGCCACAGGGAGCTGCCTGGTGGTCTGCCTGTGAGCCCAGCTGTTATCGCTGATCCTGGGGTGAAGCAAGAGGAGAGGGCATAGGAGCTGCATGGCAGGAGGGTTGAGTGGCATCAGAACACGACATCTGCCAGTCCTAGGGGTTAGCTAGCCCACGGCTGGGCTTCTTGCTGGCTCAGTAACATGCTCGACATTGTCTGACAGCATTTAGCTGGGTGTAAACACGCAGCTGGAAGCAAAAGGCTTGAGGGAACCAGAATCGTGGAACTACTGTAATGTGAAGTTACATGCTGCTGAGGTACGGGGAGTTTTAGAAAGTCGGTTCAGGTTGTGAGGGAAAATTTGGCACAGGGATATATATTTGCTTGGCATGTTTCGTGACCTTGTTTTGGTTCAAGTTAAGATTCAAAATTAGAATGTGCAGGATCCAGTTTGTCACATTTGTCATTTTTTTCAGTTACGGGTTTATGTTATTTCTTCTCACGCTCAAAGACCTCTGGGTATTTGGGGTCTTATATAAAATTAATAATCTGTCAAATTAAGCAGAAAATATAATAAAACTATTATTTCTTTGTACAAAAATAGACCTTTTTCCCACAGCAGCCATATTGACATGACATAGCAGGGTAAACACAGTGTTCCTAATAAGGCTCTGTTCCATTAATGTTGAAGGGTCAGGTACACACTTAAATGGAACAGAGCCCTAATTTATGTCATTGGGAACACCTGTGTTTACCTGCTCTTTCATGACATTATGAAAAGTGAGATTTTTTTTGTTATAAAATTCAAAATAGCATTCAACTGACCATGGCTTGAGTTCCATATTCTGTTTGAGTTTTGTGCTATAATTTTGTAGGAATAGGTATCACTCTCTTCAGATGGCAGGTGTCTTGTTTTGAAGCAGAATGGTTCACACTTAAATGAAAAACCATAAGAGATCACATCTTCTGCAGAGCCTTGGCAATTGATGTTTTCCTAAAATTTTGCTGTAATGGAGAAACATATACTCACCACAGGGAGCCATAACAGCCAAGATAGCAAATCAAATTAACAAACGGATATGAATGTAATTTTCCTGTTTGAATGCAAAATGCTCAAAACTGTCTCATATCTATCTGTGCCACTGGATCAAGTACCTTCTCTTAAATTGTAGTCCCAAAAATCCTCACATTCCAGGAAAAGTCACCTCTGTTTTTTCAATTCAAGGCATGGCAGGGCACAGATTAGGGTTTGCTGATACAGGGCTGCTCTTTTCATAAATACCAGCCAGGGTGTGTTTTCTGGAAAATCTGAAATGACGCTGTGTTTTATTTGTACATTTTAATTTTTAATTCAATTGGTCGGTTGTGTAATTCAGCTTCTCCAACACTGAATTGGTGTTTTGTGTCAGTCCAGAGTTTTAGTGTCTAAATACTGCCTCAGAGGCTTTTCTACTTTGACATGAATAAAATTCTGCAGGAAGCACATGTCATATTCTGGCATAATAATATTCAGATTTAAATATATTGATTAATGACACGTAATATCTGCTGTCGGCCACTGTGGTCTGATGATATTTGAAAACAATAAAAGCAATAATACATTGTTTGAATCGGCACTGACCTTCAAAACCCCGTATCAGTGGAACCCTGGCAAACAGCAAAAGTGCCTCCTCTGACGTCATCAGTCACATACGGTCTCTGCTGCAAACATGGATGAATATACAGGGTGAAGGCATCTCGCTCGCCCCTCATTTGTGTGCCGGACAAACATTCACACAGTATATTCTCTACAAAACTGTCCATTTTAAGAAGTTATTTCGTCTCATACTCAGCTTTTAAAATCACCTTTTTTTCTCAAAAAAGGTGAAAAAAGCCTGTCAGTGGGAAGAGCTAATCCCACGTGTTTCCAATGCTGGTTTTCAGTCTTTTCTTGAATCATGTGTCATTTTCTTGATACTAGTGGGGTTCTCTTCCTTATTCTGCCTTGTTTCGCCATATTTATATTCCCTGAAAGAAGTTGATTGGAACTTGGAAACAAGTGGGATTATCTCATCCCACGGGCCGATATTTTTGCACTTAAGAAAAACAAGATTTTACAGTTTAAAGTGAGATTAAATGACTTGTCATGGATTTTTTTTTTTTTTTGCAGTGCAAATCTCACAAAGAATTCACAGCACTTTACAGTACCAGCGTGTACAAATACCAAAATCATCCAAGTTTCTCCACTACGCCAGTGTTTATATGAATGCAGCTCTCTCAGATTTAATTTTTCTGAACAGCAGAGCCCGGAGCCATATCACCAATCAACACTTGTCCACTCACTGAGACTGTCAGTTTAAAATCAACATTTATTAACACTGGAAAATCTGCTGTGCAAGTAGGACTGGACCCGACAGGATCAAAGCTGGAACCTCATAAATCAGTGCTGTGCTCGACCCTCCCGACCCACAAATTTACCTCCTGCTTCACAAAATGTCTTATGAAACAAAACTAAAGCTGCAATCTATTGCACAACCACACTGTTTTATTACAGAGAAAGAAAGAGTTGAACATAACACGTTAAGGCTGCACTCCTCCGTGCTGACTGTGGGCCTCATCCCTCGGCCTTCAGAGTGGTGAGATTTATTTAAACTGATCAATACCTTGTATTTCCCTCAATCATTGTCAGTGTTGCTCTATTGTTTTAGCTCATGAATTATTGATGGCTGTCTCCCATCACAAATGGACGTACACATGCACACACATGCACACACAGAGGAACCATCAATGTGTACACACTCACATACACACATGCTTTCTTTTTCCCCACTGCTAATCAATATTTCATGCTGCATACTGGGTGGCTAGCTGGCTCGACCATGTGAGATTTCTTCACACACACAGCAAAAAATTGTCAGTGTTAATTTAAGTTTGATCAAAACAGTGTCAGTGTTCATATAAGTCCACACCCATCTTTTTTTCTCCATTTTTTTTTTTTTTTTTTATTTTAAAAACATTTTTTTAAGGCTGGAAATTTTTATTGTGCATTCAGTCTCATGTTGTCAAATCGTGGCTGTAATCAGCCTGAAAGTCGCATACTCAACAATGTCTCCAGAGTTGATTTTATTTTTAGTGACAAGTTACTAGATAGTTGATATGGCACATATGGCTCTGAGGCGCATTTTTAGGACTCTCTCATGTGTTGAATTAACTCGGATGGATGTGGACTGATAGAAACTGTTGATTTTAACACTAAAAATACATCTGACAATCTAATAAAACTCTAATAGCCAATCAATAACTTGCTGAAGTCCTGGGAAGCATATGCACCGTAACACTTTTGGACGCAGAGCACCAGGTGTGGAAATGCTCACAATTCACCACCAGTTATTACTACGATACTCCTGATGCCATAATGACTAATAGACACACATGAATATTGTGCAGAAAAAAATACTTTGCTGAAAACGTTTATGGAAAATACACCAAAATATTCGGCGAGGACCTCGTTCTCCTGGTGTTCTCCACCGGGCTAAGTGGCCTGCTCACATGGAAGGAGCATTTCTGTGTTTTGCACAGAAAAGCATCATCGTCTTACAAGCCGCTGCTCATGAAACACGGCCTCACTTTTAATATAGCGGGAGAGATTACACTTTCAGTCCAAGTTATTGTAGAATGTGCACAGAGCTTAGACTGATAGGCTTTTCTTACACATTCCCCATGTTTGTTGCTGTCGGCTCTGCAAAATACAGGATCAGGGCAAATCCCCCGGCTTCAAAAGAAAACCAACTAGATCTGAAATTTACACAATTAATTCCTCAAAGATGCCCCAAGAAAATGTAAGCCTCTTAACTGTTGATATTTTCTAAGAGTCTGGGTAAGGTTTTGAGCGAGGAAATATATCGGCCCGTGTTGTGATGAAATTGAACAGCTTATGGCCTATCCTTCCTGTTTGTCAGAGCAGCAGTTTGAGCTAAATAGATGGCTTAAGCTATTTACTTGCCCTGCGCTACACCGCTTTAAATTATATGAGGGGGGAATGGCAGAAAAGGCAGCATTTTGTTTGATTCATCTGTTTAATGACAAGGTGATGTAAAGGGCCTTGTAGGCCTGTGTTGCTCGCTGCCCTCTCTCTTTGGCTTGTGCTCCTGCTAGACCTGGAAATTACCTTTTATATGAAGCTAAAATGACTTTCTTGTTGTTAGAAATGAATGCTGCATGTGAAGACCATTTTAATGTAATTGGTAAAAAGGAAATCACTTGCAGCCTGGATTAAAATTGTTGGCTTGGATAGGATCCAAATAAAAAAAATATGGTAAAAAGAAAGAAAGAAAGAAAGAAAGAAATCTGTTGAAAAAAAAAACATCATGATTTATGCACGACCAGTTACTCCTGAAGTTACAAATTAAAGCAAAGCATTCCTTTCTAAAATTCATTAAAAATGGAAGGTGGTCAATTCCATATTCATAAAACTAACTTTTAATGAGTACTTCATGTTCTGTGCAGAAACGCACTACAAAGATTACATCTTTATCAACATAGAAAAATGCAGTCTAAAATTGAATATTTGTGTTACTAAACAGTAGTCTGTAGCCTCTGACGGGGCTTTGTCCTTTCTGAGAAGGTTTCTTTGATATCCATTTCAGAAAGGCATCCCACAAATACTGTACGGTCCCAATAAATACACGTCCGCTCCCGTTCAAACATCCCCACAAGCCTACACATTCGTCATGCCTTTCTTCAGTTCGTGGTGTGTTAAGTCTTTACAAATATCTAACTGGCTCTGGCTTCGTAGTTTACTGTCCCTGGCCATGGCCTCAGCTCTCTGCAGCATAGTCTGATGTAATCCGTTTAAATGCGTTGCGGAGGCCAAGTTTGAGCCGGGGGTGCCGTGCAGGGGTCCCAAAGTGCCATAGTTAGAGTAACCGGGGATGAAGGGGGAGCTGTAGTAAAGGTGTCTGGACAGCGCTGTGCTGTGAGGGAACTGGGTCCGGGATGTGGATGTCGCGTGGGCTGGGATCTGCTGTCCCGCCCCTACACCCTGCGAGGAGTCACTAGATCCTTTGCATTTGTCCGATGAAGTGGCAATCTCAGCGAGGGACCACAGTTTGGGTTTGGGGGCCGGGTTTTGCACATGAATGGCGTTGCTGGAATCACTGTTGCGCTCCTTGGACGCTGGGCTCGCTGTGCACTCTGACTCTGAACCTCTGTGCGTCCCGAGTGGCGCCTTTTGGTGAGGGGCCCCTGTGGCGTTTGGGTCCGGGATGTGGGGCATCCTCCTGTCCCCAGGGTCTTTAAAATCCGAATTGCTTAAGCCTCGGTCTGTGTCGCTGCTGCTGCCGGTGTCCTCTCTGTATATTATTCCGCAATTTCCCACTGAGGCTGGATGCTGCCCAGCTAGACACAATGGAAGAGAACGGGTCAAGAGGAGATTAAGAACACTTTAAGGTCAAAGGCACACACTGGCACACAAACACACACACACACAAACAGAGCTGGTGCAGAAAGTGATAATTGCAACCCAACCAAAAATCCTGCAGAAGAACCAAAAGACAAACACGCTTTTCACTCCACTTCACCCACCAGATTCATTCTTTGACTCTGTGTCATTATTCGGCTTCAGCGGCTCCTCGTCGTCATCGTTCCTCTCCAGGTCGATGTTGTCCTCTTCTTCCTCATCCTCGCTCCTGTTCCTGGGCGTCCAGGTCATCTTGTTTTCTTTCTTCAGCCTCCGGCGGGCGTTGGCGAACCAGGTGGACACCTGGGTCAGGGTCATCTTGGTGATGATGGCCAGCATGATCTTCTCTCCCTTGGTGGGGTAGGGGTTCTTGCGGTGCTCGTTCAGCCAGGCTTTCAGCGTGGCCGTGGCGTCCCTGGTGGCATTTTTCCTGTAGGTGGGGTCTCCGTACGGATAGGGCCCCAGGGCTCCGAAAGGGTGGTAGTCCAGGGACCCGGTGATGCTGGAGGAAGGGTCATAACCAGGGCTCTGCAAAGTGAGACAGCTTTTATTTGGATGCAGAATACAACCAAAAAACTGCTGGTGCGCTGCCTTACGGTGTACTTATGCAGAAATCTTTAAATCTCTTGTCTGTTTTATCTGATTTTCATTGCATTTTCGATTTTAATGCTGACACTCTTCTTTTATGTAATTCTAAACGTATTTTCAGTATGCACAATTCTGTTCAATTTTGACTTTATACACAAGGTTTATAATAATCCTGTTTTCTTGGCAGGTGTCCCTTGAAAAGAGATTCTTAACCTAAGTGGGACCAACCCTTTAAATACAGACAAATATATATGTTTTCATTTGTTCATTTCACTGGATATTAGGCTATGACATCTTAATAACAAAGTTGTAATATTTCATATTGAAGGGCTAACATCTACAGCACGTTTTCACACACCCGCAGAATTTAGGGAGTCTGGACAAAATGCGTTTTTAATTGTTAAGTGTACTTCTCTAATATATTTTCTCTGTATTCAAATCTGGAATAATTGTCTCTGGGATTTCCTTGACAGATTCTAAGGGCTACATAAATAAACATTAGATCAGGTTTGATGTAATTTTAATGATCCCCGTGGAGAACTGGCTACATTTTCTGGAAAAGCTATACAAAAATAAAGATTTATAAAAGCACAGATTAAAAATAAAGAAAAGGAAACTAAACTGACAGCGTGGACAAACGACGCGGAGGGAAAAAAGAGTTCTCATTTGAATGATGCTATATTTAAACATTAGGGGGTACACGCAACACCCAGGAGGGAGGCTCTTGTTTTTATGCGGTGATGTTAGGACTTTTTCCGCGCTTTGTGGCATCAGTCCACAAAACACGACTTTGGCAAACTCCCTAAAAATCTGTTTGACACCAAAACTTCGAAACCAGCTTTTATTAACCAAACTTCTGCGGATCATGTGGCGCAAATACGGATGACTGACATGATGCTGCTATTTGTTCAAAGTTATTAAATGAAGGACTCCAAGCATGTTTTTCTTCCTTTAAAACATAGTTGTTGTTACTTTCTGCTTCATCTTTGCTCTTTACATCAATGATAAACACAAGATCAAATTTCGACTCTGAGGTATTGCGAGTTCCAGATCTTTCCCAACTGATGCAAATAAGTTTTATAGCAACATCCAATTTCTCTTGGCAATAACGGGAGACGCAATTGTGCGCAATTACGCACGCTGGGACTTTTTTTTTTTTTTTTAAATGTATAGTATAATTTCAATAGCAAAACCTCTTCCGAAATTTACTCAGTAACATTTTCAGTCTACTTTGCTGTAGATTCAGATTGCTGGACACTCACCACAAATGAGCTGAGAGTCGCTGCGGCCCTGGGCTCCCCGCCGTACGGGAGGTGAGAATTGAAGCCCGGTGAGGTCGCGGATCCCGGGTAGGGAGCGAAAGCCGAGCCCGAAGAGGAGCGGCCGAGCTCCTCCGTCCTCGGTCCTAAAATCACCCCGGAGCTGAAGGACGGGCAGGAGTGCAGAGCCAGAGAGACAGACGGCTGGAAGAGGAAACCCTGAGGATAAGCCATGACGGTGCGCTTCGCTCAGGAGACGCGCACGGGACCCAGAAAAAAAAAAGAATGACGCACGGCTGAAAATCACATCTGAAAAGGCAGCAAAGTTTTCCCCGCCAAGAGAAGCGAAAGAGAAGCTGCCGCCGCGTCCAGGAGCATCGCAGGTGGTTGAGTTCAGCTGGGTTTCTACTCACTGATTCTACTGAGCCCGAAGTTACCTCCGCCTGCTGAACTGGTGAGAGAGAGAGAGAGAGAGAGAGAGAGAGAGAGAGAATGACAACTCACTGTAGGACTGTCAGCTCCACCCCCGTTAACACAAGCACCGAACACACATCACACACACACACACGCACACGCACAACCCCCTTCCACACACAAACACACTATTTTTTCTCTCCATGTCTCTCTCAAATACCCCCCCCCAACGCACGCGTGTACTTGTGACTCAGGTGTTGGCGATTGAATGTATCACTGTCAGGATCATTTAGTTGATTCCATTGATTAATATGGACTACAGTGAAGGCATTAATTGCTCATTATGAAGCTGATCACCCGGAAGATTTGCTATCTTCCATTTAAGAAGGTTTAACACTAACACAGCATGCAGTGTGGATTAGCTGGGAGGTGGGCCTCTTGATCTGCAACTGATGAGTTTTGTTTAAAAAAGTCCATATCAACCATTTCCTTATTTATCTATTTTAAAGGACTGCAGATAATTGAAGACCCTGGTTGGCTAAATGCAACACTTGAATCCTCTAGATTCTCAATAATCAGCTTTGGATATAATGGATTTTAATGCTCCAAACTGTTTTTTTTTTTTCATGGCATGTTTACATCTGTGGTACCCCAGCTTGGCGGACCTGCAGATGATATGCGGTGATCTGTAGTGGTGTGATGCCCTGAAAGCAGCTTAGGAATGTTGTAGGTCTAATGGGATAAATCTCCTCACACTGCAGACCGGCCTGCATGCTTTTGACCACCTACTGCCTTGTATTTCCAATTGGGCTACAAAAATGACTTCAACTGAAGGTAAAATGGGCCTATCAGGTGTGTTGACTGTGTTGCTGGGTTAATACAGCCTCTTCTTTTGTAAACTGAGCGTGTGTTTTTAAGCTGGACACACACACCCTCAGTTAATCTTATTTGTAGGTCCTATAATTAGAAGGCCAGGGCAGACTTCTCTCACAGTTGGAGAGAGAAAGTGGTGTTGCGTTAGTCTTCCCTCCTGACAACAGCTGAAATCCATTTTTTTTTTGTATGTCTCTTAATGATGATGATGTCACGATGCTGTCTCCTGTCTGGATGAAAAGCACACCAACGTATCGTCCAGGACGAGGCTCTGTGGAAGGGATTTCCAGGTGAGTGCGGAGGAGCAGGCCCTCAGGTCACAGGCTAGGCTGACGGCTGCTGTCGAGAGCTTCATTGATTAATTGTTTCTGATGCTGATTACTAAACTATCCAGTGGCTATTTAAAGTAGCAGTCTAGTCTGTCCTGCTTCTGTCGGTTAGGAACATTCTCTTTTTTTCTTTTTTATCATAAACTCAGTTAAAATACAGCACGTTTTACTATGTCCAGTACATTACCAGTCCCACTGAGCCAGAGGGCTTTCATTCAAATTTTGATTGATTTTAATTTGAATTTATTTATCTGTTTATTTCTTATTTTATTGTGAGCGAGTGGAGATATAAACAGGATTTTAAAAAAAACAAAAAACAAAAAAAAACAGAAATTCAGCATTCAGCATTCATTCAGAAGTTGCACCTAGGCAGCCGGGTAAATTTCCAGTGTTACTCAATGTTGATTTTCCACTGACAGATATTAGTCAGTAGATGTGGCTCTGAGGCTGTTTACTGGGAAGATGTGAGTGTATTCCATCCTTTAATTCAAACGAACTAGCAGTGATTACTGTAACTTAAAAAAAAATAACAACACAGTGCAGCTGTCAGTTTCTATCTTATAACAGACCTGGAGTAATATTCTCCCCTTAATGATACAATTTCCCTGAGCAGTGAGTGGCGCCCTGAGAAGAGTGCCTTCATTTGAGGTGAAGACTATGACCTGAGATGCTAAACGAATATTGATTTGGCATAATGAAGCCTGAGTAATGTGAAAACATTCTCCTTAAGGAGTCTCTCTAAGCGCATCATGGGCATGACTGCACTGACGGCAGCGGGATGAAATGGTGCAGGTGATGAGCAGAGCGTCGGTGAATCTCAGGCAGTTTTTAAGCTGCTCCCGTACAGATGGGTCGAGCAGATTAGGGATGGCATTTTCACGCTTTTTTAAGCATCTTTCATTTACACACTCCACTGTGGGTGAGGTGAACACACCTCTTATTCTACACTGCTCATGAGGATACTTGAGTGGCTTCTCTTTCAGTGTGCTGTTAAATATTGTGTGAGCTTTTCTGCAGCATGAAGTAATGGCTTGAGAAGCTTAGATGACTCTTTCATCAGCTCTGAGTCCAGACCCCCAGTAGTCATGCCCAAGGAATGACACTGTACTGTGGTTTTATCATATCAAAAAGTTATGTTAACAATTTGCATGTACAAAGTTGAATATTCAGGGAAATATGCAGTACAGTTCCCCCCATATTCTCTATGGTGCTTGCTCTTTTGTGAAGATTTTCACATGAAAGGAGCGCTCGTTTGTTTTCCCCCTATACCTCATAAATTAGCTTAGCCCGCAGGGCAAATGTCCAGAGGTTACTTAAAGACAGTGTGTTTAATTAATTGGAAAATACTCTTTTTTAATAGTTATTATCCAAGTATGAAATGTAGTCCTTGTTATCTGTGCTCAAACATAATTACCACCCATGGGATTTTTCTATTAAGTGTTAGAAATATTGCAGCGTTTTGTTTGGAAGTGAAGAGACTTCACTATGTGGCTAATGGAGTCAGATGACAGGGAAGAAGAAATGAAATGAGTTATATTACACATCAAGCATATTTTTTCCCATTAAAACCAGCCATTAAAGTGCTACATTTTTTACAAATATTGCTCATTTCTAGAATATTACACATCCATTTTGGGGAATCAAAATCATTATTGGAAGTTCTTCTCTGATTTTATTTGAAATATCTCCAGTCTGTAAAAGCAGCAACATTTGCTCAGCTAATGAATCATTTTATTTATACTATCAGTGAAAGAGTCAGCTTAGTTTGTTTGGAATCTCATCAAAAGTTACAGCTATAGTATGAAAAGTAATGTAGGGGAGACTGGGGACAGTTGCAACACTTTTTACATTACCCTCAGTTACTCAGAGACTATTTGGACTAGGCACACCAAATTTTTACATATTAAACCTACATCTGTCTGCTATATACCCATACCATTTAAAGATGGCTACATATAACATATCAATCACAATATTTATTTGAATAAAGGAATTCAAACGTTGCAACTGACCCCAAACCTGGGGACAGTTGCAACACGGATCAGGGACGGTTGCAACATATTAAAAAATCATTAAATTTCACCAATTATCTTCTGATTTTTGCCTGAATAAGCACAGTATACAGTATTAAAGTATTTACTAAGTTTTGTTTTGTGTAAAACATAGGCCTACCCTGAGTTAATGTGTAGATGTTACTGAAGCTATAAAAACTCAATATTTCAGTTTGGGACAAAAAGAATGGAATAGTTTGCAGTACAAAAAACATTTATTAAACATGTTAACAAACAGTTAACAGTTTTAGTTAACAAAATTAACAAAATTAAAATTAACATATACAACAATAACTAATTGCTCATTTTTGCTCAACAAGTTATTTGGGGAATTATTTTGTTTATCATTAGCATTAGTTTCTCATTATGATTGCCTGTTCTGTTCATCATGAGCAATGAAATATATTAATTGTGCCTATTTTGAGCTAAAAATCTTCAAAAATACTGTTGTGTGGTCTGTTTTGATATTAGCATAGGGACAGTTGCAACTGTTGCAACCGTCCCTGTGGTATCAGTCATGACAAAACACCATGTGCTAACTAGCCACAGTGACATTGACACATGTAAACGGTGTCACTGAATAGTCAACAAAACAGTGATTCAAGCTAGGTAGGTTTGGATTAATTCATACAAAAGACCAGGACAGTATGACAAAAATACAGCTCATGAAAAAATCTACTTTCATACCTCCAAAACAGTTTTGCCTTGATAAAAGCTGGACCAGATGATCAATATGGCCACTCTCTTGTTTGTGGGTAGAGGGTCTAACTGAGCATGTGCAGTGTGAGTGTCATCACTCTAGCATGTTTCTGATTGGAGAAATAAGGCTTGTTGCAACCGTCCCTTGTTGCAACTGTCCCCAGTCTCCCCTACCATATTTTAATGTAAATATTCCATAACATGCACAAGGTGTACCAGCCTCATTTGACCACTCATCAGACCTGTTGCCTTTTTGGACACAGGCCTGGACTGATCAAATGATGGCTGGGCTGTCTGAGGGAAGGGTGTGTCGTGTTCAAAGACCTGAACCATCCAGTGATCCCGCAGGGGACCATAACTGATGAGATGTGCAAATTCTTTAAAGCAAAATTCAAAACGAATGCAACTCATGCCTACCTAAAGGAAATAATCACATCCTGTTTGACAAACAGTGATTGGCCGTGCCTTACTTTTGGACTGTATCATTTGAGAGTTACAGAAGCAGTAATGGGTTTGGGGCTTTAACCACAAAACTGAACACTAGCTTTTACCAAAGTGTAGGTTTAATGCATAACTTTGCTTAAGATACATTGTATGAGATTGTGTTGATCATTCTTTTCTTTTTTTTCTAATGGTGGAAATCTAAAAGAAAAAACAAACAAACAAAAAAAAAACCTCTTATTTTGTCTCCAATGACAGGCAACACTAAGCACAATGGCAGAGGCTTTCCAACAGTCCACTCTGGACCAGCAGGCCTTGAATAGGGAGCCTGACTCTCCTAAAGACAACAAGCTGCCACCCTCATCACCTGATGTGGCACAAGATGATCATGTGCCAGGTGTGGATGCACCACAAGACGAGGAGCTAGAGAGTGTAATCCAAGATGAAGGTGGTCTACAGTGCCCCTTCCAACAGCACCAGAACCCTGAATGTCTTGACAAGGATCAGGGTAATCTTCATTGCACAGACCAGAATCAGTCGTATCTTGGAGGTCCAGATTGCCTGGATGATGGAAACTGCCTTAGTACACATCATCGTGATCCAATGCAAGGCCAGTGTTGTAATATAGACCAGGATGCTAAAGAACAAGATAATGTGTGTAGTCTGAACTCAGTTAAAGCTCAGAGGCATGACAGCCCTCTAGAAAATGAGGTTAAAGTGGAAGCCAATGATTCACCTCAGGACCCACAGGGAGTAAATCAGTGTCCAATAGAAGTGCAAGATGGTTATGACCAAGGATTACCTTTACCTGTTCCTGTTTTTGTCCAGGATCAGCTAAATGATGATTCAGCCCAACAGGATCAGGGCCAAAGTACTGATCCAGGTCTACATGGAGACCAAGACCAGTTGACCGCTGACCAAAATCCACAACTTCTTCAATTAGGCTGTGATAGTTCACACAACGTCCCCAGTTATGTTACCTCAGAGAAGCGGGTTCAGCCTGCAGGTTCACATGATGATTTGATTGAACAGCATTATTCCCCCCGTTGTGTGTACCGAGGCTTACCTCAGGATCAAGATCAAGCCACATATCAGGGAGAGGACCGCAAGGTGCCGTTAGTTCACCAAGCCGGTTCCAACCCCGAGCAGCACCTGACTACTGCCGCAGCCTTCGAGGATGGAGCCGGGGAGTCAGGTGGCAGCACCCCAACGCTGGTAATCACTCAGGCAGAGGAGGTGAGTAAAGCGACAGTGCCTGATGGGAAATAATATGCACATCACCCTCTCATCTATATTCATGGACTTCAACTGCTCCACTCCACTCTAGTGCTTGCAATGCCAAATGTCTTCTCTTCCTCAACCCCTTTGTTTTCACGACTCACAGGTAGCCCTTTCTTCTCCGTATTTGCCAGCTTTGTTCTTTGTTTAAACGATGTCTCTGATCAAGTTCAAAGCCCAGCTTTCCTGACAGCTTTTTTCATCAATCTGCTATTTTTCTCTGTTTCATCAAAACCCTTTTTCCAAGTGGAATGATTATTTTCATATTTTACCTGGGTTTGTGGGTTTAGGGTTGTAATTATGCATTCCTGTCTTGTTTCTGCACGTCACGTTTTTGATTTGAGATGTGCTGAATGTTTTCAATAATGTATTTGTTCATTGTGAACTATTTTAAATATTCTTGTTTCCAGAACAATGTGTTTTGAATGGTAAAGCCTTCCCAGAAAGATAAGAAACGATCGTGCTGGTACTTTCTTCTCAAAGTCCTGCATTTTAACGTTTGAACAGTTTTCCCTTTTGGTTTCTCCAATACATTGGTAATGGCACATAAATTGCAACAATCGAAAATCTTCTGTTCTGTCAATAATGGGAATTCCTCTTACTAGCAGCACAATCTGTAATGTGTTTACTGTTATTAGTTAACATATACAAAAATATTTAATTTTGAAAACAACAAACTCCAGCATGCCTCTATTATCACATCCAGTAAAATCAAAACTGTCAGATAAACATAATTGCTTGAATTTGGACAGATTTTCCTTTAGAATGCAGAATGCAAAATACAGTAAAGGTATTCTTAGAGGATAAAAACATCTAAAGTGAAAGGAAAATATTTATGTGCAAATGAGTGAAGGAACTCCTCTTAAGTGGGCATACGCTTACTGGCACAAAGCACTTCATCACATAGCTGTATTTTTAATACAGGGAGCCTCTGAGGGGGGTAAACGTGAGAATTTCAACCCTTTACAGCGTTTCTGTGATAGATTCCATTACCCGCCCTCATGTGTACATGCTCACTGATCCGAACCGCCTCCAAATAAGTTTCCTCAGAACCTCTGTGGCACGCGGCAGAGGAGCACTTAAACCAAATTGACTTTACTGATCTGAATTATGAAGATACCGATATCATGCATAAAGTTATTTACCCCTCAGAAGAATTCAAATAAGTAATTCCCTCAGATCGCGATACGGGGAAACTAATATGAATGCAAATAGGATTAGGCTAGTGCATTAGTGTCTGATAAACAATTTACAGGCCTGAGTGTTCACTGGGGGATACGCACTCCGCTGCATGGGAAATGGGGAGATGCCAATCCAGGCAGAGAGAGTGGGGGTCCATTCACCACCTTATCATGGTTAACCCTCGATCTCCTGCTATTATTAGCCTTCACCATCCTGCTGTTATAGCGTCACATATCTGCCATGCCTGCTGTAGCCATAACAAAAACTGCAACATCCACCAGATTACTGAATGTCATAAGCAACTGAATTTCATCCCATTGGTGAACTGTAATACATTCAAATCAATTCCAGTATGTACAATCCTGTAAGAGAAATCTGGTTCGAAGACAAGCAAAATAATAATAATGAAAATAATAAATGAAATAATAATCATGATAAACCATCCCCCACAAACAATGCACACCTTGGGCCTTACTGTACCAAGAGTCATCATTCCTCCAATTTAATCAAAATTGATATCATGTTTTAGCTTGAAAATTTGACATTATTTATAGCAACCACTTTAAGACAGACAGAGTAATACATAAACTGTTAAACTGATATGCAGATTATCAAGAGTTATCCAGATTTAAATTGTGTTTTTAGGTTGGGGTGTATCCCCCTCAAAAAATGGGGGGAAATGGCCAATTAATAGCCTGTTTGTATGAATAAATAAATAAATTAATAAATAAATAGAATTTAAATGATTCCTTGCCAAGGCACCACAGCACCACATCAATTTTAGTAATTAACTGAGAGGAAAAAAAAATACACTAAATTCCAGCCCACAGTCGCCAGGAAAAAATGTTCTGTGGCAGTTCTGCATTATTTGATAAAACATTGACATATTTCTTGGTTTGCACAAATGTAAAATGGCAACATTATATTCTGGCAACTGGGTTGCTATATTCCCCTACAACACAAGATATAATAAAATGTGCGAGTTAAATCATGTTAATACAGGCCACTTCTCTCTTCCAGAGTGTTGTTGTCCTTTCAAGCTTTTGACAGACAGTTTTTGATTTGCCACAATCTGCAACCATTTGATCTGATCTTGGTTACAGTGGGCTTTTGAACAGTTAATATTTCATTCCTTCTCACCATGCAGAAAAAATAGCTAATAACAGTTGTGAGGTTGTGTTTTGTTTCCTTTTTGGCGTTTCCAGCATTGCTTGCCATAACTCACAGACTGTGGCCTCTCATTTCCAGATCAGACCATGATCAAGGCCATAATAAACAAGAACATAATGAGAGGCTTATTAACATAGCCTCAAACACATCATGCCTCAAATCTGCCATTAAAGAAGCACTTTAGATACACTGAAAAAGTTTTGTTCTTTTATTTTTCTTGGCTGGTGACATGCAGTGGACTTGCAGCTGAGTCGACTTAATTGTTTGGTCCCCCCTTCAAGCTTTCTTTTACGTATCATACTGCTCACATCTCTGACACATGGCTCTTCATTTTTGTGTGCTTGCTAATGGCATGTATATGGCATTTAGGTAGCAGGGCACTTTGATGATACACAATGTGACAGTCACCAGCACCAATTAAAGTCCGCTCCATATCATGTTATACTGAGATCTTTTCCTCTTCTAATGACAGCCAGCCCCCGCCAAACAAACCTCAAGAGGATCCCAAACAGATCATTTGCCATACATCCCCACTATAGAATACAGCAGGGTATCATGGTGTCATTTTGAGAGCTTGCTCATTAAACACTGTACATCAAACACATATGCTTTTAGATGTACTCTTACTGATCCTTATTACTTCACTGTCCCATGGAGTGCTTATCATTGTCATTTGTTGCTGTTGCTGTCCAGTTTTAGTTTAGTAGATGATTGGACAATCTTGATAAAATTGATAAACACTGACATGATAAGGGACAACACAAAATGTTTAAGACTAATGTCCACTGGGGTCTATAGTCTCATAAGACAGACAACAGACAGAGACAGAGACAGAGACAGACTATACTCACTTCACTACTTTGCTGCTTTCATTTCACTCAAAACTTGTATTTTCTGACTTCTGAACTGTCATTTCAGCAAAAATAGATGCCAGCATGAAGAAGAAATTCTGCATTTTCCTGTAAGTGGGAAACCAAAATATCACATGCATTTTTTTTTTTTTTTTTACAGTAAAATGACCAGTTGCAATGTGGCAGTTATCACTGTGGGTCCTCTTTCCACCATACAAATTACAGCCAGCCTGTTGTTATTCCCTGCTTTGAGCTTTCTAAATTTCTGCAGTGGCCCAATAACAAGCTCCTCCTCTGCCCTCTTCTTCATCCCCTCACTGCTTCAGCGTCATTAAAAGTGCGTCTGAAATCGCACGTTCTGCACATAAACGTATCCAAATTTGAGATCAGTCGTGTAAGTGCCTCTGTCGCTGCAATCAGCACTGCGGTCACGGGCCTGTGCTCCATTAAGGGTGTTAGGGTGCCACCCCTCCAGCAATTCCAAATAATGAAAAATTTTGTTTGTTATTGTTGTGATGTGTGTGTGTGTGTGTGTGTGTGTGTAAATTTTATTTGTTACTCTCACATAAAAGTGTAATATGTAACACTGCACATCAAAAATAACTGGATCGGGGGTGGAAAATTTCATGCCCAAGCAATGTTGCCAGATTGGGAGATTCTCCACCCAGTTTAACATTAACACCACAGTGGGGCAGGCACTACAGGAAATAAGGTCGATTTTTGAAGATACTGCTATCATGTGAAACTAGATGACCTGAGGAATCTGTTGGTGCCAAGCATGTCATGCTAGGTTGTAAGCAAGGGAACTAAATATTGCTCCAAAGTAAGGTATTTTCAAGAGGGTCCCTTGACCTCAGGATTTCTGGGTTCTATGGGCACCCAGACATGCAGAGATGCCCACCCTATGCTAATCCCATGCAGATTGGAGCAAAAGCCATGGAGCTTTTTGCATGCAGTACAAATGTGTTATTTTTGCCGATTCTAAAATGGGAGCCACATACTGGGGCCTCAGCAGGCTTGGAGTTGCATAAATTGGGTTTGACTGGAAAGCTGAAATTCTTGTGGTTTCAATGAGCCACATTTGATTAATGTGTGTTGATGTTAGTCCCACAAGATAGTCACTGCAATTTCCAGCTTGTCATTTAATCGCTGAGAAATGCAGTTCTTACAGAAAACTCCAAATGTGAAAAGTTTTTGGTACCAAATCTGAGCAAATCTTGTCTGTCCCAGTGTGGTATTTTGGAGGGGGTTTTGACCATTTTTGTCAGTTCTCAAATGGTCATATTTCGCAAACAAATTGTACTTTCAATCTCATTCAATAGATTTATGACTACCTCACCTGTTCCTATAAATGTATTGGTTTTCATTACACTGATGAAGGCTTATAGTTGAAACTGAAGGGAAAATTTCCAACCTCTTCCCATATGAAGTCAGTGATGCTGTTATAAAACTCAGCTCTCCATTCCACACTTGCTCAAAGATAAAGACCAATCACAGATGATGGTAATGTAACTACAGCACCATACATGTTTTTTTTTCACATTTCAGATGGTGCACAACCTACACCTCCAGTCATTTGGCCCTGATCACGAGGGCCAGTATCCGCTCCTGTGTTGTCCCCAGAGTGTGTAATAATGCAGTTAAAAATTCTTTTTTCTACACTGGGATCATGGCATGGAATTGTCTGCCCACTGCTATAAGACTCCTAACATCTAGAGAAATTTTTAAAAGGCAGGTCAAGCAGCTTTTATGGAAGAAGGTGAATGTGCCTTGATTCTAGATAGTTTTTCTGCTTTTTAATTGTTTTATTTGTGTATTTGTTTTATTGGGATGTCTTCTGTTCCCACCAATTTTTGTATGACCTCTGTCTTGACTTTGTCTGTTTCTTGTCTATTTTGTTTCTTGTATGTAACACCAAGGACCATGCTGGAAATAAGTTTTGTACTTTTGCATGTCATCCGATGGATTGCTGTTTTATTCGTCTTAATCCATAAATAAATCTATCTATCTATCTAACATGTCCTTTTCTACTGGCACTTGTATCCACTAAGTGCAAGCTACGGAAACCGTTCAACAGATATTTCACTTCAGATAAAAGGTCAGAGCTGTACTTTTCATCTCTGGGCCTTATCAGCCCCTCTGCCACACTGAGCATTTTTTTTTTTTTTTTTTCCTGACATTGCTGGTGAAAATGTGCATGGTGACTCCTGTAGATGCTAAGTGACCATTGAAAACCTTTAAATGCGGCAGTTATTAGCTAAGCATGTTACTATCACTAAGTGCACTAAAAATGCTCAGGTTGCTCTGTAGGTAACACATTAGCAGTGCAACTTTTCCATTGAAAATAAGGAACAAAGGTTACTGAGAGACACAGAGCCTTACATACTTCTCCATCCCTTTTCCCCGGCTCCTCTGCATTTTCTGAGCACTCGTGACAACACCGAGTCGCAGTAGAGACTGCACCTACGGCTTGGGCACCACTGTGCACAGTGAAAAAGCAATGTAAACCTGAGGCCTCCTTGATAACCTCATGTGTTGATTAAATCTGAATTAATAGCCATGCAGGAACCTTTTTTGAAGTGCAAAGTAGTGTCATTATTATTTACAGCGAAAGCACGGTAGCACTTGAAATAATTAGTTGAAATCAAAATGATAGGTGTGCTGTATCAGGCTTTCTGCTTGTGCATGTGTGCCTCCATGTGCGTGAGTCTAGTATGCTTGCCTTTGTATGTGTGTGTGTGCCGTCGTGCGTGCATGATAGGGACAATAGTGACTGGAGAGGTATAATTAGCTCTCTTGGGACGGCAGTCCTAAACAGTTAAAGGACAATCACGGCTCTATGAGATGTTAAACTGCCGCTGCTGATGTCTGTTGCCAACTGGGGCCTAATTGTACTCAACAGGCCCAGGCAGCCAATTCATTTTGTTACCCACATGAAGATGAACACTACTTTCAGGGAGGCAGACGGACATTTTGTTGAGTTGTAAACACTCTCTCATATGCTAATGCAGTGGCACCTCGACGCTGTTTGAAAGACATGGGCACAGATTGGAATTGATATCTGGTGGTTTATATCTTGTAGAGTGCACACTGTGAAGGTTTATTGTTTGTATTCGGAGGATTGCTGGGGTATTGCTCTCATTCAAGTCTAACAATACACATAGGTAAGAAGGGTTTGCTCATATTCACATCACTTCATCTCATATTTAGATTACTGTACCGCCAGTGTGATAGAAGCACAACAATGTGAAAGTGATTGAATTAGGCAAAATGGAATTAGAAAACATCCTCAATATATAGAAAGGAGCCAGTGCACTGATGGGTCAGTGAGCAAAAGCATTTCTGACATCTGGTTTGGATCGCCTCATGTTACTCCCCACTGCGTAAACCATTCAAAAAATAAGTTTTAAAAAGAAGTGCACCATAGAGTATATATCTATACCAGATAGAAACTTACTGATATGGCAAGTTTTTGTTGGGGTAAAGGGAACTTGGAAAAAAATGCTGTCTTTTCTAGATATCTGTGTTCTGCACAACTAGCGCATGAATTTCAAGGTTATAGGTTATAGGTATATATAGGTTATATATTTTTATTTATGTTGAGTCACATTGATATAACAGGGGTCCTTTAAACATCATCAAGTCATCAAAACAAATGGAAATGAGCAAATGAGCATTTCATTAGTGATCAAATAGGTGTAATAAATCTATGTATTGGAGGCTTGATATTTTATGAACATTAAACTTCTTAAGTGAATTGTGCCAACAACCTTTTTTGCAGGTGTACCTTTTGTCCAACAACAGTGAGGTGCGTGCTCATGGCTTTCCTGTGTGTCTTTGGCAGTCTTGGTCACTGCCGCTGACCACACCAGTTGGGCTGCCAGTCACCCCAGCAGCAGTAGCAAAGCCTCGGGAACTGCAGAAGCCTACAGACCTGGCGATCCCAGCGGCAGCAGCCGTTCCCACAGATCCCAGTCCCAGTTCCAGTGAGGGAGGCGACACTGCCTGCTCGGACCTCCTGTCTCTAAAGAGTGACTCCATATCCCTGGCCAGCGAGCAGACCATTTCCAGGAGGGTGAGTCAACTGCAAAACTTTTCGTGAACCCACTTCACCTCAAGCTGCCTTATCTACCTCTGCTTCAATCCACTCTTCTCTAAGATGCCAATATTAGGAGACATGAGAGGGAAGTAAGATAGTTCACAATGTTTTCTTCATGGCATCATGTTCTGAGGTCATATTGGGACAAACCATTTCTGACTGAGAGGAGTTTTATTTTTTAGATTTATGAGTAACTTAGTTGACAATAATTTCTTGGGTATAGGCTTAGGTGTACATAAAATTTGGTGTACAGTTGTGTACGCGGTTCACCTTTCGCGGCCTTGCAGTTTCGTGGATTTTTTTTTTTTTTTTTTTTTTTTTTTTTTGCAGCGCATTGTGTTCTGCATCCTGATTGGCTAAGGGACTGTAGACCATTGTCAATCAATCTCCTCCGTGCCGTGTCTCCTGTACAGTACCGAATGCGTTCATTCTATAATACTGGACTTATTTTTCTACGAAGGCTTGAACTTTGAGAGTTTAAACAAGAGAGAAAAGTGAGAAAATGTTGATGCCTTTCTGAGAAAAGTGTATAAAGTGTGTAGTGAGGGGTTTTACAGCCTGAAAACATCTAGAATAATTGTTAAAAAATAAAGATGACTACTTCGCGGATTTCGCCTATTGCGGGTTATTTTTAGAACGTAACTCCCGCGATAAACGAGGGACCCCTGTATTGGCAATGAATGCCCATAAGTCATGATTATTCCATGTTCAAAAAAGCAAATCACGAAAACAGTTTATAAGTAAGCCCGTATGTTTGTTTGTTTTGCCAGTTAGAAGGGTGCAATGATTGTACAATAATAATATTGTTATTTGCTTTGATAAAATGTATATGAGTTAGGTTGCATAGGCACAATATATTTGAGAACATTCAAAGTTCATTCAAAGATCTTTCAGAAATCACTGTGAAACCTTGAATGTCCAGTAAACAATATTCCTGTCACATTTAGATAACAGCAAACTGAGCTTTTTTTTCCCAAAAAAAGAAAGGAAAACAAGCAAACAAGCAAGCAAACAAACAAACAAAACAAAAACCCTGTTGTTTCCATGCAATTCCACACTCCCCAGCATGACTCAATCCCAATAGCTGGAAAAATATTTCAAGCTACATTTATGCTAACTCCAGCTGCAGCTGACGAAAGCCATGAGGAACCAGCTGAAGCTCCTACACAAAAAAGACCCCCATCTTGTCAAGATGAACCTCCTGAACCGAACAACACCGATACTCCCCTCTTAACAAAACATTCATGTTCCTCTGCAGAGCTATCAAGTTTCATTATCAGCCAAAAAGGACCGCTTTATCGAGGGGTCACTTGAGGGAATATGGAACCTGACGAATGAGCGGCGAGGCTGTAGCGTAATCATAATTCCCTTGACCTCTCGTGACCCCTGCGCGCTTTGACAACGCAGGGCATGGTACAGAACAGGCGGTTCCTTTCATAGCCGCTGCCCGCTCCAAAATGGCTTTTTCATTTCTCAAACAATCATACGGCTGCGACTCTGAATGAGAGGGCAGATTACATAAGCCAGGGGTTCCTGGGGTGAGATAAGTGCTTTTTCTCCAAAAAGCCGGCGACTAAGTGCACATACTGACAAAGCCGTTATCTTTCTCCGCTCTCATTAAATTTCTCCCCTGAATGAAAGCCTGAATTGAATGCATCCATTGGCAAAACACCATTGTCGGAAAATCTCAATTAATATGTTAATGTGTGCAAGATTTTTCATTAGTTACCACAAGGCACATTAGCATCATCCCTCCCCTGAAAGGTTTCATTGATTTTGGTGCTGTTGTTGCCACCCCTGTATGATTGCATTTGTAAGTTCAAAAAGTGTACAATTTTGTTTCGAAATGAGAGCTAAAAAAAAAAAAAGTGACACCTACTCTTTCAAAATAGAAGATAATTTTAGCCCTTGGTTGACAAAATGATAATCCTTGAGACTGAACCTACTGTATTTTAGAAAATACAGTATACACACACACACACACACACACACATACATACATACATACATATATCTATATCTATATATCTAGATAGATAGATAGATAGATAGATAGATAGATAGATAGATACACATACATATAAGGAATAAAGAAAATTCAGATTCTATCATCTGCAAAACAAAACATAAAGTGCAAAACAATTTTTACAGCAAAGGTCATAACTTTAATAGTACAATGATATGTTTTACCTTTTGTAAGAGTATCTCTCAGCTATTTCAAGTGAAGTTGGAGTAAAACTCTTTATGTATAGTGTTTATCTACTTTTAGGTCTTCTTGCGAATCCACAGTGGTGTGATCCCCCCCCACCCCCCACCCCTCAAAAAAAAAAAAAAAAAATCAACAAAAAAGAAAGAAACCAATATGGCAGTTTCATCACTTTCAACCAAATTCATATGCTGGAATGGGATTAAGGAGTCAAGTGTCATTTTAAGTAATATAGCTTAGTCATGCCTCAGCGAAGCACACTTCATCAGCCATCAACAGAGCTGGTCTTTAATACATTTCTATCCGTCTCACTAGACTGTTTAGGAACATTTAATTTTCAGACAGACTCACTGAGTCATGACTGCAGGGCTGCCACTTGATTTGAGAAGAGTAATTAAAAGGGAAGTCTTGCCCTCATGGATTTCTGCTTCACTGTAATAATAAATCATTTATTGCTAGAGGTGTTCCCTATGTAAATGCCTTAGACAATTGGCTAAGGCACTTAAGACTCCGAGATTTTCAGAAAAGACACTAACCGGAACAACATACTTTAGTTTAATCTTTAGAATTGCCTTTTTTCTCATTAATGTTGCTAATAACCCTAATCAAAAGAGCTGAGAGCACCATGACAGATAAGACGGCTTATCAAATTGACTGGATGATCAAGAGCTTGTCTTTGCAGGCTCCTGATAAAACAAAAACATACGGGACCCAAGATTATTTAGTCTATTAAAGCGCTATTTTTCTCGTGTCTTGTTTTTCAAAAAGGAGGTGGCAAAGATGAACGATTACAAGGATGTTTTTTTTTTTTTTTTTTTTTTTGCTTGATGTTATCTTTCCTTTTATTATGCGAGAGGCTAACATTAGTGATTGTTGTTTTTTTTTTTTTTTTTTTTTTAATAATTAACAACAGACATTTGAGCTTTCAATGGTGACTTTAAAAGGTTAATTCAACCAAAATGAAAATGTCAGCGGACAAAGTTACAGTCATTCACCGAAGCCTATTCTCTCTTTTTTTAATCGAGCATCTCCTCCTCCCTCTAACTAGCCTTTACACCAGCCTCTCTACACAGCCTCCCTTTTCAGTCTCATCTCTCATAACCACTCAGCCACTATGCAGAATTTCACCGCTTGGCAGTTTGACGGAGTAGCTTGTAAACGCGACCAATTAGGAGAGGCGATTGCCATACAAAAGGGCCACTCCTGAATGGCAATGAGAGGTTGGACGCTTTCCTCCCGCCTCCGTAGCTGTCAGTGGATCTGAAGGGACAGGGGGGTTGGGGGCGGGTGGGCTCATTGTGTTGGAGGCGAGGGAGGAGAGACAGATGAGAAAGAGAAGGAAAAGCCAACAGGCCGTGTTTTGACAGGATGAATAGATAGAGGAGTGGAAGTGGCTGGGAAAGGCTTTTGTTATGCTAAGGGAAGGCTACTTTGTTCCAGGGGGCACAGGGGCCCATTCATGTCGCCTCAACACGGACTAAGTTGATTTTATTATCTTGTTGCCTTCTTCTGTAGCTGGGGCAGTGAAAGGGTACGGGATGGTGAGTCGGGTGGATGGGGTGACGGGGGAGAGGTCATTCTGAGTGGGTGAGATCCACATTCCACTGTATTGTGCATATTTCTCGCCACCTTCAGAGAGCTTTAAACACACCACGATAACCTATCACCCCAAAACCCCCATCACCCTGAAACCGAGCTAACAGGAAAATCTGCCCAAAAAAGGATTTTTTAAGGTTGTTATGCAGCAATTAAAAGCTAAAATGACAACCACAACGTCAAATCTGTTTCCGTTTTCTTTCGATGCGAAGCCTATATTGTGGATAGCGACGGTTCTCGTTTCACATTTACCTTTAAGGCATTTAGCTGACACTCTAATCCAGGCTAATTTACAATGAATGCATTAACCTTGAATTCCTAGATTACCATTAATGCAAACAAACAAGTCTCATTTTCTTGTACGGAGCATGTATGCAATTATAATATCAATTATACTAATGCAAATGCACACTACCACTTTTGTTTTCCCCTTATTTCAGCTTTATTCGCCTATGGAAGGGGGCATTATCACTTTGCTTCTTCACAGATATGGCTGTTCTTCGATTACTAATGAGGGAAATCGTAGCAAAGTTCGTTTCTCCTTCTCTCTCTGCTGGGATTCATGTTCCCTCCTCGCCAACAAAGCGTTGCTTGTCCGTCCATTTCACACAGCGAGTAAGTGTCCATCATAACACCAGGAGTTTCCACCATGGAGCTGCCCTGCTGCGTAGGGATAAGAAGACCAGCGAGGAGGGAGCAGACCTGCATCAAGTCGTATTTGCACAAAAGTCTTGGCGTTCTGCCCCAGAGGACAATGCATCGCAGGCCCAAAGGTTTGGACAACCATAGGAAATCAAAAGCTCACCTAACATTCTCAGAATTATCCCGACACAGAAAACACCACGCTCGTACTTCAGGAGGATCTGAGGAAAACACAGGTGTTTGGTCCAGGTTCCTCTCTGCTCTGTCAGTCTCTGACAGTCAGCACTGCTAGAGATATCAGGGCTCAATTTGTCACATCCATGTGTTTTTATTCTCTGTGTTCCCCAGGACAGACCTTCATTTCAGGCTGGGTTTGACTCTCAAATTGCCTGTTTGATACTCAGCTTGCCTTGCCTGGGGGCCCCTTTTGCAAAACGACACAAACATTAATAATATTTACCAGATTATACGAAGAACGGCTGCAACTGCATTTTAGTTTAAAATGCTTTGGTGACATTTGGAAGAGTTTATGCAACATTAAACATGTAGCTGGAACCTCTTCCATCATGTAATTACTCAAATGTTGGAATGACTAATAAAAAAAAAAAAAAAAAAAAAAAAAAACATAAACATAAACTGCATCCACCAGGGACAGAATGAAAAGCAGATTTAAGCTCTTTGTGTGAAATATACATGTGAAGGATCAGTGTTATCCTTCTACATAACGTGTAACTGCTTTTGCACACTGCACACACCGCTGATAAACTAATATGCAACTTCCCAAGTAACAGCAAGGGGACACTGATGAACATTTACTCACTGATATGAATTTAAAAAAAAAAAAAACCCAGTGGGAATAAATTTATTTTCATTGTACTTCAGAAAATGGTCAGCGTGCCACTCAGCAGTTTATAGAGGACCAGATTTGGCCCACGAGCCGTAAATTGAGCAGCACTGCCAAAAGACTGCATATTCAATATTACAAACCAGGAAATCTTTAAAAAACTAATAACAGAACACATGTATTGCAAAAATGACAGCAGTAGATGAGTGATACTAATAACAGAAATACAAAGATGTCTTTTTTTTTTTTTTTTTCAATTTTGTTTTAACACAAATTCCAGATCTAGTGGACTTTCACTCCTCTTGAGAGCAGCTCTCTTTCTGTTCATCACTACAATAAGCTTAACGCCCAGAGGAAAACAGAGACATGAGAGTAGTTCGCCGTTTAAAAATCCCCAAATTCCTTGCTGAGTGCCACCCCTAACAAAAGCTAACGTGTAGGCTGCTGTACTTTGTTTTCCGACGCCGGGAGAAGAACACGAAATGCTAATTGCGAATCGGAGAGGACTTGAAACGAAGGAACGGGGGAGACGATGACGGAAAAAAAAGGAAACATGAAAAGGATTTATTCATGTATCTGGTGGAGAAAATGAAAGAATAAATCAGACAATTGAGCGCTCCTCATTAACAAGTTGAGAGAGGACCTTTGCAATCTGCTAGACTGACAATAGACAGTAAATAAAGATGTCAGGTTGAGAGATGAAAGCAGCCTCATCTTCGCCAAGTCCTCTGAAGTGTGTTTTAGGAAGCCTTTGAGAATTCCAACAGTCTTTTTAGGGTTTTAATGGATTCATTATATATTACCCCTTAGCACTCCTTCAGGGAGGTTCACTCTCAGTCTTCAGGAGTCTTATATAATGACTCACAGTGCAAACAATTACACAAGGGGGGTTTGTGCTAAATTACCCCAAAGATAATTATAACGCTGTTAGACCCAAAACACTGCATTTCCACTGTTCCCCCATCACATTAAATACACAAACCATTGCACTTAATCTCTCAATGACAGACTGAGCAGGTTGACCAGGATGGGGGCCGAGATCGATTTCATCTATCAGCTCCATTTCTGAATTCTAAACAAGTGAAGGATCTTTTTCATTAGGTGTTTTTTTTTTTTTTTTTTTTTTTTTTTTTTATGAGACTGCTTCACTGGTCATTTTTGATCACAAACACCCAAATCAGTGTAGATTCATAAATTTAATGAATGAAATAAGTTCTTTTGTGCTTTTAAAGGTGGGCAGGTCGCTCAGCTTCCCGTCACAGTCTTGATTCAGGCCTGTCATGGCCTATTTTTCCAATAATAACTTATTTGCTACTCATTATTCCCTGCATTCAACACAAAATTGCTCATCACAAAAAAGTTCTCATCATGTCGCGTTTGAGATCGCTAACCGTTGCTCAGTGTGGTGGATAACATGTTAGCATCTAGAGTACTATCATTCAGCATGGTCCGAGTTATTCACATTAAACTCAGTGGCAGGGTTAGCAGATTGGAGTGGGTAATGCGGTAATGTTAGGGATTTTCGTGGTAATCCCTCATAAACAGGGATTACCACTTAAGTATTACGACTTGATCTGTTTTGGCACCGGAGCTGTTTTTCTTTGCGTTAAGAAACAAACATCTCTTAAAGGAATGTCTGATGAAAAAAGTTTGAGTTGCGTGGCCAATGGAGAATTATAGCTCCAAAACACTGGAGCTGTTTCTGTTGGAGTGCAGATGATCAGTGACTCGGACCAGCAGCAGCAAAAGGACGTTAAAACATCTCATTCAAAGTCTTTTCAAAGTCTTTCTTCCAGAGGTGGTGTATTTAGCAGTTTCTTTGCCAATGTATATTGCTTTGGGATGTACTGAAAATATGAATGCAGAGTGAGCACTTGCATCACACTGCGTAAAGAGTTTGAGAATCTGAAACAGGCGTTTTCATATCGCTGTTGTTTGTCATATTCGCTGATGATCTCCATTCTTAAATGCCTTGCAGTTTCTGGAAAACTTTATTCTCCATGACACTTGAGATAAGAACCAGTGAAATGATGATGAAAACAGATTTTTGGATGATTTCTTTTTGGGTGAAGTACTTCTGTAAAAAGCTGTATAGTTTGCGAACACTTTTGCATCGTGTGATGCAATCTTCATCTTCTCTTAATAAAGGCCAGTGGAGCTTCCCGCTCTCAGAACTTCAGCTTCCTTTGCCTTTCTGACATTTGTAGTTAGCATCCATTGTGCTGCTTGCATATGGAAATTGTCGATCAAGGAGTGTTTAATATGCATTTTCATTGGCTTTCACCAACAATGTGTCCCTGCAGACAATAGTGTCTCGGTAACAAGGTGATTTCTAACTTTAGCCACACCACAGCTGTTCCTCTTGGCAATAACTTGGTGTATTCCATTAAGTCTTGAGATGACTGAGGCACAGCTTGTGAGGATTTGGGGTGAAAGTAAATACTAGGAAACAGTTCCTAATGTTTTGCATGAGTGTAAGTTGTTGCTAAATGCTAATAATATTTGTGTTTCAGAGTGAGGAGTGCCAAGAGGATGATACTAGAAGTGTCGCTGCATCTTCTGTCATGGTAAGCCCATTAGAAAAGAAAAGAAAAGAAAAGAAAAGAAATGAAAAGAAAAGAAAAGAAAAGAAAAGAAGAGAAAAGAAAAAAGAAAAGATGAGAAAAGAAGAGAAAAGAAAAGATGAGAGAATGTGTGTATGTGAGGCTGTGTTTGTGTGTGCGCACGTGTCTGTGTACTCATGTGTGAGCAACAGAGACAGCATGAGTGTGTCTGTTTGTGTGTATGTCAAACTGTGCTTTTCTATATTTGTTTGTGTATGTGTGTTTATATTTGTGCTTGTGTGTGTGCAGGCCAGAACAGACGTGCTCTGTGTGTGTGTGTGTGTGTGTGTGTGTGTTTATGTGAGCACACATTCCACCACCCTGCAGTCACAGTGTGTTCACTGAACAGGGGAGAGCCGTCAGCATCCAAACAAACCAAGATAAAATGGAGCCATTCCCCCAACGCCGTTCCCATGGCGATATCCCATAATCACTGCCGTCCTCCCCCGTGGCCGGATGCTGAGCCGTCTGCTTATTGGCTGTGACGGCCTCCTGCTACTCCCTGACTAGACCCAGCAGGGAAAATACGGAGCGTTAACTGGGATTAGACTGATAGACCTGTACAGGGCCGATATTGGCTTTTTATTAAAATTCAGATATCCGCCAGTCAGTGGCATCCACCTTCGGTTATGATATAGTTGTATTGATTACATATTGATTGTAGCTTCGATCAATACCATACTGTACCTGAATTGATTCCAGTGAGATATTTTGATCTAATACCACATAAGTACGAGTGATTATTCTTCTTATAATTATTTATGAAGAATGACAAACAAAAAATCAGGAACAGGGAGTTGCTTGGAAGCCATGATGGATGATAATTATAAAACTGATTTCCAGATCTGCCACTCTCTGTTGCTGTCATGTTTTTGAAAGCAAAAATGTCTGCCTGACAGCTCAAATATCAGTGTCAGGATTCATAAATTTGACCCCTGTGTTTCTACACAACCAGCTCTGAGGCCCGGCCACATCTCCTTTGTTTTCATCTCGGTATAGCAAGATGCTTGTTGTGCAACTCTGGGAAGCCATGTATGAGAGAAATGAGCTGCTCGTCCTTAGCTCTTACCAATGGCTATGAGGAATACACGGCCATGTTGGAGGAAAGAAAGGAATGTCTCTTCCTCCCTGACAAAACAAAGAAAATGCTTGGTTTTTGGGCAGTGGTATAATTTTCAAACTAAGGCTCGTCCTTTAATGGCCTCTAAGTCAATGATGTGGAAATGTGGTGAGTCTGAGCACTGACTTTGAGTGTGTGCTGATAAAGCTACACACAACAAATGTCTCACCAGGAATCAGTCGTGTTTAATATGCACAGCGACTGCAACATGACATACAGTTCCAGCTAAAACTCCTAATATCAGGGAACAAATATGCCTCATAGCGACTCAAATGTGCATCTGTCCAAATGAAGTCGGAAACTCAAACGGCGGTACTTGCCACAAGTGTATTGATAATGTATCACAAGAGGACACAATGCAATATATTGCATTATCAGTTTATTCTTCCACCTCAAATGCAATTCCCAGAATGCTGTTTGGCACCCCCAGAGGACAGGTTTAAACTTGTTGCAGGGTTCTACATTTAGATGGAGACAGAGGTCTGTTGTCAACGGCTGATTTTTGTCTTTCTTCAAGTTGAAGGTGGATTTGTCCTTTAACACGCAGGCTTAGACAGTGTACGTGGCTTTTTCAAGTCAATGTCAAGGCACCCAGTGACCCCATTCATTCACACTATTCCCTTCCTCTCTCTCCTGGTCTATCCCTTCATCATCTCTCCTCCTCTCCCCACTCTGTGTGTTGTCAGGCTGAAGGACAGCCTCCCTCTGTGAGTGGTTGAGGCTGTGTAATTAACGTGGCGCTATCAGGTAAACAGTGAGGGACGGCCTGGCAGGCCTCTGATTAAAGGCATGGGTGGTGCTTCACAGCACCCTGCTGGCCAATAAACACCACTAATGGCATGAGGACCCCCGCCCTGGTACCCTGCGCCAGGGCACCGAGACTAGAGGACATCAAGGACGGCTGTTATTTTGTGGAGAATGCCAGTTCATGCTGCAGCACGAGTGGGAATATTAACCTCAGCTGAGTGATGCTGAAGTCGAGACAGCTTGCCAGAGCCTCCTCTGATCATCTTCGACTGCACTGCTCTACCATTATTAACATACCACTGCACTCCTGCCCCAGTCATGTGATGAAAGAATTATCCAAAATAACTTACAGCAACCGTGGGCCAACACAATTTCTTGCTCTTTTTTCTGATTGTACTTTTCAATCCCAAACAAAGACAGGTAGAACAGATAAATACTGTAAATGTTATTATTCCTCTGTGCTAGTTTTGTTGCTCCCACTGAACAATTATTTGAAGTGCTGTACTCACTCCTTTGCTAAAAGTTGTAAATAATAATAACATTAGAGTGGGAACATTTATTTCGGTTTGTTTCTATGTTGTTTCATGAGATAACAACCATAAAAAAAGGTATTTTATATGGTTTTATACCGGCTGCATTCAGTACAGAAAGCACAATATTTTTGGATGTGATCACCAAACTGAATCTGCTTTGCCTTAACAAATATAACTGGTAGTTTATAGAGACCAAAATGTTTTGCTATTTCTTTCTTTATTTATTTATTTTTAATTAAAATACAGCAAAAGATTTACATGCATAGTATTTTGTAAGTAATTCCGCAAAAAGCACAAAAGTATTTTTTTTAATTATTTGTTGTTATTATTTGTATTTTAACTAATTTAACTGTTAATTGCGAAATAATTAAAAGCCACAATGCAATGCATTTGTGTCAAATTCAATGTGCAAAATTTCATTCTGGTTGAATGAAAGTGAACTCACCTGTGATACGTCACCTTAAAATCAATCAGAAGCTGCAACCCGCTAAAGAAAAATAATGATCGACATGGATCTTCACCTTCCTCCACCCTCGTCCTCCTCCTCTTCCTCCCGTCCCTCCAGTCTTTGTTCCACAGGGTGCAGCTGGACCCCGTGGAGAGGGAATGGCTGAGATACTCAGCTGTGGGAAACATGGCCGCCCAGCGCCGGCTCCTCGCCCAGGACTCCAGCCTCGCCTTGAAGAAGGTACGGCTCAGTCCACCGCGCTGAGAGAACCAGTCAAACAGCAAGAGCACCTCACTTCCTTAATGTGATGTGCTTCCTGTTACAAGTTCATTCCAAAGTGTCAACCCAGAGGGGCACTTTTCATTGGTTGGAATTTTTATGCTGCCTCCTGGTACATGAGGATGTCACCATTAAAATGATGTTGTTTCTTGGAAAGTTAGGGATTTCAGCATCAGTTATTATAGAGTTAACATTATCACATGAAAAATCAGCTAAAGACAAAAAGTAATTTTTCATTTCATTGTGACTTTAACCTCTCCTGCTAAAGAGATCTTCCAAGGTGAGAGTTAAAAGTTAATTAAAGTTAATTAAAGCAATTGCTGGTGTATAATTTTCTAGTCTCTAGTGCAAAAAAAAAAAAAAAAAAAAAAAAAAAAGAATGTCATTACATTGCTTCAAAAATTATTATTATTATTATTATTATTATTATTTTACATTTATTGCTCTAATCACATGATGCTGAGTAGGTCTTTCCTGGGAAAAACTGTCTACTACAAAACCTTCCTTTCTGTCTCTCTCTCTCACACACACACACACACACACACACAAATCATAGAATCATAGAATCATAGATACTCTCTCTTTCTATCTCTCTATTTCTCACACACACATACGCGCACACACACACAGACTCAGACACAGACACACACACACACACACACACACAAAACAACCACCCTCCTGTCAGTAAATTCCGTTACTCATGCTCTCTCTCTTTCACATACACAAAAACATGCCTGAAACATACACCACCACCACCACAACACACACACACACACACACACACACGCATACTGCACCTGTGTAGAATCAGATAAGGTGTCCCGTGCTGCTGAAGGTTGATGAGCGTCCTGCAGGGCTGCTGAGCTCAGAAGGAAACATGGGACAGCAGAGGTTAAGCAGAGCTCTTATCTCTCATCGCGCCGTCCCGTCCGGTTTTGTCTCTCTGCGCTGAGAGCTGCCAACTCTCCCTTTGTCCAGCCATCCACCTCCAGAGAGCTGCCAGATCCCACACGTGATATCGCTGACCTTGCTCATGCGATGTTCACATTAAAAAACACGTGAAACGCGTGAAAGACGCCACTTGGGCCAGTTACTCACAAAATGCATCATCCCTTCAAGTTTCATTAAATTTGTAACAGTGTTGTTGATGTTATGGAGAGTTGCGCCCTCATCAGCAGCAAAAAGCATCACCACTAATGGCAGATGATAAGACAGCCAGACACAGCATGATCAAAATTAAAAAATTAATGCGTCTGTCTGTAGTCGCCATTTCACACTGATGTTCAGCGGAAGAAAAGGGGGAGAAGTCTAGCCTAAATACGATATGGAAATGGAAGTTCATGTCTCACATTTGAACTCACTTTCCATCTAGCCACCCTCAATACTGCTGCATTTGCACCTGTCCAGGCTGTGGCTGGACAATCTGATTGGCCATCTGTCTAAAGGGCCTAAACTAGATGGTGGCACCTTACCTGATGCACAGATCAACACTACACTGGTGCTAAACCCAGTGATAAATGACATTCAATGAGCAAAACAAAATGTTTGGGATTCCGTCAAAGAAGAAAACAACCAGGCCCACACTGCAAAAACTCAAAATCTTACCAAGATTATTTGTCTTATTCCTAGTCAAAATATCTCATTACACTTAAAATAAGACATGATCACCTCAGAAGTAACTTGTTTTTAGACAATTGTCTCTTGTTTCAAGTGAAAATTTGCTTGAAACAAGTGAAAATTTGCTTGTTTCATTGGCAAAATTTGTTTCTTGTTTCTAGCTAATTTTCACTTATTTCAAGTGAATTTTCACTTTTTCCACTGACAAATTTTGCCAATGAAGCAAATTTTCACTTGTTTCAAGTGAATTTTCACTTGAAACAAGTGAAAATTGTCTAAAAACAAGTTACTTCTGAGGTGATCATGTCTTATTTTAAGTGTAATGAGATATTTTGACTAGAAATAAGACATTTTTGACTTGAAATAAGACAAATAATCTTGGTAAGATTTTGCGTTTTTGTAGTGCACGTTCTCCTCCTTTTCATTGGATTTTTGTCCAAACACATGAATACCTCTACTGAAAGGCTCCGCTTTTGCCTAGCTTCATAGTTTACCACTATCGAGGCGCACATGACTGATGCCCGCCGATGATGCTTTCTTGTGTATTGACTTGTGTCGTAGCCTTTGACATTCAGAAGGCGTACAGCAACATTTACACTAGAAGCCGCCATTGTTGTCTCTTCTCACTGTTGTCACTCTTAAACCGTGCCTGTAGCTTCCAGTGGGACGCTGACTGGTCTGAACCACCATGGTGAAGCCCCAAAAGCATTACTTGTAGCCTGGCAAGATAGATTCTTGTGTGATCATGATCTCGCAATTCCCGCTGCCTCGTAAGGTACAGTGACGCGGCAGGGAGGAGCGCTGCCGTTTGGATACCTCAACTCGAAGATTCAGATAAAAAAAAAAAAAAATGCTGTTAGCGTTTTATTTGTTTACTTAGAACAGGTGGGTTGTCAGTGACTCGTATCTACATTGCATATTTCATTACTCTGTGGTTGCGGGTTGATCTAATCCATCACAGTGGGCTATGCTCTTTGACTATGCCCCTTCCACAAACAGCTCCAGACCTTATCTCACATGTCACATCTAAATTATTTATTTATTATATATTTTAACTTATTGGTTTTTAGGTTATTATTATTTATCTATTATTATTCACTGGTCCTGGGTGACACTTTTCGTTCTTCCATGTTTTTTAACATGTTTGAATGACATTAAAGTATATCTGAATCTGAATCTGAATCTGAATTTGAGATATTACAAGGTCCGGTGACACCAGGCAAGGAGAAATCCTACAGTTTCTCCATTGACAGAGGCTGCAACACACCAGAATACAATGCAGCCAAAGGCATGTTGTGTTTTGTGTAAGGGGCAACTCCCATTTTTCCTTTTTTTTTTTTTTTTATTACAACATTGCTCTTGCTCTCTAACTCAAGGCTGAATGAAACTAACTCATGCCCATTCCCTCTGTGGGATGTGAGAAGGCATTCTGGGAAAAGCAGGAAGATCACTAACTGAAGGAGGAGTAGCTGAGGCGGGAAGAGGGAAAGGTGGTTACAACGTGCCATCACAATGACTCCTGGAATGTATTAAGCATTGCAGATTGATGATATTCTACTGTTGGTGTGGCTGAGGGGGAATATTCCTTTAATTTACAGACAAAAAGTCAGTCAATGAATGAAGCTCGCTGCTTTTTGCTCAAAAAAACTTTTCTCACTGTTCTTCCTTCTTGCCTCCTTAAGGATTTCATCACTGTAAGTACGCAATAGACTAATATGTTACATATTAAATATATTTGTGTATGTATTCGGACACTAGAATGTGGATTTAACTGTTGCTCTTGGCCATGAGCTCCCAAAATATCTCTTGATTTAGTATCTTTGTATATCACAATACTCCAATTCCAGTGCATTTTATGTGGCAAGTGACAAAGGAAATAACTGATTAAAGGTTAATAAGTCATTTGTTTTTATTTATCTATCACATGAGGCTCGAATAACTCCAACCTGCTAGCTGTGTATCACTGTGCTGCCAATGAGGAGCTGGTAGCCGGGAAACCAAAACACTCTCATTACTGCTGGTTCCAGAGCAGTTTTCTATACTCGGACTGTCGTCATTAAAATACACAGTTTACCCGAAGCTTGGTGATGAATCTCACTGTTCTCCCACTTATCTGCTAACATGTCTGTGTTAATTCCAATCCCACCGGCCTGCAGGCTGGTCAAATCAATCTGACGGCGGCGAAACCCGATAGAAGGCATTAGAGTGTTGAGCAGCTACAAAAAACAATGGGCTTAAGGAAATTAAATGTTCAAAGAGAAGTAAACAAGTTAGTAATCTCCTTATTGAAATGAATGAAAGGGAGCGAAAGACGGGGTGAATGGGGGGTGGTGGTGGTGGGTGGGTGTCCTTCCACTTCCGCAGGGAAAAGTAATGATCCTGTTAGTTTGAATGAGAGTCTGCTGCGCATCAGACAGCAGGTGAGGATGAGGAAGATGGATTAGATAGCCACAAATCCCATCAGGAGCTCTGATTCCTGGAACAGAGGAAACGGCAGGTACACATGAAGGATGTGTTGCACAAATTTGCCTCCAAACCACATCGTTTTCTTATTTATCTTATCTTACTTATCTTTCACGTATATCAAAATGGTTGTGTGCTATAGCACTTTTAAAAACCACAAAGATTTATTCTGTAGAATAAACAAGGATTTGTAAACACGGCTTACAGGTGGAGGTCAAACTATTAAATTCACCAAAACTACAAACAGGACTTCAAGAGAGAAGTGTGTTTGAGACATTTTCTTCATTTTATACAAAATTAAAATCATTTAGTAACCTATTGAATGGCATGGTAAATACAAATTGGACATTATACGCATCTCTGTAAGCATGATATTACTAGGACCAGATGCCTCCTACAGAGAATTTTAGTATATTTTGATCCTTTAACATTTATGAATGTAATTATTAAGCTCACAGAAGTTTTATATGGTTAACACTCAGATTTATACCCTGACAGAAAGCAAAAGGAAAGGAAAGTGTTACCATATTCAGTGTACTGAGTCTTTGTTTCTCTTTTTCCAACTGCTTCACCATCTGACGACCTTGTGTGATGTAAACCTCACTGTATACAAAGGGGGTAAGTTGTCTTTCTCCTTTTGGCCATGTTCACACTAATCATCGCAATGCAGGCTGGCAACCGGGACAGAACAACACACTTCTACCTCAATTAGGAAAGCGCTGATATCGCACAGAACAACTCCTTCACCTCTGTCTTGTCGTCTTGATAATAGTTTTAAAGAGTTGCGGGTGTTGGACGGCCGGACGTCTGCTCGCTCTTTGAAGCGCGGAGAATGTTAATAAAAAATGTAGCTCATGTAAATGGGATTCACACCGATGTCCAATTTTCTGGCATGTTTGTCTACAAAACCAGCAGAGAGCTGGCATTGCTTTGCACGGCGCGTAGCCCTCCTTTCAAACACCCTGACAGGTCTGAGCAGCGAAACACCTTCCAGTCTACTGACACTATGCTAAACACTGTCCTACATACACAAAATCCTTTTTCAGCTCAGACAGTGTTGGGTTATTTTTATCATCTCTCATGTTTTCTTCTTTTTTTTTTCTCCTCTCTTGGTGTCTGCGTTGGGTTAATATTAGCGGTCGGACGCCACTGCAGGATGTAGAATCCATGCTCATTAGGGAATGGTGTGATTTCAGCAGCTGACGTGGCCGCACAGCCCAGACAACGGGGATGTGTAATGATATTGTAATTACATGGTAATTAATATTTGAGCAAACACTCACCCTCTCTGTTAGCCTAAAGCGAAGGCGCCCAGCTCCCCGCTCTCTTAACCAGATGGGAGGTGCTGATAATTTCCTCACAGAATCAGCTAGAAGATCTTTCACTCGCCTGCATGTTTCAGATGTTTTTTTTTTTTTTTGCATGTGTGTGTGTGCTTTGACTTTGTGCATTTTGAAGACCCGATTTCACAGTTTGGAATTCAGGATCTTGAAATTAGCTAACACACTGATAAAGTACAGTTTGATTGTCCTGATTTAGGCAGCTCGCACAGTCAGGGAGCTTACAAATCTGTGCAGATTGGCCCGCAATATTTGCCGATTGATCTGTGATTTTTTTTCCACAGAAGCTTGTTTGAGAGCCGTTTACCCAAGTCCCAACATATGTTCTTCAGATTCATTGTTAAGTCAAAGTGTGATTCTACACCCAATAAAAGAGATGGTATTTCAAACCGGCACATATGGTAGTACTGTTGCGGGCTGGCTTTGAAAACTCCCCGTCGATGCCAGAACTAGAATTTCACACGGCATTGAGGGAGGCGGTGTGGACTCTAAGCTTCCTATTCAAGAGCTTTGCAAAGGACCCCTCCATATGGCCTTGCCTAATGCGCTGCCTCAGTTTTGTGTACCCCCCCTATTAGCTGCATGGACCTCCCCATGCAGAAATAACAACATCAATGGTCTAACCCTCGCGCCACTTGAGAGTATTACACTCCTTTTCATGCTTCACTTGATCAAAACGGAAGGAGTGAAATTTATGCCTTTTTGATGTGCTTTTTCCCTGCTGCTTTCAGAGGAGCTGCGCTAACTCATTCTGCCTGTCACTCTACCACCCACTAAAGGGCCAACAGATGCCCGTCGCATGGAGGCCGACTGTTGGTAGGCAGTTGCCAGTTTGTGCTGGGTCACTGTCATTGTGCCCCGTGACGCAGGGCTATGGCGTTTTCTCTTGTTTAAGGGACACCAGAGCTTCCCATTGAGACAGATAGGTGTCTATCACATCCACAAGAAATGTGTTAGATGGAGTGCTTGTAGCTCTTTTTTCATAACTCACGTGCTTCAGTATTCTGATGTTGATTTTTTACTATTTTTCAGCAGTATTTAACCCCTGAGCTCTGATTTCCACTTAAATGTCCCCTTCAGTAGCTTTAAAGTTTTTTTTTCATCATACAACAATGTCACACATACATATTCTGTATCTGCTGTTTGTAACACTTAACTGAAGCTACATCATGGTTATATTGAGTGAAATATTCAAGTCCAGATGCTGTTGTTTTATGGCTGCAGCATCACATCATTTACACATATTTCCCTGGAATTCAGCAGGACATATTTGGTATCTTTAGAAACTTTGGGATCTCCACTAGAATTTGGCATAAAGCTTTTTGGGTTTGAACAAAGCTGGGCCACATAGCATGCATCTGTTGCTATGTTACTATGCTACGGTGGTGTTACTATGTTAGTGCTACTGGTCCTTCCCATTCTTGCTGCTGGTGACATTTCACAGTCAGCATAGTTACGGATATCACAGCTCAAAGGTCATATTCTAATAAATCTAATAACATGTTCTAGGAAATGTAAAGTAGATGAGCCATAAGTCTAAATCAGTGGTTCTCAAACTTTTTTCAATAATGTACCCCTTTTGAAATATTAAAAAAGTTGGGCAAAAAAACCCTAAAGTGGTCCAATACAGCACCAGCAGTGCCTGACACAACAACCTGATACTGAGGATATTTTATCGATTCTGTTTTTGCCTCATAGTCACTTCATATCCCTTGTTTTTCGGCTGTATTGCTGCTACATTTCAACCACAGATCCGTTTTATTGATATTTGGTCTTGGCGTCCCGGTCATAGTGAAAAATGTCCTCACTTGACAACCACGACAGCAGAGTTAAACCACAAACACACACATTTGACACCTCCCTCTGAAAACCTGGAGTCAATACTGGGTATAAAATGTGGTTTAACAAACCAATATTTACATTTTTATTGAACTTATTGCTTTATGCATGACTCATATTTTTTAAATTAACATTTAAAAAAAAAAAATCTCACATACCCGCTGCAGTGCTCCAATGTACCCCTAGGGGTACACACCATTATTTGAGAGGCCATTGCTCTAAATGACACTCATGTTCTCCTTTAAAGGATGGTAAACCTAGTTAAACACTGGGATTTTCTTGTTTGATATTATTTTTGAGTATGAGCTTCATCATCCACCAGTGTTTGAGACTTCCTAAAAGTCACTGGCTGTAATAAAACGGAGTTGTATTTTCTGCAGTAATCCATTTCAGCAGGGCCGTATGGGTTTCAGTTAAGCTTGGTGGAGGATAAAAGGTACAGCTGAAGTGTCAGTGAAATGGGGTTGGGATGAATAAAACAGGTCTATTCTGATTGGATTGCTCCACTCTTACATGTGAAACTAACTTTTACTCCCCATTAAAATCACTTGTTTGACTCAGGAGAACTAAACCAATAGGCCTCTCTGCATAGAGAGGACTTCAGATTCTATACACCCAATGATTACAATAAAAACGATTTTAATAGGAATTTACATATTTTCCTTTACCATCCCTCTACATGTGGAGCTACATGTGGGAATCCGGGGGTGGGGGGTGGGGGTTCTCTTCTTTGTCTGCTGCCCGCTCTCTCAGTAAAGCATCAAACCAAAGTGGACAAGTATCACTTACAGTTTCTCATAGCAGTGCCATCAGCGTGTGTGTGTATGTGTGTGTGTATGCATGACGCAGGTGGAGGCCCAAACAGTCTCACCGAGCGACGGAAGACGCCACCGGGCGAGGCAGGCTTCAGTTAGCACCTTCTAATGAAAACCGCTGCTGTTAAAGCAGCTTGGCAGCACCCCCGCTTCTCCAGGCTCAGTGGTCAGTCTACATTAGCACATCAACACAGGGACGCCGCCAAAATAACTTCCATTAACCATCCCGGGGACAACACGTTTTTTTTTTTTTTTTTCCCTGACGACTGTGTCCTGCTAGATTTTCACGCTCGCAGTTGTTGGCTGAATGGGAACCATCAGTGCAGCGTAATTAAATGGCCGGAAAAACAGCAGAAAACAATGTTCCATTTGTTTGATCGAGTTTACAGTGGCGCAACGTGAGCGGCGACAGTGTGAGGGAGGAGGAAGCCCGGTTACAGAGAGCAGATTGGCTTGGCTCGGAGGTCCTGTTCCCAAAAAGAGATGGGGGACAACGGGGAGAAAAGGGGTGTTAGCTGGCTGGTGGAAATACAGAGACTGAGGGGAGTTTTCATAGGCACAATGTTAAAAGATACAAAGACTCCGTCGACGGGACACAGAGATTATGGTTACTATGGTTCCCTCACTTCTCAAAGGCAGCTATCTTAATCTTAAAAAGGCAGATTACAGCAGACTGATGTTTACTCGAGGCTCAGTTTAAATCCAGGCCAGATCTGGACAGAATAGGGCCAAAGGTGTCAATAGATGAATGTGTCAGGACAGCCTGCCACATCAAAGCCTGCTTCTGCCCACTTTGATCAGGGAATGTGGCAAGAATCAGAATAAGTAATGTACCAGTTTTAGTACAAATACGGTCCATTTGAATAATGAGGAATGCTGCAGAGACAATGCAAACTGCCACCTTGACTTGCAGCAGATTAACACATGCATGTAAACATGTTTCACCTGCCTCACAATCCTGATTCCCTCAAAAAGTCATTGTAACAGTGTTAAAACCTCTAATGACTTGTTAGTTGTATGAGGTGTTGGCTGTATTTTTTTGTTCATGTCATAAAATATGTGAGGATTTGTATTCCCAAATGAGGTCACTGACACAACTGCTGAAATTATAAAGTACATAAAGGAAAAATATTGGCACTTTAAAACACCCAATTAGACCTTTGTATCTTTATATATGAAATAATATTTCTAACATTGTCTCTTCTTCTTGTTTTGCCTCTTCTGATCCAATGGATACATAAAGTTTGTAAGTACAGTAGCTCCAGATAGTGATGATGCTAAGAGATAGAGGGAAATTTATTATGAGGCTGTTTTTCCTTGTGATTATAGCACATGTAAGCTTTGACCCACTCATGGGAAGTGATAGAAAATCCTTAACTCTCCTCTTCCTCAATATGTTCCCCTTAATTTACTAAATCTCTGCAGCAAATTTGTCATCAATATTTTGCATAATTAGCAACTCCTTATTATGGAATTGGTGCCAACCCCAGAGAATACTGTGGATTTATTCTGCCACTACTGTATACGAGTTTCTCTCCAGAATGAGATATTTGAATAAAAGTAACTGATGAGGCGAAGATAATTGATAACACAAACTTAAAACTAATTTTGTTACTTATTAAAGCATAGTAATATCTGTATATTTTACATACATTGAATGATAACCATCAGGAACAGAAATGGATTTCTCTTTTGGAAATGAACTGCTCATATCCTCATGTCCTCTACACATACGTGGTTATTCAGATTGATCAGAATGCATTAACCAATGTAATTAGCAACACATTTTAATGCAGCACAATGGCAATGGGATAACTGTCCTTGAATGTGGCTCTTTAGTGGAGAATTAACTCCCATTGGGTTGAATTAAATCCCATATTATTACAGAACAGTGTCTGTGTCTGCCTGCTGCACACAGCTAAATCTGTTTAGGCTAATTAACCATGAATTTAGTTCAAAGCAAGGCTTTATTCAAATGAGCCAACTCTCTCTCACTCTCTCTCTCTTTCTCTCTTCCACAAGTCTGAAGACTTTAATAAGAGGGTTCTAAGATATTTTAAGACATCTGTGTAATCCATAGAAGAAATATTTAATGCTTAATTTAATTTGATTTAATATTTATTTCTTCCACGAAAAGCTAAGGAAAATATTGAGCTTCAGTTGAATCCGGAGAAGAGAATTAATTTTTATACTATAAATCACCAGTTGTCATTGACCTTATAAATGATTTTGAAACATCAGCTTTCAATTTAGGATTCCACCACAGCCTGCCAGTGTGTATGTGCGTGCATGTGCACTTGTACTGAAAGTGTGTGTACATCAGTGTGTGTGTGTCCATGTTTGTGTGTTTCTAGACGGCGCTGCACTGGGCAGCCAAGCAAGGCCGTCTGGAGGCTGTGGACATGATGCTTCGCTCCGGTGTGGACGTCAACGTCAGATCGGTGAGTGCTGTGCTGCTGCTGCTCTCTCTCTCTCTCTCTCTCTCTGTGTGTGTGTGTGTGTGTGTGTGTGTATGTGCATACTCAACCACTGGATGCCCATTCCCTTTGCAGATACTGCCCACAGATTGAATGATTGAACAGAACGATTCAGACTTTTTTTTTTATTATCATTACAATAACTCAAAATAGATGTATATGTGTCTACTACATCAGATTCCCACTGTGGGTCTCTCTGGCTGGGTATTAGCTTGGTTTCAATACCATTTAAGTGGTAAACAATTTTTTTTTTATTTTTTTTTGTCAGGTTGGGTGCTTGTGTATCAGAAACTTGTGGTATTGATTATTGTATTCCTAAAGGAAACATTTTGGAAGTCATTTTGTTGTCATTATGTGCTCCCATGGCAAGGCATTATTAACCATCATCATGTCAATTACCACTTTTATGCCGATGACACACAATTGTACATCTCTGGGCACAGCAACAGCTCACCAGAGCACGTACCACGTATCAAAGCTGAGTCCTGATCGCAGCGTTCTGGGTTCAAATCCAATCCAGTCTCACGTCATTTGCAACAGGTCATCCCCTCTCTCTTCGAAGTCTTTCCTGTCTTTTCTACTGTGACCGTCAAATAAAGCAGAAATGTCAAAAACAAATAATTGTCCATCTCTGTTTCGCCAAATGACCCCAGTGCACTGCATGCTCTTACTGCCTGTCTCTTTTACATTTATGTATGGATGGGTAAAAACTTTTTAAGACTAAATGAGATAAAAACAGATTCTGTTAATAGGACCCAAAGCAGTAAAAGAGAAACTGCTCTCAATGCTTGGTGGCCTTCACAAACAGATTAAAACACACATCACAAGTTTGGATGTGAGTTTAGACTCTGAGTTAGATTTTCATTCTCATTTTAACAAGGTCATGAAAACATCCTTCTTTCGTCTTAGGAATATCACTAAAGTCAGACCTTGTTTAACTCAGAAAGATGCTGAAAACCTCATTCACACTTTTACTACTAGCTGTTTAGACTATTGTAGTTCTCTATTTACAGGATTACCTAAAAAGTCTATAAGAAAACTAGAATGCAGGGGCCAGAATCTGGACTAAATCAAAGAAAATGCATCACATCACCGTGCATCTTTTAGAAGTGATTTTAAAGTGCTTTCACTTGTTTATAAAGCTTTAAAAGACCTTGCTCCTCCATACATCAGAGATTTTCGCTCATTTTATGTTCCAGCCAGATCATCTAGGACCTCCACAGCTGGTGAGGCTGCCTTTTGGTTTTAGACCTCTAAAATGTGGAACACAGTGCCCCGGGATATCAGAATGATAAGCTCAGTTGGTACATTTAAAAGGAAACTAAAACACCTATGAAAGGTGCTACATAAATAAGGTTGAGTTGAGTTGAGCTGAGTTGAGTTGTGTTGGTTGATTTATTGCTCTATGCTGACCAACAGGGGGTGGGGCCAAAGTCTCTGATTATATTTATTATATAGTGGTTGGCAGCTACGGCATTTAAAACAGGCAGATTGTGGTTCTTTTGATTTTGTCTTTCACAACATAAAGTTATTTTGATGGGTTAAAGGGATTGTAGACTAAAAAATGTAATTTCTCATTCAAATGATTTTATTGTAAACACTGGGTGTAGAATCATCATGAAACACAGAATCTGAAATGCTTTCTATGCAGATGATGTTGATGTTGATGTTGATGTTGATGTTGATGTCAAACAAGTGGTTTTAATGGGAAGTAAATGTTACTTTCACATGTAAGAGCAGAGAAATTCACATTCATATTCATATTTTATTGTCCTCTATGGAGAAGATTTGTTTTCATAGTCTGTTCACAAAAATAACATTGGAAACAAAGTATAAACAACAATAACATCATAACACAGGTCTTTTGCAGCATGCCCAGGCTGTTTAAAGCAGTGATAGCTGAGGGCACCAAATTCCTCCCAAAGCATCTTTTTTTTGCAGACTGGTTGTCTGTATCTGTGTCCAGAGTGATTTTCAGGAGCTTGTTTCTATTGGTAAGGGTGAGCATGGTGAAATTGCAAAGTAATACTTTTATTAAGCTATTGTAGCCTCTATTATTGGGTGATATACTTAGTATAAATTCGGGAAGGGTAATCAAATTATTTTCTTATTCATTTAAGTCTTTATTTGCTTATTTTGTCGATGCATATATATTTTTATTTATGTTTGGTCAATTTTGTTGTTTTAATGTTTGGATTGTTAATTGGCCCTCTTGCCGGTCATTCATCACCGAAACAGCGTGTGAGTTTCAGCAAAGTGCATGTCATCGCCTCTCTCCCCTGCCGTTGCTGTCTCTGTGTTCTGCCACTATCAAATAAAGCTAAAATGCCAAAAAAATATCTTTGAAATGAAAAAGTATCCTCTTCATGCCATTCTTGGGTCATGAACGCCAGTGACTGCTGCTATATACATATATATATGTGTGTGTGTGTGTGTGTGTGTGTGTGTGTCTGCATGTTGTTACAATAATATTGCAACAATAAATACAGAAATAAGAAACTGAGACTATGGGGCGCCCCGGTGGCTCACCAGTTAAGAGCACGCACCATGTACCAGGGCTTCGTCCCAATCACAGCGACCGGGGTTTTAATCCGACCTCAGGTCCTTTGCTGCACGTCATCCACTCCCTCTACCCTGCCTTTCCTGTCTATCTCTACTGTGACTGTCAAATAAAGCAGCCAAAAAAAATAATCTTAAAAAAAAAAAAGAAGAAACTGAGACAATGTAAAAAGTATACCTACATACATATACACAGGGGTATTGCACTGTTGAATCATTGTAAAGTTCTACAGATATAAAATGATTTCACCGTTAAACACTTAAATATTTAAATAAGCAAACTGTTGATAAGCAAATAGTTATAAAGCTCATGGAAGAGGGTGAGGTTGAGTGTCCCGTTCAGGATGAGGAAAGAACACATTTACCTGTGGCAGCATTGAGCCTGTGACCTCACCATTACAAGACCATCTCTCTCTGAGGTCTATAGCCTGTACCATCACCACTGTGACACACACACACACACACACACACAAACACACACACACACACACACACACACACTTTAATTTGTTGCTCCAATATGCACATGTGCACACACACATACAGACACCACATCTGAAGCCTGTAGGGGCTTTTTGATTATCCAATTATATCGTTGCTGCTCTCACTTAACCCTGAGGTTATGTACAGTGGACTCCCCATGAGCTCTTTCCCCTCCAATTACTCCCTCAGCCTCCGAGCTGCCGCCTGGCCACACAAGTTCACAGTATTAACCTCCGCTGGCCAAAGGCTACTGACACCGAATAAACAACGGCCGAGTATTGTTTACCTCCAGAGAATTCCCCCATCATGCTCCGCTGCCAGCGGGTCCAGTCGCAGGGAATAATATTCACAGCCTCTCATGTTAGTTTTTATCTGTTTGAAGCTTCCCACCAGCTTCATTCACTCCACACCACTGCATCCGAGCCTTTTTAGCATTTCATTTTGGGAATCAGTTTAGGCATTTGTTTGTTTCTCTCTCTCTCTCCCTCTTTGCCTTCACAGTCAATAAAAATGAAAAATATGCTGTTTGACACACACTTGCACACATACACACACCCACACACACTCACACCCACACACATACGCACAGCAGTGGTGGTGTGCAGTGGATTGATTCGAAAGGGGCAATGTTGTGATTACTTAATGGCTTCCCAGACAGCCGTGGGCCTGGAGAATTCAATTTAGTGTCTGCCTCTCTAAGTGTTAATCTCCTCTCCTCCCTGGCTGCCTCTCTGCTTATGATGTGCACACAGGAGATAATGTTTAAGCCCCACCAGAGCAAAGCAAAGTAGACAAGTCACTTATTGGCTCCATAATTACATAATTAACTTTTTGTCTCTAATCGTTAAGGGGGTAATGGCTCTGATAAAAAGGCCCTCAGCCAGAGCGGCAAGCAAATCAAAAATCAATAATCCATAGAATGGCATTAGGAGAAAGAAAAAAAATAGCCCAGGTTTCAGCTAACACTTTGGATTCGCCAGAGGGGGTTTTTAAATGCTTTTGCAATGGATTTTACCCGAGCCTGTGGATTGCACTCCGAGTCGGTCTGGAATGGTTTAAATAAGGAAGCGCTGTCAATTACCTGAACTTTACCTGAGAGTTTCATTCCGAGTATAGTAAACTGAAAAACACAAGGAAAAAAAAGCACACACAATTGGGGATTCATATCGTGCACATCATATATTTTTTATAATGTTTTGCTCATGGTAAAAACAACAACAACATCTATTTAGTCCACATAATGGTCGGTGTGAAACTGAAATCACAAATATTTTCTTATTGCACAATGAAATTAACAGCTGACTAAATATCTTTCTGTCATTTTTCATCTCTTCATCTTTTGGCCCCGTTGCCGGTCATTCATCACCGAAACAGCACGTGAGTCTCTGAACCATTGTAGCTCTAGAAACCTCTACAAAGACGAGCTGTCATAACAAATTCCCTTTAGATGTCATGCTACTTAGTAAATAGAGCTTTGACAAATATTTACTTCAGTCAAATTACCTCCGGCGGTGGTGTGAAATGAGTTTGCTGCCTCTGTCTGTGATCTAGTGTGCTTCACTCTGTATTTCTTTTGACCTCTCACATGCCTGCTTACCGGCTCACAACACGCGTCTCTGAAGGGGGTAAGTCGTATTCTAATGTATCTTTAAAATGTATACCAGTGTATATGAGGTAGAGATATGGTTAAAAAGGGAACTGTAATGCACTGAGTAAATATTCTACAGTCTAACATGTAAAGGGAAAGGAGGTGGAGCAGCGTCAACAACTTTCTTCAGTTCTTCCACATTAAATTCTAAATTAAGTCTTTGTTGAATTTTACTCGGTAGAACCAAATCCATTCGGTCTGGAAACATAGTATGCCTCAGCTATTTGGTTAACCAGCAGTTCCTTGTAAATTCTGATGGTGTAAAAAAGAGATTTCTCCAGATGCATTGTTGCAGGGTCGTAATGCATTGTACTTTACTTTGTATTTTTTTCATTATCAAAATATTTAATGGGAGGTGTCAGCCAATACAGTTCTGTTATATCATATTGTGTTGCATCGCGACACATTGTATCGCATTGCATTGTATCGTATTGTATCATATTGTATCATATTACATCATATGGTATTACATCGCATTGTATCGTATCATATTTTATTGCACCGTATCATATCGTATCATATTGCATCACATCATATATTGTATCGTATCATATCGTAACGCATTGCATCATATCGTATTGAATTGTATCATACTTTATGCTGCATTGTTTGTCTATATCAAACTATTTACTATGTCTAGTTGTGTCTCCATCACATAACAATTTCCTGGTGGGGAAACACAAATCTCTCATTTTTCATGTACGTGATATATTAAGAACCATATTCACCTTCCAAGTTTCATGAAGCGATGGGGTTTCATGTGCTACTTGCGAAGACGTTATGCTTTGGGGGCGAAGATAATGCTGTCCGTCAGCTGTGATTTTGTGTATATTGAACACTGTAAAATCTTGGATAGTGTTAAATCTCAGCTGAGGCCTTGCCTTGATCTTACCTCACTCTCAGGACCCCCTGGTGAAATGGCCTTTACCTCTGCTATGAAGCTCAAAGTGCATTTGAACACATTAAAGCGCCTCAACCTTTCAACAAATGTCAAATACTCAGTTTACGGGTAGAGGGTTGTCTCCGTTTCACCTGCCGAGAGAAGCCTTGTTTTTCTTGTGGAAGACACATACCACAACCCCCTGCACTCCAGTGTTTGAATAGAAATATCAACAGAGGTGATTCACAGATTTCCAAATGTGAGCATTGCAAAACCTCTGTTGATATTTTTGTTGGCAGCTCTGCGATTATCCCAGGTGTTTACCTTCACATCACAATCCATAAAATTTACAGAAAAGAAAAACACACAGAATGACTCTTCTAATTAGGTGAGTCCGGCAGTCACACTCAGCTACTCAAGATGTACCCATATATTTTTTCTGTCCCCACTTATTTCTGACACCTAGATGTAATAGATAAATCTGTGGCTTACTCAAATGGCAAAGTCAGTGACAAGACAGAAGCATGTAAGGATGAATATGACAGCATGGCTTTCAGTGCGTTTGATAGCTTCTTACTGTAACTCAGATCAAAGAGCCTCCAGGGCCCATTTTCAGTCTTCATTCTGATAAGAGTTTAGCATGCCGCCGCCGCAGAACGCTCTGTAAACTACAGACCCATTTCCTTAATGAACAAGGACTTCAAAATATCTTGCGTTTCTTTACTGTCATTTAACTCCCACCTCGACTGACAGTGTTGTGAGAGTTGCGTTTGCTTGCTGTCGACACTGACAGGAGCTCAAAATGAATGGCAGGCGATCCATTGGGATGTACCGGTGTTAATGTGTACAAATGATAGCCTCCGTAGCCCACAGTGAGCTTTACAAATTGACAGGAGAGAGGAACGTAAAAGCTGCATGTCAAAGATGAATTTCTGTCAAACTGGTCGGGATATCTGACTGGAGAGGCTGACAGACGCACAGATGGATTCATCCAGACAGACAGAGAGGGAGGCTGAAGGAGAAAATACAGGCCTTCTAGTTGGTAGTCACTTCGCTTAACACCGAATAATTATTTTCCAATAGATTCTTTGTTCCTTACATTAGGTTTGGGAACCAAAACTAAGGTGCAACATACTAAAAAATCCAATCTAAAACACTGTAGACAACTGAAACATCATCCACCATTAATGAGGGGGGCACCCCTTGAACCAATCAGTAACAAGGTGCATCATCCTGCCAAGTTTGATTGAACAAGAGGTAACTTTAAACATTCTGATCTTCAATTACAGCATCCCTTTTAATTACAGTCTCCCATATCAGAGGTAATATAACCCATCAAGATGCATCAGCTTTCAGACAAACAGACACAGCTTGATCCAGTTCACCCCCTCACCTCTGTGTGATGCACAGAATACATTGTAAGCTCTCCTTGTATTGAGGATCTCTGTTATTTTCAGGGATACACAGCGCTCCATCTCGCCTCCATTCATGGCCACAAGCACATCGTCCAGGCTTTGATCAATACTTACCGTAAGTCTTACCACCTCATACTCTCACCAGTCAAGTTACATCAAAATAAAGTGTTTTTTTTATAAAGAGGTTCATCCTAAAGTCCTGCAATGACAACAAACCACATACTGTAAATATAGCAATGTATGAATGAATTAGTTAAATAATACATAATAAACACGTTTTTAATCCATGGATCACAACTAAAATGACCAACACAGACATACATTTGATATGGAAAAGCTTTTTTTTATTATTATTTGTAAGTATGATGAATTGTGTGAATGGTCTACAAATGGCTTGTGAATGTTTTCTATTAAAGTGTTGACTCCTTTTTCATTCTGATTGTGCTAGGATTATGAGTAAGGGTTTGACTTGGGTTCAAAATTCATATTCAGAGCCAAAAAAAAAAAAAAAAAAAAAACAGCCAGGGAGATTCTTCTTTGCCATGCCTCAGAGAGCCTTTGAAAGCCGGAGAAAGCAGTGATGCAAATCGCCTCTGCCAGACAAAAGACCCACCCATAGGCTCAGATTGACAAGTCCAGTCATCCAAACCTACTGACAATGGATGATTGGACCCCCTGCACAGCCCTCCCCCAACCCCACCCACCACCAGCACGCCTACCCACGAAGGAGGAGAGCCAGAGAGAGTGCATATTGCAGCTAATGAGGCACACCCAAGATTTAAGCCAATGGGGCGATTCATGATCAACTCTTGATGATCCCTGCAGAGAGCCGGCGGGTCCCTCGACTTCAGTTTGATCCCCCTGCAAGTGCAGACGGCCATATGCTGGCAGTCAGTGTGGACAATTCACAGTCGACACATATGGTCTTCAGGGTCACTGTCTCTAGACACTCTTCTGTATACAAAAGCATGTTTCCATATGGCCAATGAAGAGGGCAAGGCCACGATGAGCCGAAAACAGCCTTTTGTGTATTTCGAGTCGGTGAAACAGCCAGTAAGAGCTGATGTGTTTTGACCTGCCAATCAAATCTTACTCCTGTTGTGGTGTCTCGTTAAAACTGTTCAAAGGGACTTTCTTCTTCCTGTTCTCTCCTGGATCTTCTTTCTTTATCTGGTGCATCTGCATAAAGATTTGTTTTTTTTTTATTTTGCAAGACTACAAGAACCCTGCAAAGATTTTAATGCTGACATTGATGTTGACAGGATAGCCTGTACCAGTGATGAAAACCAGCGAAAATATGGTGCTGAAAGTTGACACCGTTGCAGTCCATAGCTGCTGTGTGCATGCCTTCATGAAATTGAAACCTAAATATTTTTCTGAGAAATCTATTATTTTTCTATTTTCATAATAATACAGGTTCTTGCTATGCCACACACACACACACACACACACACACACACACACACACACACACACAGTCGTGTTTCCATCACTTCAGAGGACATTACATTGACTTACATTCATTTCCTGGAGATTTATCCTAACTTTAACCCTAACCACTACCTGCCTAACCCTAACCCTAACCTTAACCTAACCCTAAAGTTATCTTACCTTTAAATCGAGTCTTCACCCTAAAATTAATGATTTTCACTAAGGGGACTTGCTTTTTGTCCCCATAAGGGAGGCGAGTCCCCACAACATGACTGTGTAAACAGATTTATGTCCCCCACAACATTAGCAATACCTAGACCACATACACACGCACGCACGCACGCACGCACGCACACACACACACACACGCACGCACGCACGCACACACACACACACGCACGCGCACACACACACACACACACACACACACACACACACAATATGATATGTTTTTAATGATTTGGATGAAATGAAAACTGATTCTGCGATCACTTATTTTGTTAGCATCACCTTATCCTCCAGATTATTATTGTGTTTTTAAACTGAACTCTGTGTAATTATTGTCAAATTTTGGATTGCTCAGCCATCAGAGAGCATCATCAGAGCATATTGAGATCATGATGTGTATAGTGATGTGATTACCAGGAGCGACAGGAGAGACGATGAGAAGGATGTGGTGCAATCTGCATCAAAAGCTTCATGCAAATTCACAAATACACTGCCACAAAGTTTGTCAGATCACTGATAGAAGAGCCATAGCTGTGACTTTAAAGGAAAAACCCGCCCTATGACACTCTTTACTAGAATGCACACATACCTTAATTTTGCAAAGCATAGCATACATTTTTTAGACTTTTGAATACACTCTCAATTTCTCTTTTTCTCTTTTTATTAAAATGTTTATATGATAAAATCTTTAATTCTGCTGCTCTTGCATTTATACCCAGGCTTAGAAGTCATGCACATTTGAATTTAGTTTGTAAAACAATGCTTTCTTCAAGGACTATTTTCTGGCAGAGATGTTGTATGTTGCACATGCTTCAAAGTGGAATGGTGCATTCATGTGCTATCACATAAATTGAAAAGTGAATGCCCTACTTCAGTCAGCCAGACTAAGTGTCATGATGTTTTTGGAGCAAAACGAAGCCAGGCCCATGTCACCTTTTTCCACAACAGTTTGTTTAGCTTTTTTCTGATTTTCTGACCAAATAGTGCATGAATACAATGCTGTTTGGCAGTCAGTCAACTTTTGAAGTCCTGGATATCAGAGCTTCCTGCAAGGTTTCCACCACTGACAGTGTGTTTTTCTTATTTCCATGGATAACTGGCAGAAAATATTTAGCAATCTAAAACATCAACAGTGAACGTCAGGTTTTGTGTCAGTCCTTCAGAATCAAAATGTTTGCAGCGATAACACACAGAGAAATCCACTGTAGGAGAAGCAGAGACCGACAGAGTAAGAGTGAGTGAGTAGCCCATTGTTTTCTCTTGACTGGAAAAACTCCATCTCTGCTATCTCTATCACTCTCTCCACCTAAGCAACACAAAGAACCCCCTTCTCTGAAGGTTGTCAAAAGCCACGCTGGGAAATGTTGAAAAATACTATTGAAGTAGAAGCAGACAAGTCAGGTTGAGAGAAGGTGGGCACACCAAAAACAAAATTGCATCACCAAATCCGAGGGTGGATTTTCCTTTAACTGAACTGACTCGGAGTGAGGATTCTGTTACATCAAAGTTTGTTTGGCTGACATGAGCTCTCCTCAGCGCTTTCGTGGCGAGATTTTATTTCTTTAAGAAGCAGAGGTGGTCGTCTAACTCTGTTTAACACCTGTGGGTGGGAGGGTTGGTGGGAGTTAAGCTGTCAGTAATGACCAGAGTCAGTTACGCTGTAACCATTAGCTTCTTCTCGTTGTTCTTGTCCTCCTCTGTGCTGCAATGTGATGACTTTGCTCAGAGTCCAGCCTCCTCAGATGGGAGATCGAGAGCAGCATTTGTCCTGATTCAACTCACCCTGGCTTTGAACATTTGTGGATGAAAAACAGAATGGGATTTTAACAGCATGTGTGTTGGATGGTATATTATAAGAGATGAACAAACAAGAGCAGAGAAGTGTTTGCACTCTTTTCCGTCTCTTGACCGAAACATTCACCGTTGCTTTCATGATGTCACCTTATATAAATATTCTTTTGCAAACAATGATTTTTTTCAGTGAGTGAGCTTTTTCTCAGACATTAATTGAGTCCAAGTCAATTGCATTTTGCAACTGCAGATCCAGTCTAGTTTGAGTCAAGAAACAGTCCAAAGGGGGTCAAGACTAAATCAAGACACAGTTTTGGACCAAGAACCAAAGACGTTAAACAGCATACATGTCTTTCCAAACAAAATAGAGATTTACTTATAGACAAACAAAGAGGTAGATCAGTCTATTAGCCCACTGCAAAACCCTTCATTATCAAAGTAATTAATGCATAGAAGTTTGATGACTACGTACAAAGACTTCTACAGGTGTAACCCCTTCAGTTGCTCGGAGAAAATTGGGACAAATTAAACAAAGGTAGTAAAAAGTGTCTTTGAAATATTTTAGATAGCTGGGACGGGAAAGGCAGGGGAGAGAGAGGGCATGGCTCAAATTAGAAGTGAGGATGTTCTGGTAAGGACACAGCCTTTAAAAATGGTACATGTTCTACCAGGTGACCTACTGGGATGCCCCACCCTAAGGCAAATTTTACAAGATTAAAAAAAAAATGTCCAAGACATCAGAAAAGTGGTTTTGAGACCACGCTCAAGAACTACCTGGTATTTGTCATGCATCAGCTCACTCAAATTAAAGATGCTTGCATCTTTGTAATAACCAAATGGAGCCAGCCTAAAGCAGGGATATATGTGCTGAGATGTCTGTGCATTTTATACCTCAGCAACAGTGTGTTTATTGCTGCAGTGCCTCAGTCCTGCACGGGTTAACCTTGATGTTCATCAAGCAGGCAAAAATGGCAATCAAAACAGACAGCGCGTGGTCCTATTCAGTCAGATTGGACTGCCAGGCCAGCAGATGCGAGCTGTCTGTGGAGAGCCTGCATACCGAATGAGATGTTCTTTGGGAAACACTGGACGTGGTGTCATTCATTCTGAAGAGGCATTACAGGCTGTTGACTCCCCTCAGTAAGAGCAGGGGCTGTTGACCTTTCTCTATTTTCTCTCCCTCTCTCACCCTCTTTTTCTCTCTGCCTTCTCCCCGCTCTCCTCTCAAAAGCACAATTCCCTCCCCTTCCACTGCATGTTATCTCAAATAATTACCCGCTGCCTCTCTCCAGGAGTCTCCTGGGGCCTCTCCAGCCTCGTACTGAGCCTCTTGTTTGCAGAGGGGGAATGGAGGGGAAAGGGAGGAGTTAGGAGAGGGATTTAAGCTCCTCCGTCAGGCCTGCAGTCAGGAAGCTGTTTGCTAATTAGCCACCCTGGTACCGGTGAAGACCCCTGGATGATAGAGCGGAGGTCCATTGGTGTCGAACGAAGCGTCGATGATTACCATGAGGGAAGGTGCAGCTGCAGAAGCCGGACTGCAGTGCACATCCTACCTTCATACGGCCTATCACAGAGTGAGGAGATTATTTTTAATGACCCCCATAGGTGAAGAGGAGCATTTGTTTCGCTGTGTCAGTCGGAGCGCTGGTCGCTTGTCTGGCCTTGACGGCTGCTGTCTTACAGCTTCACTCAGTGGACACAAGGCCGGTGATGCTGCGATGCTAAATCACCTGATAGTTTAACCTTGTAACCTGTGAGCCCAGGCATCACCAGGGGTGTGTTTGAGTGTGTGTGTGTACTTGCAGAAACTCACACACTGATGTGGCATGTGTGTGTGTTGTGTGGACATGAATGTTGAGGCAACAAGTCATAGGTGTGTAAAGAAATTATTTCCTGCATAGTCTACCATTACATCAATCAATCATCAAATAAAAATAATCAAAGAGCTTTTGGAAAATAATGGTCATCAGATAGCAAATAATATTTCAGGGTGAATTGGACTAGCAATAATTTCATAGGAGTGTGTTTTACATTTTTTCGTCTTCAAATGGTGTATTTGTGATCATGTAACAAAAGTTTGCATAGGCACATGTTATGTATTCTTGAGAGAATTTTCTTAATTGATTTCAACTCAAAATTCAGTTGTGCTCAATTGATTTGCATTACAAATCAAACCAAATCTGTTGAGCTTTTGAAGTCCTAACTAAAATCATGTTTAACAGTCTTCTAGCATCAATCCAACATAAGAGCCTTTATCTAAAGCTCAGATGAGCGATGAGAAGAGAAAAAAGTCTTGCAGTCATCCAGCAACGGGTGATTCAGCAGAGGGCGCTACTCTGTGGATCGGGACTTAAAAATGTTGAACACATTTTTTCTTACTGTCATCAGATGCTAAGACCAATGTCAGAGATTATCATGGGAAGATGGCAGTCCACTACTGGAGCGGTAATGCTGACATCTTCAACAAACCAGAGGGTCAGACAGGTAAATGTAACTGCAGTCACCATCTCCTCTTGTGCAACATGTTCTACATGTTCAAGTTTATTTAGAGTCCAGTATCACTGTTAACAGTCTTAACTACAATCAGTTGTGACACAAAGTACATTACTGTAGGATCGATCTAGAACAGGGGAGTCTGATTCATATTATGTAGTGGGCTCCATTTGTTCAAATAAGACCTCATGAGGGCCAGAGAAGGGTTTTTTCCTTTGTTTTGCTAAAGTCAGTATGACTCAAGCCAGTACATGGATATTTTACACAACTTTCTGAGTCATTATATTAAAATCAATCAATTTGTAGCTTACTAATCAATGAGAAATTGCGTGTTGGCACATGAAAATAACACATAATGTAGAATTAGATAAAGCAGAAGAGAGAAATGAAACAAATACAGAGCAAACAGGTTTCCCATACACTTTACAGTAGAAAATAAATGCTATTTCTTTCTTTCTTTCTTTTTTTTTTTTTTTAAAGTCTGCATTCCATGTTGACCTTTTGCTTTTTTGATATCATGTTTACTAAACTAACATAACATTGCAATGGTCAGTGGTTTTGCTTCGTGGTTTTGCTTTTCTTCCAGCTGGTTTAATTTCTGGCCAATGGATAGTTTGTAGTGTTAGGTTTAATTCATTTATAATAATTTATCATTAGCCTAATCATTAATTTATCAATTTATGATAGAAACCTGTTATTTGGCTAATAACCTATAGTTGTTAATAATTGGATGCAAATATTTCAATTAAAAATAATGATATTTGATATTTTGAAAAACATTTGTGGTTTCCCCCCTTTCCCTCCAAAACATCTTGGGGGCCACATGAGCGATCTCTAGACATCTCTGATCTAGAACAACAAATGTTACAGCTATTTTGAACTGGCTATAGTCTGAATCATTATTATATCAATCAGTGCTAGAGAGTATCAAAATGGTTTAAAGTTACCTTCACGGTTACAGAACCTGAGGACGCTTTATTCACAAACAGGTGGGAAGTTGTTTCGGGGAAGACGGACCCAACGCTACGCCTTGCCTTCCTTACTGCTGTCCCGCTCGCGGAGCCAAGGCCAACTCAACCTGGACTTTGGGATGGTGGCACAATCCCCCCACGAAGCTCTGGACCTCCAAATATAATGTTTCTTGTTGGACATATGACTTCTCTGACTTCAGAGATGATCACAAATCATCTGAGGCTGGACGTCGATATCAGAAGTGTTTCTCACCCTGAGCCTGTCCGCACAAAGATATAAATGCTGTCCAGCAGTTAACTGCTGCAACTGAGCTGATATACACCAAGAGGCACGTCTGAGTGGGCAAAAAAAACATAAGAAAACATATTAAACAGTACACACTCATTCCTGGCTATGCATGTAGAGATTTAGCAAACAAACTGCAAATACTTGACATCTCAGTGACTATTGTGTATTTTGATTGTTCTGGTGTTAGCCATGTTGATTTTCAGGTATAGCAATAAAACTTCTTATACTAGTTAGTTCAAGTGACTGTATGAAATTGTGTATAATGTGGGATTTAAATGGCCTTCAAGAAAAGCTTACTCAGTAATGACTGCTAATTTACAGTGTAAAATGTCTAATTTTTTCATGATAATCAATTGCATCGCTAATTACTGTAGATAATTCAAATGGTATGTCCAAACTCTAATTTTGCAGATGAAGTGGCCAACCAGCGGACGTTGTTAAAGGGTTTCAGTAAGTCGGCATGTTAATGTCTGGTTTGAACTGTACCACTGTCAGTATTTGTTAAGCTTGGGGTGCCTGATGTGTGGGATTTTGCACTTACATTAGGTCAAAACAGCGAGTGGAAGAAAGTTTAGACAATAACAGAAAAATCTTTGGAAATCAATTTTTTTTATTTAACAATTCTGTTGGACCTAGGTTTGAATTTAACATAGTTTCATGTCATTCTGACTCTGATAAGTGCAGTGAGAAAAGATGTTTGCAATAATAATAATAAAAGCTATTTGACCCGAGTCTTTGGGCACGCTGGCTCTTGGTCGTTTACATTAGGAATTAATAGTAAATGTTTGACACAGTGAAACACGTTTCACCCTCCCGCTCTCATTCACAAGCTCATAAATGTCTTCATTAACTTCCACACCACTGGCTGGCTCATAGCATAAAGCTCATTATCTGCCTTAATAAGCTAGACCAGGACCATTTGTGTAAATGATAAGCAGGAAATGAGACGATTGGTGGGAGGACACACTCAACAGTGATAATAAACGCTCACTCAAGATAATGTGGAAATTAGCAAAGCACTGTGGCTATCAAGACTGTGATTTAGTCCATGTGTGACTAAAAGCCATTGAGCATACACAACTGTGTGAGTTAATGGGAACATACACATGGCAATCTGGGAATTCAAATGCAAGGTTTACAGAAAATGATCCATAGCAGACTGAACTCTTCAAATCTGCAAATTCCGCAACACTTCTAGGTTTTTCAATACTGCAATCAGTGTGTAGGTTATACACAATAAAATTGATTTCCCCCACTTCTTCCCTTTTTATCTTTTTTAGTCTCACTTTTACAGAATTAATTTAAGAGCATTTTTAACATAAACCTGACAGTCAAACATTATTGTGATGCAAGATTCCTGCCTCCTGCTACAAATGACCAAGAGTTCATAACATTGCACTGTTTCAGAATTACTTCATTTGAGGAATGAGGAATTATACAAGTCTATATGACATCAAGATATACTTTTTGATTGACCTTCGAACCAACTAGCAGAGCAAAACCTCATTCAATTCATCTTCAAATAGAAAAACCAAGGATGCTGCTCGTTATGGCGTTGTGTTTTGAACGAGTTTAATGACTGTATGTCACACAAAAACCATTTAAAATCCATCGTACAAGTTAAGAAATGCAGGATCAGTATTGAAAGATTTCCTGAAGATGTTTCTGGATGTGGTTTTCTTCTGACAGCAGCTACGATAGCACATGAAAGCTTTGACCATTTGGACTGACTGAGACATACCAGCTGATAAGGAAGCATGTGATTAATGAAGAGGAGAAGGAACCTGCAGTGTGCAAAAGGAAAAAAGGATTCCATTGTAACACAGAGCTCATTCACATTTCAGACTTAAGTTCGTCCTGTGTCGCTCAAGGGGTTGTCAGGTTAGAGCCACCAGGTTGCAGGTCTAATTCCCACTGACGGACATAAGCCAAGGCTTATCTGTCTTTTTTTTAACCCTCAGTGAGCTTGCATACTAAACAGAATCATTCATATCACCCAAAGTTTTGTGTCACTGCCTTGGTCCAGGTCGAAAGAGCAGCTCACCCAAAAATGCCTGATGATTTTGTCATCAAAAAACTAAGGTGCCAGTTGAAACAAAGGTGAAATGTCTTTGTCCATGTAACACACAGTGAGGTAGTGAGTCAATGAGTCCTGCTTTTTAGAGTTTCAAAAAGGACAAAAGTGACAACAAAATTACTCCACTCCGCGTGATCCAAGTCCTCTGAAGACACTTAGCTTCACTTTAGCCTTATCACCCGTTACGACAATGTGTCTCTTAGTGATCGCTTCTCTGCAGGAAAACATGTCCCCCTCCATCCTGAGTCATTGCGATGTTTCCAGGGTTCTATATCCCCAGGGTCCTATGTTCCCAGGATCTTATTTTCCCAGGGTCCTACGTTCCCAGGGTCCTATGTTCCCAAGGTGCTATGTTCCCAAAGTCCTATGTTCCTACAGTCCTATGTTCCCCGAATCCTATGGTCCCAGGGTCCTATGTTCCCAAGGTCCCGTGTTCCCAAAGTCCTGTGTTCCCAGGATCCTATCTTCCTAGGGGCCTATGTTCCCAAGGTCTCATGTTCCCAACGTCCTATGTTCCCCAGGATCCTATGTTCTCAAGGTCCTATGTTCCCAGGGTCCTATGTTCTCAGGGTCCTATGTTCCCAGGGTCCTATGTTCTCAGGATCCTATGTTCTCAAGGTCCTATGTTCCCAGGATCGTATGTTCTCAGGGTCCTATGTTCCCAGAATCTGATGTTCCCAGTGTTCTATGTTCCCAGGGTGCAGTGTTCCCCAGCTCTATATAGCATACAATGGGAACCTAAAAAGATGCTCTTAGGGTTTGTACTCGGGGGGTTAGGTAAAGGGTTAGGGTTAATGTGTGTTTGCAGAATACTGAGCAGGGGAACATATATCTATGGGAACATAGATACTTGCCCTCCACATCCTCTTGTTTCAGAAAGGATCCATCATCGACTTCTTCAAGAGCAAACACAGCAATAACTTTCTCTGGTCCGTTTGTGTTTCCAACAGCGTTATCTCTTCTGTCACTTCAGGGTTGGTGGCTGACTAGATTGCAAGTTGTTCTTAGACTCTGTGTTACGTAGCAACCAGCATAATGAAACATTCCCTCCACCCTTTGACCTCTAGCTCTCCCTGCTTTCTAGTGACAGTGAGCTTTGTATTGAAGCAGGACAGAGATTTGTATCTGATAATAACATATTAGAGCTAATGTAGAGTTAGGACAACTAAAGCACACACAAGAGCAGAAAAAGACATAACATCCAGGCACATTAAACAAACGGCTTCAGAAATATATATTTAAGTAGATTATTCAAGTGGAATTTGTTTAAATATTACATCAGGTAGTAAATATGTATTTAGCTACTGTTTAGACCATATGTGGGAGACAAATATAGTTTGTCTCTGAAGGGTCCTCTATATATTCACAGGTATCTGATTTTCCAGTGTGATGCTATCTGAAACAGACAGTGAATAATGGGGGAAGCGGAAGGTAATAGACAGCTTCACTCAGTCTCTTTTTCACTGTCCTGGCCTTAAGAGATTAGACCTTTCTCTTGATGTCAAGGCCCTCCATCAGCCTGATTCATTTAAGATTAAAGGAAGAAACAGCATGCACAAGGGAAAGACAGGGAGGGAGAGAGAGAGAGAGAGAGAGAGAGAGACCGGTCGAGTCATCATCAGCCAGATATTTGTGTCCTCTGTGGTCACTGTCACAAAGGACATGAGATCTGTCATTGCGCCTGCTCCTTTGCTTACAGTAACAACTTTGTCACATATGTTGAGCAGATTTTGTTGTGTGGCGAGGTGAGGACAGGCTGTCCCTTTGGGTGAACATTATCTCGACAGTATCAATGGCCTTATCAATGGACTGGAGCCTTCATCAGGTTTATGGACTGTAAAGTACCTTAATGGATAGAGCGTGGCACTAACAGGGTTACCAGGGTTAAGCAGGTTGAGTCCCACTGGGGGTAACCGTGCTAAAAATGAATTAACACAGTCTCATAATATTTAATGAAATGAGCATGAACTGCAGACATGTTGTCAACACAAATTATGCAAAGATTATGCAAGGATTATATGACAATAACATGAATTGGATGGAGTATTTTCATGAATATCATGTGAGGACAAGTAAAAATCTTAGATTAAGATTACGGTTATGGTTAGGCAACTGAAACAGTGGTTTGGTTGAATTGCTTTGTTAAATATGAAACATGAAGCTAAAAAGTACAATTTCACTCTCCTTAGAAATGTTTGTATGAGTTGGACATTGGTGTTGAAGGTAGAATTAAATGCCCTTCCACCACCCTGCTGTTTCTATGTTAGACTACTGCCTGTTTTTTGTCGTGCCGCCTTCACATTCTTTTATGATGGGAAAACATTTTTGTCTCAGTTTCTGCCCATGAGGCATGTTTTTTGTATTTGAAAACACCATGTGCATTTGACAAATTTCAGAAGACCAGGCTCAAACCAATGCATTCACAGCGATTTGAAGTGCTGCGGATAAAAGCATCCTCCGAAAGTCATCATGCTATTTTGTGTAAAGTCTCAGGGAGGCATCCCTTTCTCTTTCGTTCTGTTTTGTATGTGTTCAGCAGCGTCGCGTCATTATGAAAGAGCTGTCATGTCCATAACAGACTGGAGTTCCAGAGTCGGTCATGACCTCTTTGACGAGATTCATTACCAAGCGCTTGCTGAATAGCTGTGCTGGCATCAATCTGCATTTACAAGCCCATTTCCCAACATGAAACACCATTTTACAGCCCTCGGTGGCCATTAATTTCGCGACCTCAGCTAATCAAGGGCTATTTAGCAACAAAACATATCAAAATTGACCCTATTCAAAAGCCAAGTGGGCACTGGGAGTCCTCATGTTGTGATACAAAGAGGCAGACTGGGGATGGGAGGTGGCTGGAGGGGTTCAGCTGTAGAAACCAATGGGATGAGTAATGTTTATGGGCCCTTCAATGCACTCCTTCACGGTGGCACAACAATGCGGTGACCTCTGAACTTCTCCTCGGCCCTGGTGAACTCTGACCCCGATGTTTTCCCACAGCTGTCACCTTTCACAATGCCTGTTAAGGGGCCGACCAATGAGGATGTGTCGGTGCTCCATTGACGACTGGCTGCTTAAACCCTGAGAATGAAAACAGAGCCGTTAACTCATCGGTGGGTCATTGTTTGGGCCAAAATGGCTGTCACCGTGACTCCCAGTCAATGGGAAATAGGGCCTAATGAGCTGAAAAGCCACATCAAAGGCGTACACAATGAAGCCAATCCCAGCAGTGCTCTGATGTGTTACTCCATGCAACGACCAAAGAATGCCCCTATTGTCCACAGATAGCGGCGGTGGAGGTGTAGTGTCTGTATGTGTGTGTATGTGTGCATCTATCTGTCACGGTGCAAATGTAGGCTTGCATAAATGTGTGTCTGTGTGTGTCTGGGTGTAAAAGAGCAAAACCAGACAAAGGTAACGCCTTTTTTGTAACTTCTTTTCCACCCAGTCCCTATTTTCCCATCGTTTTCCACAAATAGAGACCAATTCTGACCAAAATCTCCTCAGTTGATTTGCTTCAAAGAGCTACTTATGTCCGGTTCACTTGGGAGTGTGGCCAGAGCCGGATTAAATGGATAGATTACACTGGGCAGACTGTATTTTCTAAGCCCCCTAAACACACATTTTGATATTTGGTAAACAAACAAACTTTTAATTACCACATGCTGATTATGTTCATTAATTTAGTTATATATATGTATTAGCATATCTATTTATATTTTGTTATTCAACAATAGCAACCATCCACAACACTAAAGCAATATGTAATTTGTTAGTTATGTATTTATAGTGAAAAGCAGAGCCTTATATTATACATTTGTTTTGTATGCGTTCTACATTTAATTGTATTATGTGTCTTTATTTATTCAGATTTAGGTATTTATATGGAAACCTTACATTTACAGATGCTTTCGCCTGACTTTGACGATGAGGTGAAGTTCTCAATGTTGTCATGTCATCAAAATCCAGGGAGGCCCTAAATCCATTCTCAGTTGCCAGCGGCTTTGAAACTACTGGGCCTGAGAGAAACCACTTCTGTAAGACCCACTTCTGTCTTTTTCTCCCTTACTGTCTCTTTCTTTGTGCCTCCTCATTTTTTTCACTTTGCTGCACCAGAAACCATACCGCAAAGCTGCCAGCCAATATGCCGCTGCTGCTAACATACGAGTATGAACTCAACTAAAGCGGAAATAACCACAAACACAAACACAAAAAAGAATAAATAAATAGAGAAATGTTGAAATAAAGCTCTAGATCACATTAAATATTTTAAAATATATATTCAAATTTTAGAAAGAATATTTATTTTATTTAATAATATCTAATTAACAATATTTAATGTATGCAGTTAATGCTCTTTACCCTGTCTGAGCCCCCTGGTGGCAATGTGCCGTGAATGCCTGTGTGTAGATCCGGCCCAGAGTTCAGTTGTCAAAGCAAATGGACGCTGCAGCAATCAACCACAAAAGCATCCAGAGCATGTTCTCAACTGTCCCTCTGTAGTGATACATTATAATAAAACAATAACAACAACAACAACAACAGAAACTAGGAGAGATAATTGTCATTCTTGTATTTGTACAAGAATGATATACTGTACATATATCTCTGTTTTGGGTGGATTTGCGGTTGTTTGTGAGTCTACTGGCCAACTGGACTCTACCAGAGAGCCACAGCTAAAGAGTTTTGGTAGTGAGGATGTGATTCTCCTCTGTATAATAGCCCAGTTTTTGCACAGAGGTTAAGACTGATAAGGTTGGATTTATTATCTTACTATTTCTCTTTGTGTAAATTTAACAGTGCATATTTTTATATTTTGAAAATTGTTGTTTCAATCAATTTGCTGTAAAGAGAGGCTATTTAATAAACGTTACTGACCCCTGCCCTTGTTTTTTTTTTTTTTTTTTTTTTAATCATGTGAACAATCCCTGTGGAATAGAACACAACACAATTGTTGTATTTCAGAAAGGAAGACCAGATGATCTGCACTATGCACTATGCAACACCTCAGTCTCTGTAGCTGTGTCCCAATTCAGGGTCTGCATCCTTCGAAGTCTGGGTCCTCCGAAGTCCGGGTCCTTCGGAGGACCCGGACTTCAACCGAAGCATCCTCCCCCGTCAACTAACGGCAACGAAATGGGACGGTCTAGCCTTCGGAGTATTTCCTGGTTGCGTAACCGCCGTTACCGCTGTTTCCATGACAACAAACTCCGGAGACCGAAATATAACGTTTCTTTCTGTCAGACAAGACAGAACAGGGGTTTTGGTTTAACATATATGGCGTTGGATGTTCAAATGAATAAAAAACAAATATTTATAATGTGAAATCTGAACTTTTCTCTGACTGAGCAGCAGCACGCAAAGCATTTTGGGATACGGGAGCCCGCAAAGGCTAGTCGCGGTGCAGCCTTCGAATCGGCTACCAACGGCTGAAAAGGAGGCCGCATTTGAAGTGCACATTTGAAGGATCCTTCGGCTCTGGATGAATTGGGACAGGCCTTCGCGCAGTGTTGTGACGTAACTGGCCTTCAAATGCGGCCTTCGAAGGATGCAGACCCTGAATTGGGACACAGCTTGTGTGTGCCGCCTAGCGTGAAGTTTGGGCCATCTCAACTCCACTGACCTCCTTCCATACACTGTATTCATTTGTGAAACCTCTAAATTTGAGTTCATGTTTGGCTACTTGTGGGAAAAAAAAAAAAAAAAAAAAAAAAAAATTAAAGTTGCACCTTTTCCTCAGACATAGTCCTTGTTTTGTATAATGAAACCAAATTCAGAGTGGCATCAAAATGAAGTTCATCTTTATGCAGTCTGAGGCTTCTGCTACTACAACCCCTTCCTGGAACTGAGAGCTGCATTTGCTCATGGACAAAGTTTAACAGCAGAATGAGTAGGATTTTCCTAAAAAAAAAAAAAAAAACAATGTATAGACGCATATACATATATATAAAAATCCCTCTCAATCATGACTTCTGAGTCACTAGAAGTGTGTGTTGGTGTGTGTATCTTCAGACACCCTGCCCTCTGCCTGGATTTTCTTGATTTTGCTGAAGTTGGGACTCTTCTGGGCGTTGGCCTTTGGGCAGTGGGTGCGTAGCTCCCAGCCAATAACAGCACAGCATGTTGCCAGATCAATAGTGCCACGTCCAATAGGAAGCTACAAAAATTGTGGATGTGGCAAGTGTCAAGCAGACAAAGCTCGTTCCACAATGAGAGTGGATCTGGGGTTGGTTTTCATCCGTTGGTGAGGGAGAGGATGAGGATGACGAGCAACGCACTGTTGACCTGTTTTCTGCTGGATAGGTAGGTGATGGCAGGTCAATTTTTTTTTTTCCTAGAACAGTAATGGTGTTAATTCCGTCGCCATCCTAGGGAACAAAAACTCACTGCAGGTTGTTAGCTTAGCCAGGGAGGATGGGCCAACTTTGAAGCTTGTGTTCACGAACGGCAACCCACAAATCCTACTAATTCTGCCTCTAATAGGCAACATGAGGCAGACAAAGCTTCTTAAAAGTCGGGTTGGACTGTCCACTGTGGGCTTTGAGTGTCTTGGCAGCGGTAATTGATGTTCCTGTGTCATAAATTCATCATGCCATGTGGCAAATAGGAAGCAGCAAACTCTGCACTAATGAGTATGTAGCAGGTTGATACTACCTGCCAAAGTCAGAATTTATACAATTTATATTTTTCAACTTTTAATCAGTAATTGGTCTATAATTTGCCACTCCCCCCAAAAAACACATACATACCAATGTATCACATGTTACATAGGTATAAAATAATTGCTCTATAGTTACAGTGGTGCTTTGGTTGACTGAGTATCAGAGCACCACAGATCATGGCCACCATGTCACTGTGAATTTGCTGTGGATAAAAATGCAGTCGTCTCATTGGTTGCAAAGCCACATCATTTGCATTTGATTTGTCGCACAGACAAACAGTGAAGTTTTTTCCAAATAAAAATGTCAGAGCAATTTACATGGCAGCCCTGAGGACTTCACTCATGCTGTGAGGCAATAAGATAGCAGTCACTATCTAATGCTATAAACCTACAATAACACACACTGAGCGAATTTGAATAATAAAGAGGAGAGGCAGTCTGAGGCCTGTGGGATCCGAGGGGTGAGAGAGGTTCTCTAGTTAAATATGGCCTCTGACTTTCAGTGGCAGATTGAAAATAATGGGCCACTGATTTTATTAACACTTATCAAAGAATACTGGTGTTGCAACATGTTGTCTACATTTAGTTTACATTTCCCCAATTTAGTAGTGCACATAGCATGTAACTATGTTTTAACAATTTCTTATTTTTTGTGATTTTTAACTTTGTTAAATGTTTTTGACCCTCTGACCCATGCACTCCTTGCATGGAGCTGGCCTATGTCTGTACCATGTAAATTCATAGTAAGTAGCATCAAAACTGCTGTAAGTTAGACAAAGATAGCGTTGTGTAAAAAGAAAAGTTTTCACTAGGAGGTCATAGTTTACCCAACCTTTAATTTACACTACATCGTTAATCACTGCAATATTAAAAACCACACACAGACATAAACATAACCTAAAATAATATATATACATGAAATAAAATAATACTTTTATACATTATTGTTTACCCAGCTTTTTGTTTACCTAATCCACTTTACTGTCAGTAATCATGTTTGTCAAGGGCTTGTCATGCCCGTCCCCTGTGGTACTCCACTTTCCACCGATCATAACAGTCAGTTACTGCCGGTGACATTCTCCTGCTACATCAATGAGCTAAACTCAGGCAAACTCCCAAATTGTTCACAGCAGAGCGTCACTGACTGACAGATTCCCTGTCAGTCACTGGCAGTGACTGCTCCAGCCTGCCGCTGTCATGGAGCGATCTGTTTCCCCGTGTAAAGGTGTGCCCAGCAGGCCTGCAGAGAGCCAGGAGTCTGGCTCTTAATGAGCCGCAGGCAGCGGCCTGACAGACAGCGCTGATTAAAGAGGACGACCAGGCCTGGACACCATTAGTGCACACTATGACGCTCTCAGCTGCTGCCATATGGAAGGAACCGACAGGGAAGTCACTCTCCAAAACAGAGGAAATGCTCATTCTACAGAGTCAGAAAATAAGGTTCCACTTGTTTTCTGAACATGCACCAAACTAGCTTGCAAAAGGAAGTTTTAGGGCAAGGCACTATGGTGCTGCTCTGAGCTGGTTTGTTTTCAATATTTTTGGCTCTGTTACAGCTATCACAATTCAATAGGCTACCTGTGTCATAAATGTACTTTTTGATACCTATATCCTAAGGTTTAATATATAAAGCAGTATGCTATGTTTGTTTTGCGGTCAAAAACATAATATACTGCTTCCAGTGTTTGAGCTTTTGTCAGACAGCATTGTTTTTGTCACAAATGTTGCATCACACACCGTTGCCATAAATTACAGTAAGACGTAGCCAGATCACAGCTTTTTCTGTGACACATTATATTCCTAATTTCCCTCCTGTAGTAAGTAGTTACCTAGTGAATCCTAGCCAGTACCTTCCAAACAAACAGTTATTTTAGGTTTCTGAACAGGAGTGGTGATTGAACAGTAAGACTAACCATTAGGCTGTGCTCACGTCATGTCGAATTTGCTATGAACACAAGCAGCCAAGTTGGAATAATCACTCACGTCGACCTGCTAGTGGTGAATACAAGGAGGATGTGGTGTTTTTTTACAACTCTCATGTCTCCTACCTGATGCTGCAAATTGCAGAAGTGTGTTGGCACAAGCAACAAGCACAACAGGCAATCGACCGATGTCAAAAGTTGACAATAAAACACAAAGTTATCCATCATGTTCACTCCCGTGCTACAGCTGTACTAAATTTGCAACTTCTGTGCAAATTTGTTTATCATTGATTTTATATTCAGAAATAAAATGATTTTGGATGGGGGTGTTTCAGTGAATAAACACTGAAACACCCACACACTTCCAAGCTGTAAATTGGAAGCGATGTCATCATATTTTTTTACTCTTGCTATATATTGTGAAAGTGACGTTATCGTAACACCTGTTTTAACATATTTTAACATTTTTTGCTGGGTGCTTTTTTTTCTTGTCCGTCTCCAGCTTCAATGCTGTTGTATTGGCAGGCTTGAGTGTTAATGCAGCTGTTCGCTGTCTCTTGAAAGTCAGCAACAAAGAAAAGGAACAGAAGCTGGGAAATTTACCACACTGCGTCCGCACCAAACACTTGGATGCCATAACTAGCTACCATTTGCATCCGAGCTTGGTCATAATGGCTCCTTAATAGGCCCAGACTCCCACTGCTCCAGACTAACACAGAAACCTCCAAAGTGCAGTAAACGTTTATGAGAGATGACAGGGGGAAAATGAAAGCGCTTATACCCTCAATAGGAAAGCAATCCTGGCTCCATTATGCTTAGCTCACCCTATCTGGCTAATGCTCAATGAAATGCCACCTGATTTATTTCAAGCGCTGGATACGGCCGTTTGGTTTCTGTTGTTGGAATGATTAATGCAAAAAAATCTGCCATCTGTATGTAAATGCACGAGGGGGTTCATATTATTTATGTAAGCAAAGCAGCAGAATAAATATGGTGATGCTGGCGACGGCGGGCCTGTGACTGTGTTTTTTCGCTGCTTTTCATTCTGCAGTCAATAAATGAATGACGGAGTGAGGAGTGGTATAATTGTAAGTGTCACAACTTTGGGTGATTTGAACCTTTTACCAGATGATCCATCTCATCCGGTGCGTTACAGTATGCTGACAGCGCTATTGACTATTCACCATTTTCATGCGGAGGAAAACCCTCCTCTGAAACAGTATGAATAAATAGTGGAATAATGATGCTGAAATCAGATCAGCCAAGCAGTCTACATACAGTAACCATTTCAGTCTCTGACCTCCTATTTATTATTTGATCCATCTCCTTCAAGAAAAAAGGCAGAGAAAGTCTCATATTTTGAATTGATCAGTACAGTCAGTCACCATGAGTGGCACCTATACAAATCACACCCTGGGCATACATCACACTAAGTGGGGTTGCTGAAGCTCAAGGTCATGGGTTTGATTCCTGGAATATGCCGACATGTCCATCAACCGCTGTGTGTCCTGCTGAAGTGTCCCTGAGCAAGAGAGCGAACCCCCACCTGCTCTCTTCATTGTGGTAAAGCATCAGCCAAATGTAAAGAGTGTGATATCTTTACCTGTGAGCGGCATAGAAGCAGAATTCATCCACAAATGGATTTCACCCTTTCAACTCACAGCGAGACCTCCTTGTCATTCCTAAACTGATGTCAAGGGCCCGGTCGGCACGTCCCCGTCTCTCCCCGCTGCACAACAGCCTGGCAAAAGTCTCGGCTCAATTGAAGTCTCATCCAAGGAGCTTACAACTGTAATTAAATCATTAAATTCTTGTCTACGCTTCACAAAGCCCGGCCAAATTGACTTCCCACCAACCTCATTTTCTATTTGAACACCAAATAATGATTTTCTGCCAGTCTAATTACAAAGCTCAACATCTGATCAAGCCGGCATCCGGCGGGGGAATTATCATATGGGGCCAGCATTAGACCTCATTACCAACTTGAGTGCAAAATTATTACATCTTGTAATTGGATGGGGAGATTTATCAACAGAGTCTTGGCCGGGCCTCGGTGTCAGCACTCCGTAATCACATGCTTGGTTGAGCTGGCTACTTTGCCAAACTTTGCTGGAAAACAAAGCAGGGCTGCCAAGTTGAATTGACCTGTTACCAACTCAACTCAGAGACTTTGAAAGGAGATACACTTTTCAACATTTCCCCCCCTGGCTCTTATTTCTTGATTCATGCTCATTCATTCCCTCCATACCTGATCATTCTGAGGTCACAAGAGTATTTGGTATATTTGCAGTCAGACTGTGGCTTCTCCAAATTATTGTGATTCAAGCATTTCAGCTCATATTTCTATCATGTCTCATCGCTCTGGAAAAGTCACCTATATGCCCAAAATGTAACCAGAAATTGCACTTTTTATTATTGCTCTGTTCTGTCATGTTGTCTTGAGTCATGTTTATATATTTATTGTATCTTGCCAAGCAAACATTCTGTGAACATGAGGCAAATTTTCATTAAGCTATTTCAAAATTCCAAATTTCCAGTAGTCTAGCCGAGTCTACGTCATCACTGAAAAAATAAGCAAACCTAGTTATAATTTACTGTAACATGGCTGGATAAGAATATCAGCTAAATGTCTAAAACATATTTAATGTGTTGGCAGGTGGTATCTGTGTGCTTATATTAAACCCACACTACAAAACAAAACTCCCCAAGTGGAACAACAAAGATTTGAACTTGAACTTGAACTTGAGAGGGAACAGGTGTATTCACCTTGATAACAGCCAATAACTGTTTTAAGTCTCAATTATTTTTAGATGAGATACAAGATGAGATGAGAAAAAAAAACAAAAAAAAAAAACACAAGGAATCCAATTCTCTACATGAGCACTGCTATCACATTAGCTGGGACAGGTCAAGCTGGCATCCTATATGCTTTGCTTTCCCATTCCTATCAGGGACTCATGGGTAATGGAGTTGTTATAGTCAGGATCAGCCTCACTAAGAGGATCAATATGACCCTGATATTAATCAAAATTCCTAAAGCCGTAACGCACTCACCCTGAATACAAATTCCCAAATCCTTCATACGACCGGCTTTATCTGAACCGAACAAGTAAGTGCAGAAAGCAGGACACGTTTTGCGCGAGTGTCTGACTTTTCCCTCTCCTCTCACTCAGACGGGGAAATGAAACAACAACTCGGCACAACTCAACTCGATTTACACAGTGTTGTTACGTGTCTGGACAAAAGATGTTCAGGTGGCTGACATTTTAATTTGCCTCCAGAGTGAGCTACTTATTCCAATATTGATCAGGCATGGAGCTGGATCAATGTCCATCTTGTAGCGAGGCCTGTTCCTGTGTAGTACAACGACAATGCGGCTCGCGCAGAGTCACTTGCTCTGCAAAGTGACGTTCCCACTGAATCAATGTCTGTCTGCTACTGATACCACACCTCTAAAGTGCTACTTTCTTCTGATAGTTAATGAGAGAAAAACAAGGAAGACACTAAATATTTGGCAAATGAATGTGAACGTATGATTCATCAATATCATCTATCTTTGCAAGCTGATAAAGCACACTATGCATTTGTTTTGGGCTCACTCAGTATTCCGATTAATGATTACATGCAAAATCTACTTCCAAAAAAGTGGCTTGTGATGGCAAAGAATATTAATGATTTTCATTTGTGCATATAAATTTGACACAGCTCAACTACAAGATTCAAAGAACAGACAAAGAATAAAAACAATAAACAATGACAAAAAGTATGCTTACAAATTACGCTAATAAAAACTATAAAATGTTAAAAATGAAAACCAATATGAAACCAATATGAAAACCAATTCTTAAACTGAAAAACTAAGGTTATAACATTACTCCAAAATAAAAGCCAGAGTAAAACAAAAACTTTAGAAAATGTCTTTAGTTTCCTTTTAAAAATACCAGCTGAGCTTGTCATTCTGATATCCAGGGGCACTGTATTCCACATTTTAGGGGCATAAAACCAGAAGGCAGCCTCACCATTATGGGACTCATGTGGAACATTTAAAAGATTAGCTGTGGAGGGCCTAGGTGATCTGGCTGGAACATAAAATGAACGAAAATCTCTGATGTTTGGAGGAGCAAGGTCTTTTAAAGCTTTATAAACAAGTGAAAGCACTTTAAAATCACTTCTAAAAGATGCAGGGTAATGTGATGCATTTTCTTTGATTTAGTCCAGATTCTGGCTGCTGCATTCTGAACCAGCGATAGTTTTCTTATCTTTTAGGCAATCCTGTAAATAGGCAACTACAATAGTCTAAAAAGCTAGTAATAAAAGTGTGAATGAAGTTTTCAGCATCTTTCTGAGTTAAACAAGGTCTGACTTTAGTGATATTCCTAAGATGAAAGAAGGATGTTTTCATGACCTTGTTAAAACGAGAATGAAAATCTAACTCAGAGTCTAAAATGTGTTTTAATTTATTTTTCTAAGACCACCAAGCATTGCCAGTTTTCTCTTGCTGTTTTGGGTTCTATGAAAAGTTTTTACCCATCCAAACATTCATGTCAGAGAGACAGGAAATAAGAGCATGAAGTGCATTGGGGTCATTTGACATGTACAATTGTGTGTCATCAACAAAAAATGGTAATTGACATGGTGATGGCAGTGGGGGCATATATAGCAGTATAGTTTTTGTCTGCTAATATTTTGTTGATAGGACAGCCTGCACCAGCATTGCAGACTCATATGAATACAGCACCAAAATTAGATTTGAGACATTACATTGGCAGGCATCAGCTTTCTGCTAGACGGATATTCAGACTGAGTGACCATTCTGTCTCCACTCCATTATTCAGTCTGAAACTGCTCCTCTGTTAGCCGCTTTCTGAAGGCGGAGAGATTCGAATCACCAGCGACTGACAAGTCCAGCCTCTGTCACATCGTTTTCAGACGACATTTTAGCTGCTTTAGCCAGTTCACAGCTCTTCTGCAAACCAGCTGAGCTTAGCCAACTACAAAAATGTCAGTCAATGTTGACACTTTGTGCTGTTTGTCACGAGTTAATTTGTTGCCGAAAGGGTTCATAGGAAATGCAACAACTTCCTGTTGCCAAAAAGACAATGAAACATGTTTGAAGAGATGATTCAGTTGGCTAGGTCAAACTAACAGATCAGGGCTCCTTTCCAGTGGGGAGAGATGATAAATTAAATTAAACTTTTGTAAAAAAAAAAAAAAAAAAAAAAAAAAGCATCTTCCCACTCTCAGAAAAATCCTCAGTGCACAATATTGCTCTGCTTTGCGTGTTTATACTTTTAATTTATTTTAAACAATGTTGATAACAACATCTATAACTTTAGCATCTATTTTGTCATGTTGAACATGACAACATGCTACTGGCCCAGTTAATTTTTCAACCAAAAAATAGCACTTTTCCCGGTGATTCATCTGTCTGGAAGCACGCTTTCTTTATTATAAACTGTCTGGTTTACTACACTTTATCTGACTGATACATAATACAGTAGTGTTTCAGTCTGATGCCAGTGCAGCCAGCCAGAGCTTACTACATTTGCAAATCTTACAATGTCTTACGGCTCCTTCTTGGGGAACGACAATCCAATGGCAAACAGGAAGTGATGTGTTTTACGCTTCCAGCAGCAGCAATGGCTTGTTTGTGATCTGTGGAAAGTGTGGTGCAAAAACACTTGCAATGTCCACCTTGTGCCAAAGATGGAGACAAAATAAAAATGCAAAAAATGAGAATCTCACACATTACCACTTTCTTATGAATTTTCAAAGTGCCAGTATTCTCTCATCAGTTTTTTTGGGCCTCTGTCCTCCTTCACAGCTCTCAGTAACTGTCCATTCAGTCACCATATGCTGTTCCCGCTGAATACAGGACACAATATGTTAGCACTCATTGGTGTCCTATTCAAAGGGTTTTTTTTTTTTTTTTTTTTTTTTGGAAGCAATTTCTCAAAAGGCTGCATATCTGCCGCAGAGACCAGGCTCATCTCCAAAAAGAAGAAGATTGTGTCCGTCATCTGAAAAACACTTTTTATCATTTGCTTGGGTAAACTTTTCCTCAGCCAGGGCTCCTTCTTCCATCGCTCGGTTCAGTCTTTAAACAGGACTGCAAGAGAAGATAAGCACTGTAAGAGAGAAAACAGTTAGGGAATTTAGAATAATTCAATACAGTAATATAATATAATTATAACACCTTCAAACCTCCATCACTAGTTACAGTTTGCAGATTTGTGTGTGTGTGTGTGCTTCTAGTTGCTTTATGTTTGTCTACATACATATACATATACATGTGCATTTGTCAGCATCACTTGTGCATGTGTGTAAAGTATAGCTGTGCATGTCTGTGTGTGTGTGTGTGTGTGTGTGTGTGTGTGTGTGTGTGTGTGTGTGGACGGAGTTATGTTTTTGTTTGTTTGTTAGTGGGATATCTCTTAAAGTGATGTACAGATCTGCATGAAACTTTGCAGACATAGGTGGAGGACCATTCATTACTATCGTCCCATCTGTTCCTTTCCTGATCATGGATACTGGGTCAGCCAGCAGTCGTAGACAGAAAAAAAACACATTTTCTGAAACTGGTAGTCTCACTCCTTGTCGCTCTCACTGCTCATGCTAACTGCCCAGTTCTTCTACTGATTCCAAAGAAAACAGAAACATAAAACAGATTGTTTCCTTTATTCTCCAAGGACAGATCCACCAGATACAGCAAATGCAACTGAAAAGCTTCCATGAACTGGATAATGGTTGAATCGCTATTGTATTATAGCAGACAGTGATTGAGGGTGGCAAATGGCCATTTAATTACATGTAAATTTACCAACTCACCAGTAAATGTAAGTGTAAGTAAATACTTACACAGAAACTTGGCTTGGATTTCAGAAGATCCAGAGCGCTCACCAAAGCCGAATGTCATATCAGTCAGCAATAGACTGTGATATTTATCTAAGAATTACTACTTTAAAAAGCTGTGTTGTTATAAATGACTCACAAAATCTTCCATTCAACACTGTGAAGCATGACAGCAATCTGACAACAAATTAAGTCAACATTTAAAATGATGATTGAACGCTTAATTAAGGGCTTTTAATGTGAAGTATCTCTGCATCTGAGGAGGCTCTCATGAGACTTGACTGTGTTTTCATAGCTGGAAAAAAAAGTCCTCTTATGGCCTCACTTAGGTCTGTCATTTTTCATCTTGCTGTGTTATGCAGTATTAAGCAAGCTCATTCTGATAAATTGTTTTGTCAACCACAGGGGACCTTTCATAAACCCTACTTTAGCACAAGCTACCAGAACATATAGGTCTGCCGCATTTTTAAACTCCTGTTGACTGCGGGTAACGTTGGTGATCTCAGGATTGTAGTTTATACAAATGTTGCACTCTGTACAAGTCATCCATATTGAAAGCATCAGCTAAATGACGTCAGTGTAAATCTGAATCTTTTTCACCTAGGCTGAAATAAACTCCCCTCCCCTGCTGTGTGCCAGTAAATGGGAACTGAATGTAAAGTTAAATAACTCAGACTGGCTAAGATTACATGGAACAGAATTACGTTAATCTGGACAAAAACCCATTGAAATCTTTATTTTAAATGTATATTTTTTTCATTTTTAGGTATTTACAAGGGGGAAATAATACATTGTGAGACCCTAGTGTACAAATCATGTTGTGTGTTAGTTGTGTGTGTTAAAGTTTTTTTTTTTTTTTTTTTTTTTAATATATTTTTTATATTTAATTCATGGACAAAAATCTTTTTTATTATTATTATTATTATTAAATTTGATTCACAGCATGTGAATTTGCCAAAATTGATTAATTAATTGATGACTATGTAAATGAATATGGAAAAATGGCTTGTCTACGTCAGTATTAGTGCCGATGTACTGATGGAAAATAATCGCAATTGTTTTGAAGCAACCAGTATTTAAAAAAAAAACAAAAAAAAAACCCAAAAAAAACAAGTTAGGGTGTGGCGGCTTACGACGAGCCACGTTTCAGTTTGTTGCTATGGCTGATCTGAAAATCAAAGGAATTTAGATCAGTGATTAATATTAAGCCGGACAACGTGCACACTCTCCAGCCAATCAGGAACAGGTTTCATGAACTAATGCAAGAATGAGTGACATATTTCTATTTTTCAGTAGAGGGCCACCTTGTCTGGGATTATCCCATTTATTCCATGGCTTGTAGAGCTGTTTCCATATCAAAGTCAGTAAAAAAGTAACAAAATTACAATAAGCTACTGAATTTTCTGTAGCCAACATGTAGCTAGCTTGCTAACATTCGCCTACAGCCTACACGAACAGCATCAAGGCTTTCTTTGGTGAAATGCATTCATCAGGAGGGAACAGGTATGGTGATGAGGCAGCTTGGCATCGGCCATGACATCACTCGCTCATTCAAAAGTCACCGGCTGCAGAATTCTTTAACTGACCAATGAGAGTCAAGTATTCAGAGTAGCTGTGTAATAATAAAGGCCTGTATTATAATATACTGGAATAAGGCCTGTGTGAGAGTTACCAGATCTGCACTCTTAAAGATGCAAAAAAAAAAGTTTAAAGGAGAAAAGCAAATAATCATGGATTTTGGAGAGAATTCGACATCATGTATTGTTCTTCATCCCTACAGTGGTTCCCTTCTGGGGGAAAACACTGAACAAAGCAGGTATGATCATCATATAACCTGTCGACCCAAAACTACCGACACTGAAGCCCCATGGCAGAGTATGATATGGATTCACCTGCTGAGAAAAACACGCTTTAAGACAGCCAACCTCTCCTGTTGTCTTTCTTCATTTATTCATGTGGTTTGCAAACAACAATATGAAACTGTGGCCAAGCGGATGAGAGGCCGGGGTCGTGAAACTGATGAAATATTCACCCAAACAATAAAGACTCCCAGGACAGTGCAGGGAAGGAGGAGAACAAAGGGGGTGGGGGAATAAGAGAAGGGGTTGTGCTTTTCCAGGGAGTCTAAAAGAAAAAAAAAAACAGAAAAAGAAAGAGAAGTGCTTGTTAGACTTGGTAAATACACACTCCAACTAAACCTGGCTGCAAACAGAGATGCCGGAAATTGATACAGGGAAGGGTCCAACAGAAAAACAAGCACAAGCACTGATAACAAAATATAATAAGGGTAGTGTTTCTTTTTTTTTTTTTTTTTCAGTTTTGCTTATTTGTGTTTCCAGGTCCAGGGTGAGTGAACAGGTTTTATTATCAAGGATATTTCAACATTAATGTGTAATGTTAGCCGTTGTGGGACTGAATCTGTGATTGCAAGATGCAACAATCAGAAACAAATTGCACCATCCTTCCTGATTTCATCAAAACCTCACCAGTGCCTTTCAACGTAGTATGTCTGAGTTTAAACTTGTGCCCTTTAATTATATTTTCTTCATTTTATTTTTATTAGAGACTGATGCTACACAGTCAGAAACAGTCAAATTTACAGGCTATGTACCTTTTCAGAGCCAAAAAGGTACATATTTGTTTCCAAGCAGTAAAGGGTACATATGTACTGTTTCCTCTAAATGTTAAGGTACAAAATCAGGAGATAGCATTTGTTAGGCCAAATACAATAATAAATAAATAAATTCATGAATAAAAACATATATAAATACATACCCAAATGAACAAATAAATTGGGTCAAATATAAATTTATGGTAGATTTTAACTTATAGGCTATGGTTGAGTAGCCTTCAAATACGTTTTGTAGGTTTGTGGATATGAAAAATACTACAGTAGTTATAGTACAGTAACAAGACTGGTCGCTGCAAACCACAAGGGTGCAAATAAGTACCCCATGTCAAGGGTACAAAAGCTGTACCTTAGAGGGTACTACCCTCAGTGACAAGCTCTTGTACCCCTAAAGGTACAATTATGTGCTTTATTTTCTGAGAGTGTATGCGTTGATAATGAAGATAAAGCAAACACTTGATTGCTAAGACGATTTGCAAAGATCCATCTCCGTATATGATCTGGGATTAAAGGGAATGTGCTTTTATGGAAAGATGCACAAGATGCACAGAAGTGTGATTAGCCTCTTGGTGCAGGGAATCCATAAGGCTGATGCTGTTCGACGCCTGAGGAAAAAGTCATTGTGCTCGTCGTAGGCCCATTGGCTGTGTTGGCTTGGCTGTTTGGTGTCTTGTCATGTTTCATGGATTTGATAGTGATCTAGTGCGTTTTATTAAATCACAAATCTGATATCTACTGGTGTGAACCTGCCTGTGTCATGATAATTATGCAGTTGTTGGCAATCATGTCATTTTGATACGATAATGCCTGTACCGAGTAACTAGAAGTCTTTATCAAGAAAACTGTGCCTGTACATCTCCCTGTAAATAAGGCACTGATTTGGCAGGCTTCTCCTTCAAGAACAGATTGACCTCCCAGCCTCGTCATCTGCACTGGTGAGAACACACCGGCCAATATGAGATGAAAAAAAAAGACCAATTTCCACCTGATCAATCGCAGCTCGGCAGTCTTCAGATTTCGCTGACAGCCGAATATGCTTAGCGAGGGAATCAAAAACCTGACATATGTTCCCTTCATTTCTATTCCCTTTGAGGAACTTGTCGAATGAAATTAGCATCTGATGAATAATTGTTGTCAGAGGAGAAACAAATGTTTATACGGCGATGTTGCTTTGAGGCGCACATGTTCAGACGCCTCTTTGTGATTACACCACAGCGAAAACGAGGCAAAGAAATCTGAACCGCAGTGTTGCTTACAAGTTTAAAATGCATCGTGATGTTGGGCCGAATCATAGCGAACATGCAAGTCAGTTCAGGATTTGAAAGCTTTTGGCGCCTCTGAGGAAAAAGTTGACAGACTACTCCTGCCAAAGAAATTTCAAGTTATTTGAACACGTCAACGAAAGCCTAAGATACTTTCTGAACATGCAGTTTCTTCATAGTATTAAACAGCATTGCATTGTTTTGCCAAATTTTTCACACTTGCAAAATTCGAATTATTTTATTGAAATATTTCCTTTCTCGCAATTTGCATACAGCAGGCCACTGTAAAAGATGAAAGGATGAAGAAGAGAAGAGAGATGTGGACTGTCATTTCACACGGAGGAGGAAAGCAAAGACGACTTCTTTGCATCTGACACACTTACTCTAATGAGCTGAGAGACGCCTTGCTTTGAATTTTCGATGAGTAAAACAAGCTCAGAGAGATTGTTTGGATTTTATGTAAGAGTAAAACCTATAGCATGAAAGGTGACACCAGTGCAGTAAAAATGCATGATTTGCCTGCAGTTTGTCATTTTGCCCTGCCTACAATTTGTCACAACAATCAACCAAGTTGCTTGCTTGCTTGAATGCCTGGCTGTCCCTGTGTAAGACCAAAAAAAGGAGTTTTCTCCTCTTTTTTCTAAATCTTGTGCTCTCTAAAACCATAAAATCACTAGTGAAATCCCATTCCATTTCCATGGCTTCCTGTTTTCTTGATAACGAATCAGCCCTGCTCTTATTCTTTGTCCACTGGAAATAAATCAAACACACTGCCAGAGGGGGAAAAATATTACAAATAATCGGGATTGGGCCTTACAGTGTATTTGCATATTATCTGGAGCTGGTATCTGGATATGGGATGTACAGTGGCCTCAGGCTTCATCCCTTGACCCTGGTAAAGGCCCAACATAATGTTACACTTTGTCACAGACAGAAGCATTAGAGTAAAACATGCAGCAGCCTCGTCTTCCACTGGCGCATATTTTCATGATAATTAGTATGATTCCCCTAATCGCGCTCCCTCAGTTTGTAGCAAAGAATGAACAGAGCTCAGATTTACTAGTTAACCACTCCAAAATGACTCTGCCTCATTGGCCATGAAGTCGCCGGCTCGTGCAACATTATCGCCGCGATAAGGGTATAAATCACATGACGGCTAATTTACCTTGAGAGACACCCAGCGAGAGAATGGGAGAGAGAGAATGATGAGAGAAAAGGGGAGTCTATCTGGCTGACATGATAATAAGTGGAAACGAGGCTTTGGACCGCCGTCATAACATATATCTTTCAAATGTAAATAACACCCTTGGTCTCTGTCGTGCCATACGCTCCCTTCATGGAACATTAGCTGCTGCTCCCTCAGCACAGCCCCAGTCAGGACTCACCATGGAGCCATTTAGATGTCAACAGACATCTGTGTGCGCTGATAACAAATGGCTATTAACACAGTAAGCATTAAATACGCTTCCCGTGAACAGAGTTGATAGGTCTGACGGATGTATGGGACCACAAACAATAACCCTGCCATATGTGGCAGCAGCCAAAACGCTCCGCAGCCGCTGTAATCGTATGTGATACCTTAGACCACGACGCAGTTGAAATACAGACAAATTGTGACCACGACCAATGTGGGTGAGTGGCCGCCTGTCAAATCTCCAATCAGCTAATAAATTTATTTGACTGCCAATTAAGAAGAGGGGATAAACAATGGGCGCAGTATGAAACTAGGGCTGAAAGGCATCTGCAAACAGCAGAATGCCTGATCCCAAAGGTCTCAAACAACACAAATATCAAACATACAATAAACAGCATCCGCTCTTAAGTACTGAAAGAAGTCTCAAATGATAAGCCTGTCACCTCTTCCCTCTCTATCAAAGCCAAGCCCCATCACGGGCCATTTATTTCTTTATCTAATAGAAAATAATGACACAGGCTGCGCCTCCTGCCCTCGTTGGCAGGAAGAGAAGGCCTCTGGGAGGGGAGTAAAAAAAAACACACACAAACACAATAAGCATAAATGCGTGCGCCAGTCTATTTGGCTGAGAGTGATGGCTAGCTTGTTGCTTATCAAAGCGTTATAAATCTCCATGCCTCCGCCAAAGATGGGAACGGTTATCATGGCGCGGCAGAAGCGATGCGACTGCTGCCTGACAAAGAGGGGCATCTCGGTCCATGATTTATAGATGGAAGTGGGTGAGAGGAGCTATTTAGACAGACAAGGCGTAAGGAAATGGGAAAATAAAAGAATTATAGGAATGGGGTGAACGGGAAAGAAGAGAGGAGGGCGTTTGCAGGCTGGCGGGAAATTGCAATGTCCACAGAGGGTTGGGGAAGCCTGAAATAGCATGACGAAGTTTTAAAGTGGAGTGTCGATTATGCGGCTTAAATGCATTTTGATAACCTGGAGCGCCTCACTGTCAGAGGTTAACCAGGGCACATCGTGAAAAGAAGCCACATGATATTTGAGTGAGCTGCACGAGTTGAGGAGCTCGCATAACACGAGCCTCGCTTTGACACAGGTATGCATAATTACCTGTCTCAACTAAGATAGCATCGTAATGCTGCAGTGTTCAGCGGCGGTGTGAGTTCCTGAGGTACTGACAATGATGTTTGTCAGTTGACTACTGTACTGTCACATCCAGAGGGCTCCGAGACGCGAGCACAGCGAGTCCAAGCGAGTCAAAGTCAGAGTTGTTAACACGCCATGGTCACGTCACTCAGCTCCTGTCACCACCTCAGCTGTCTAATTACTCCGGCTGCCTTTTCCCAGCTCTCCCACCGATGAGCAGGTAATATTTTGAGGCCTCCCCTGCTCTCATTACCACTCGAGTGACAGGAACTGACAACGGCGGCGAAGCCAGTGTAAATATAATCAGGATCGTCACACAGCCGCGGTGTCTTCGTGCCCCATTGATCATTATCCAGCTTCAAATCGGCTCCAGCGTTTTCTTCCCGGTGAAAGGTGACTGCACTGAGCCATTACACCGATACATTATTAATGTGCGTGTCGTTACATTCAGAGGCAGGGGTGATTTTATTTGTATTGGCATTAATAAGTGGAGGGAGTAAAAGACTTTGCGGCGGAGGAGGAAACGAGCTGGTGCGTGAAGTTCATTACAGCCTCAAAACAAACAATGCAGGCCTATAAGCTCGGCAAAGGCAAAAAGGAAACCTGTCACAGTCGACTAATGAAATGCTTGATTTGTTTGTTTTCTCTCTCGACACACCTCAAATGTCACATCCGGCCAAACACCGGCTTCCCATTAGCGGGGCTAATTAACTTTGCAACTGTCAAGCTAGCCACGGCTAACGAAAGTGACAGCGAGAGCGCCGGAGCTGAAGGCTGCTAATAACTCAAGAGGCTAACAATGGCTGACACCGGGCCCGCTTGGAAGCCCGGGAGAAAAAAGGGACGCTGTCGACATCAAATCGAGTTATCTCTCCGCGGGGAAAGAGGGAAAAAAATAGTCGGGGAAGACAGAGGAAGGGAAAAAGAAAGCAGGCAATCTCATCTTTAATGCTCTGTTATTGGCAGTGGCGAGGAGGGCTTTGTTCCCGCTGTTTGCGCTGGCTTTGAGTCGATGCCTCCTTTGGCTCCCACTGTCACCACTGGTAAAGAGGCTGTGAGTGACTCTCCATCTAATGATGAATAGTGGCCTGGCGAGGCAGGGGAAGATTACTCCCCAGAGAGCCCTAGGAGCCCGTCACTGTGATTTATGACATATTTATCTGTCTGCTATATCTGAGGTGCTGTCACTCGGCCCTGCCAGAATGAAGGAGGAGAGAGAGGGGGGTGACGGGGGAGAATTATGCAGCTATAATTGTCAATCATGGCTGAGATTGAGCGCTGGGCGAGGGCCGTTTTCATAACGGAGGTGCTTAAAGCTATCGTAGAGGGCAGGAGGGGGGTGGCCTCATAAATGGGAATGATATACCAGTGTGTGTGTATATATATATATATATATATATATATACACACACACACACACACACACACACATATATATGTGTATATATATATATATATATATACACACACACACACACACACACATATATATGTGTATATATATATATATATATATATATATATATATATACACATATCTAAGCACATATATATGTATATATATATCCATATATACATATATACATACATATATATGTGCTTAGATATCCACTGCTCAAATGACAATAAAATGACAGGTGGGTGATCTCCTCAGTGTATATCTATCTGCATGCAGGGCAATCAGGGCTTAACCCTACACTACACTACTCTATTGTATGTGCAAATCACATTCAGATACTTTTCATTCATGCCGGTGTTAAGTGTTCAGCGCATTAATGTTAAACTGCCATTGCTGAAGATGCACATGAGGCTAGAAATGGCTGGACTGTATTTGCAGGAGCCTGCAGGAGGACGCACGCTCTCAGCTCATCTTGTTTCCATTCACAGTTACATGTTTGGAGTCAGCTGATGCTCTACTCCACAGCAGCCTGCAGCAGGTGAGCAGGTAGGAGTTCAGCGTCTTGCTCAAGATAAGAGAATGTGTAAAAATGGCTGCTGTAATCCCAGGTTTACGTCCCACACAGGGCTTCAAATGAATTTGTGGTGCAGAAACAAAAAACAAAAACACAAAAAAATGGAAACAAATGATATTTTACAATGATCACAAACATAAACATAAAACAAAATCATATTTCAGTGAGTACATAACTAGTTACGAACATTATTTTTTGTTGGTTCTGTCTAATATTCAATAAAAAGTAGTCTTCTGTTTCTCTTTGATCCTCGGCTCTGAATGATAAAGCCATAGTGTATTTTGCCACCTAGTTACTGATGATAACCCATTTTTCAGTTCTGCTGGACTATAAATGTCATTTGAATGGTTGAATAGCAGGTCTAATGAGATTTAGCTCCTGTGTTTTATAAGCCTATACCTCTTTTTCCACCATGCTTGAATAGTTTAATTCCATCCTTTTGAATAATGAATATGTAACCACTTTGTTTTTAAGGTCCATATAACCTTTTCAGTTAACCTGTTTTTGTTAACATATTTCTGCAAATTATTTGGAGGTGAAACATTTTGCATGCCTATTTCTTAACAGCCTCCCATCGAAATAATAATTAATTTTAGGTTTAATGTATATATGGGTGCATTTTGCTTATTTCTTTGTTTATTTGTTGATTGTTTTTTATTTTATTTTGTTTTGTTTTCTGTTTCCTTTTTTTTTTTCTTGGGTAGCCAGTTTAGGAACATTAACTGTTACATGTTAAGAAAAAGTGTTAAAATAATAGTTGTGCTGGGAACAAACCGATTAGAGGAAGAAAAATCCTCCAGTGAAAATCTACCTATGTAAGATATCAAATGGGAAACAAATGCGTGTCTACATGGAGCTTCATGAAATGAAAAAGACCAGACAGGTTTCACCAGCTGTAGTTAATAATGACTGGAAATGAGACACTTCTTCTTTCTTTCTTTCTTTTTGAGACAATTCTTTTCAATTATTCTAAATCAAATGACAAATGGAATGATGAATGAACCGATGAGAGCTAGGATGATGATATAATCTAAGTTCAAGTGCAATAGAACCAAGAGTTCTCAGGAAAAAGGACATAAAATATTTTGAAATTCCACATTGAGAGCAAATTGCTCCATTGCCTCCTCAATATCTGAGCATTTGTGTGGCACAGTGTGGAAGGCGCTGCCAGGTCGGGACCCGGAGAGGCAGACAGAGGGAGAGGGAGAGAGAGAGAGAGGGATCCCAGGACCTGGCAATACGCCTGATTAGAAGGCGCGCACTGGAGTGGAAAACTCATTAAACAATGTATAAGCCTCTTAATCAAATCAATAGCCAAAGTAACTCCAAACTGATAGCTCTTATCAAAGCAAGAGTAAAGCTCCAGTCTTTTCTCATTTAATTACAAGTAGAAAGCCAGGCCTGGGATTTGGGCCGAGTAGAAAAAATAAAGAAGATGTTTGTCTGTGCAGTTAAGGAGTTTAGGAGTGGGAGGCAGTGGTGAAGAAGGGAATTAGTGGAAAGGCGTGTGTAGAAATAGTTTTATTCTAAAATAAGACATCCACCAGTTGTTAAAAAAAATGTCCTCCATTCTGACAAAATGATTGCTGGCGTGAAAATAAAGCACATTAGAGATTACTGTTGACATCTGCTTATAAAATAGTTTTGTTTTTGAACAGAGTCATCTGTTTTTGAAACGGTGGCTCCACCAACATGAAACTCCTCAAATGTTGAGGGAGCCTTGTTAAAATGTGCGACTGGTTTTTGTGTTTGTGACTCAATTGTTATTTTCACTGACTGCTGCTTCACAGATTTTTGCATGTGTGTGCGCGCGCGAGTGTGTGTGCGTGAGTGAATTGGTGTTGACGGACTGGGGAACTGGCGCAGGTAATTAACTCACTGAATGTGCAGATGTTTTCTGAGAACTCATGGTGTTGTGGCACACACACACACACACACACACACACACACACACACACACTCTAAAAACCGTAAACACACACACAGCAGCCACAGCATCTGCCCGCCTCAGCTAAGCACCTTCCTTAGCACGTAGGAGCTCAATCTTTTCCACTTGACAGCAGGGCGAGTGAAGCCATTTAGTGGCAGCTGGTTCAGCGTGGCCAGCAGTAGATGAGCTGGAAAGCCCTGTGTGCTTTAATTAATTGAGGGGAGATTACATGGTCTTCCAACCATGTAGTTTGTCATCAGAACCCATTACAGATTGATATTAGACGCTTCTCCACGGTGTCAACAGCAATTTGGAGGACAGCTAAAGTTGAAAGGGTGTGAAAGTTTTGTGCTGAGATGCACTGGGGCAATTACAGTCCACATGCATATGGGCTGATCAGTATTACTGGTGGGCTTATTTATAGCTGCTGCAGCACATGGAAGTAAGTGGCACAATGAATGACTGAATGAATGAACTCAAGATATTCCAATTCAAAACATTTTGTCGCCATAAAAATAGTTTAGATCTAACACTTATGGCATTTAGATGATGTTTTGATCCCGAGCGACTCAGTTTACATGCGCAGGAGGATTTCCTCATTAACTTGGTTTTGGTTTGGCACATGTTAAAGTCGTAACTGGGTCAGAATAACCTGGTTAAGCTCACACTCTGAAAATGAGAAACCCTTTTTAAGTCGTAGTGAAATGAAAAATGCCTTCTCCACCATTGTTAACTGCACCAGTTTAATTATAAATGCCAAAACATGACACATGACATAAATCCCTTACTTAAGTAAGAATATCAATACCATAATGGAAAACTACTCCAGTAAAATAAAGTCTGCTTTCAAAATTTTACTTAAGCAAAAGTATGGACTATCAGCAGTAAAATACACCTAAGTATGAAAAATAAAAGAAGTTAATGCAAGGCATGGTTCCTTTCATTCATTAGTGATGCATTAAACTGTAGGGGGTATTTTAATATAGCTGTAACAGGCTGGTTTATACTCTAATAATGCATCAGATTTTATGCTTTGCATGTAAAAGCTTATTCTGCAAAGGAACTTGATGTCAGATAAATGTAATGCAGTAAATGTATAAATTCTAAAAAAAAAAAAAAAAAAAAAAAAAATAGAAAAAAAAAGAAAAGAAAAAAGTTAAACTCCCAGTTCGTCTAACCAGCAGGAAGCTACCCTGTAGTCAAGGTTAAGCATGAATGGATGAATGAATGAAAGAGTGAAAAGGAAAAACATGGATTTTTAAGAATAATACAAAGCCAACACTGTATAGAGCACAAGGTAAAGAATAATTCCCCTATTTACAAATCATTATAGAATTTTGCCAATGCCTCTGAAGTGTTTTTCACCTCATCATGAGAATGCGATATTGATCTAAATAATTAGTCACAGCTGAATAAACCCTCAAGTACAGAGGTACTATCACCAATGGCAATTTGGCAAAATGCATTGAGTAAATGAAAGATGTTTATCTAAATGTAATACTGCACGCTTTATTATACACACGGAGTTGAAACACTGTGACAACACTGGGACAAAAGCAGTGAAATGACAAAGGCGAAGAAAGACAATGGCAGGTAGAACACAAAAGGACGAAGGAATGAAGGCGAAAAAGAGACAAGAAGATCATCATTTCACACCAAGGAGGAAAACAAAGATGACTTTTTTACATCTGACACATTTACTCTCTAATGAGGTGAGTGATAACTCCCTTTGAATTTCCAATGGGCAAAGAGGCACAAAGAAGACTGCTGGGATTTAATGTAAAAATACAATTAGGCATCACCTTTGTGGGAATATTTTGCTGCAGAGCACAGTTTATATTTGACACCAGGCATTTGGTTGGAGTTCTTACCCGGTTCAGTCGATGGACACATTGGATGTTTCTCTGGTTGAACCTTTCAACCTGTCAGCTTTCTCAGTGACTCAGTGTCACTTTTTGTGGAAAAAAGACACTGATTTAAAATGTACTGTATGATGTCAAATATTCATATCTGTCAAAATGAATTCCTTACCACAAATTAAAATGACTTTTTAGAGTTTTAGACAGTTTTTATCTGAAAGCCGTGATATTCTGAACGTAGGGCTTCATGACTGTTCTGGGAAAACAAAAATGTTTCCCTCTGTTTATTGCTCAGTATTTTCAGCACCATGGATAGCTACACCATCTATAATGCCCTGGCTTTGGATGTTAAAATAGCCATTTTCTTATCTTGTATGAGGGGTTCTACTTTCAAGCCAGAGATTACCTAGGAAAAATAAGTGCAATTTTTTTTAAATATTTAAAATGATTTAGGTAATATGAAATGCTATTGATTCCTGTCATTGATAAAGTAATTGATCCATAAATTAGGTTGTTGCCGCAGCAAAAGTACAAAGATACAATCAAGACTACAAACTATAAAACAGGCATGTAGTGAATAAAAAGTAGGTAATAAAAATAATAAAACAAACAAAAAAAACAAACAAACAAAAAAAAAAAAAAACGCCAAAGTCCAGTTTTGCCTCAATTTGAAAGGTCATGACATCATCAGTGAGGCTTTGCACATAATGCTACATAACATTCATTCATGTGCAACATTATGCAAGATTAGCTCATTAGCTAATCGTTAGCCACCAAAGCCACTTGGTTATGGTTAGGGTTAGGGAAAGGATATGGTCAAGGTTAGGAAATGGAGAAAGTCTGTATGTCTGACCCATCCACCACCCCAACCTACCTACTTATGTAATGTTTATCACTCCTTTTATACTACATCGTGTTACTGGGGGTTCTATCAAGTGCCACTGGACTGACGCACCAGCTGCAAGCAAAATTGGGCTTTGGCATATGCACTGCACAAAATTTAAAAGTTGTGAAGTTGTGTTAATTGTTCACAGATTAAGATACCAGGCTAGAAAAATATATTATGTCCTCTATGATGGCAGGCTATTATTCAAGCATCCATAATAACTAGCAGTTAACAACTCAAAGGTTACCACTCAGTGTCACATAGAGGTTGCTTAAAGACTTTTCACAAGTGTTTTTTTTTTTTTTTTTTTTTTTTTTAAGTTTCACTATGCAAAATTGCTGAAGCCTGACCGACGTGAGGACTGTTGAGACTCAGCTGACATAAAAATGTGGAACAAGCATGAAATTAGATAATGCAGGCTGCATGATTATCACTGTTGGTGATTCACTGGTCAAATTTGTGCTTCTTTTATGTTTTTGTCAGTTGTATCTAATTGGTCCAAAGCATAGCAAAGCAGAATTAAGTGTAAGCTTTTTTAATCTTTCTCAAAATTTTTGATGCCAGATAGAGTGTACCACCTACATTTCACATTTTCACTGGGATTGAGCATTCAATTCATCTACCAGTACGACACCCTTCTGGCCCAATTTAATGGCAACATTATTCCACTGTGTGCACCCAAGTCATCTCTCAGGCTACTCCTGTGGGTTATTATCTCTCTTTCATAAGTGGTCCTGTTAAATTGCTCAAGAATACACCTTGCTGCTGATAATTGAGGTCTGTTATGCGGCTCCAAACACATACAGCCAGCGAGTTGACTGTAAATGAAACATCAATTAGAAAATGAGTCCACTGTTGGGTGCGGCAACAACAAAGAACAAGTTATTTAGCTGACTGGAGCTGAGAAAATAATTGTGAGCGTATGTGTACATGCATGTGAGAATGTGTGTGTGTTTGTCTCTCTGTCATATTCTCAGTCTCTGTCTTTCAATCCTCTTCCTTAAAGTTCTTCACATACAAGTGGTATCCTGTCTTTGGATCGCTTATTTGACATCTTATAGCAAGTCTGGAAGAAAGCTCTCTGACAGGAAAGAGAAAGAGTCGACAGATACATTCAGGCAAAGGTGTGTTGACAGCAAAAGCATGGTAAATAAATACCACTTGTCTTTCCTTCTTTTGCACAATTCAGAAGAAGCTGTGCACTTTGGCAACCTTTTCCACAGCAAAGACAATTCAGCGGGGAGCGTTTTAAAGATTTCAAAGTTTAATCGCCTCCATTTTGAAGTTTTTCTTCTTAATTGACACCCTCATCTTCTTAAAACACTACTCCATGATCCCCAAGAGGCCAAGATTAAACAGTGTTTTAGCTGTGACATTTCTTTGAGGAGTTTGACTGCATGCTTAAAAGAAGATAATAGTTTAGAAGTGAGGAAGCAAAAAAGTAACCCGTTGACTTCATCTTCAAACTTGAAAAGCAGTATAGTTCTCCCAATAACTTACGGAAATGACAGAATGTCTATCGTCTTTTTGGGAGGAATTAAAATGTGCTCTCTTGGCGTGATCTCACCTGATTTATCTTTCATGATCCAAGGCTTTTTTTCCAAGACATTGACTGCCACAACCTATTTATGTCAAACCGCTCCATCTGTGACATTTTTAGAGATTTAAGTATTGTAATTTCGCTTAACTTCCATTTGCTGGGCCAGACAGTCACCTTTGCATCCCTAAAGATACACATGGACACACTGGGACACTCGGGTTTGTCTGCTCAGCCAGTGATCCCCCAGACAAATGGAACTGCACTGGTAAGATTAACACCTTGGCACTGCTGTTTGTCTAAAGTGGACAACAATAGCAATAAGGCTACACTTGACCAGACTGAAATTCTTGAAGGTAAAATGATACGAGTTTCCCATTATGAGTAGAGTGACAGTCTAATTTTAAGGGCACAATGGACATTAGAATACTAATCCTATTAGCAGGGAAATGATAAGGGATGAGCTTTAACAGCTCCAGTAGGCTTTGTAAGGCATGATGGCTGACACACAGTCGCACCCAGGTGCTTTTTCTGACCACACATTTGGTTTCCCAAAACTGACTGCAGTAAATCACACACACACACTCTCTCTCACACACACACACACACACACACACACACACACACACACACACACACACGTTGTACTGTACTTGTGAGGACTGTAGCAACTGAAAATATTAAACAAAGTGCTGTGATCATTATGCCAAGTTATGACATTCTTCTTGCCCTTCTGACTTATAACCTTGCCAATAAATATTATTATTGCATCATCGATTACAAGTATATTACACCCATATTATGGCTAAAATGATATCTATATTTGTCCATGTCAATATATCTATAGCTATCTATAGCTAATTACCATAGTCTTGTCATTACACAAATGATTTGCACACCACCTGACAACAGACAACAGCTAACTGTAAAAGAGACTTGGGCTGTAAACACAAGACACCACACAGTATGGAAACAAATCAGCCCTATCTGTTCACTTATACTTAAAGTGACCAGATTTTTGGGAGCAAATCTGGGGACATTTGTGATTGGCTGGCACATATTGAAAAGGGACATTCTCCAGAATGGGACAGGACTGCTTGTCAAAGCCTCTCACAAGCATTTAAAGACACAAGTCTGAAGTCTGAGGTCAGCATCACGGACCTGACTTTTAAATATATCACTGTAATAATTATTAACATAGTTTTCCTCTGAATTAAGAAAATATTATTTTGAGTGGTTATTAATTAATTAATTTATTCATTTATTTATTTATTTATTTGAGTGCTATTTTTCTGCAAATTCTCTTGTTATCTTGGTTAATTTAATTTTATTTATTTATTTATTTATTTTTTGCATTTTTTGCTCATTTTTTGCGTATTTGCTAATCACCTTTTTCCCCATGTTTTTGAACAAAATCAAGTGAACTTGTCTGACGTCCAAAGTCTGCAAACTGACAATCTGTCTTCCAGTTTTGGAGGAACACTTTACACTTTACACTTTCCATTATACAAGATCTTACAGTCATATGCCCTCATTTATATGCAGGACATTCTTGAGATAAAAATTACAAATCACAAGATGTCCTCTGGTAATATCAGTGCTGTCAGACAGGAGGGGATCCAGGGACATTTCAGCTCCACCCAGTGACAAAGCGTCAACTCAGGGGACTGTCCCCTGAAAATGGGGACGTCTGGTCACCCAACTTTTACTTTTAATGTTCCTAAATGGAGCTACACACCATGCCTATCTTCACCAGGTGTCTCTCTTTTACTGCTGTTTTTTTGTTTGTTTGTTTGTTTGTTTGTTTGTTGGACACATAGCCTTGCAGATTCTGCCATGGAGATTTATTTATTAATTTATTTACTTGTTCATAAATCTTGATCATACAATCATCCAGTGCCCAACATCCCAACCTCTGAAGCCAACAAATCCCCCTGTGTGGTCTTGGGGGTGGGGTGGTGGGGGGGTCACTGTGATCCTCCATGATGCTCTCTTTTGATAAATAAAGAAAAAAATACACCTACTGGGTGAAATGCCCTTTCTGTTTAAAAAAAAAAACAGAAGAGGTCAGTCACACACTTGCGAAGGGCTTTCTTGCAGGGAAGTCGTGACAGTCAGTGCTGCATCTCATCAAAGTCTCGCCATTAGTTAAATCTCTGCTGATTAAATGTTGTTAGCGGAGGCCAACTGAGTCTCAGCATCATAATTAAAGAAAAACAGCATGCGTCATTCTGCGCCAACAAATGGTGTCATGTGTTCCTCCGGACCAGCTGGCAGTGTGACTGACACTTAACTTGGTAGGATTTACTGATCCAGGTTTGGGAATCCACAGTTAACTGCCTTGTAATACTAGACTTCTCCCACATTAGACTCAGCCGGGGCAATTTGTGAATACTGACTCAGTCCTGTGTGTTCGGAGGGGCTTCAGTGGATTTACAATTTGGATCTGTCAGTGAGTATCAGACAACAGGCAGTCATTTGCAGCAGTATGAAAAGCACACAGCTTTAGAGGGTTAAATTGTTTACATGCAGGGTTGGTTAGGTTACTTGAAAAATGTATGCCACCATAGTTACCTCATAAAAACCATGTTCAGAAATGTAATATGAGAGATTATTCAAACATGGTAATGTATTTTTCTGTTACTTTCAGATTAATTTGTCCTATCTGAGGGAGAAAAAAGAAGAAGAAAAAAGATAAACAAAACAAACATGTAACAGTTGGTGCCTCTGAGTCACATTTAGAAAAAAAAAAGTAGAACATAAGGGCCTCTGAATTTCTCTTTTTGCTTTTGAAGTATTCCCCAAAAATTCATTTCAGAATGAGACACCATTTGTCAAAAGTGATGCCATGAAAGTAGAGTATGTTAAGTATTATTAAAGTAGTGAGTCATCTTAAGAACTTTGCTATCAAATTAATTCTGTTTTGGGGATATATACGGGGATATATATGTATATATATATATATATATATATATATATATATATATATACACACATATATGAATAATTCACTTCAGGGGGCAAAGATTTCCCAGAATCTCATATTTTAGAATGAAACCCCTCACATGTAGAGGGACATGTTGTCTTGCACTGTCTGTATGTACTGCATGTAAGGTTGTCTTTTCCTCTTTTCCTTGAACCATGTGTGTCAGTGTGCACTTTGCAGTAGAAGTTGTTGGTGTTACCAAAACAAATTCCTGTTGGGTTATTGTACCAGCCAATTCAAATTTCTGATGGAAAAATAAGTGAACAGCTGTTTGTAATATGTGACAGCTACTGCAGTTTTTCTGATCCTTAGGCCTTGGCCCGGACATTAAAGGTACCCAATGTGTTTTGTGACCACTTGAGGCACTATAGTGCACAAACAATGTACCATTATGAAAGTCAGTAACAAAGCAGTGAAAAATGTATGATTTGCCTGTTCAAAAAGTGGCACCACTGTGCAGTCAAAGCCTCTGGCCTTTGCCTTGAATTGGTCAGAATAGAGCACCATATTACCCAAACCGCAAACACGATGTGAAAGCACAACAAACCCCAACTGCTTAGTGGCTGACAGTAGAATCAAAGCTTATAGAGTCGAACCACTAACTGCTGTGGAAAAAAAAAAAAAAAAGTACAGTCTTTTTGCCATCGGGGGCAGTGTTGAGCTCATGCTAAACACAGTAGAATGTATGGAAGTCAATGGGACTAAGTGCTATAAAATGATCACAGCATATGATTCCAAATATTTATGAGTAACTGAAGTGTTACCTTCATTGTTACACAAATATTTATAATGTAAATTATAAGCTGATATGAAAATTGATAGATGTAAAATTAAGGCAATTTCAAAACATTTATACAAGTATTTAGACTTGGCAGTGTTGACTGCACTCAAAAAAAATAATTTATTGGATTTAGTTAGTTAGTAATCAAGTAATGCCAACACTTTTCACCAAACTGAGTTATGTTAGATATAATTTAATAAAATTATTAGATGGCATTAAAATGATTTATTTTATCATTATGTGATCAACTTGGATTTAATCAGCAGGTCAGTGTCCAGTTAACTAAACTGACCATCACCAATTCAACAATACACTATTTCTTTTGCTTTACTTAACTGTACTGATTATTGTCAGCATAAAGATATTTCATTATTTCATATAAATCACTTATTAAAATATAACATAACTGTTGGACATTTGTTACCAATGAAACTATACTTTGTAGTTCCAAGCAACCACTGTATTTTGTTTTACTTAACTGGTTTCCATTGTTATGACACTAAACATTTTATCTGGAATTACTAAAGCTAACAATGTCAGCAATTTCCACTCAGTGTATTTAAGTATATTCAAATCACACTACTTTGATTCTGTGAAAAAGTTTGTTTATTACAGTTAAACACAACTGTAAAACCACAAGAGAAAAAAAAAACACCTTCTTAACCACCATCTGGAAATTTTCACTGATGCACAATTAAAATGAATAAATAAATAAACAGATAAATAAATAGAATAGTATAATTTAGAGAGCTGATTTTCTGGAAAAGTTCAATTGACTGCTACTCATTTGCCTTTGTTTAGCCCAGTGTTAGCGCCCTGCATCGCCCCCTTGAGGTGGCCTTACATATTGTTGGAGGTGGAATGTTTCCCCACAGGACTGTCTCTCTGGTAGAAGACTGTGCTTGTACTGGGCACCACCTCGGTGAGAGTGCGTCTAACTATATGAATGTGACTGAGTTGCTGAAAAAAGGAGCATGCCTGCTCAGTCGACCTCCCCTGGATACATAAAGTTTAAAAAACAAACCCAGAACCTAACCCCAGCTCACTGAGACTAATTATCATAAAGTAAATTTCTTCTCCACATCCTCACTAGCCATCTCATTACTGTACATCAAACCAACATGGGCCTAAGCCAGTTCTTCGACGCTGAACGCCTCCAGCCGGCCATGTTCCTGCCTCGGATTAATGATGTTCTGAGGCCTCAGCCTAGCAGGTGAAAACGTGCTGCTACAATTATTCCGGCATCGAAATAACAGCCCACCAAATGGTGCTGTCAGCCCTCGGGTTTAATTGCCTTGGCACCGGTGCCAACTATAATCACCTGTCACAGCAAACAACGGCTGCATCTGTTTACACGTCTGTCAGAGAGACGTCTTCAGGAGGGGAGACGGCGGCGGCGAAGTGCGCGACCCCGGACACAAAAGGTCACATGTCCCCCTGCTTTGGAAGTCACTCGCTCTGCGGGGCAGAGGGGAAGGCAGGGACTAGGCAGGATTAAAGGAAAATTAAGGGGTTTGGGGAGGGCATTTTAAATGGTCGACTATTCTGTTGCATGTTGCATTGACAATGTGTGAAACAACACTGGCTAGAAGTACAATCACATGGATTTATACTATTACAGTGCAGGCAAAAATAAATGTAAAATCTTTCATACTTAAACAAATTATTTTATTACCTCAGTAAGACTTAACATAGAGCTAACATAATAACAATAACCCTAATCTTGGCCAACACAACACATTGCCAATGCAAAGTGCAGTTTTCATATTTCAAAACCCACGATGTCTGCAAGTGGCAGTACAGCACCTCATAAAACCAGCATCTAACATGAACAAGTTTTATGCATACATTGCATATATTATATGACAGTTACCCAACATGCCAACACAGCAACAAACCACATAGCCCTGCCCCCTACTACCCACAACATCCTTATCCTTCTTGCTGTTACATTGCAATACATTATTATATGTGTTAGGCAAATGAAGAGGTGTGTTTTCATCTAGAAACAGATTAAAGTGGGAGATCAACTTGGAGGATCAGTTTCTCTGAATATCAACACGACTCAATTAAGCCTGTGCCGACAGCGAGACAGGACGCTTTCAGTGCCGCGTTTGACATCTCGGATGTAAGTGCCTCTCTCTGGAGCTTCATATCCCTCTTGCATTCACTGTGCTGTTGTTTTCACTCATTTATGCATCCCGTTGCTTCCACAATGTGTTTCCTGTGAAATGGAGCACACACACAAACACAAACACACACACACACACACACACACACACATAACAACAACAACACTACTCCCCTCAAGATCTGACCCCCTGCTCGTCCACCAGAAGTGGCCTCTGACAGGAGCAGCTGGGCTCCCCCCCACCTCACCAGATTGATGAAATTTTCATAACCGCCTATCCCCAAGTCATAGTTCACCTTCAACATAATTAATGACCAGCTCGAGAGATCCTTGAACAGACAATATGCTCACTATGGGGTGAACTGGAACAAGTTAACAATGGAGCCGAGAGGTTCACACAGGGGTTTACAGTAGACCCTCTCGTTGTTGTAGCGCATAACGCTGCTGCTCCTCGTTTTCGGTTTGTAATAATTTTGTAATAATGTGATGACAGAGAGTAATTAAGGTAATGAAATGATGTCATTTTTTGTGATTTTCATCACCACTGGGCCCTGGAAGCCGACAAAAACGCATGAGTGCATAATTTCAATAACAGTCAGCCATCCTGGAAAAACCTCCTTCTTGAGGATGCATTTCATCTGACAACAACAGCAAATAATATTAATGACTGGAATATACAACATAACATGAAACAGCGATGGGGTGGAAACCTTGTATTCCAAAAATGTCAACTTTTCATAAATTGAGAAACCAGGCTTGTGTTTCTGTTATTTTTTAGGTAGTGGGTTTTGAAAAAATTTGATAGGACCAACAGTAGGAAAATGTTGTCAGTGCATATAGAAGCATCCCTCAACTGAAGTAAAAACATGAAAACCACCAAAATTGGAGTTGTGAGGTTCTCATGTGACAGCAATGATATGGTGGCATAAAGTTGTTGCATGTCACATTATGCAGAGTAAGAAATTTGAGGGCAATACCAAAAGAAATTACACAACAAAATATACATATTATACTCTTGTTACCCTGATTGTCCTCTAAATTTCCCATTAAGTCGCTACATAGGTGAAAAAAAAAAGAACACTTTTCCATACACTACAACAGTGGCTCAGAAATATTATCTGCTGGATGCAGCGCTTCATTGAAGCTACATTTAACTTTTATTGAATGAAACATGCAAACCCAAGATGTGTTTTATGGCTGTGCCATAAAAATAGAAAATATCTAGATGCCTTGTGCATCATTTATACACATTTCCCTGTTATTCCGCAGAACGTATTTGGTATCTTTGGAAACCTTGAGATCTCCAATAGAATATAAAATGAAGCTCTGTGGGTTTGAGCAACGCTCGTTTTCTTTCTCCCTCTTTTTTTTTTTTTAGTGTTAGTGTTCCATGTTCTTCTCTCCACACCATTCTTCCTCCTGGTGTCTGCACACCATCGTCAAGCATCGTCATATCAGTGCTGCATTATGTCATGTTCAGTCATCTGACATAAGCTACACAGGACATAATCCCTCAAAAACATGTTGCCTTACAAACTTGCTTGTCACAGGTATGTCTTTTCATTTAGGGCGTATTTGACAGCATGATCAGCAGTTAATTTCAAGCTAAGTTTGACAGTGTAAAACACTGTATTTTAATCTACAAAAGACAAGATATTAAAAATCTGAAATTTGTGGAAATTTAAATTAGAGGTAGCCTGGACAGAAAACAACAATAAATTGGCAGACAAACAACAGAGAATGGGCTATAACTATAAATCATATCTGTATTATCTTTTAATGATGTAGATCACTTTCTGCTGAAATGCTGTGATAGAGGAGTGTCACTAACAGTTGTGTGTCATTAATTCCTTCAGCAGATGTCAGAACCCTGACAACTGGAGACAACATGTACTTAACCTCACCCCGGCATCAGGCAGACAAGCACACTCGGCAGCAACATTCACATTGACATCGACCTTAACACACTCCCCCTCACTTAAAGAGGTAGGTCAATGGCCATCAGTAATTAGAGCTGGGTCTGCTTCAGCTGCCCACTGTGGTCAAGTGTCTGGGTAGACGGCAAGAAAACAGCACCCCCCGATTAATATCACCGGACATGTTGACGTCACCTCGTGCTGTGTTTATATGGTCGGGTTTCAGAAATTGAATATACGCTGACTAATTGTCACTGCCAGGTAACAGGATGAGTGCATAATAATGTGGCTATGTATATGTAGATATGTGTAAGTCTGTGTTTATGCACATGTGCATAGTATCTACAAGTATGAATGAATGAATGCTAAAAACAGCAAAAAGAATGATGAAACCACAGACCAATAAAACCATTTGGATCATTCAAGTAATCACACCTCTGCTTTAACAATTAACCACAATCTACCATCATACTTCACAGAAACTGTGTCTGTTGTATAAGCTGTGATTGCATGATATCACAGTGTACAGGATTCACTGCCATGGAGAAAACCCACGGAATTTGAAAACTGTTTCTCAGAGGTCCAGGAAAACCCCACATTATATATCCATTTGAGAAAAAAACTCCTTCATCATACAAAATATAGAGAATCCATACAGTAAAAATATTACCATTCTGTGAAGGACGGACCTCAATTTTTTAAAATCTTTTTTGTTTGTTTGTTTGTTTTTAAGAGGATATCATTTCAGAACAAACTTGTCATATCAAAAATGTTTTGGAAAGTGGTATTAAATCTATTTTCTATTTTGCATTTCCTAAATATATAAAGTATGGAACAGTTATTAGCTCTGTCTCACCAACAGAAAAAAAACAACACATCCAAATCCCCTATCAAACAAACAATTAACATAAGCATAAACATATAAAAAATATAACATTTGGACAAAAGTGCTGGTAAATATTGATCTTGTAAATTGGTTTCATTAAACATAGAAAGTAAATATAATACCAAGATAGATTAGTCATGGAGTTTGCTTAGAAGAAACATGAGCAGAGAGCAGAAAGAGTAAAATACCAAGACTCATTCAAAGAAGCGATGGGTGTTAAAAATAAGTTATCCTCTTACTCTTGATGTGATTGTTGACAAATTGCTAAATTCTCATAGTCAGTCATTTTAGACCCAGTTACTATTCCTGGGTGGGAGGTCCAGACTTTAGTTTTGTATTGTAATAGCTCAGTCAGCCATGTCCATAAATCATGTACCTCCCTTTGGCAGTCCACCTACACACACACATACACACAGGGAGGCTTCCATATACTCACATGCACAGACACAAATGTACAAACACACACACACACACACACACACACACAGGGGGGTTTGGCAAACACTCTCCTCACACACTCCTACATAAGCAAAGCAGCCGCTCAATCACTCTGGCGTTTACACTGTAAAAGTGGAGTGAAAAATGACTCTGCCAGCCAAAATCGTCTGCTCTCTCACAGTGACGCCTGAGAGAGGAGTCTTCTAATTGTTCCTGGAGTCTGGAGGGAAGTGTTATTCATTGCCCTAAACAGCAGTGTTTCAGCAGTGCGGCTGAGGTGAAATCAGGAGGATCTCTCCATCATCCTGAACGGTGTGGCCTAGATTCAGAAGAAAAATTTTATATGTGCTTTCTCAGAGGAAGCAGACAAAATAAGGGCACGCCACAGCAAGCCACCTGACCTTAGGGTTTGATCGACATGGGTCTGTGGGGTTTGATATCTTTTGCTGATATTCAGCATCTTTAAATTTTAATGTTCATGCCAAATACTAAAAAGATTCAGGGTTTCCACAGTAATTTTGAATGGTGTCAGGTGGAAGTCTCAAAAAGCATTTGAACCATTATGGGACATGAAAACTCTCTGAAAGTCAGACTCATGAAATTCTTTCACAGTTAGTAGCTGTTTAACACAGGCTGAAACTCTGAGAAAAAATACTAAAAATAAAATAAAAACCAAACAGTTAAACACATAAAATGTGAAACAAACAAACAAACAAAAAAGTCCTTCCAGGTTTGATAGACTTCTGTATATAGCTTTGGATCCTCCATCATATTGGTGGTGAACAACATGGAAGGCTGTTTGGTAAAAGGCCAGTATCCATTGCTTGACAGTGAAATATGATACATATTTCTTTTAAATACAAGTAAATGAGAACAATTACTTTTGTGCAATGCTCTGTCACTCTGTCACAGGTATTTGCGACACCATGACTCTGAAACTGATTGCTGTGGTGACATTTGTGTTTCTATAGGTGGCGCTCTTTTTTATTTCTGTTCATCCATGGCGGCTATCACTGCTATTTTGCTGTTTTTCCAAATAAAGTAATGCTTTAATAGCATTCAAAAAAATCTGTTTAAAACCATGGCAACTATAAAATTTGACATATCAAACATTTTGATGTGATTCACTGTGGAAAAATGTGATTCTTACATGAAAGTTTGGAACTAAAGTGGATGTCATTCTATTCATATGTAGCTCAACCTCCAGTTCTCACTGTATAATCATCTGAACTTTGTGCAGTTAGAATTTGTCATCTAGCCATGGTTACACCTTACTGACCATATTTAAATGCATTTCGGCTCTGACATTTGGTGCTTATTAAGTTGTTGATGCTAACTTTTTAGCTCACGGACTAGTTCATGGACCCAACTTCTGAGGATGCTGAGCACTTGATGAGTAACACAATGCAGAGCAAACATCAAGCTGCAAGCTGACAGTTGTCAAGGAAGTCAGCATGGCTGCTTCTTCTATTACCATTGTAACAGAGATGTTAATGCTTTCCTGTAAAATGTTTTTCTTCCCATCTTCATGATCAGCCAATCAAGTGCCATCATTACACCACAATCTATTGAAGAGCGAGCAGTTCTCCCAGCAGACATGGAGAGCAGTGTGGGAGGGGAACAGGATTCAGCTCGTCTGATGGTGTTAACCAACTGCCATCTAGTGTCACATCAGTGAGACTTCTGGGATTCACTGGTTTGGATAGTGGGGTATTGGAGCAATTACCAGTCAAAGTTCCACTGATAACCCTGTTCAGCTCTGTGCTACTTTATCTAAAGCAAATGAAAAGATTTGCGTATAATCTGGCAAGATGCTCTGCCAAGAACTAGTAAGTGTTCTTTAAAAAATACATGAGAATCCTGACCCAACAGGAAAAACTAGACTTGACCTCAATCAAACCCTGTTTTACCAGTGATACACAAGATCTGTTTCTTTGTTAATGAAAAAGCGGTTTTATTTTGACAAATGATTCACAGCAGTAAATGGAGTACTGCTGGTCTGGAGAATGATATACTGGAGCAAACTTGAAATTCAAAATTTAGGTGTCTAAAATGCATACAGATGGTATGCAGTATTAAATGGAATGACTCTCCCCAGCTCCCTGACAAGAGTGAACTCTTCTGATTTTTGCCCAGCAACAAGACCTGACCCGATGCCCCCAGTGACACTCATATGAATACACTGAATAAAAGCCAAGACAGGAGATGTTTGAGGGGAAATCTCCCTATATTACAATGGGGGAATGAGATGAAGGCAAAAAAAGGCCTTCCATGCTCTTCTGATCATGTGCTTGACAGTTGTGTATGGAGGTGGGCACGGCCTGTTGAACAAAAGGTCGGCAGGCATCATAGAATTCAACGACAGGCTGACTCTGACAGTCCATTGCTGACAGACACGTATTTCGCTCCATTGCCAGCCGGCCGCCAGCGTGCCGAACCGCCCTGACTCGCCTCTGCATCACTGCTTGCTAAAGAGCGGGGGGGAGGGGTCAAAGGTTAGGGCTTGAAGAAGCAGCTGTGATAGGAGACTGTCACGGCCCAGTGATCGTTGTGTAGCAAGCCAGTAGCCTGACATGTAGAGTGAACTCATTCTGTCCAGCGAGCCCACTCATCTCAGGCTACTAAATTAGATCCATTGCCAATTCATGAAAGGCAGACATCTGACAGCATGCTTGTCAAATTCCCCACAATGTATACCCAGTGAGCCATCTTACCACCTCACTCCTCATAAATAGCCTACATGTAAAGTTAGGCCACACAAAGTCTTGAAATTAGACCAGCATCCCCACAGAAAGATGGTCAAGGGTAAAAAAAAAAAAAAAAAAAACATAATGGAAAGCAGTTGTGATAGAACTGACATATAACAGACAAGTGATATGAATGAATGAAAGAATGAATGGAATTATGTAGTGAAAATACGCCAAAGGAACATGCAGTCAGACCTGAGAGCAGATTGAGACAAAGCCAATGTGAGCTTTCTATTTGCTGTTATTGCACACAATAGTATAATTAGGTTTACTGAGTCTACAGTCTGCGATAGTAAAAGAGCAAATACAGCATAGACATATGTGGAATATGTTAAGAATATGTTAAGAATATGTACACAGATAGTACAGGTTATTGTCCCCTGAAAGAGGACTACATATCCCACAATGCATTCAAATGCCGCATGCGCGTCTGACGTAAAAACGCGAAGCGTGTTGTTTTGAATAGCAACCGTCGCTGAGGAAGAAGCGTATCCTGTAAGGTAATGACCGGTAAAATCTATCTAAATAAATAACGTCACAGCGAAGAACAGTTTCCCTGATAGATATGTATACATTTTACTATTAAAGTGCGGTTTGTCTTTTATTGAGCCAGCCCGTTGCAGCGAAAGGGTGTAGAAGTGAGCTAAAGTGAACCGCCGCTAACGGGGAATGTTGGCTAGGCTGCAGTTTTTCAGGATTTGGTGCTGATGGGACAACAAACAACAAGCATAACAGTCACAAGTATTTCAGTAGTTGTCCTGCAGTAACACATAACACATAACGTTTGCTGACGTCCTTGACACATTTGCCGTTGTTCTGTTTTTCATGTATGGAGAGAAAGTCACACAAACAAAATTTAGGCAGTTTAATGTTTCCCTGCATATGGTAGGGTACATATCCACCTTATCAGATAAGATTAAAGACCATTTCCAATCACGAAGAGCCTCTCTTTGATTCGGCATGTATTAAATGCACCAGGCAGCACTTGTTTCAGTAAAAGTCCAACTTTTACAGTTATTTTGCATTATACGTTAACGTTATAGAAATGCTATAAGTGCATATACCGGGTAAAGTTGAAAAACAAAACAAAACAAAACAAAAAAAAAAAACTGCTAGGTTTATGTAAGGTGTTTGGTGTTTGGTCAAGCTACTTGTCTGTGCGTACTAGAGAAAAGGGCTGATATTACTCTGCCTTCACCCACTGACACCCACTGCTGAGTCGAGATGGGTTTCCAAGGAGCGAAACTTGAACCTCAACCTGATTCTTGGTGTCGTTTGCATGTTAGCTGATAACTTTATAGAGTTACATGTCACCCTGTCAAGGTTCATCACGGTTTGTCACTGCATTGCAGTCATGCCAAGCTCTGTGTGGCTGAAGACCTCTGAACTAATTTTCAGGCTGAACTATGTCCACATTTCATGATGAAACTGCAGCTGACGTGCCAGTCAGAGACATCACCCTGAACCTGTCTGAAGTTGCAGCTGGAGCACAAGGTTTGTGATGCCGCCTGCCACAACAACAGGAATAGAGCACAGAGTCTGTATTAGTTATCACTGTAATTCATTTTTAGGATAAACATGACTTGAATCTCTTTTATCATTATTATTATTATTATTATTATTATTATTATTATTTTACAATTTCTGGATTGTATATTGATTAGACTTGAACCCTACTAATTTAAGAATATATATTGTACTTCTTTTTTTAAAGAAATGTTTGCTGTGAGGAATGAAACTTTCATTTGTAAATAGTACAAATGTTAACTTTAGGCTAGAATTGATTATTGAGTCTTTGTGTAGAACAATAGCTTTTAGCATACATTAAAAATTTAAGCAAGATGCAGTTTGGAGCTACATTTTCTTCTTTACAGAGAAAGAGAGACAGCATGAACCTGGGACAAGTAAGGCTGGAGATTCTGAGGACAGTCTTAGCTTTGCGGAAGCAACTTTGCAGTCTCACATCTTCCTCCTTCCTACAATTATTTGGCTTTCATTAAGATTTTTTTTTTTTTTTTTTTTTTTTTTTACAGTTTTTCCATATCTCATTCTATTTTCTTTCCTGGCACCACTCTATTGCTTAATTTTATGGTCACAGGAATGTTGTCAGGGCATGTGTCTTTACTTTTGGATCGTTGTAATTTGGTGATCTCGGAATTGCAGTTTTTCCATCATTGGCTAAAATGCTGTAAAATGCAATAAAAAGTAACAAAGCATTGTGTTTACTGAATGCCCTCTGTTCACAGACTTGTTGGTGGGTCAAAATGCCCGACCCTATCAAGACATCTCACGAGTGTCCAGGGAGGAGCTGGAGGACAGGTTCCTTCGCCTCTATGACGAGACACTGCTCCTTAAACAGCATATCCACAAACAGGACGACAAAATCAAGAAGTGAGATGCCACACTTGAGTTAGACAAAAAACGCATATAGGAATTTTGTTTTTGTGTGCAATCTGATCTGTTGAGGCTGTTGATAGAGAAATTGGTATCTCTGCCTCCTCTATGATGGATTTCTCCCTGTATGATTATTGAGTGTTGGTGAAACATCACAGCCTCACAAAGCGGTACCGTAAAGATCTTCACTCATTATCCTTACATTTTATCATCCATGTCCTGCTAATCTTCCAGGCTGGGCACTAAGCTGATGAGGCTGGTGAAGGACAGGGGTCGTATGGAGCAGTTGGCAGCTGGTGGGGGCTCAGCGTTCCCCAGGGTACGGGATTTGGAGAGGGAAGAGCTAGTCGAGGAGCTCCAGGAGAAGGTTCGAGCGCTGCAGGGCGAGAACGAAGGACTGAAGCAGCGCCTCCTAGTGGCAAAGCAGCAGGTCCTTCAGGTGCAGAGCAGGCGGACCACCCCGTATGGCCACGTCCAGCCACGCATCAACTCGGGAATGAAGAGGCTACGGGATGACACGCCCTCTCCATCTCAGCTACATCCAAAAAGTGTGTTACAGATCATTATCAAAGAAAAAATCATGAGATTAGCTGATTTGCAGTACTATACAAATGGTTCAGTTTTTAGTGGTGTTACATACATTGTAAGTTACTCTGGAAAAGAGCCTCAGTTCAGAGCCTAAGATATTAAAGGGATGGTCCACATCAAAATTTAAGTAATTGTCTGCTTGTCACATCAGTTGAAACACTTGCTTTCATTTTATTTTACATTTAAAAAAACTACTAAATACAAAGTTATTTAGGCCTTGGAGTCCCATCTTAGCCTTCTCCTAAACTACTGAAGTTAACAGGGTCATCTTTTAAAAACCCCAAAACAAGAGCATGCCATTTGGATTCTTCAAACACTTTGTGCAGCATAATCTGTTTTGTAGCTGAGCAATTGTATTGTGGGTCCAAAAATTTAATATATGTGTCATTATCTCCTACATTTCCTTCAGTGACAAGCTGCACTCTTTTGAAAGCCTTATATTCCCATATATTAGTGTTTGTTTACTTAATGATGATCTTGGACCTAAGGTTGTATGTTACTAGTCAACAACCATCAGTGCTCATACCACTGGGAAGTCAAGCTAAGAGAGTTGGGTTGGTTAACAACTAAGTTCATATCCTCATCACACCGTGTAAAAACTGCTTGATTTGTCCTGTGCAGGTGCCAGGAGTGTGGAGGGAGGTGGTAGACCTCCAACAGGACAATTACCACGATACGGACACAGCTTGCTGGAGGATGCAAGGGCAGAGATCCGCAACCTGTAAGTACCTAGAGGAATGATGCATCTTTGCAATGTTGCATCATTTAAAAAAAATACACATATTGGCAGTTCAGTGGGGTTTGAGATATGACCCATCACAACACAGAAATGAGTCCATAGACAAAGAACGAATGTATTATATTAACTAAGCACTGGGTAGCATAATTTTACTATCCCAAACAATGACTATATCATTTGTGGGTAATAACATGTTTTCTTTTGCTTTATTTCAAACTAACTTTGTAAATAAATTACCTAGATCATTACGTACTTGCATATTGCACATGTTAACCAGTGTGCATGTCTTTGTGCAACAGCCATAATGTGATTGAGTCCCAGCAAAGCCAAATAGAGGAGATGGACCAAGCCTCAGAGCTCCTTCGGGACCAACTGAGGAAGAAGGAGACAGAATATGAGGAAAGACTCCTGGAGATCCGACAACAGCAGACCTCCAAACTAAGGTACTTGTGCTAGTTCAGTGGGTTTCTTATCTGTACCCGTGTCTGACTTAGTGAAAGCTGCTTTAGTAGAAACCTACTTTTATGTCTGAAAATGGTCCTAGAAACACAATAAACTTTTTACAAAGTTACAAAATAATTCATCATGAACAAGGTCTTCTGCTGGTTTACCCATCGTGTCTGTTAAGGCAAGAGTAATCTATTGGGGGTTTGGAATTGGAGTTTTTGCAATAAGGGCAAAATTAAAATTGGATCCTGTTGGAGTGCTGATGCCATTGTTCCAAGAGTTGTTTGCTGAGGAGGCAGTTTTTGTATACGTTTAGATTCGACAGCCTTAACATGAGTTATTAGGGTGATCAGCCCTGCTATGACGTGAGCCGCCATCATGAGACCAAAAAGCCAGGCTGAAGACCAAAGTTAGCTCAATAACCCACTAATCTTGCTTTGAGAGACAACCTCCTAAATGCTAGAACTACTGTTGGATTTGTTTGGATCTCTTAAGGTTACCATATACAGGATACAGGTTGTGAACATTGCATAGATATTAGCTATTAGATGACCAAATCCGTTGTAATATTGCACAAAGTCAAAGACACTCTCAACCTAAATTCATTATACCTACATATACATAATCAGTGGCCACTTTATCAGGTCCACCTGGACAATCTAATGCAGTTCAATGCAACAGCCCTGCCATAAATTCTACATTTTTGTTTTTGTCTGTCACTACTTCAAATAAAATGAGTTGATATTATTTATTTATTTACGTTTGTATTTGATTTGTAAAAGTTGTAAATGACCAAAATAAACTAAACTAAACTAAGCTTTTGTGTTGTGATCCCTCCCAGGTCCAATGTTTCTAACAATGTGACGATGATCAAACTGCAGAAGGAGCTGACTGACAGGGCCAACGCCATAACAATACTGGAGGGCAGATTTCTCCAACTGCAAGAGGTGAGATCCAACACTATTCCTTTATAGAATTTCCTCACAAAAATACTAGAGTGAGCTAGGCTTAAATCTGGGCTTGCCAGGCTGACACTTGTCAATCTTGTCTTTCAGAAATTTAACTCATCAATAAAGCAAGAACAACAAGAAGCGTATTACAGCTTTACATAGAGTTTTGTATTTATTCTTGTCAGTCATCATCTGATGCATCTTTGGCTGGCAAGTAAAAGTCTGTCTTCCAGACTTGCATTCATTTGTTTGACTTGTACTCTAGCTGTTAGATGTTACATCAGATGTGTCATGGTGGACACAAGATTGCATATTGAGTGTGTTTTGACCCAGCATAATTATGATGCTATGACAAATAAGAAAATATTTGTTTCAGTTTACATCATATCTGATTCATTACTGATGACCTTTAGATTTATTTAAAATCCCAAAGTTGACATAAAGTTCCCAATGTAGCACAGCTTTGAGCTTTGAATATACAGTGGTGGAAAAAAGTTTTCGGACACCCCATGCATTTGTGAAATATTGCATTAAGAATCACTCTTAGGTCTTCAAGTGCAATTTCTTTTAGAATAGTCACAGCCAAAATACTAAACAAATCCTAAAAAGGCATTAAAAACTTAAAATTGATTGGTTCCATAAAAATATATAAGAAATTTTGAGTATTGGGTCATTTTGGTACCAGTGATGAAGGTCGTTCTTTTTATTAAAAGACACAATTTTTGTTGCCAAGCTTCGTGTCTATATAAAGCCAGCACATTTGAAAGTTCTTCAGACACAAAAATGGCTAAAACAAGGAACCTAACGCAGGAAACACGCCTGAAGAGAAAGATTCTCAGCCAGGAAGGGTACAGCTGCCGCCAGATAGCCAGGAAGTGCAGATGCAGTCGTTCAGCAGTTGGATACACTCTGCAGAAATACAGACGAACCAACAGCTTGGAAGACAAACCAAGATCTGGGCATCCAAAGGGTTTCTTCAGCAAGAAATGACCGCATCCTGATCTGCATGTGCAGGCAAGACCGCCGAATGATATCACAGGAGCTTCAGCAGCAGTGGTCAAACCAAACTGGTGTCCAGTGTTCCACCCGCACTGTACGTGGCCGACTTTTAGATCATGGCTTAAGGTCCTACAAGGCTATCAAGAAGCCCCTGATCAATGAGAGACAGGTTAGCCCGGCGTCGTTGGGCCCAGGCACACAAGAACTGGACAGCCAGGAATTGGAAGAAGATTCTGTGGTCAGATGAGTCCAGTTTCCAGCTTTATCTTCCTCCTACTAATGTGAGGGTACGCAGAAGGCCAGGCGAAGCATTATCTCCAGCATGTACAGTACCTACTGTCATGGTGAACAGCATGGTGGAGGCAGTATCATGGTTTGGGGATCCATGAGTGCTGCTGGTGTTGGTCATCTCACTGTCTGTGATGGCACATTGAACTTTGCCAAGTATTGTACCATTCTTGAAACCCACATGCTCCCTTCTGCGCGTGCACTGTTCCGTCGAGGTAAAAACTGGATGTTTCAACAAGATAATGCCCCTTGACACACATCAAGGCCAGTAGAACTTGGCTGCAGGAGCACAGTATCCAGGTCTTAGAGTGGCCAGCTCAATCCCCGGACATGAGCCCCATTGAAAATCTGTGGTGGATTATCAAAAGATCTGTTTCAAAGCATAAACCAAAGAATTTAGAAGAATTAAAAGCAGTAATTCAAGAAGAATGGGACAAGATTACCCCTCAACAGTGTGAAAGGCTCATGGGGAACATGCCAGCCAGGATTAGAGCTCTACTACGTGCCAATGGCAGGACTACTAAATATTAATTTGATGATGTGATGGTTTATTTATTTTTTATTCAGTTTTGAACACATTCTCTGTTATTTGTTGACTTTGATGCCGACAATGTTGAGAACTGACATATTTAAACTGTCAAGAATTTAGTTTTGTTAGTTTTTCTTGTAAACAATAAACAAAAAAATATAATTTGTATTTGTTTTTATCTGTCTAATGCAGCCACACCTTTTGAATCACAAAAAAGATTTTTCCACAAATATTTCATGATGATATTTGAGATTGTGTAAAATTTTAAGGGTGTCCGACAACTTTTTTCGACCACTGTATGTTGGGTCAGCTGTTCCCCTTTGAATGAATGGCAAAGAGAACTCTGAATTAGCACATCATGCTGGATGTTGCTCATGTTATAAGAAGAATAAAGTGATTTCAGTATTTGAAATGTCCATTTTGGGTTTTCAGAGTCACAACACAATGAAGACCAGCCATGACGCAGCAATGGTGAAGGTGGTCGAGCTCACAGGCCAGCTAAAGGATGAGAGGCTGAAGAGCCTGAATCTGGAGAGGCAGCTACAGAATATGACCCTCTGTGAGAAGAGGACAGAGGAGGTAACTGTTAAACTATGTTGTAAACTTGAAAAACTCGCAATCAGTCGAAAAAGTAGCAGGATTACAATACTGGCTGTGAACTGTTTGGGAGATTATGTGCTGTGCAGAATGCCTGGTCCACAAATCAAGGTGCGTGCAGGGAAAATCTGAAAATTTGTTGAAAACTCTTAAATATATTAAATGATTACTACCACTGACCCATCCTCAATTACACACACACTACATGTTCATCTGTTCTTTACATCTTTTGTGTTGCACAGTTGCAAGACCAGATTAACGATCTGGTGAAGGAGAGGGACCTGTTGAAGGAGAATCATGATAAACTGGTCAGCAGGTGAGCAGCTTTCATCATTTGCTGCCATCGAGCTATTTGGTGTGGAAAAGTCTGGAATTTGAAATTGAAAATATTTAGGAACCCTGTCTGAACCATATCATGTCACCTGTATGTCTGCCTCAAGTTATTGTGATACTTTATATTTTTAGCCTTTGCAGATAGAAAGATAAAGCATTTTCTCATAGTTTTATGAATATTCAAATCAATATTGAAATAACAATATGCCTGGAAAATATTGCAGTATGATACTTTGTCAGTATGGTGAACCCCTACTGCTTGCTTCAGGAAAAGATTAGCAAAAACATGAAGTTTATTCATTTTGTAAATATTAGGCCTTTAACTTTTGAATAAGTGTTATGATATATTTTCTGTTTATTTCCAGTGCCTTTGATGTATCTCAGCAACAAAAATGGCGCATTCAGGAGCAGCAGCTAAAATTACAGATAGCACAGCTAGAGATGGCGCTGAAGGCTGACCTCACTGACAAGAATGAGATCCTGGACAAAATCAAGGCAGAGAGGGGTATGGTTGAGTTCCGCTTTCTTATACTGCTTGTACTGCATTCAAAGCTGATTTCATGAACAGATCTAGAGATATGCTCTGTCAGAGCATGAAGCATACATCGAATTGAAATGTGACAAAAAGTTTCAAAGTGGAAATTGTGATTGAACTGTCTGGTTAAATCATGTTTGTTTTTTCAGATAACAGTGAGAAGTTGGCAGAAGAAAAGAAGCAACTTCAAATTCAAGTGCTGGAGCAGAAGCAACAGCTCGATGAACTAAATGATCGCATGAAGTTCTACACTAAGGTAGTCCACAGAGCTACTGTCCAACAGAAGCTAACTTCAAAATTAAAAATGATTCACTGCTTAACCTGCTAAGTTCATATTTACATTTGAAAATAAACATGTAAGTAACAAGCACAAAAGGCAAACCTATGATTATAACATCCAAAATTTATCAATACATTGCTGATAGGTGGCATTATATCCCAGCCAGGTCAGGGCTAGTGTGGACTTTAGTTCATCTCAAGCATTGCATGTGAAAATCACTACATGTCCAGTGCATTTATGGTCCATACCTATTCACACACTAATGTCTCAATCCCATCATAATCTGTTCTTTAAGGAGAGCGAGGTAGACGTGGCAGAGCTCACCGAGGCGTTGATGTTAATTAAGGTAAACAGAAAAGTCAGCATTCGGTGGCTATAAAGTGTGTGTGCATGCATTCAGGTGGGTTAGCATATGTATTGGTGAAGCATGTTTTTGACCCTGCACTATAAACTAAATGCTCATTTGCAGTGTCTTGGTGATTTAGTGGGCTAATGCATGTCGTACCTTCTCGTGCTTACTCTCCTTCTCTTTGAACAGTGTCTAAATGAAGCAGAAATAAAAAATAATTTTCATGTGATCCTTTATCGATTGCTTTGAGGAAATTTCCTTTGCCCCTCCCAACACGGGTAGGTCAGAAGTCAGGCTCAGGTACTAGTCAGTGTTATTTGCATGTGGTAAAGACCCAAGGAGGCTTCATTTTGATGGGTATTAGTTGACTTGTGGGGACTTGAACTCCATACTCTAACATCCTTCTGTCCATAAAATAAGATATGAGATTCTGTCCTTCACAGGTATGTAAATCCCAGAAGAATGGTGAGCTGGGATTCCTGGAGCAGGTGGAGGAGGAGACGCTCAGGAATACAGAGAGCTCCATCAGGGAGCTACGAGCAGCACATGCTGAGACCATCCAGGAGCTGGAGAAGACCAGAAACATGCTCAGCATTGAGCACAAGATCAACAAAGACTACAAGGTAAAATAAGTTGCATGCATGGCAGGAAACTTACCTTTTTAATTTGCCCATTTAGCTGATGGATTCTAGTGTTCACTTGCTGCTCACAGTAGCTTACAAGTCAAATAGATTTTTAGAACAGAAAATAAATTCCAAATAATAGTTGGTTAATCTGCTAATGTGAGTTTTCAAGCAGACAGATCTACTACTACAGTGAAGATTTACCAGCTCCTACGTGCACAACAATCCACTAAATTAGAGAATGAAATAAAAAATAAAAAAAAACTAGATGGCACTCAGTAGAGCTCATACCTTCACAATGTTTTGCAGCTATCAAAAGTTACACTTAATGGATGTTCAAATGTTAATAACTTTTTCCCTCATAATTAACCTGTTTCACATCAGGAAATGCATACATTTTGATGACGAGAAATGGCACCTGAAATATGCCTGTTCAAATTCTAGCCAATTTTGGTGTTTTAGCTGATTGTTTAAAGCAATGAAATAAGTAATTTTACAAATTTGTTTTGAGACGAGTTCATTATATGTCCTTGGTAAAAGAAAGCGTTATGGAACCTTTTTGTATGTGACCATACCCACAGGACTAATTTTTCATTAATAATGAATTAAATAAAAAAGGTAAAATCCATTAAGATTTAATTATGCATGTTAGAAACTAAAGGCAAGACAATAAAGGTCACAAGTTGGATCAGTCGGTGATCTAACAGGAGTCAAAATGCTGCAATAGGTGTCAGTTTGGCCTGCAGAGGCTGCCCTAGTAGCTTATGTAAATTACAAATACTGCCAGATTCAACTAAATTATAAAAAATATCCCTAAAGATTGGTTTAGGTACCTCCAAATGAGTGTTTGGGGAATGTTAATACATTTAACTCCATTTTTATTTGTGCTTTGTTAGAACAGGAGAAATTAAGCTTTATGGCGTGTTGGTGGTCTGTGTGCAGGACTATAACTACAGTGTCACTTAAATATAAAACTGAAAACTGAATAAGAGTGCCTTCTAAATGTGTAAAATTGAAATGTACATGTAAACATCTAAATGGAATCTTTGTCTACTCTGGATGACAAGGTGGAGCTTGAGGCTGTGTCACGGAAGATGGACTGTGATAAAATCGAGTATGAGCAGAGGTCGGAACGTCAGGCCCAGCTGCTTGACATGAGAGCGGCCAAGATCAAGAAACTGGAAGGTATTTCTCTGAGCTTCCCCTGTCAGACCCTGTAGTTTGTTCACTACGATTCCCAGGGATCTCATATATGAATCCACGGCCTAGAAAAAAGTGCTGAACATGGAATTTCCTTCTCTTGAAAAGTATTGAAATTTCAAAAAAGTATTGAAAGGTACTGAAAAAAAATTGATTCAGTCCTCACAGGCATAACTACACATTTTATGTAATTATACCATACAGAGCAATGTTGCTTACTTAACTGTAATTCTCTTTAACCATGTGTTGAAGACAAGCCAAAACCTTAAAATCAAGTGAAGAAATAAAGTTTTGCGTAAAAGTGGAATTTTAAAAAGTAAAACTGTAGAAACACTGGATCAGGGGTGGAACATGTATTCATGTTATTGTAACTGAGTAAATTTTTGTGAGCTGTTTTTGTGTATTTTCAGTCAGTAATTTTACTTTTTACAGTACTAAATGTACTGAAGTACATTTTTACTGAAGTATTGTACTTTGCTATATTTCAAATCACAGCTATTGCAGAGTACACATTTTCTAAGCACCATCATAAACTCACAATTTGCAGGGCCTTTCACAGTGAACAGTCACTCAGAATAGAAGAGAAGAGGAATCTGTTTTTACTTTGTTGTTGCATTTTTTTGTAATTTTGAAATTTCCAATGAAAAGAAGCTAGTTTGAACTTTGTACTCTTGTCCTCCTATAGTTGCATGGAAAAGATTGCATCTTTCAGCATTATTGTTTCTAAAAACTAGCTCAATAACTTTTACCTGGAGTACATTTTAAATGATCTACTTTTTACTTTTACTCAAGTAGATATTTACAGTACCAGTTCTACTTCTACTTGACTAAAATATCAGGAAAGTAACAACACATCTATTTGAGTAGCAGCTGTCAGTATTCTCTCTACCAGTGCCCTAGATTTCTTGAAGCTAATCTGCTTTGATGCATTACTGTGTGGTGAATGGTTGCTTTGTCAGCTCTTACCTTTAATTATTTATGTGTTTATTTATTTATTTGTTCTGGTCTTCATTAGCTGTGACTTTATTTTTCATGTTTGTCCTCCCTAGCCCAGCTGAGAAATTTAGCCTATGGCACCAAAACCTATGTCTTCAAACCAGACATCACTGACGAGGATGAGGCGGATGAGTTTGATGAAACTGTTCATCTCGAACGTGGAGAGAATCTTCTGGAGCTCCAAATAGTAAATGCCACACTGCCTCCCTCTGCTCTGGAGGCTTTTGGTGACAGTGAACCTGCCACGTTCTGTAGCTACGCCTTCTATGACTTTGAAGTGCACTCCACTCCAGTGGTAACGGGCCACAACCCTAAGTATGGGTTCACATCTCAGTATGTGGTGTGTATGGGCGACTCATTTCTGGAGTATCTTCATAGTTTCTCAGTCACATTAGAGCTGCATCTGGCCATGGGACTGGACTACCGGACAGTAGCAAAGGGACAGCTTCGGCTGCGGCAGCTTCTAGAGCAGGACGGCAAGGTTCATGGTACCGTGCAGCTGGTTGGTGAGTAAGATGAAATAATGAAACATTAACAGGGAATTTGGGTTCTTGGCAAATATCACGATTTGGAGCATTATTAAATTGTGCAAAATATCAGCAACACAACTGAGGCAAAGAAAAAACGAAAATATTTCAAAAATATATCATGGACATACATGGACATATTTTTTGAATATTTTCGTTTAAGTAAGTGGAAATAAATCTGTCAGTGCATATGTTTAATATATCAATAAGGTGAATATGTAAGTATGAAGATATACTGTACATCACATACACAAGATGTACAAAATGTTTCATCATGTAAGTACATGTCTAAGATGCAGTTCTTTTATCAGGTATATCTGATGAAATCCAGTCCTTTGGCTCTGTGGACTACTGGATGAGGTTGAGGATACCCATGAAGGAGACCATCCGTCTGTATAAAGAGAGGGTGAAAGCCATGAGCTACATCGATCCTACGCTGAATGAAAGTGGACAGGTACCCACATATTAGAGTGAGATCCTTCCTTATCATACCACTTTATGTTACATTCAACATTTGTCATTTAACTGATGTTCTTATCTAGAACAAGCAAGTTTGAATAAATGAAGCAATAGATGACATTTAAATTTCCAGGTCGCCAACATATCAAGAAAATTGTAGTAAGGTGCACAAGAATCAAAGCCACAGCAGCCTGACAGTAGATGTGATAAATATTCCTGTAACCTAAGAGTGATATATGCTAATGTACAACCAGATATGATAAACCTAACCTTGTGTGTAGAATGATGCAACCAACTCCATAATATACCTTTCATGTTTGCTCCATGTCATAACTCAGCTGGCACCACCCAGCAGCAGTTGCAATGTACTCTACGTTACTGTGCAATGCTGCCGCAATCTTCCGTCCCGGGACTCCCAGCAGCCTAGTCCATATGTGATCTACAAATTCTTTGACTTTCCTGAACATGACACCGCCACTGTCCAAGACTGCTGTGACCCCCAGTTCCATGACCTCCAGTCCTACTCTGTCCTGATGGACATGGACCTGGACCGTTACCTGAAGTCTGATGCCTTGCAGTTCTATGTGTTTGACTACAAGGACGAGCAGATGGACACATATCTGGGAAAGGCCAGGGTGCCCTTACTGTCACTTGCCCATGACAAGGGCATCACAGGTGAGTGCAGCTGAGATTTGCATTACTTTGCCAGAAATTCAGTGGCAGGGTTGTGGTTGAGTCTGGTTTTAGTCTCAAAACCAGTCAAAGATTCAGATTTCTGTGGCCTCAGGGTGCAGTCACTTATATCCATGAAATCTTTTGCGGGTCATTTCATGCGGTTAGTATAAGAATGTTCTCACTCCTAATGAGTTGCATCACGGTGTGCTTGGAAGAGGACTGAGGCTGGCATTTTTCAGGCATTTTGGTGCGGTTACTTGGCTCCACTCGAGTTTGAATGGCATGCTTCTTACCTACTTAAATGAACTCAATTTGACACTTCAGAGTTAAAACAGACTTGATGTGAGTGCACCCTCAGAATGCTTCTCCAAACTCAAGCATGTTTCACTTGATTTTGGTTTGTTTGTTTGATTAGCAGGTTAGCTGCAAGGCTATCTTATTTGCTGGTGTGTGTGTATCTGTATAACCATCCATCCACTGAGGGATCAGTTAATTACGTAAAAACAAGGTATTTCAAGCAATTGACTGTGGCATTATATTCTACAGTTAATTACGTAATGCTCCTCAGGTGTGTTTGAATTGGCCAATCCCTCTGGACTCTCCACCGGCCATATTGAAGTCACGCTCAAGTGGAAGTTCACTTACATGCCTCCGCCAGGTTCAACCATGGATGTTGAACCAGCCAAGTTTGTCCCCAAAGAGATGCCAGTCAAGGAAACCGATGAACACAAGCAAGAACCTTACGATATGAAAGAGGAGACGGCAACACATGAGGAATTGAAAAACAAAGATGTTAACGAAATATTGAAGGAAGAAAGGGAAGTCACAGAACTTCATCACTCCACCGCCTTCCCTGATGTTGCTGTCTCTAATGTAAGCAGCTCAATTAATGTTGTACTGTTCAACTGTGAGGGTAAGATTAAGGCAACTGTACATAGAGAAGAGGGACAAACTCCTACATAGGTGCACAGACCCATGTACTTTATATTATTTTGGTTTGCTTAAAATTTTTGGCATGTTGATTTAAAAATATCTACTGTTGCACTTTTTTTCCTTTGTGCCTCTATACGCTATCATTGATTTAGTTTCTTATGAAAATGAAAAAACAATGATTAATAACCCCTCATGTCCACTATTCAGAGTGGGAAATTAGCATTACCTACTGCCCAACTTTTGACTGTGCATAGTGAGTTTGTCTACTCCACCAGCCACTTTGGCAAATTTACAGTGATTTTTTGGAGATCCCATTCTTTTCTAGAAATGCTTACAGCATTAGAATCTTTATAGTGGGTTGCCAAGTGGCTTGTGATTTTTAGGATGAACCGACCACTGTAGCACCTGTACAAGGTGAAGTTAGCTTTCTGTCCTGCTACCAGTAGTTTTATATTGATACTGTTCTGCATAGATACTCACTATATCCCATCCATGTGTTCTCCCAATCAGTCACCATTGCCAAAGCCCAGGCTGAAGACACAGATGAAGGAGAGACTGGCTCCCAAAAAAGTCACGTTCCTGGATGTCACAACTACGGATGACAAGGTGAGATTTATCAGAAAAAATGGCGCTAGGTAATGTCCTGGTTTCAGCAGGCAAAGATATGTGCCTGAGCTTGTCCTTCCATATAGGTGAATCCAACGTAGGGCTTTGTCATGGCACACCCTCATATGTTGCCTCAGATGTCAAATCTCACTGTGTTGCAAGTAGAGAAACTGTTTTCCCAGATGATGGTCCAGAAATCTGAGATGGAACAGAACAGAGCTGGGAATCTTTGGCCACCTAACGATTCGATTCGATTACGATTATGAGGGCAACGATGCAATTATAAAGCGATTATCGATGCATCTTGACGCATCTCGATGCATATTTTTGTGATTGTCATTTTTTAAATCATTTTTCAGACAATTTGTTTTTTTACTGTGTGACAACTAAAACAAGGTGTATTTGTAGTGAACTATGATTTAAAAGAATGCTAAATAATGAATTTACTGTTATTTACTGTAATTTCGTGTTGCCAAAATATTTCAGTGTTGTGTGACATAACTCACACACTGTTTGTCTCTTATCCAGGTCTTTTGTCCCTTCCTCTTCATAAAATCCGAAATGTTTCCAAACTCTCCCTTTTAATGCACAGGGTGCCGCTTTGATGTTTCTTTCAGCTTGTTCAGCCATCTTCTAGTGATTGTTTTCTGTTGTGTGCATCTTGTAATTGCCCGGCTGGACGCTGCTCTCTCACACTTAGGTTCCGTGATTTTTTTTCCACGATGTAACTGCCCGGCTAGACGCTGCTCATATACTTCAGTTCTGCAATTTTTAATTATTTTATAAGCATTGATTATTGACATTTATGCATCGATGCCGGCTTGCCCCATGTCCACATCACGATGCATCTAAAAATCGATTTTTTTCTCCCACCTCTGGAACTGAACAAGGTGCTTCATTCAGAATGCAGTCAAGTTTTGGCCATTAAAATATATTAGTTGCCACATATATCACTATAACAAAAGTGGGCAAAGTCATTAAGTCATTAAGCGACTTTTATCTGGATAGGTGTCCTAGGTCAAGGGTATTACTTTGTATCTGAGCCTGGCCACTGACTGACCTGTGGAGAGGAATAAAGTATCACATCATTTTCACATCATTACATGAAGGGACTACATGTTTCTAAATAATGAAATCTTGTGGAACACAGAATTCTTAGTTTTATTAATGTAAATTGTGCATTTTCATAGTGGAAGTCATTGGAACTCATTGTGTACTATGTGGTGAAACATTTGACTAGTGTAATTTAAAAAAAGATAATAAATAAATAAAAAAAAACTGAAGTGGAAACTGAAACGGAAGAAAAGGAAGCCAGCAGCCAGCAGCTATACCAGAAGCCCGGAAAAATTGCCCCTGCCAGTTTTTTTCCCTGGCAAAGTGCAGGCACTTTTTACATTTTGGGAGGTAATTTTGCCTTATTGGTTAAGGTTAGGGTTAGGCATAAGTTCATTATGGCTAACACTGGGGAAAGGCTGTAGATAATGAATGTAAGTAAATTAAAAATCCCCTTGCTTTGCTAGGGAAAAAAACTCTATCGTCACCACACGATAACTGATGGGTTCCAAGATTGTGGTCGCAGTAAATACTTCTTCATCCACTGCCTACTTATTCGTCATCCATAACTGAATACATCCATACACATATATATTAACGTATAAACAAACATGCCGAACCACACGATGCCTGAAATTGGGACTTCTCTATTTTGTGTCCAGTCATTCCAGTTATCTAGCCAAATGCTGCATGTTCGCGAGTGTTTCAACAATGGGAATCAATCAGGGAGTGATCGATTAGAGACATTCATAATTCTTGGCTGGTCCAGCTTTTGTGGGGTGGTAAAAATAACAAATCTTTTTTCTCTTTTCTTTTTTTCAATTTTCCTATGTCAGAATGAGGATAGCAGTTCGCCAACTGCCAGCATGCCTCTACAGAGGCAAGAGACAAAGCTCTCACCTATAGTAAAGGTAAGCTCAGGCTCACTGAGTGTAAGTGAAAATTGCTATACAACCATACGTCCATTTTGGGAGGAAGAAATTAACACCTGATGGTCATTGCTCAAACATTACAGTAATTCAAATTACATTACTCTCAGTAAGGTCATTTAGATTGCTGACAACTTCTAGGGGTTTTATTTTGCAGCCAGCAATAATTATGCTGTTGTGTCTGTTTTCAAATGGTGAATTTTTAATTTTCAGTTGAAATCTCCTCCTCCTGAAAAACCTCCTTTTTCAGTGATATGAATGGTGCTTTGTTTTCTCATTATTACTATTATTGCTTATTTGCACTTGATTCTTACATTGCCAATCATAAACAGGAAGTTGAACTTGAATCTGAAGTGAACAAAAAGAAGTTGAATTGAAATTGTTAAGAGGTGTGTGGAGGAGCTTTCGGGGAGAGGATGGGACAGAAGGGAGAAATGATGTACACTTTGGCTCTGTACTGTTGTTGTACAGTCTAGTTATAGTGCTGTGCAACATTATAAAGGTACCTAAGACAAACACTGTGTTTTTTTTTCCACAGGTTGTTTCAGAAGTAACCCTAACCCCTCCAAACACCACAGAAGAAGAGCCTGAGGAAGATGAGTCTCACTACTCTGAAGGGCAGGTGATCCCAGTGAGCTCTCAGTCCTGCTCTGACGACTCTGAAATTTCTGAGGAAATTATTGAAAAAGGTAAAAAGAAAGTAAAAACATGTTTTTCGTGAAGTGGCTACCTCACTGAAGTTATCTTATCAATTCTTGCTTCATTTTTTCCATTCACTGTTTACAAACCACTTCCATACCCCTTACCCTATACTCTTACACCTCTATTGACATGATAGCAAGTAAGAAGGCACTGAAGTAATTCACTTTAATGATCACAGGTCAACCCAAACATCATCTGTTAAATCCCTAATGGCTTGGTTGGGAAACAAATCCTGTTTTTGAGCTTGTATGCTTTCTTAAAGTGCAAATGGACAATGTTTTTGTTTTCTCTCAGTGCCTCCTCACCAGAACAGACATAAATATTGAATGCTGCTGCCAATAATCCATGTTTGATAGTGTGATGCCCCATATCAATAGCCATAACAATACCAGTTGCTATTGAGGAGATGATCCGTTCAAATCTCTTCACCATTCATTTTCCCCTTATAAAGCATGCTTATTGTTCAGACACTCACTTAAAGTAGAGCTCATTCCCAGTTCCACTTCTGTTTTGCTGCTCTGACTGCTCTACAAAGAGTGACCTTCCCTTTTAGTGCCTGTGATTTATCTCTTTCTCATGTCTTTTTTTCCCTTGTCTTTCTCCACCCTTTCTCCTGCTCTATGTCTGGATCCTTCCAGATGTTGAGGTCCCAGCAGCCGAGGAGGATCAGAGTGAATCGACCCAGTCCGACAGCGATGACTGCATTGTTCCTGGACAGTTGTCTGCAGGGAGAAAGGTCGGTGAATGGAGAGCACAGAGAATCCACTCCTCTGTTTACCTCTTTCAGCACTGGCAAGAACCTTGGAAAGAGGATGTAGTCATTGCACAAGGATGCAATAGATGGAATGTATCAAGGTTATTGGGATTGTTGTGTTGTTATGATGTACACAGCTAGGGCCTCATAGCTGGGGATTACACAGTGGCATGGGAAGGAGGAAGGAGTTGGTCTTCAGCTCTGGAAAACAAAGTTGAACTTAAGTTTTGTTTGTGGTGTGTTTTGTGTGGGTGTAATGTTTTTGTCTAAGTTTAGATCGATTCTACGCACAAGCTGGAAATTGTTTTTGAATACCAGCTTCTATTTGTATCTGCTCAGTCCATTCCCTCCAAGTTACCAGTGTAAATTTCCAAATGAAATCAGTAGAGGTGTAGCCGAGTCATCATTTGCATTGATGCATCATTTTGTAACAATACAACTGCATCAACAGGAAGACGGCAACACCAACCATGTACTGTAAGGTGTATTGTGTCGCTTATCATATTGTAATACAGTGAATCATATCGAATCATACTTTTAAATGAAAGTTATCATTCTTGTATCTTGTCATCACCCATGTATCACATGGGTGATACATGGGTACACCAAGTAGAAGGTTAGGGCTAGTAACAGCATCCTCTTTAAAACATGAGGCAAAGGCTTTTTGGGAAATGTTTTGGGGATATCACAATTAATTGACAACGACCACCTTAAATAGGTTAAACGAATGTTCCAAGTTGTTCTAAATGAATTTTATAAACATGGATCCAACTTGACCTCCCCAGCCCTCAGATCGTGTCCGTGTGGAGATAGTGTCTCTTGGCCTGAGACCTGAGTCACGGGTGGCCCAGGACAGCAGTGTGGTGCGCCTGTTTGTGGAGTACTCCCTCCTGGACCTGCCCACAGAGGAGACCCCCCTGTCCCTGCCAAAGCCACTGCCAGGCAAGAGTATCCACTACAACTACAGCAACGGTAAGGCCTGGCAGTAGGCACTGGTGAGATCATCTGGGTGCAACAGGGTGGTTGAAGCTGACTCCACACTACGGCATGGTCAACACAGATTCTGTCGATTGGGAGGGGTGTTCCCGGTTCAAGGCTGAGCCATACTGAGAATCTGTAGCGTAGCGTAATATGAGGTTCTGACTGAGTCAAGCCGAGCTGCTTGGCAGTGCTCCCATTTAAATCAAATATGTTTGATCTTCATCGGCTTGGCTTAGTGGTCAGCTCCTGTTAAGGAGAATGGTCTTTCACTATAATCCCACCAACATGGAAAGAATAGAGGGTCAAAGTCAGATTTCATATCCCTAAAACGATCAAAACAAAGAAATGTTAAATGAGCTCTACCACAGTCTGGTCCAGATTTAAAACCTCTGGCTTGTGGGAGAAGACAGAAAACTGCTGATGGACTGTACGCATTCTCAGTATCCGCCCTCACAGCTCACAGGTTAGGGTTAGGCCGCTTATTTTGCATCATGAAGTATCCTGTCTAGATATGTGCACAGATATGCGGTTAACCAGTTAGCCAGTCCTATTATGTATTCATTTTAAGGGTGAATGTGTAAAAATGTTAAATAAAGTGAACATGTGAGATTTAAGTGAACAACTGAGGTCAAATGACATTACATCGAGTACGTTGCGTTTTCTGGCCTTCTGCCAAGAAACAGCTTAGACAAAAAGAAGAGAACAAAAAGCTTGTTTTGGGATCATTTTACGAGAAAAGACTGACGCTCGCTGTACACTATGCGACAGAGCTAAAATACAGCGGCAGCACCAGCAACATGTTGCAACACATAAAAACAAGCACCTATTTTTGTTTTTTATGTCGTGAAATTCTGTTTGTATGTATCTTTTACTTTGGTGCGTTTTATTGATATGCAGCACCTATAGCTTGTGTTAGGAAGTTTTTTAAAAAAATGCCCTCCATTTGCAAGACCCCTTGCATGCAGCTTAATATAAAAAGTCATATAAAGTATTTTTAGATCCTATTTGATCTGGGCCTATGTGTGAGATCCACCTGGACGCATTGAGCATTAACTAGCCCAAGCACAAACGAATGCATGGGCTAGCTAATGCTATTTAATATTTATGTTTGCTGTACTGTTTGAATAGCATTTAAGTCTCTTTCCAACTTTGAATTGTATTTGTAAGAAAAGAATTCAACATATCACTGGCTACTATGGCTGAAGTGGTCATCTAAACTGTGAGAATGAGAAAATAAACTGTTGCTTGTTGATGTTTGGAAATGACAGCAGTCAGTGCTGCCATTTCAGTGTGCTTTTCAGTTATTTACATATCCTTCTTGTCAGTGTGCCCATATCAGAAAACCTACTGTATTTATTTTGTATGTGAGATTTGACCCAGCAGCCTGTAACTTTGTTACTCTTTCCCAGTGATTCACGTGGATGTGGAGAACAACCAGGCGAGGCGGGAGCTGCTGAAGGGAGTCCTACAGGGGCACAACCCACAGATGGAAAGGTATGGAAACCTCGAACAAGAAAAGTCCACTCTGCTTATTATTTTCTCTCTGCTGAAACAGACACTAGGAAGGCTGAAAGGGGAGTTGGGGAGGAAGGGGGGAAAAGGTTCTGGGAACTTTGTCCTCCTTCATGACACAGGAATCAGTTAGCATGATTAGTGATAGCCACCATGACTGAACAGATGAATAAAAGTTTATCAACAGAAAACACAAGGAAAAGACATCATGCACTGCAAAAACACAACAGCAGTGACCACATTAGTACTAAAGATGAAGAAAAATGAATGAGCAATCTGCAGATTCCCACTGGATATAAAGGTTATAATAAAAAAAAATCTGACCTGAACCGACTTCATGGTTGTGACTGGGCAGCATCCGGTTTACGGTGGTGAGCGAGCCACCGGAGGAAGAGGAGCAGGAGAGGGAGTGTGAGGATGTGGGTGTGGCCTACCTGAGGATCCCTGACATCCTGGAGAAACAACAAGATGTGATTGAAAGAAGTCTGAATGGTGAGTGCAGACATAGATACACACACATGCACACACAAACATCCAGAAGTTATCATGCTTAAAGCTACAATCTGTAATTATTCTGTAATTACGTGTACAAATGATCATAACAGCTCTGAGGGCAGCTCTTTTAAACATATCTAACTTTATGTGCAAACGTAAGTTGTGTTGCTGTATAAAAATACAGCCTCTAACTTTGTGAAATGAAATATGATTGAGCTTATCATTCAGTATATATTTAGACGTGGACACCAATAGCCGCTAGATGGTACTAAGACATCATAAAATGACATACTATGCCTGTAATTCAGCTCCAGTTATGAGCTTTCTTGAACTCCATGAAAGACGGAAAATGCATGTACAGCTCCTCTCTCCCTGTTTCTTTGTGTCTTCATCTTGCACACACACATACACAAATGCACACTTTTCCATGTTTTCCATTCTTACAGACGTTTAGACCTCAACTTACAGCAAAGGTACAGCACACAGACAGATAACCGTCAGTGCCAAATATGGTCATGTTGATATTCAGTCGTGTGTTCTCTTTCTTCTGCAGTGGTGGATGTAGAGGATACCAGCGTGGTGGTGGGTAGTCTGACTGTGTCTGTAGAGGGACTGGAGGCGATGCAGGCGATCATGGAGGACCCAGACCGAGAGTACACCCCTGTTTCCGCCCTGCAGCTATAGGCCTAATATCAGCATACAGTCAAAATCACTTGTGCATCTCAATTGTCCATGGTGCCATGATAGACTTGTTGTGCTCAAGTAATGGCTAAAGAAATAACAAGTAGGCTAGAGAAAGAGATGCATTATTATGAATCCAGCCAAGGTTCTGGGCAAGATACAAAAAGTTTGATATGCTGGGTTAGGGTTAATATTCGCTTGTGAACCCTTAACCCAGGGCTAACTGTAAGGCCTGGGTTAAGTACAAGTGTGAATCAAGGTTAATTATGCCCTAGGATACAGTTAGCCTAGGGCCAAGGAACTCAAGGGTGAAAAGGGCTAGTTTGTGTTAATAAACTTGGTGCAGAGACATACTGACACTTTGTGTAGTAACACACTTGCATGCTAAAAACACACTAACACACGGCAAAAGGACAACAGGAGTACACTGGGACATACTCCAGACAAATACTGCTAAATTTGGCGGTTTATTGATCAGTCATGCTGGGAGCCTGGCAGCCTTCATTTGTAGGTTCCTCCCTATTTTCTTATTTTGCACAGTGTTGGTATACTGTAGATATCAGCTTTGATATGGGGTATGTCATTCTGTTGATATATTTGGCACAAGAGTACTAAGTATGTAGTATGTTCAGGTATTATCCACTGGTTGAAAATTACCTTTGGTCAAATGCTGGTCAGTTTTGGCTTTAATGTTTATCTACTTCATCAGCCATTTGGCAGGCGAGGGGCCACCATTTGAAGGTTCCATTCTGTCATTGAAACCTGTTTGGTTTAATATGAGGACGTGCCAGCCACTGTGATGCCTTCCCGGAAGAGAATTCTGTAGTGTAATTATTTATTAAGGTAGTTTTGGAAAACAATATGAATTGTAATAAAACATCTTGTTTAATGTGTACTGTACTATTATTATATTCATAAAATTTGAGATTTTTTAAAGTCCTATAGTCAAAAATTGGTAATAGTGAGTTTGTTTATATATTGTATGAAATTAGGTAAATAATATATGTTTTTATACTTGAAAGGAATTATTAAGTTATTTTGCACCGTTCTTTTAAGTTCTGTTTTCAGGCACATGGGAATTGTGAGTGTGGATATAGCTGCTCATGTAGTCTACCAGAGTTTAAGGTTTGAATTTACCACCAGCCAGTTGCTGGTCAGTTTGGCTGTGTTTTTTAAGTTCATCAGCCTTAGAATTTTGGCAGATAACCAGCCATATTTTGGGTTTTGGCATTCAGCAGCTATGGTCACAGGTGAACATAAAAATCAACTCCTACACTGCAAGAAACAGCTGGATTACTCAGCCACACTGTCACCATGTTGATATTGGACAGCACTTTTGAGAAGCCCGTTGCCATACAGAATCGCTGCAACTTGTATGATAGAACGACATTTCAGTTCATGACTGTATTTGTATGTCTGCATTTGTCTGAGTTGAAAGTTACATTTGTGTCACATGGTAGGCTCGATCCTGATTTTTATGAGAGAATCTTTGAAAGTGTGCCTTGAATTTTGTATGTTTGATGTTTTGTATTTTAGTGTAATAATAAAGAGTTTATTGACGATGAACTTAAGTAAACTTACTAAATGTAGGGGTGGAAATCAGTATTGCAAAATATTTTCATGTCACAGCACGTCCAGAGGAACAAGAAATTAATTGAAAACATCTGTTTTCATAGATTGATACACTGAGTCAATATGTACTTAAAAATAATATAAATTGCTTTTTTAAAGTTTCTTTGCGCTTACATTACTGAGCTAATATTATTCCATAGAAGCGGGTACTACGAGGATGCTAACACCACAGGAAAAAATATTAAGTGCCCACAGACTTTAGCATATAAACCCAATACTGAATATCATAGGCAGACTGAGTAAATGTTAGTACAATATAAAGTTAAACTCTTGACGTTGGTAGTACTACCATCAAGTAACTTAGCCTTAGGAGTTCCATCTCTGCCATCTCCTTATACTGAAATTAACAGAACCATCTTTTCACTGCTCCAAAAAAGCAAACAAACTTTTACCAGACAAAATTACACCTGACTTTTTAAAACAGGCTATGTATGATACAAATTTTTATTATTAACCAATCCAGTGTACTCAGCTGTGCCAAGCTATTTGGTTAAGAATTATGTATTGTAAATATACAACATAAAAATATTTTTATTCAGCTGTTGTATCTTCATCATTTGTCTTAAAAGTTGCATCAGTGTCCTGTGTATGTGTTAATATGATCCTCCGTGGTGCTCTAATTTGCTTTCACTGCTCATCATGGTCCGATGCTTCCTGACTCAATGGCCCTGCTCACCCACAAGGATGCTGAGGCCTGCTTGCTCTACACTGTGCTTGACGCAATCCTGTCTGTGCTTATGCAGATGATCCATGTATCTGTGTATCTCTTTACATGAGACGCTACAACAGCGACAAACAGCTGGTAAACTGAAAATCTGTCAGTCATCAACCGAGTGAGAATTATCTCAAGGCAGTTACATGTTATCATAAGATGCTGTACTTTAAATCTCCAATATGATGAATTTTTAGCATTTTTCATATTGAAGGTTTTGTGCACAGGAGTATTACGGTATATATCATTGTGAAGCTCTTCATTTCCAGCTTTATTTGATGCCAAAAATGAAACTGAAGCTATAAAGATGATGAAGGAGGAAATCCAAAAGACTGAAGTCAAAACTGTAAACCTTAGGCAACAAATGGTGTAGAAAGGGCACAGGGAAAAGGTTGCTTTATAACTTATTTAGAATATTAATTCTCTGAATCTCTGTAAAGCTATAGCGGATTCCTATGTAAAAATAAAAAGATGCAAACATTTAGAGTTTTGTTTTTCTTCAAAAACCATAAGTAAAGGACACTTGTACTCCTCTTACACTAAATCTTCAGTATGTGCTCTTTGTTGTACTGCCACGGGTGTGTTTGTTGTTTTATTACCTATCTCCTAGACTTTGCTGCAGGAGTATCCTGATTTCCCCACAGGGATCATGGGAGTTTGATCCTCTGGGTGTGGGCAGCTGGATGTCAGCTCCAGCTGACACAGACAGGACCACTGAAGAAGAGAAGTAGATCAAGAGGGACACTGAGCCAGAGCTGAAGACTGAGCCTGTTTCACTGCTACAGGTAAGGCATTTGGTTTCTGAATATGAACTAGTTCTGCTTTAAGTAACACTTTTGATTGATTGGACTGTTGATCTGAGGCCTCAGAAAAAAAAACATTTGATCACATTACTACAATATAGCATTGGGTGTAAATGGATCCACTCTGATAACTGATAACTCTTATGTCAGAGAAAGAAAGTTACTACAAATTTCACTTAGAACAAGCAGCGCCATGCTTGCACTGTTACAAAACAGGTTTTAGTTAAACATTAGTTTCAAAAAGAAAACTGAATTGAGAGGAAGTATTTTAGAGAAGAATCTCTTCCGCTGTTTATGTAGTGGCATCCTGAATTATTGCTATTATTTGTTTCCACAACACTGGACAACAGGATCCACTGTGTAAAGATATTGCTTGTAATGTGTTATCTGTATTTCAGTTTTTAGGTAATTTTACATAATTGTTAGCAGCAAGGTTTGTGTTTTTTTCTCTGTAGCTGACATATCCATGGCAACATACTAAATGTTCCTGGAGTCTATCAATAGTCCTTCCTCTGGGCCAATACAGCAGGATGGCTGCAGGATTTCAGCTGTTTGTGAAGGCTGGCCATTATAACAAAGCTGTGCCTTTCAGCATCCTCTAATATAAACCACTGTGGAATATATGAATATGAGCCTGAAGAGCCGCACTGTGAGCCCTAAGCGCGCACAATGCCATGGTAAATACATCCTTCAAGAGGATGTATTTTCTGAGAAGTTGCATCGAGATATTTGACCTTCATTTCAGTCAGCTCTGTTGATAGATAATCTAATCCACCTGTTATCGCTAAAAATATTACTGCGCGACCATTTAGGCAGTGCCAGTGCTTTATGTGCTTGTTCAGTATGCGTATTACGCCATCTGCTTCAAAATCTGCACGACCAAATGAATGAATGCACAGCTCTTGCTCAGTACTCTTCTGAAGCACTAAAAACCAATGGAAATATAATTTCCTTGTGTAGAAAAAATAACCCTGAGGTCTTTAAACTTATTGGCTTTTTGTCGGTGGGTTGCTAGAGTATTTCACTGGGAAGCTTTTGGTTCAACTGCAGTGTTTTTGATGGGTTCCCTCATCCTCAAGTATTATCTAATAAAATTTGGAATTCCTGAAGCACTTAAAGGACTATATGAGTGAGTATGAATGTCTGGCCCATTTGCTACAATTTACCTACATTTTACAACAAATCATTTTGCATACCATGCAGGGGTACCAATGACTCCACAGCATATAATCAAAATCCCTTGATTTTTAAATATGAATTTTTGGTTGAAATAGCCACCTTATAATGTTCAGAACTGATAATTGGCTGTGTAAAGTAAACATTTCCCTAGGGATTATTTTCTGGTGGATTTTTTTTCATATATATATATCAAGTCATCAAAACACAACAGTGCTGCTGCTTTCAGGAAAACTGATATGGATGACTTTGTTATGATGATGGAATACTGGTATGAAGAAAGTTTGAATTCTCTTATGTCTTGTTTGCGGGACAGACGACTGTGAGTCCAAAGCAACTTGCTCCGGTAGTCTCTTTCTTCTCTGCCATGTGGACTTTTCTTGGTTATCTCAACACAGATGCTTCCAGAGCCACAAATACTCCTCCGGGTTCTTAGATACTTTGAGCATTTTTGGTCAGCTGTTGAACTCAATAGGCTGGCCTGCGATTGCCAGTTGTCTGGAGCTTTCTCCATTTGTAGATTGTACCTTGCAAAGAGTGCAGTAATGGATTTGATATTGCTTGGAAAGGTCTTTACAGTGTTGCTCTGACTGATCTCACAGAGCTCTTCTAACCTGTTTGGTCAGACTGGACAAAAAATACTATATGCCTGAATTCCAAATTGATACTGTAAGGAAAGAGTGTTATTCCCATATTAGTGTGCAATATTTTACTCCTTAACTAAACCTTCCCTCCAGTACAAACCTTTCCATGGACATTAGTACAGAGTACAGAGAACCAATCTTTACATGTTCAAATAGACTTGAGATGGGGATGGATCTTTACATTTTGTGACAGCCAGTTTGGGCATAATGTTTTCATTGTTTGAAGTGATTACTTCTGGTTTGTTTTTGTCAGCCATATCACCATCTTCCATGATTTGTGGCTGGCAGATGACCTTCCATGGTTCCCACCATCTTCCATCCTTGATCTTATTTTGCTTTGGAATTATACTTAAGCTGTTAAGTTTTATAGTGGATATAGGTAAAGGTTTTATAATAGATGTAGATATTAACGTCTGACATATTGTACAGGGCACAACAATGAACACTGAGAGAGACCTTCTGATCTTTATAAGAAGTGGGCCCTCAAAGTAACTCTCCGCTAGTGCTCTAAGCAATTTACTTAACTCAGGCGATGAAATCAAATACCCAAAAACAGCATCGTTTCAGGGGCGATACATTTTCACAGTGCTGCCTAAGTGGCCTAAGAGTTGAAGGCCTCCAGTATGGCCACCAGAGGGCGTGTTAACCTGAAGCACTCCATTAAGCAACCACACTGGGCCTGGAATTACTTCTCACCAGTGGATCTTTCCCCAACTACTGCCATGTTAACCCCATCTGACCCCCCATTCCCTCGGCGTGCTAGAACATGACTCTAAGTTTAGCAAACATGGGTGTTGTCAAAATCTACAATCTACAAAATCTCAAGATCAGTAAAGAAATTGTAAATAAATATTATGTCAACTAAATTTTGTTGGAGATAGTTGCATGTGACTACAAAATGGTCCTGCATGCTATCCTGTTCCAGCACCACCGGTCACCATGAGCCTGGATGAGGACACGCGCTGGCTGGAGTGGGTAACCAAGCAGTTTGAGAGCATCGCAGGAGAAGACAAAGAGATTGACCTTGAGGAGTTTAAAACAGCTCTCAAGGTCAAAGAGGTGAGCAAGGGAACACAGCTCTTGACAATATGACCATCAGAGAAGACTTGGACACATTAGATGTAACAACAATAATAATAATAATAATACCAGTAACAGTAATAATAATAATAATAATAATAATAAACTTTATTTATGTAGCAACTCTCAAAACACAGTTACAAGTGCTTTACAACAGCAAAATAAAGTCCATACTTATTCCATGAAAGACTCATTCTCAGCAAATTTATGTCACTTTGAAACCCAGCCATAAAGTTAATTCTGCACAGCCATGTCTGTTGAAAATGCTTATTTATTATATTTTACAGATTTAAACCTATGTGCCTATGCATTAGCAACATAATCAGTTGTAAAAATACACACTGTGTCCCTGAATCAACATAACTAATTATTTAGTGATCATTTGAGTTTACCTTTCCTGTAAATAACTCTGATGGATGTCAGCTGGTATAGGATTGATTTTTTTTACCCTGTCACTGATATTTTGCAGTCATGCCATGTTCTTCACTGTGTGTGCTGTGCAGTCTTTCTTTGCTGAGCGCTTCTTTGCGCTGTTTGACTCCGACGGCAGTAGCACCATCAGTCTGGATGAACTGCTCAAGGCTCTGGACCTGCTCATCCATGGCAGCGAGACAGACAAGCTCAAGTTCCTCTTTCAGGTCTATGATGTGGACGGTTAGTGCACTAAAGACACACACACACACACTGCCGCATTCTGGTATAATGTAAAAGGAAGCTTCAAAATTGCTTGCGCTATAAATTAAAGGAAAACTCCCCTCTCAGATGTGGTCAGATATCATCAGTCTGTGATATTCATATATTCCAGCAGTTATTTTATGATGATGGGTTAATATACTTTTGAGGTGTACCTACTTCCGCTCAACCGGCTGTGTCTATTTCTACTTTAGTTAGTGATTCCCACTGTTTTCCAGAATGCTTTTCAACAACAACCTTAGAGAACCAGTATGAACTAGATAATTTTAGGCACAGATTTCCCCCCCTGCTATTTAACTCCATTGTGGTTGTGCAAGAAACACTTCAATGTGACATCACATTGTCGACTTTATGCCAGCTATCCACAGGAACAAGAACAGCACACCGCTGCAGCAGTGTGTCTGCAAGTTCTTATGAAGTCTCATTAAATGTCTTAAATTCAGTTCCATGGTACACCTCACAAAAGAACAGCTAAATCAGAAAAATCCAGAAATTAACTGTAATGCATGGCAGCACACTTCAGGCTTTAAAGGAACACCATGCAAAATTCCACAGGAGTGAGGACCTTTTTTGACTCAATTGAGAAAAAAGGTGGAATAAACTCAAAATTTGAAGTTGAGTCTACACGATTCTCATCATCGGCTTGACTCATCGATAAATTTCAGGTTTAGTTCATGTTTTTTGTCAGCTAAGTCCAAATGGTCCTCACTTCAATCAGTCCTAACTTCTGCACAGTGCACTTTAAAGAGAAACTAAAGCCCAAACCTAAATCTCAGTGAAGCCTGACCTCTAGTGGTGAAAAGGAGGATGGTTGGTCTTTGGTGACAGGTGATACCACTTGTTGTATGCCAAATTGTTTTTGTTTATTTTGTTTATGTATTGTTTTGGCCTTGTTTTGTTGAGGACCATATTGGGAGTATGATTTTATGTGTCATCCTGTGGGATGTACATTTGTACTTTTTTACCCTTTTTGATACAATCTAAGTGCCACCACAAATTTTGGAAGGCTTTTGAGCCACATTAGACCTAGATTAAATTGAATTTTGAATGGAGCGTCATCATAAAAAAGTCAGTTTAATCCAGGACTAGGCTTAATCTGTGTCCAGGAAACTGGTCCTTTAAATCACTCTGCCAGGATGCTGCTAGTTATGGCATACCATTTTTAGAACAAAAGCTGTGACAGAATGGCAATGAATATTACTTCTGAGCATCTGCTCCCTACCAATTTTCTGAACAGAAATTATAGCTTATTTCTTTCTTCAGCCTTTTGGTCTGTTTTGATTTACCAAGTGTATTTAATAGTGGTAAGTACTGCGTCATTAATTGATCTTTTGAGCTTGTGAAACTCCATCGTGGGTTTGATAGATTGGGGTTGTTGTGGCTTGCAGGCAGTGGCTCTATCGATCCAGATGAGCTGCGCACAGTGCTGAAGTCCTGTCTACGTGAGAGCGCCATCTCCCTGCCAGAGGAGAAGCTGGATGACCTGACGATGGCGCTGTTTGAGTCGGCGGATAAGGACAACAGCGGCTCCATCACCTTCGAGGAGCTCAAAGCTGAGCTGGAGACCTTCCCTGAGGTCATGGAGAACCTCACTATCAGGTCTGACTACACTGACAGCCTTAATCCCTACACATTTTTAATGCAACTTTTTGGACATTTTCTCACTGTATCGATGGTAACTTTAATAACCTACAACACAACCAAAAGAACCCAGAGATACAAGTGCACATTAAAGCCCTTTTTTAAGGGTGGATTTTAACTTTAATCACTCCTCAAATAAGAAAACACTTAACATAATTACCGTACCTGTGACTTTCTAAAATATTTTCAGCAGTTTGTTTTCTGAAAATGAAAAGATGCATACTAAAATGAACAGCCCAATAATATAAGGTAAATACTTCCTCTGCCACAGACAGCCAAACACATTGGACACGTCTCATGTTTCCTCTGACTCCTGCTCTCTCTTGCTCTCCCTTGTCCGCCATCAGTGCTGCAAACTGGCTAAAGCCTCCTGACTTGGAGCAGAAGCGACGTCAGGCACCTCGCTACCTGACCCCAGCCTACTGGCACAACAACAGCCGTAAGCTGCTGTTCCTCTGTGTGTACGCCTGCCTCAGCCTCCTGCTTTTCACAGGAGCCATGCTGCAGAACCACCACGGGGGCGCCTGGTACATGGTGGCCAAGGGTTGCGGCCAGTGCCTCAACTTCAACTGCACCTTTGTCATGGTAAGGACCAAGTCAGTGTGTAGACAGAAAACAGAAGATTAGTACAGTTACTTTTAGTGCTGCTGGAAGACGAAAGTTTATCTAACTTATGCATGACTGATATTTTTAAAATGAACATTTAAAAATAAACTTGCATACTCCCTGCAGTACTCCAACGAACCCCTAGGGGTACATGCACCCCTATTTGAGAACCACTGCATTACAGTGCAAATGATCAGTGACAGATTGTGGGACCTTTCACAATGAACACAAAGATGAGAAGAGGAACCTTCTACTTTGTTGGCTCTACTTTCTGACATTTCCAATAAGAGATGCACTGTATGGAAGCTCGGACCATTTAGACTCAACTTGCAAAAATGTGGAAGAAGTGCTGAAAAACAAGAAAAATATCAGTCTCCTGATCTGGCAGTGAGACTCATGTAGTCTATGCTATCAAATTACAGGCTTATTCCATATTTGTTAGTTGAGTCTACAGGGTCCTCACTTCAATCAACCCTCTGCAGTTTTACATAATGCACCTTTAAAAGACTGTAGTTTGAGCCATGTCCTCTCATTCTTTTAAAAAGTGCATGGAAAAGATGACACCTGACACAGTTACTGTTCTGAAAAAGTGACTCAGTAACTTGTACTCCCAGTATATTTTGAATTAGCAACTTTTTACTTTTACTTTTTACTACTACCTCTACTGCTACTGAAGTAAAATATCAGCAAAACAATAATAATAATCTACTTTAGTAGCAATTTGTAATACTCTTTCCTCCGCTGGTTATTTCTGAATAAAGGTCAGCTAATCGTATCACTCTGCACTCTACAAGTCTGGGTGATTTCATTAATTTCATTATCAGATTTGCTTGCACCATATGGCAAAAAGACATTACTGCTTGGCTGCTGCTGACAAACACTCAGTAAATACTCAGTCAACAGAGTTTACCAACATGGAGGATTTTTTTTAAATATTACTTTTAATTCATTTGGACAGCATAAAACATTTGGTTCTAAGCTGAAGAGCAGTCTGAGTGGACTACAGTAGCCATAGATGTTATATTACTTCAAATTAATGTCATGTCAAATAATTCAAGTCTTTGGTAAGTAGCTGTCTAAGAGGTGAGATAATGAGCAGTGAGCCTCATCTTCTCATTGAAGTCCTGGTTCAGTCTTTTGGGGCTTATTTAGTGATAACACAGGCTAAATAAGTGTATTCAACAGTTTTATCCATGTCCATGGATTTGGCTCCATATCATGTTGTGTTTGCGTGTGTGAGTGCAGGTTCTGATGCTGCGTCGCTGCTTAACATGGCTGAGGGCCACGTGGGTGGTGAGGGTCTTACCTCTGGACCAGAACGTCTTACTGCATCAGATAGTGGGCTACGCTATTCTCTGCTACACCGTGCTGCACACCACTGCTCACGTCATCAACTTTGGTACACACAAACACGCTGTTTGTCAAATGTGATTCTTCACAATACAATATACCAATGGCACAATTAACACTTGACGTTAATTTCATATTTTCTCTCTGTGTCCCTCTCTGTTTCGCGGCCTCTCTCCCAGTCAAGCTGTCAGAGCGGACTGACTACAGACTGTGGGAGTACCTGCTGACCACGCGGCCCGGCATTGGCTGGGTGAAGGGCACAGCTTCAGTGACCGGGGTGGTTCTGCAGGTCATGATCTGCCTCATGGTGCTCTGCTCCAGCACGTTTGTACGACGCAGTGGACACTTTGAAGTAGGTGCCAGGGAATTTGTGTGTGTGTGTGTGTGTGTGTGTGTGTGTGTGTGTGTGTGTGTGTGTGTGTCTGTAGATCCATTTTAGTTGGAGACAGATGATCTTCAGGGAGAGATAAAAGCTCTACTGTAGATGCCAAATAGAAGTTCGTCATCTGAAAGCTGGAAACCTTTAAGTAAATTTTGAGATGCAGCTCACTGCATGTCAAGTTCCTCTCGTCATAAATCTGTAAGAAACATTGTTTTTTGTTTGTTTGCTTGTTTGTTTTCAGGCAAATTTCAGATTTGGAAAGTTCAGTGTATATGGATTGAGAACATTACAATTGAAGCATATGATAGCCATTCCCATGTCTATTTCTGTTTTTAAGTTACTAATCTGGGCACAATCATGCCATAGAGATGTAGGATTAATATGAATGAGATTAATAGTTGCTTTTCACCCACTTCCTACCCACAGAGTATTTTTTAGAGATGGAGAAACACGATATGAGCCAGATAATTTTAGATTGATTTATTAATGCAGACTTTGAGAAGGAGCATCTTTCTGTCCTATAACACTAAATGGTTGTGTATATCTGCAGTGGGGTTGATAGGGACAGTGATCGGTGCTAATGCCTCAACGATTACTTGGCCAGTTGTTGACAGTCATGGCTTTCAAAACTTATTTTCCAGCTCATACTGTAATTTTCACAAAATAAAAACAAGGCATAGTTTACAGCTGAATCTTCATGGAGAGAAATGTGAAAAGGTTTGAGAGAAATATTTCTGAATGTCAATGTTAATATAATAAAAAACCATTACATATTAAGAATTCTTGACCACTTTCTAATAATAACTCATTTACTGATTTAAATCAATGTTCCAGATTCTTATGTGGACCGGTTCAAAATGAATACAGAGCTGACTGTAAACATACTGAGATGATAAAATTGCCTGTTGTGTCTGTCCAGGTCTTCTACTGGTCTCATCTGTCCTATGTGTGGGTGTGGTCGCTGCTGGTGGTGCACTGTGCCAACTTCTGGAAGTGGTTTGTGGTGCCAGGGCTCCTCTTCATCCTGGAGAAGATCGTGGGAATTGCCGTCTCTCACATGGGTGGCCTCTACATAGTGGAAGTCAACCTACTGCCATCCAAGGTGCCTAACCCTAACCATTGACTTTCTTCGTTTGTCTCCCACATGATGAAATTTGGGGTGAAAATCTCTGCATCTCTGGTCTGATTTTGATGAAATTTGGATGGATGATGCATCTTTGCACTGTATTACACTGCCATAAATGGATTACTGTGATTGGTCTAATTCGGGGAACTATAATCAAAGGTGACATTCAGCTCAGATGTGATATTTCAGACACGAGATGTACTATTTTGATGGAACTTGCAGGGATTCTGTATTTTGTCAGTGTTGTCCTGTTGTTGAAACAACTACACAGCATCAAAGATGTGAGGCGGCCTAACCAGCCAAGCTGCATTGCAGGCAAATCAGTGATCCTGGTTCAGTGTGTCTGTAAACACTGTCAAAATATTCACTGAGTCATTGTCATTGAGTGGCAAATTTCAAGCTTTAACCTCTGCACAACTGGCCTATGAGGGACGAAAAATGACAAAACAATAAATAAATGAATAAATAAATAAATACGCATATAAATATATAAATGCATAAATAATTAAATTAATAAATATTTCTACATTTATTTATTTATTTATTTCTGTTTTTATTCATGCATTTATTTATTTATTTGTGTATTTATACATTTATGCATGTATTTATTTATTTATTTTTACATTTATTTATTTATTTATTTATTCATTTCTACATTTATTTATTCATTTATTTATTTATATATTTATTTTTACATTTATTTATTTATACTTTTATTTATTTCTACATTTATTCATTTATTTATTCCTTCTTTTGTTTCTACATTTATTTATTTATTTCTACATTTATTTATTTATTTCTACATTTATTTATTTATTTATTCCTACATTTATTTCTGTATTTCTACATTTCCACATTTAAATAAATATATATAAATAAATAAATGTAAAAATAAATATATAAATAAATAAATGAATAAATAAACGTAGAAATGAATAAATAAATAAATAAATAAATGTAAAAATAAATAAATAAATACATGCATAAATGTATAAATACACAAATAAATAAATAAATGCATGAATAAAAACAGAAATAAATAAATAAATAAATGTAGAAATATTTATTAATTTAATTATTTATGCATTTATATATTTATATGCGTATTTATTTATTTATTCATTTATTTATTGTTTTGTCATTTTTCGTCCCTCATACTGGCCTGTTTTTGGTGAAACATGGAATAGTGGTGTCTTGAGTTACTGACAGGCCTACGGGGTGTCATGTTTTGTATAATTTCTACTTGAAATGGATTCAAAGACTTCAGAGAATTGGAACTGCACTGTGGTTTCAATTCATGCCAGCTGTTATGTGGCTAATTAATAACAGCATAATGTTACTTCACTCCCAGACTGTTTGTTTTCAGTGCCTGAGCTCTGGGAGTGTCTGGTTTGATTTATTTGACATAGCATTTGACTGTTTTTGTTTGTTTGTAGGTGACTCATCTGGTGATCAAGCGCCCCCAGTTTTTCCATTTTAAACCTGGAGACTATATCTATATCAATATCCCAGATATAGCCAAGTATGAGTGGCATCCCTTCACCATCAGCAGCGCCCCGGAACAGTCAGGTACATGTCTCTTAGAGATATATGAGGCCATTTTTGCCTAAATGCATATTACTAAATACCACATTAGTGCTTTCTAAGAAACTGGACCCAAATATTACTCTAGCTGCAAGCCTGAAGCCTCAGCAGCCTCGAGTTTATTTTGGTCAGGACCTTCAAAGTCCTCATGCCTTTCTTAAAGTGGTAAGTTCAGTTGAAAATTTTTCTTAAACAATGCAGAAATATAAAACACTTCGTGTGCACCAGCTCATTCCAGGGAAAAAAACCTACCAGATGTTGTGTGTTTAGAAAAGCAAATGCAGCATTTTTTATGAACTGGCTGAGTGAGTCACTCTTGTGTTACCAATTAGAGGTCTGCACAGGACAGGTCTACCTGCAGGACCTGCAGAGGATATGTGAAGCATGGGTATTTTATTGACTGCTGGTGGGCATGCATGGGCACGTTGTAATACATGCCTTTTTTATTTTTTTAGCTAGATAACTAAATAGCTAGATAGATAACCCATTAAATCACCCTGCTGCATTTCAACAAAGCTGAATAATGTACAATAATAACACTTCCACTGTACTTGTGTTGTCACTGTGACCAGGATAAAGTATCCTGCAGGAATAACATGGATCATAATGATATGGCTGCTGAAGCTGCCAATAGATAATATTTATGCACTGATATTCAATGCCCTGAAAAAAGTTTCCATTATCTGGCCAAAGAAATGACAAGAATATACTTATTTCCCCCAGAGTTGTATTCCTGCTTGGGTGGAAAAGCCTCTGAGACAAAATTTAGATGGGACAGTAAAACTTTCCGTTTTGACTGTTTTTCTGGAGCCGTGGTCAGGGAGAAGCCTCCACCATATCGGTGGTGGATGAGATGTCTGGTCCTTATCCATTATTTAATGAAATGGCAATACCAGTCTAACCATATTTCAAAATAGCCACGTATGGGACAGTAGCCACACTGTTGTGCCTTTCCCTTCCAGACACCCTGTGGTTGCATATCCGCTCCATGGGCCAGTGGACCAACCGCCTGTTTGAGTATTTCAGACAGCCAGAGAGCCCGGCAGTCAGCCCGAAGAGACTGGCCACCAGCCTCAGGAACCGCAGGCAACTGAACAAGGCCCAGGTTGAAACACACAAACACACACTTTTTCTGTGTTTCCTTTGTGTTTTATCTTTGTATTACGTGATATTACCTCACTATGTGTCATTCTTCCAGTTAAAATGTTCTCTACTCTCTGATTTTGTGATGTTTTTTGGAAGGAGGAGTTGTTTAGGTCCACAAACTATAATGGGACAGTGGCTTCCAATGAGGATGATGCCATTGAGCTGACCATGTATCGCCAGAATGGCTCCCGACCTGGTCCAGTACCGGTCCCAGGACCTCAAGGACAAATGGAGCTCCTCCCAGATCAGCTGGGGCAAGCAGAGAGAGGAGAGGGTGCTCCAAACAGAGAGGTAAGCTCTAGGCCAAACAAAGATTTTGGTGCGATAAATATTGAGTAAATATGAATGTTTTGCTAAGCTTCAATGTGTCACCACCCACCTACACCTTATCAGGTATAGTCAGTAAGTTTAAACCAGGAAAAAATTGAAACATTTTGCTAGTAGATGAGAGATTTCAGAAGAATTTTCTGAATGGCCTCAAAACCAGGTGAAAATCAAGGTAAATCACAACAAGAACCGCCAGGGTTGTGCTTGCTAGACACCCATCCCAAACAATGTGTAGTTGCCACCACTAGGAGGCTCCAGTTGGTTCATCCCTAGCAATGTTTAATTTTGCCACCAGGAGGCGCCACAATCCTGTATCTGAAAAGCCAGTCAGTAAGTCAGTGAGTGACATACAAGCATTTAGGCCTTTCCCATTCCCCCCTTTCATTCTGAAGTGAGCGAATACATTGTATTTAAGTCATTTCCAGCAGTGGTTATAGTTATTACAACTCTTATCAAAACATCAAATCAGGCCTGGAAGTCAGGTCTGTTTTAAAATTTAATTTCTGAAAATTACTTACCAGTTTCCTTCCTAAATTACAGATTTCCGCCAAAATGGGTGAGAACACTAGGTACTGCAATATTAAGGTGAGAAATATCACCTTTACCTGCAAATTCAGCTAATGTAACCCAGCAAATGTATGCAAATGCTATACATTTAAATTTGGTATAAATGTAGTAGCACAGGATTCAATTGTATTGTCGGGGATGTTTTTTTAAAGCCAGTAATTAGATGTTAGTGTGTATATGTACTCTGTGTGTCAGTGTTATGTAGATGGACCCTATGGGACTCCAACAAGACAGATCTTTGCCTCTGAGCACGCTGTCCTGATTGGGGCAGGCATCGGGATAACACCTTTTGCGTCCATCCTTCAAAGCATTATGTACCGGTGAGATTCCAGCTGTAAAATACAGACACTTGCCTTTTGTTGCTTATTTTTCTTTTATTCATCTGTCTGTTATCATATCATTAGTCCTGGTTAAAATCGCAGCTGTAGGTCAAGCTGAGCAGCTAAGAGTTGTTTCTCCCTAGCAAATTCCTCTAGCTCCTCTTGCATGACTAGAAGGACTACATCTTACAACGTCCTTGGAAGGAGCTGGTAAGGTCCATTTAGGAGGACTGAGATGTCTGTTCCATAGAACTTGAATTGGAGTAGAACGAACTGTCCTATTCAAATCAACATAGCAGGTAGTCAGAGCGGCAGCCATTTTTATGTGCATCGTTGCTATAGAGAACTGTTGTGGCCATTGCACCAGGCTAACCCCCACATTCCAGTTGCTGGTAACTATTTACGCTTATTTACCACTTTTAGCATGCAGCCACAACACAACACATCTTCTCAGTTCTCAAGAGAGTGTGACACACTTTACTGCATTGTACATGTGTTGCCACTGTAGCAATTATCCACGAATGCCAGTTTACCCTGGACTAGCTCAATGACCAAAGCAAACTTTTATATGACCGTTGTGCTCTATTCAGTTTCTGTGGCAGGTTGCCATGCACTGCAACATGGTTGCTTATGAAAGAAGAAAAAAAAACTTCACTTGCTGAGCATGACCAATTTTTCCACATTTTTATTGATCATCAAGAAAAGGATTACACACCACAAGTTTGCTAAGTGTCATGGCATCTACCTAAGTTTGTCCAAGGATGCCACCTGCCTTCATTTGGAGATTCATCAGGCATGACCAACTTGGAAACTCTGGGACAGACACAGGCATATTGGAAGATGTAGTCCCTCCACCTCCTCCTCCTAGGCATGATAAGAGATGTTGTCTTCTCTGCGTGTCCTGTATTGATTGAGTCCTGTATACTGTACCTCCAAATGGTGCAGCTGCCTGCACCTGCTCCACTAGCTCCCTTCAGTGTGGAGGAGCAGCAGTTCTTGCAACCTTTTGGTGGTGGTGGGCTTTGGAGCCTCACACTCCCAGTAGGGACACTCAAGACAAACTGGTCTCAGGTGAGCAGACAAACAAATAAAACAGAAATGTCAGTGTAACAAGACTGAGGGTCATGATAGACAGATATTCTGGGACCATGTGGTCAATTCAAAAAAGTTAGTTATCTCTTAAACAAAACCAAAACAGTCTGCCAGTTGCTCATAGTCCAAAGATGCAAGGATGTGTGGGTTCCTGGCAAAGGATAGGGGTGAACAAGATATTTGTATGTTGAAAGAGGCAAAAGAATGAATGATTTCTTCAAACCAATGTATGTATGAAACAAATTTTACATTCTACATATTTCCAATGTGTTGTTGTGTTCTCTTATATAGGTACCGCAGGAGGAAGCAGAACTGTCCCAACTGCAACTACTCCTGGTGTGAAAACATCAAAGACAGTGAGATGAAATTACGGAAAGTGAGGAAATATACTTTATGTTGTAAATTAGGAATGAGAAAGTAAACAAAATTAGGGGCATCCTGGTGGTGCAGTTGGTGAAGGTGTATACCATGAAAATGGGAAGCCCTGGGCTTGAATTTGGCATGGCATCTTTGCTACTGAAATGAACATTGTCTGTTTTGGACCTGCAGGTTGACTTCATCTGGATCAACAGGGACCAAAAGTCCTTTGAATGGTTTGTCAGTTTACTGACCAAACTGGAGATGGACCAGGCTGATGAGGAGCCAGAGGGTGAGAAAGAGACATTGAAAATGATCTCATGAGAAACAGCCAAGGAAGAGACATAAAGATAGAGAGAGAGACAGAGAGATATGGTCACTGGAAGCAAAATATATTTATAAGAGAGATGAACAGACAGAACCTTTATTGGCTCTTTTTAGTTTCCTCATATTTGGTTGATGTTTCTTAGGCCGCTTCCTGGAGATGCACATGTACATGACATCAGCACTCAGTAAGAACGATATGAAGGCCATTGGCCTGCAGATGGCACTGGACCTTCTGGCCAAGAAGGAGAAGAGAGACTCCATAACTGGGCTGAGGACCCGAACCCAACCTGGACGACCTGAATGGGGCAAGGTGAGGAAGCCCTTTGAGGTTGTGATAGGCGCACAAGGCTTTTATAATGTATTGATAGCATTGTAATCAAACTTGAAGGGATGATGCATCTTGGTAATGTGTTCCAGCTTTTTAAAAATCCCACTAATTTTAATGCCTACTGAGGGCAGTATGATTAAAGGTCAGGAATTTATACTTAAACCTAATAAATCATCCTCTGCCAGTGTGGTTTTGTTAAAAGTTGGAGAGATGGTGCATCTTTGCAACAATATCTAGTAGCGGATCTCCAGCTATGCCTGCCTCCAGAAACACCTGGAGTTTAGTGTAGTAAAGGATAGCGTTAGGCTGAGGGGAGCATTCCCAGAGGTGGAAGGTGCTGGAGCCACACATCTGTGAGTTTGACACATCATCATCTTTGCAGCATGTTTAAAATCATCATCTTCATTGACCTGATGAGGGCATTATGGTTAATGTTCAAAATGTCTAATTTTGAAATTCTAACAACACTGGGAGTCCAGTTGACACAAACACAGTCGTCTTAATGTATTACACCAGCTGGCCCAATGGGAATGTTATAATTAAACTAAAAAACAGTATCTTGCAAATTCATGCAGTTTGGTACTGTGCTTTGGCATTTGAAAAATGGCACCCCACTCTAATGAAAGATCAGAATTTCAAATTTTAAAGGTACATTATTGGTTTGATTTTGATGAACTTTGATGGCATGCTGCATGTTGTTACTGACTGGGATAAGGGGCACCTGCATCACTTGAGGGAATCAATTTTGTTAAATGATCACATCTTAATCATAATGTAATTGAATTCATTCTTGAGTTGTTTTTTTTTTTTGTTTGTTTTTTTTAATTAAATAGTTCCCCTCGCAATTAGTAGAAGTAAGAAATCATCAATACATTTTTCTTTTTTTTTCAAGTGGCTGTAACATGTACAGGAGCTAGGGTACAAAAAATAATCAGTTGTTCATTAGCTCATCTCAGCAACGCACATATAGGAACTTGACTGCCTGATGGCATTTATAGGCATGAGTTATTTAGTGCTTTACTTATAGTATACAAGTATATTTCTGTGGTAAAATGTCTTCCCCGTCAGGTGTTCCAGAAAGTGTCTGAGGAGAAGAAAGGAAAGGTCCATGTGTTTTACTGTGGCTCTCCTGCTCTGGCTAAAGTCATCAAAGCCCAGTGTGAGCATTTCGGCTTCAACTTCTACAAGGAGAACTTCTGAAATGGTTACCTGCAGTTCCAGCACACATCTCCTGCCACTTTGTTGTGTGTGTGTGTGTGTGTGTGTGTGTGTGTGTGTGTGTGTGTGTGTGTGTGTGTGTGTGTGTGTGTGTGTGTGTGTGTGTAAATAAGGACTGCCTTTGGTTTGTACACTGTCTTTCTCCCTACTGCTCCACACAGAACCAACTGTGATCTGTCTCTGCCTCGTTTCCTCACCTTGGTTTATTGGACAGTAGGAAATGCTGATCCATTGTTGATAGATGTTACAACATATGCATTGGTGTGGTGGTTAATGGTGGTAGATCATAAATAATGTAGCTGTGTAGATCCTATGATTGTTAATTGGTGGATTACTGTAGCAAATAAGTAAAGTAATAAATTTACAAATTTATTTTGTGATGAAGAGATGTAAATATTTTTTGGTGGAACCACTTTTCTTTGACTTGCTTCATTTACTTCTACTTCATGCAAAATTGAACTTTGGTGGAGTTTGGGTTTGTAAAAGTTACCTGGATGTTATTTGAATCCACATGGTGGTGAAATATTAGAGATTATACCAATATAATAAACCATTCAATTCAACTCAATTCAATGTCTTTATTGTCATTGCAGAGTGTACAATGAAATTAGTTTCTCCAGTGGATCACATAAAAATTTTTGTTTTGGCACCCATTTTTTGAGGAAAATTACCAGCTCTTTCTTATTTCCTTACATGAATTGGAAATTAGATCCGGCAGCAAATTATCTGGATATTTCACCATGATATGGAATCATATAACGCCAGGTAACTATACAACCCAACACTCTACCCAAGTTACATTTTGCTTAAATAAGTATTTTTGTTTGTTTCCCAGAATGCCTTTCATCATCATTTCATATACATATAGCTGTATTGCATCATACCAGCCAACAAAAAGTAAGAGGGGAGAGAGAACAATTCTTTGCTTTTGCCTGGTTGTTCAAAGTACAAGAGAACATTTGAAAACCAAGTTGTACCATACACAAAGATGGACACTGTAGCTGCATACTGTTACATGAGTAACTGCTATCTCTGACTCTCCTACAAATTTCTTACTTTATGAAACACCAGCATGTTTCTCTCGTTAATATTTTATAGTTTTCGGCTACAGCGTGGAGATCAGTAAAACTAGCTCATCACAGAGTGTGACCTGACAGTTACAGGCAAATTAATTCAACACAGGCTGACATTTTAATTCCTTCACTTTCAGCTACTGTACATATATAAATATATATATATATATATATATATATATATATATATATATATATATATATACATATATTAAAAAAGAATAATGTTGTAATAATGTAATCCTAATAAACTGGTAACTCTGGCTCTGGCTTTATATTTGTGAGACAGCAAATGCAAGATGAAAATACAAAGAGTATTTCCCTCCTGTTAGAGCTTCTGGCTCATTGAGTTCTTGTAATCGGGAATTCGGGATACATGTTCCCCTGATCCTCCTCTTTACAGTGGACCCATCGGCATCACTGTAGGACAGACTCAGAGGAAGTGACCCTCTTCCATAAGCAGCCAGCACAGTCACAACTGAAAGCTTGTTATATTTGATGCTTCCACAAAGATTCAATGCATATTGATGTGCTCCCTTCTCCTCCCTGACATTGTTGGCTTTACTGAAGAGAATCAAGATACTGGAGGTAGTTTTTCCATTGCCCTTGCAAGAAACTCTGAGAGATTCAGCAGTGTCTGCACTGCAAGAACAAAACCCTCTCCCTCTTTTGTGCCATAAAACAGTCCATCAGATTTACCTCCCTACCAACAGCACATGGCACATAATGAAAAATGCATTACGCCGGCCATGGCTGCCAATCTTGTCTTTGATGGTCTTGTTTGTTCACAGTAATTTTTTCAAAATGGATATAAAGTCTTACAGCAGATATATTTATCTTCAACTCCACTGGGCAGGGTTCAAATCCCAAATCACGAATAGATTTCTGCACTAGGTGAAGTTGCACATTCAGATCATGGTTTTCTTATATAACCACAACCAAAACCATCATAAACTAACCTCAGCCAAAGTTATTATTCACTAAATGAACAGTCAGCTGTAACTTTTTCATATGCTGAAGAGAAACAGCCTTTTAGCCACTGTTTTCCAGTTTTCAAGTGAACGAGTCAAGAACAGCCTTGCACCAGTGTATTAATCTTGTTTGCTCTCTCAGCCCTGATGCTTCCTCCACAGCAGCGCACTGGCCTCCCCTGCGAGAGCGTGTTCAATTGTCTGTAACAGACTATGCACTGAAAGACCAGTCCAGCTTGTTGGTGTCAACATCCAGCTACATAGTAGGATTGAATTATCAGGTTACCAGCTCCTTCATCTGACATTAAGCTGCATATGGTTCTCCTCATGCCACTTAATCCCCACCAAACTGCAGGCTTTTAGGCTTTTGGATGAAAAGCATAAAAAATATAGTATCATCAGTTAAATTACACTAAGTGATCAATACATTATTTGCATTCTGTGGTTAATTTTGACTGTCAAAATGCTGATATTTTCTTTTACCTATACAATCCCCCAACAACTAAAACAGAATCACACCCCAGGTGTCCATGAAAAATGTACCAGTATAAAATCATAAATTTTGATTGTGTATATTGTGTCATAATAAATTACTGGCTGTGTTTGAGTCTAACATAATTTGATACATCTTGTGAAACTGAGCAATAAGCAATGTCACAAAAGCATAATAACAGCAATCATAATCAAATTCACAATCCAAATATGTTCCCTTTTTTGACTTATAAAAATCTGTTTTTTATTGATTAAACTGAATAGCTTCTTCATGTTTAGAATAAAGTTCACCGGTCTCATACAATCAGGCTAATTTATCCATTTATTCATTCATTTATTCATTCATTACTACAATTGGAGAGTGGTGATTGATTTTGGCATATTTGAGAGCATTTCCGGTAGGATTATCTTATTTCTACTGGATTATTTCTGTTAAAGTTAGTATTTGGTGCTCCCCTCTCCACAGGTAGATGCAGAGAGCTCTGGGTTCGATTACTTGTAAACGGCGCTCTGCTTATAATCCTGTGTGCGGTGCTAGCTAGCGGCTAGCTAGTTACGCAGTAGCAGTTTCGCGTCGGGCAGCTAGTAAAACATTGGATAAATGCCTTAGGAAACATTTTCTCGCCTTCTTCACATGGAATGAATGTTGTCCATTAATTTCCGTGGACGTTTGTAGTTAGAAGTAATTGTGAATTCACCGATGTTCACGCCAGACACATTATTTTCAGCAGCTCCATTTCCCGTTTTGAGCAAGCCAGCTAACGAGCTAGCGCAGTTATAGTCAACTGAAGATGGCCTGTTAGCTTACGCCTAGGATGGCAAATTGGAAGAGAGATTCGAGCAAGGAAGGTAGGCCATGAAATTCGGTGTGATTGGTATTTTTTACACCACAGCGACTGGAAACATACGTTGTCGACTTAACTTTAGTGTAACCTAATGTGGGGGTTGTTAAAATCCAGGATACATTTATATTCTACATTATATTTCTGTTTGTTAGCCAGTAAGCTAACGTTACATCGGGAATGGGCTCCTCTCCCATAGCTCTTTGGTTGGATAGCAACTAGCTGGTTAATAAGGCTAGCTACCCTTAATACTGCCTAAATCAAGTTTTTGACGAGGTTAGTCGTTGTTCACCAAAGCTTACCAGGGAGTAGCTTACCAAGTAATTATTGTCACACAGCTAGTAAACAACTGCTGTTGGTCAGTTAGTGTTTGCTATCTATGAAAGTCGTCAAGGCAAGCTAGCTGAATGTGTTTTATTTTGGTGTGTATTGTTTTGGCTTTGAAATGGATTAGACATCTGTTTTGATAAAATGGAAATGGTAGTTGGTCAGTAAGTCTATGTATGTAGCAACAACCAGTAGAGATGGCATGCATTTTGTTAATTGAGTAATCTAGTCATTGATTTGGCAATGCTCAAATGTAGACTGTTAGTAGTACTGCTCCTACTACTCACATTAGATATAAGGGTATAAGGAATTGTTTTAGGGGATATGACTGTCAAGATGCTATTCAAGATTTTACATTTCAGCGTTAGAGATATTAAAATATCACGTCTACCTTTACTCTGTCAGTGTTCATCACAGAGAATCACCCTGGCTATGGAGAGAGCATTTGCAGTCATCTTTAAATGGTATTGCTGTGAGCTGCTGAGTATCTGAATGGACTGTCTGCTGTTTTCATGGGGGGTCATTGGTTGCTCTCGCAGTGATGCATTTCAAATTTATAGACACATAATCCTTTGGGCCAGTTGATGTATTCTGAAGTGATGAATTGATAATTTGATTCAATTAAGCTGCATCCTTCTCGGTTTTAATATAAACTCTTTGAAATCAGCAGTCTCATGAAAGCCTTGTGATTTGTGTTTTGTAAACTTTTGTGTATCCTGGGAAAGTTGCCTTAGCTTCAGGCAGTCTCTCCACTCCACCCTGCTTCACATGCACACAGATCCACACATGCATATTGGGAGCTGCCCGGTACAACCACAGGCTTTTGCTGCTAGCCATTTAACAGCTTGGCTGCAGCAGGTGGGATAAGAGCCATGTTCAAGTACAATGTGATAGTAGTTGTTGAGGTGAGAAGGTATTACTAATTGTATTTCTTCACGCACTAATTTCCAGCCAAACTAGGGATCCATACACAAGCCTGCCTCTCTATCTTTGAGGCTACTCCCTCCCATCTCAGAGATGTCAAAGTCAAATCACAAGGGAAATTTGGAAGCATGTATGTATGTGAATGTAATGGAAAAAAAAAAATCAGGTACTGTTGTTGGGCCGTGGAATGCTGAAGCAAAATGTTATTTCTTGTTGAGCATTGGCATTTCTTGGAACAACACTTTAGTCTGCCAATCATGGCATTAATATATTGCCAGGGCCTGCCAAAGATAGTATATTTTTAGTTGGTGAGCTTATCTCTCGGTGTTGGTAAAAGAAAATTTCATCTTGTGGTTGAAGAACTTTTAATTGGTAAGCCTCAAGTGATATCTTAACAGTAGGCTACTTCGTAAAAAAAAGTTGTGCGAAAGCATTTACAAGTAGTTATGGTCTGGCTGAAATGGGTCTTGGAGTATGCTTCATGTAATTTATTTTTGCAGTTTTGCCAGTTTGGGCTTCTTATCCTGACACTTGAAAGAGCTGTTGATGATTCTGTTTTTTCACTGTTCCAGCATGATCACTATATCCAGTGATTGGAGATGTCACGCTAAATGATAAATAACTCTGTAGCACATGATAGGAAGAGAAGTCAGACCTTGAGTTTTGGAGGTTTGCACTGATAAGTATCAGGCCTGCTGTGCTCATTCATGTCTCTCAAACCCTGTCCTTCTTTCATTTACTTGGTCATATTTCATATCTTGGTAATATTTCACATTTTCACATAGCACATTTTCAGATTGCCTGGAGTTCTGTTAAATTTCTTGTCCAAGTTAACTATGGCCAAGTTTGTTTCAGGATTATTAAGAAACAAGACCGGTGCTCATTATGTCTTTCTGAGTAGAACCTGACTTTCTGATGAATGCGTTTAGACTTCATTGACTGTGTCTGAACCACTGTTCTGGTCACTCCTAGCCTAGACTCTGCATGGCAAGGGACTAGCAGCAGTGGGTGTGAGCAGCTAAACAGCCAAGACCACCAGTAGCAACATGGCGTCCCGCCAGAGGAACTCTGTCCGCATCCTGTCTAATCGGGAGCGAGGTTCCCAGACCTTTGGCTCCCAGCGGCTCCTGCAGCAGCTGGTGGAGGAGAAAGTCCGCTGGATGAAATGGCAGAGTCAGGTAACCACGGAAAAGCCCAGTATGGTTAAATCCTCTTATCACTCAATCAGTTTTTCATCTTTTCTCTCATGCAAAGAATGTTAAGTTGGCTGTGACAACTTTAATTTTGCAACAAACAGACCAGTAGACCAGTAGCATTGCACCCAATCTGACAGAGCTGCCTTTTTTTTTTTTTTTTTTTTTTTGTGGTAGAAATGTTGCATAGCTTTATATCCACTTAACTGAATGTAAGGATTTTGTTTTTGTCCTCTAATAGAAAGTGGAGCTGCCGGACAGCCCTCGATCAACGTTCCTGTTGGCATTCAGCCCTGACCGGTAAGGAATTCAACTATCTCTTTCAGAATTGTGGAATATTTCAGGAAGACTCAGATTTATTCCTTTGAATTGGAATGTTGTCAGAAAAGATTTATAAAAAAAAATAGAGGCTGACTTTCCCTGTTTATTTACTTAGCTGATTAGTTGGAGCACACCAGCGCTTTTGTAAACTAATGATAATTAATGGATGCAAGCGCTGACTAAGCGCATTAAACAGACTGCAGTCTTTAGTGATGAAGACAGGAGCTGACTCTGGAGCGCTTTGATAATTTCAGTTCTGTGTAAAAGTTTTGACTCACAGGTCAAGACAGTCACTTGACCAGTTTTTATGAGGTGGAGCAGGTAATGAAACCCTCTGTTCTACTTCCATGTTTTGGTGAAATGCTATCATCTATTACTATATGACATAAAATTGCAATTCTGTCAGGATTTTGGTATGTTTTTCAGCAGCTCTAGCCATTTAGTCATAATTACTAAGAATATTTCTCTGCATTTAGTTTTCCCACGTTGTTCATATTGTTACGCCTCTGATGTTGCAGACCTCTGACCATACAGTAAATTCAGGAACAGTCTGTATGCTCCTCACCTGTAATGTGGTGGAGGTAGAGAATGTATTGCATACCCTGAAAAATGTTATTTTAAAGTGATGGGCTGTCAGTCAAAATACGTTATCCTAGCACTCAACAAAATGTATTAGACATTAACAACATATTAGGAAAATCATATGAACCCAATCTATCAATTAAGTTTCCATTTATTTTAATTTGTTATTAAAAGATCTTGTATTCCTTTGCCAATTAAAGAGGCTTTGTAGGTGAGGTAGCAGGTGTACTGTTAGATTGTGTTGTAATAAATTATGATAATTTTTTTTAAAGCAAAATTCCAGCCTGTGCCTTGGAAAGATTTATTGTTCTTTGTTTTTAGTGAAATAGGAAAGAAACAGAAAATACTGTAATTTAAGGACAGGCGGAGAAGCTGAATGTACGGTTTACAGTCACAGTCAACAGTCGCTCTCCACCCTGCTCAAGTATAAAACGAAATGCTAGAAAGTTTCCTGCTAGTTGAGGCTTGTAGGTCTCCCAGGGCGTTCTTGGGATAACACATGTCCTGCTACAGTTAGCCTAGTTCATTTAGCCTAGGAGAGCTTAAAAGTTGGCAGATCAGAATCAGGTAGACAATTTGCTTGACTTACTTATGTGTCGGTGCCTTCTTTCAATTTTCAATCAGAATAAGTCTGCTTTGTCAAACAAATCCTCTGCTATATTGGTAGCCAATTCTGCCGGTTAATACCGCCCTATTCATGGCAACAGAAGTTCCTTCTCGTAGACACAGCTAAGTCATTTTGACAGTGTGGAACACAGTGCACAAAGTATAGGCAATTGTCGGTCACAGTTGGCCAAGTACTGTCTATCAAGGGCTGTGTGCCAGGGACTGTAGACGCCACCGGTTGCTGTCTGGGACTTGACTTGCCTAACTAAAACCTCCTGTTCTTCTCAGCATTGCTTGCATTGATTTCTTCTTCAGTAAATTTACATTTCTGTTTTCTCCGAAATTGAATCGGTCAAAGTTGTCCTCATCAAAACTGTGCTGTTGTGACATCTCTTGCAGCCTCCCTGTTCTCATATATGTTGTGTAGGTTGAAGGATTTAGTTGAGCTTTTTCAGTCTCATCATAGAACCACGCAGCGCCATACCTGCTGACTCAGCCTCACAACACCGCATGTTTTGTGTTTAGTTCCACCAAAATCAGTTTGCATCAAGCATGTAGCACTGATTTTTGGGCGATGTATTGTTTTTTTCAGCAAATGTTCAGATTCAGAGATCAGAATCAGGAAAAACTTTATTTATACCAAGATGGGCAATTCAGTTTGCCCATTTTCATTTTGATATTTAGGCTAATTCAGGGTCATAAGTATGTTTTCAAGAGGAAAGTGACGTACAGTATTCGCTTTTTTTTTGTTTTGTTTTGTTTTTTGTTTGTTTTAGCAAAAACCTGTATTTGACTTCAAAAATCCATACTTTGTCAGAACTCAATCAAAAACACAATTTACTTGCTCCCTGGTAGCTCCCTGCGCAAAACTTGTTAAGGGTGACTCCTGACAGCATCCTGGGTTTACACAATTTACTTGAAATGGACAAAGAACAGAGCTAATACTAAATACAACTCAGTGACCCCAGTCCTAAACTCCGTTAGCACTTCAGCAAATCAGCTATTATACAGATACATATTTGAGATGGATTTAAAAAAAAAAAAAAAACTGAAAATGACTTGCATTATCAGTAATATTAACATGCTAGCTGTATGTTTATATAGACCAGTGGACAGCCATATATTTTTCTAGAAAGACAATTATTAAAGATGAGAAGATAAGAAAAGAGAGATTTGTGGACTAGGCTCTTCATTGATCAGTACTGTGCTCTACCCCCCCCACCCCCCACCCCCCATAGGACCCTTATGGCCTCCACACATGTCAATCATAACATTTATATAACGGAGGTGAAGACTGGAAAGTGCCTGCATTCCTTAGTGGGCCACCGCAGAACCCCCTGGTGTGTGACCTTTCACCCCACAATCCCCGGCCTGGTGGCCTCCGGGTGCCTTGATGGCGAAGTCCGCATCTGGGATCTGCACGTGAGTTTCCTTCTGAAGCATCATCCTGAGTAGTTACTTTAATTAATATTAGATGATATGGAAACATACACACTGGAGGGGCATCGTCCTTTTTATTTGCCAGGCACTTGCCATCGTCACTGAACCAGAATCAGTTTTTATCAAAGCTCTATAAGATCACAAGGGTTAATGTATAGTTAGAAGGATTCATAAAATCTATACTGAAATAAAGAAATAAAATCTTAATGCTTTGGTGTAGTGATTCTAAGTTTAGCCCAACCTTATTATCCCCTGAAATATTCACACTAGATAGTATCACCTTATTTTAAAATATGCTCATTCAGTATTTTGGTTATATATCGTATATTAGGGCAGTATATTGTGTGACAGTAGAAACATTTTTATCGTTTCATGTTTTGTTCTATCATGTATTATGCTGCGTCACAAATTAACTCTCAGGTAATGTATTACAGGAGTTCATATTCTGTAATTTGGACGATGCTTAGCGTTCCTCTGCCCTGCATGTGTCAGCGCAGGCAACATAAACTGACTGTCTGTCTGACTGTATGTACTGACGTACATAATAACAATGTAATTTAAATCCTGTGTGGAAGTGTAGCAATAGCTACGCTGTGGTTGACACGGTGTGTCACACTTCACCAATCACTAAAACACTGACAGCAATGTCATTTTTTTTAACTGTGCTAATGAAGCTCAGACAAAAACAGCAGAACTCATGGCTGCAGCCACTGAGGCAAAACATTCACTCCAAAGCAACATTTTGATTTATTTCTCCCCACGAATTTAGTGACACCTTGCGGTCTGTAGAATTTGGGTATGAGCTGCAGTATCAGAACAGAACAAACCTCCTCAGTTCCACCTGGTTGATGAGACATGAAAACCGGCATCATGTTGTCTACATCAACCGCCACAAAACACAGAGGTCATACAAAAAAGACCTGGGCGACCTCATACCTCCCCGTATGCATTTACCATTATAGAGAGGTGCAGGAAGCCCCGGCAGCAGCTTCTGCAGGAGCCACACATACCTGCAGTGGCTGTGGCAGCGTGTTGTTGCCTGAGGACTCCTTCCATCATTACACTTCTCTTTCACATGTTTAATTTTTCGTTTACTGTTTGTTTACTGTTGAACTGACTGCATTCATTATGGCTAAATAAAATAGTTATTTCGATAACTGATTATTCTGTTGATTTATTACTACAAAGAAATATTTTGACAATTATTGCAGGGATTATCCTGATGGTTATTCTGACAGTCAGAATAATAATAATTATTATTATTAGAATTATTCTGCTGATTAATTGGATAATTTTTAAAAAATATATTTAATTTAATTTTTTTTTCTTAAGTAATAGGAGTTTGGTAAAATTATTTAACTGTTTAGTAGTTATATGCTGTGACAACAGCCTTGCTTTATTCATGATGGGGCAGTCATGATTATGGTAGTCAGCTGGAAGGTAAAGTCATTTTTACTTGGAGCATCTGACCAAGGAAAAGGCCACAGACCTGGTGTCAGTTTGTGAGTAATTATGCCAAGTTGGTCGCCCCAAGAGAGACTGGGTCAAAAAAGTAAAATATCCTGGTTCTGGTCCAGCCAACCACCGAGAAGAAAAGATGAAGGAAGCTGGCCTGACGTGACTGGTATGTGTTGAGTGTAAATGGTATTCTATGGTAACCATAACTATGGTAATTATAGCTCATGCCACAAGAGTAGTTCCACCACCGTGTCACTGATTATGTTGTGTCTGGCAAACTGTCAACTGCCGAAACCAATTCAAGGGTCAATCTACTGGACATTTACATAGCCTAATTTTTAGACATGCACAATAATCATCCATATAAAGTTTATTTCTGCATGAGATTCAGTGTTTCCTGGGGACCCTTCTTACAGTGTGTAATTTGATCATCGTTAATTCTAACTTAGTATTTTGGTCAGCTGTGTAAAGTGAGTCCAAGTGGATATGTTACGTAGACCAGACAGGCTGCTAGGCCAGTTAACACAAATTATTGTTGACAATTTTTTAGTCATTGATAATGTAGAGTAAGTCTTTAAGCCCTAACAGTCATTCTAGAATATTTATTCTTCTCTGCAGGGTGGGAGTGAGAGTTGGTTTACTGAGAGCAATGTTGCCATCGCCTCCCTTGCCTTCCATCCGACTGCTCAACTTCTTTTAATCGCTACCAACAATGAGCTCCACTTCTGGGACTGGAGCCGCCCTGAACCCTTTGCTGTGGTCAAGACCGGCAGTGACACCGAGAGAGTCCGGTGAGGTTTTCAGAACCACAAGGGCAATGAGAGAAATTTGGAGTTGCATGTTTGGAGCACATATCGCTCTTAATCTTGAATGCCCCGCAAGCACAGAGCGCCTCAGAAAAATATTTTTTAACAATGATCTTTATCTGCAGATTCATGAAACTGTGAAAAAATATGGTGGATGGTTTACAGTGGTACAGGTTGCTCATACAATTTAGAAATAGGGAGGGACAGTTGTTTTACATACTATTAGGGGCTGTTAGGAACAGAGATTAGAATGTGTGGTTTGCAAAATAGAAATGGGAGTGATTAGATCACATTTGATCAGATCACAAACTTCAATAGATAGTTAATCATAAAAGTTTCTGAATATGTTCATTTCAGGTTGGTGAGGTTTGATCCTCTGGGTCACAACCTCCTGACAGCGATAGTGAACCCATCGAATCAACAGGTAAGAACTCTTGGATATCTTTGATATCTCTATTGTTCATATCACTGGTTGATTAGACTTGTCAGTGCTGTTGTCTGGTGCTCTTTCAGAATGAGGAGGACTCAGAGGTTCCTATGGACAGTGTTGAGATGCCTCACTTTCGCCAACGCTCCTTTCTGCCATCCCAGCCAGTTCGCCGTACACCCATCCTCCACAACTTCCTCCACATCCTGTCATCTCGCTCCCCAGGGGCTCAGGCTGGAGGCGAGCAGCCACGCCCTGTTGGTGATGGCGGCAGTACTGTTGGAGAATCTCCTGGTTTGCCTTTGGCGCAGTTCCCCAGCTCCGAGCGTGGGCCTCCCTTTCCTGGCTGCACCCAGCACCTGGGCATGGTGTGCCTGTGTAGTCGCTGCTCTGTCAATCGCAGCCCTTCCCTGGTTGCAGATGTTTCCCCAGCCAGTCCCTCTGATCCCAGGGTGACATCTGACACTCTCCAGCCTCCTCCCGCTTCCACTTTCTCGTCAGCTCGCACGGAGCCCAGGCAGCCATCAGAGCGCCCCTCTGCCTTTACCTCGGTCTATTATAGCGCCGGCACTTCTCTTCACCGCACTACACCAAGTGGCGCTGAGCCCCATCCCTCTGCCAGGCCGGGCCCTGACTGGACACGCAGCCTGCTGAACATGAGGGAGGGTGGGGCAGGAGCTAGCATGCTGCCACCTAGGACCAGCTCCTCCTCCTCAGTCAGCCTCCTGTCAGTGCTCCGTCAGCAGGATGCTTCGTCTCACTCCCCTGTCTATACCTCAGCCACTGAAGGGAGGGGCTTCCCCCCACAGGGAGCAGAGCTTGCGGGCAGAGGAGGTGCTGGTACGAGCAGTGGGCATCACCCATTCTGGGATGGCTCCCGCAGCAACACAGCCTCCTTCCGCAACGTGCTGCAGTGCAACTTGAGCCGCTACTTCATGGAGTTTGACCGAATGCAGGACCTTGAGTCACCACTAGGGGGTAGCGTGGGGGATGGCACCCAGGAGCAGAGCCAAGAGTTGCTGAACAATAACATGGACCCAGACAGACCTGGGCCATCCTCCTCCTCCCCCACCATCATCCACTACCAGCCCCCCCTCCCTCCTCCTCCCTCCCACAGCTTGGAGAACACTGTTCCTCCTACAGCCTCTCGAGGCCATCTGAACCGCTGCCGGGCTTGCCACAATCTGCTGACCTTCAACCATGACTCTCAGCGCTGGGAGCGTACCAGCCAGGCCTCCTCCACCTCTGCCTCCACTCTAGAGCCCTCTGCCTCCTTCTCTTCTTCATCCCCCTGGCAACATGAAGAGGGCAGGAGGGTGCTAGAGGTGCAGACCCAAGATAGGAGGGCACCACCAGAGCTCAGTGAGCAGCAGCTTCCTGCTGGAGGTGGAGGAGCAGGATCAGTGGCCTTCCCCATAGCCCCATCCTCCACCCAGCCTGGCGAGCAAACTGTGGGCTTGGTGTACAACCAGGACACAGCGCAATGGGAGAGGGTTTATCGGCAGGCAGCTGCTAGCCGCTCGGCAGAGCCACCGGAGGCCTTAAGCCAAGAAATGCCTGTAGATCCCCCAGATGAGGACTCACTGAGGAGGTACAAGCTTTTTACTTGTTACTTTGATCGTCACTTACTGGAAGCCCCCATTAGATGAAAGTTTATGGTCACATTTTAACAGAATGAATCCATTTTGTAGCCGTTTTCTTGATAGTAGCCTGTAATCTACGTGTTTCTGTCCTACAGGAGACTGTTGGAATCATCTCTATTGTCTTTGTCTCGCTATGACGTGGCAGGATCCAGAGACCATCCCATTTACCCTGATCCAGCCAGGTACTCTAATACGCTTGATATACTGTGATCCAGACAGGTACTCTAATACACTTCATTTACCCTTATCCAGACAGGTACCCTACTGCACATGGCATTTCCCAGTCGGGCTGCATGATTATTCAAATCAAAATTGCGATTTGAACGAATGCAGTATTTAAACCACAAAATACTGCGCTCTGTTTAATAACTTAGATTTTTAAAATTTCTCCTTTTAGGGTCTTCTTTAAAATCGTTAAACAAATGCGTGTCCATTGGAGAGTAACTCTGTAACATTCATGCACACTGCATAAACTGCAAATGCAAGCTTGCTGACCAATCAGAGGCTGCCCAGTGCTAGCAGTCATTTCAGTAGACTCAGTAGTAGTGTACCAGTGAACCACAATGTGAACACAATTAGGGTCAGAAAGATAGAATAGAAATGATCGTTCTGGTATCATCAAAATCTGAATGAGGCCTTCCTATACCTCCTTCAGCTAACTCCAGTGGGTTTCTTTGAGGTTTAGGCTGCTTTTAAAACTTTGTGCGTGTTGAAACTGCTGGACAGTAGTATTCAAGCTATTGCTGCATCACGTGAGGTTGAAAAAAAATTGTTAAGTGGATGACTGGAGACCAACTGGCTCAGTCATGATATTATCTCTGCTAATAATTTTTAAAATTTTCATTGTAATATTACACTGTAGGACTGATTCAGTCATAATGAAGTGTCTCAGGCTACATTCACACTAAGTGTCCCAAATCCATTTTTCCCTTCATGTGACAGATGTGAATTTTATTTATTTATTTATTTATTTATTTATTTATTTATTTATTTCCCAGAGCAGTGTGATCACTAAAAAAAAAACAAAGGAAATCTTTAAATTTCACTTTGGGCCACATCTGTATGTGGTTGTAGATCCAATACATTCGTGATTTGCGGCAATGCGACGTCTAAGCGGAGTCTAACTAGTTGGATCAGAATTCGTGTTGTTTTTCCTCAAACTCTACAGCGCATGATGCTGTCATGAGTCTGCTTTTGCACTCTTGAGAAAAAGATGGAGGACAGCAAGAACGATGGGAAGCCACCTTCTACAGCAGACAAAGTCTCATACAACCTCCACTACAGAGATTCCTTAAAATACATGCTTGGACCACAATTTCACCAGCTTCCGTGATGCACCATTGCACATCTGAGACATCATTTGTTTTTCATTTGCGCATGTGAACTGTAGATATTGTATAATTGATGTTGGATATTGGGTAATTTAAGTGTTACCCATAGTAGGTTTAATTTCAATAGGATGAATGATGTTTACTTACCTGCAGTGAGAGTAGGGTGTTGAGTGGCATCCAACTGATTTAACAGAGGCCATATTCCAGTCTTTTCTCTGCACTCATTTTAACTTGTGTTGATGGGTCTGCGTCTGTACCACCCAAACACTCGATAGCAGTGACAGTTTTGTAATTTGCATAACAACCAAACATGGATAAGGAGCGAATCAGCTTTGCTGATCAGCATTTTGTCTATATACAATTACATGTTTGGAAAAAGTCAGCATGTCAGCTATGGCAGCAGCCTTTGTGGGCTACACCAGCACTGCAGTCACCACAACACTGTGATTTCAGAACCAACTAACAACCCTGAAAATTATGTGTGCTTTTTGGAGACTTTTTGACGCCAAAATCCAGACCAGACTCAAGCTCTTCCCACAGCTTCCACTGCTGTGTAAATGCAGAACTCCCCGTCCCATTCCCAGAATTCACAGTGGAGAAATCCATGAAACAAGTGACCACAACAACTGAATCAGGCAGCACTAAGCTGAAAAGGCCATGTTCTTAGTCACAAATGGTATGGTAAGAAATGTAAGCAAACATGGGTCAATACAGTGTTGCTAACATCTTAAGGGCTTATCCATGGCTCCCTTTAGTGGTTGGTTTAGCTTAGCCATTGGCCTGCAGGCACAAAACCTAGCAAAGTTTGTCTTTGGTTGGCCTAAGTAGAGGGACGGAGAAGTGACATTGCAAAGAGTTGACATACAAAATTGTTGCTGACCTTGATAACAAAAACTTGTCAGAAAATTGCACAGTTTTAGACAAAAAAGGCAGAGGTGAGTTAAAGGACCATACCAGTGATTTTGAATTTTGCTCATTTACTCACATTTTACATTGCAACAAAGCATTTTGCAATATGTGGGGATACTAAAGACTCAAGAGCTAAGTCAGTCAGTTTGACTTTTTGGTTTAAACGCCCGCCTTAACATATTCTGCTTGTGCAACTAACAAAGTCCTCACCAGTCATAAACCACAGAACTTATAATTTACTGTGTAAAGCAAACGTTTCCATGGTGACTATTTTCCGGTGGAGAGACTGTTTCACTCCGTCCAATTTCAAGTCATGAAAACACTGCAGCTTTTTGGAAAACTAGTGTGAACAACATTATTACAGTAATGGAATACTGATGTGAAGAACATCATCCACACACACACACACACACACACACACACACACACATATCTATATCTATATCTATAGATATAGATGGATAGATAGATAGATAGATAGATATATGAGAGAGAGAGAATGAATGAATGTAACCCAATGGCTTGATAGGAAAAATGATATTGGAGTTCTAAAATATGACAGCTTGCTTTTGATCAGCGGAAGTCAAAGATCAGCAGAAACATAAAGTATGTACAATTTGTAGATACTATGCAAAATCACTGGTATGGTCCTTCAAGGCCTGTAATGTGAGCATAGCTTTTGGTTCAAGGTTCAGGTTATTTGAAGCTCCAATCAATGCGGAGCAGGTGTTGATTGACTACACAAACCCCCTTCCACTGTGTTGTGCTGTAGACAGTACCCTTACTACCCCTTCTCAATACATCTAACAATGCGTTTGAAATCTGAAAGGAGAAAAAAAAAATAAAATAAATCTTGCTACGGGCAGATTTCTTTTCAAACTGAGAGCAGCCCTAAAGCTGTGGTCTGTGCTGTCCAGGCTATCTCCAGCAGCTTACTACGCCCAGAGGATGATCCAGTATCTGTCCAGGCGGGACAGCATTCGCCAGCGTTCGCTACGCTACCAGCAGAACCGCCTGCGGGCCATGTCTTCTTCCTCAGACAGCCCAGCCAGCAACCCCTCCAGCTCCATGGACAACAGTGATGTAGACTTTGAGGAACTGGAGTAAGTTCCATTCTACATCTCTTTCAGGGTTAAACCGTGTTTTTTTTTTTTTTTTTTTTTTTTAAACCTTTTTTATGTAGAGCTAAGTGTAGTCAGAGCTTTGTCTTCTGTGAGATGTATTAAAAATAAAAAAGGTGAACGAGACAAATGCTCGGTGATGAGATAAATACGTTAAATATAAGTACATTTACTCAGATTACTTGGTTACTGACATAACTGGATGCTGAGCCCCACACTATACAAACCAATAAACATTACAGGACTGGCATGTGCAGAAAATATGTTTAGAGTACTGTCCCATAATATTTGTTTGAACCATCAGACTTTTTTACAGAGTTTTTACATACCTTTGAATCCAACTACAGACAAATTACTGCCTCATAGAATTTTCATATGATCTGAACTACTTTAAGGTGACCAGGAGCAAAACTATTTTGTGTTTCTTAATTTTTAGGTAATAACCTAAACTTGAAACTCCTTTCAGCCCCAAAATAATAAGTCTCATTTAATTAATCAAATAGTGTCTAAGTCATGAACATTTTAACATTCTTTTGCATGATCACAGCTGTTGTTTTCAAACCACTGGTAATCTTCTTTCCCAGAAGTGGCAAACTGAAGTTGAGCGTATAAGGCTGTGTCCTAACCGCATCTGTCACGTCTGTCATGTAATCATCAAATGGAACATGGAGTTTCAATGATCTATGAGCAAGAGCACTTTCTTTAAGCTTTACATTGTGACAGATTAAAAAAACAAAATGCAAACCTTCTGAAATTTTTTTATGTAGGGTTTGATGATGTCATGAATATCTATACCAATACCATTTTTATTACCTTAATATTTGGTTGGTCATAACATTTAGGGGACTTAAATTATAATGTGAAATATAAAAATGCTATCCTTGCACATTTAAAAGGCCACATTACAATTGAAATAATCGCTTACAGTTTGTGTATGAGTGCTCCTATGTTACAATGAGCCTTATGTTACAATGAGCGCTAGATTGCTCCTTAACCAATAGGTATATGATACTGGAGCTCTGTGGCATTATGCGCACCTCAACTGACAGATGAGACAGCAGAGAAAAGCATTATTTGATCCAAACAAATCCACTCAAAGCTGCACTTATACCATTAGTGGCCCGGGACTCAGAATACACTCTTTTTTTCTTTCTCTCTCTCTCCTCATGCAAGTGGTTGTGTTGTGTGAAGACAATTCACATTTTAAGCGTGAGCAAAACGTTTTGGTAATTACATTTTGCTAAATGTTGTTAGACATGAAGACCTTCACTATCATGTTAGCATTTTCCAAGGATTTTTCTGGTGTGATCAGTGAGAAATGGAGACTGAGCAGAGAAGTAGACTGACTAAAAGTACTGATGTCTTTAGGCTGTAGAACAATATAATGCACGTTGGTAGTGTTGTAGTCATTACGTCGTAACTGAAGACAAATCAAGACAAAGACCAGAGCCAGTCAAGTCTGAGTCAAGACCAGGATTTTGAACATATCAAGGCAAGCCCAAGACCAAAGACGGTGGAGACCCAAATCCAGACCAAGACCTGAACAAATCAAATCCAATTCAAAACTGTTACTATAAGCATAGAGTCTACAAGACAGATCTTGTGCTACAGAGCAATCAAACTCACAAAAAAGATAGGCTGTATAATTTAGCCTATCATCCGTCCATACATTCTTTCATACATACACCCACAAATCAAAATACCGTATTTCCATACATCACAGACAAAGCATATGCAGCAGAAATAGTCCTTGAGCATAAAAAGAACAGACTGGCAGAACATGTCCTGTCTGCAACCAATGGACACAGCAACACTGGACAAATTGGCTACGTGTTGGCTCTGACACACACGTACGTTTTGTTCTTGCGCACCATTGCGGATCCATGGATGCGACAAGAATATAATGGTCATTTACACATGCGTGTGAATGGAGACCTCATATCATGAAATTGTAATTGCACATGCAGCTGGTCTTGAAATAACAAGTCTGCATTCTTCGAGACAAGACGTCAAGACGAAAATACGTCAGAAAATTCCAAGATAAGACTCGAATTCATAATGTGTTCTTGAGACCAGAATAAATCACAGATACCACAACAGGCTACCATCATCCTATATAATATTACTGCTACTAATTATGTTCTTTTATTAATGACAATTACGTGTACAGTCAATAATCGGCCTTCAGTTATTATATACACTAGTATTAATAAGGCTTGGCCCATAGCCAAGGGAGGCCATCAATTTCTTGATACATCCATGGAAGTTATTCTTGTACTCTTGAAGTTCATGACGGCGACAAATCAAAATGGAAATTGCACTCAAAAAATTTTCAATTTATTGAATATTCATTGCAGCCCTAGTCAGTGCTACCCAAAACAGGTGTTAACTGCATTTTCACCTGACTGTAGAGAATTTTTACTAGAGGTATTTCTGGTGCTCATAACCAAATGGCTTTAAAGGTCAATACCTGTCTGTGTCCACATTTTCCTGTACATTAGTGTTTACATTACAAGCTAATTACTTTACCTATGTACTAAGCACTGCTTGCTTAGGTCTGATTGTGTAGTTTTACCATTGTTTTTTTTGTTTTGTTTTGTTTTCCAGTGATAATGGAGATCGAGCGAGGCATAGGACGCCACGAAACGCCAGAATGTCGGCGCCCTCACTGGGTCGCTTTGTCCCACGGTCAGTCAGCTCTAACGCTACCTGTACCCAGTAACCCATAGCTTTAGCCCTACTCTTGACTTTCACACTTCTCAACTCTTTATGGACACAACCGCTCTTGCAGTCAGCTTGTAAATGCTCTATCTGTTAAGAGTCCCATGATAACAATTAAGATGCAGGAATGCATGATTCTGCATATAGTCCAAGATAAGTGGGTTTAGCAGTCAGATATGCCAGTTTGTTTTCATTGTACTGTGCATGATGAATTAATATATATTTTACTAGAAATAGTAATTTAACCAAGGTTTGGTTGGTTATGATGTTTTTCTCAATGCCCTCTAGGCGCTTCCTTCTTCCAGAGTACCTGCCATATGCGGGGATCTTCCATGAGAGAGGACAGCCTGGTCTGGCTACACACTCCTCTGTTAACAGAGTACTAGCCGGTAAAAATATATTTCAGACTACTACCAGACTACTACTACTGCCATCCCCCCTCCCCCAGCCCCTGGGTAGCCCCTCCAATATTGAACACTGACAGTGCTTTTTGTATTTCCCCAGGGGCATCGATTGGAGACGGCCAGTCTGCAGTTGCCAGCAACATTGCCAACACTACCTACCGTCTGCAGTGGTGGGATTTCACCAAATTTGACCTGCCCGAGATCAGCAATGGTACAACAGCTCTAGCCTGCACTTTTCACTGCCTTGGCTTGTGGAGTTTTTGTGGATGTTACTGTTATTATTAGACCAATATGTCAATTTGCTGATACCTCAGGTCAATTAAATTACATAAAAAAAAATAGGTATTAGCCAGTTATTGTCATTAACCAACAAAGTCATCAAGATTCCTCTCTAACCACAGCTACATATAAACATACTATGAAGCCTGCAGTGATTGTTTATGAGTGCGTTGACAGGTGTTTACAGGTGCCAACTTCATGACCTTTCCTCAAACACCACTTTAAGGCAAACATTTGATGCAGTTTAACATATCCATAAATATTGTGCATAGGGTGCCATTCTGTTTGTTGAGTGGATCTGTGCTTCCCAGAGAAGGAATGATTTTGCTGAGCCGAGGGATTCATTTTCTGTCTATTGAGTAATAAATTAATTGACATCAAAGCTGCACTAAGCAATATCTGACCACTAGAGGTTATTGAGAACTCGAACTCTGTGAACAGAGTCAGTCCTGCTTCCGGGTTCATGGTAGTTCCCTTACACAAAACTGGAAATGCATTCCTTATTTTCATCCAAAAACACATTTTTTAGATGAAAATGAGGGGTGCATTTCACTCTCACAAGGCTCTTGTTGGATTATATTGTTTCTGACCATCAATTCAAAAATGTGATGAAGTTGCAGATGTTCAGCTCCAAGTTAGCTACCTTGAAAGAACCTTTTCTTTCACAGCAGTGCTGATTGCAGCGACAGAGGTACTTGTATGATTGAAATTTGGTTATGTTTATCTGTAGAATGTGCAGGTTCAGAGATGCTTTAAATGACGTTGAAGTGGCAAAGGGGGTAAAGTGGAGAGCAGAGGAGGAGCTTACTCGGGCCAGTATAGAAATTTACAAAGCTTAAACCAGGAAATAACAACAGGGTGGCTGTAAATTGTACGGTGGAAAAAAGACCCACAATGATGAATCTCACATTGCAAGGGGCCATTTTACTCAGAAAAATGCATGTAATATTGCTTAATGTAGCTTTAAGTGTTTCAGCACTATTGTCCATATAGAGATATCCACACAAAGTTTACAAACTAAATTGAAACATCCATGACTTCTGAATCTTGGCTCAGATGTTAGCCAAAGCAGTGGAGAGGTGGATTTATTGGTGGATTTATTGACTCAAAAAAGGGGAGGAAATCTGGTAAATATTCTAAAACATACTTGGGTATGGTCTTTCAGTTTAAAAATGACACCATCAAACTACAAAGACCCTTATCAGTTGAATTACTAGTCCAGAGATGCTGGGTAATGACTGTGTGTCTGTCTATATGTGTCTGTCTGCCTCCTGCACAGCCTCAGTCAATGTTCTGGTGCCAAACTGTAAGATCTACAACGATGCAAGCTGTGACATCTCTGCAGACGGTCAGCTGTTGGCTGTCTTTATCCCCAGCAGTCAGCGTGGTTTTCCAGACGAGGGCATCCTGGCTGTCTACTCTCTGGCCCCCCACAACCTGGGAGAGATGCTCTACACCAAGAGATTTGGTATAGTTATTGTTCAAATGATCTTCAGCAGTCCAACATCTGCTTAATGCAGCAAGCACACAACTAAGATTTCAAAGCCGACGTTTTATCAAGATGTTTAATTCAGGAACAGCAACAGATTCAGTAAATCTTTTAAGTGTAACATAGAATATCTAATAACTTAACACCAATGTTAATGACCTGATTTCTTTTCTGTGACACTGTATAAAATCTATGGTGCATCCTGGGGGTGATAGGGAGTAAATATGGTTGGCTAAAATCGAGCTGGCTGGTGACATGGGAAAATAAATGCAACTTAATTTAAATAAAAATAACTGCATTCATTTTTAATTAGACGAGTTCTGGAGTGCCAAGATAAATTTCAAATAATTTTCCTCAGTTTCTTAAATACAAAAAACATTGAATTGTCTCATGATATTCGCAGTTGGACTAGCTTAGCCATTGTGATCAAGTTTTAAAATTTTCCCTCTGACAGGTCCAAATGCTATCTCTGTCAGCCTGTCTCCAATGGGCTGCTATGTGATGGTTGGCCTAGCATCTCGTAGGATCCTGCTGCACCCCACCACCGACCACATGGTGGCGCAAGTCTTCCGCCTGCAGCAACCACATGGTGGAGAGACCTCCATCAGGGTGAGACTGCTGTGACATTACCACTAGTACCACTGCTAATCCTAATTGCTGACATTATTGATGCTTTTCCATTACATTGTATAGGCCCCTCTCACCTCGACTCCACTCACTTTACTTTTCTGGATTTGCCCCACCAGCCGCGTGTGTTAATATCGACTAGTTTGTCCTCACTTCTCCACCAGAGCCCCACACAAGGGATTTTATTCTCCAAAAAATCAGCAAGACCAGCTTGAAATGGCTGTTTCTTATGTACAATATTAGTGTAACCAAGATTTTCCCTGAAAAAAAATGACATGGTTAGATTATCCACTATGACATAAGTTTGTGAAACTTTTGTCATATAGGTAAATCCAGAAAAGTAAGTCCTGCTTGTAAGCAGCAACCAGCGGGGCTTTACTACTGGTAGAGCTTCACTGTTAAGTTTCTCTCTGACCAGTCAGTGCCCTACAGCAAGTCAAATCACATTTTAGTAATGGTTCAGCTCACACAGAACCTCGATGGAGGTGGTTTCTAAAATATTGCAACTGCTAGAACTGTTATGACTACAGCAGTCACATGCTGGGCAGACTTACATCAGGGTGTAACTACTCTGGCAGTGCTGCTGGTGTTTTGTCAGGGGTAGGCTACCTTGTTATTTTACAAGACCTGGTGTACCACAGTTTTCACTTAAGCCTCTCACAAGGAAAAGCTAATGAGGTTAGCATTAGCTAACTTGATTTTGAATTTTCCTACTGCCACAGCTATGCCTGCTGTGAAAATTTGGGCTATTACTGTCTACTTCTCTGCACAGAAAACTGTTGTTTTTCCATCATTGTGATTAATATTGCTGCCTGGTCATATTAGTATGAATACTGCTTATACTAGTCTGAAGCTAATGCTCCTAATTCTCCTGCTATTACTGGTAATATTACAGTACTGTTTGGATCAATTGATGGAAACAGATCTTCTGTAATCTGTATTACTTCTCCACAAGGGAACTAGGGCTTCATGATTTCTGGGAATGCTTCTAATTACTGATTATTCTGGTATTTTTAGAGTCGTTCTTATCTGCTTTTGTTGGTTGGTTTCAGATGGTGTTCAATGTGGTTTACCCCATGGCTCCAGACCAGAGACGCCACGTCAGTATCAACTCAGCTCGCTGGCTACCAGATCCTGGAATGGGCCTGGCTTATGGAACTAACAAGGGAGACCTGGTCATCTGCCGACCTGTGTGAGCCCTCTTAACATTAACATTAACATTAACAAGCAGCAGTACTAGAGACTTGACTCATGAGTGTGTTAGATGAAGCAGTGTTAGATGTTAGGTAGCCTAGCAGTTTGTGACAGGTTTTTTTGAGGGGAGGAATGTCCTTGGATACTCTCCCAACCTGTAGAAAGGTTCACGTGGCAGGAGGAGTCAAGCTTTTCTTCCACCCCCTCTAAAATGTCAAGTTACTGATATGATTATCTTAATGGTCATTGTGAACAGGAAGACCATAAATAGGAGCAGGTCAATTAGTGTTTTAATGAGGTCATGGTCAGGGTGATTCCACAAAGAAATCCCTCCTCTGTTATTAAGACTTCCTCCATGGAAGTGAATTAATGACTTGTGTGCTGTGCCTAGGTTCTATCGTAGCGATGGTGAGAGCCCAGGAGAATCAAGCAGCGAACCTTTATTCTCTGTCAACAACAGTGGAACCAGCCGGACCCGTGGCTCTGACAGACCAGGGTGAGAAACCTTATCCTGGTATCCCACATAGGGCTGCTCAATCAGTCCCCATTCATCATATTGCAATTCTAGACTTGCACAATTAATAATTGCATATTTTAACATCAAAGAAGTGGTTGTTAAATTTTCTATTCCCCAGAGAGTCACAGAGTATAAATCAGGTGTGAGAAGTCATAACCTTCCAGTGCACAGTGTGACCAAAATGAGAATACGATGGAGACTCAGCATCTCCAGTAGAAAAGGAGGAGAGAAACATTAGACGATTTTAAGACATAGTGACAAGAAAAGTGGAAAAGGCTATTTTAGCTATTTTAATAAATAATGAACTTGCATAATACAAATAAGCTGCATCAATTCACATCATCACTTTATTTTGAAAATAGGTTTGCTTCGGAATTGCTTCAGGGGTTTAGTTTGTGAAAGTGGATTTTCAGTGGGTATTGGAAGATAATCAGGTTTCAAACCAGATGACAGCAAACGAGCACAGCCTTGGTATAGTTTGCCTTGAGGTTGTATCTGCACCCCAAAATAAGGAAGAAGTAATTGTTTGTTTAAATGTGGTAAATGAGGCCTAAAATAAGAGAGTACTAAAATATGACGACATTAAGAGTAAAAACCTGCACGTAAACATAACAATATATCTTAAGTTGCTATCATGCAATAGAATAATTTTGTTACCTGAAACCAAGACAAATGGTTATTTTTATTATTTTCACACTTCAACATTTTGCAAAATGATCAGAATGTAAATTATTAATTCTGCAGCTCTAATCTAACTTTTTTCCCTGTTGTTTTTCAGGCCAAGTCGCTCAGGCTGGAGACTGGACAGAGATATGGGTTTGATGAACGCAATTGGTCTCCAGCCCCGTCATCCCGCCCCTTCAGTGACATCACAAGGAACTCAGACACCAATCATACAACTACAGAACGCCGAGACGCAAACAGAGAGGGAGCTATCAGAGCCCAGTGTCTCCCAGCCTGCACTCAGTACTGACACACAGATACTATACTATCATCTTTAATATACCCTACAGGCTACAGATACTGTACTAATATACCATGTAATATACCATGTAGCCATGTATGTATACATACATGGCTTGTAGTGATATCACTGCCTGGTGACACCACCAGCAAACAAATGGTCAGCCGAGTCAGTGGAGGAAGAGAGACTAGCCTTAAATTAGCCCTGTAGTTCTCATATAAACCATTCTTGAGGCCCTAAGCAAACCCCTTCCTGCTCATCTAAACTTGTTTAAATTAAATAAGGTGTGGGCAGGCAACTTTAATCTGCGCGTTTGAGAAGTTATATGAAAGAAGTTTATTTTGAAACAATCAAACATTTTACCCCAAAACAAACCAAATGGAGAATGAAACTGCACGCTCAGTGTCACTTGCTATTGGAGATGTTTGATTAGGCAACATGACAATATGTAAATGTTGGACATGAAATAATAAGTGTCAGTAATTTTGGAGGCAGAGAGGAAGGGTCACATTTTCATTTTTATACAAAGTGAGATTTTAAACTTTCATGCAGTCTGCTGTACAGGAGTCAATATGGCAGCATCAACATCTCACTGCAAGCCATCAGTAGATGCTATACTACCCTGATAAATCCTACTAACTCAATATACCACCCATATGTCCTGTTTTGATCTACTAATGACAAATCACTACAGACACACAGGATAGTTAAGACCCTCCTGATTCTAAAGACTCCCATCTTCCATGCTGATAAGCTGACCCATTGTCTCTAGCTGATGTTGTGTGTTAAGGATATCAGCTGTTTTCATAAGGGCCCTTGAAATGTGTTACCAGTCACCCCAGCATGATGTTGTGTCTATTCTCAGCAGATGGCCGTCATGATGGTCCATCCACAAGCCGTTTTCCTGAGGGGCAGGGTGAAGGTTCCCAAACCAGCAGAGCCCAGGATGGGTCCCAGGGGGACGCCTCAGCAGAAGCAAATTCATCCACAGCAAACAGTGGTACTCCTCTATTTTCTGTCAACTACTACTTGAAAAACTTGTCAACATATTTTTATTTTTGTTTATCAATTATTGATGTAAGAACTGACCTCATCCTTGAAACTTTGTATACATCTTTACTTTGTTTCATTTTTTTATGAGAATTCAGCCTATTAGCCCATTTACACCTGGAATTGAAGTGTTTCTTTAGATCAGATAGCAGTCCGATACCACTCATCCACTTAAAAAAGCGCCAAAGATGATTTGTGCACTATGTACACTCGCCAAGCAAATTGAAATGTTTGTGTAAGGCACATGTAGAGTCTCCCAAAACACTCTGTCCCCAGCCAGTACAATCAGCCATCAATTGCATATGGATGAGATTCATTGCTGTGTTATGAAACCAGATAACTAATTGTTCCCTTTTCAGAATCATAGGGGAGGGCAGTCAGATTTCCATACATTTGCAGAAGATGCATTTTTTTATGTCAGATATAATGTATTGGGTCAAATGTAAAGTTAATATGGATAAATTATGTCAACATACAGTCTGGATTCAAGTCTCATACAATGCCAGGTATGAACAGGGCCTGTGTTACATAGGATGTTATTGCCACAGTCAAAATTCAAAGTAAAGCTAAAGACAGTTTTGCTTTTGTGTCAACACTATTTCCAAGTGAAGTGGATTATAGACTGTTCTCTTACAAGTTTCACATGTGAAGCAGAAAGTCAAGTGAGTGATCCTGGTTCAGTGTGTCTGTAGACACAGTATCTTGTTTCTTACTGATGTGTTTTCTTTCCTGGGTCCAGGAGAGTCTTCGGAGTTCAGCTCAGGGGAAGACGCTCTAGCACGAATCCGCCGACTGATTGCTGAAGGTGGTATGACTGCCGTGGTCCAGCGGGAGCAGAGCACCACCATGGCCTCCATGGGAGGCTTTGGAAACAACATTATCGTCAGCCATCGCATCCACCGTGGCTCCCAGACGGGCACAGGTTCCAACCGGCCTGCTACCGACCCTTCCATGACCCCTTCCTCCTCCTCAGGTCCTCTCCTCCTCACCTTGCCCCAGGCTCAGACCCAGCCCTACCCCCATCCTCAGGCCCAGGCCCGTCCCCAAAACTCCAGCCCCTCTGAAGACCAGCTGGCACCCATGTGGGGTTCCACGGTCCTGCCTGAACCCCAGCCCTCTGGCCTCTCTCTGGCTGTCGACATGGACGATGTTTTTGATGGAGGACGGATGGACGATGACTCCCTACCAGGTCCTTCCTCTTCCTCCCTGCTCTTGTCTTCCCCCTCTTCATCCTCCTCTTCTTCGTCGTCTCATAGTCCTCTCCCCAACAGCAACAACAGCCATGTGAGCCCAAACGGTTACCCTGGCGACCCTTACAGCAGGTAGTTATCCTATTGGCCAGGAGAAGCAGAGCATTGACCAACATCACAATGGGCGCTCCTCTAAGCCTTAACTCTCAAAGAATGGGTGCTGCTTCGACTCTGCACAGGGTCTCACGCCTGGAAAAGAAGGGGCACAAGCCCACATCCCATCCAGCAACCCAGTCTCCCCACCCCCAACTGACCCCCCCCACCCTTCGATGGCATTGCTGTGCACTTCCTCTGCACTTACAAACTGGACTGAAGCTGAACCGCGATCATTCCATGTCAGAAAGGGCTTCTACTTGAATGAAGGCCAGCCAACGCTGAGCTTCTCTCTGCCCGTTTCTTAAATATCAGCAAGATGGAAGACAAGGTTCCTCTCATCAAAGTGCCATGTAGGGGGGCTTGGCATCTCTTTCTCACGCACACACACACACACACACACACACACAAACACTTACTCCGATGTGCTGCATTCAGTGCCATGTGATATTGAATATGATGTGAAGTAGTGCGTGATTAAAGTGTTCAAAACAGTGAATTCAGCACAACTTTATTTTGGAACCTGTTTTATACCATGTGTAATTACAATATCTGATCATTTTGAAACTTCTTGGAGGCTGTCTGCCTGTGGCTGGACTCTGCATCTTGGCCTGCAGAGATGGAGGACGTTAACCCTGTGATAATGTGGAAATCAATCAATGATAACTGTACGGACAAATGAGACTGAACTAACTGATCTACTGCATGTTTTTTCAATAATGCTGCAGTTCGTATTTCCCAACAAAACAAAAGATAATATTAAAGGCTGAACAGGAGAAGAACTGTTTTCTGTGGGGGGAGGAGACTTGACACACACATCCACACACATGCACACACACACCCCCCTCCCAGTTGCACTATGGTGTGTGTTTGCTGAGAGAAGGCGAGCCACCTGGGCCGGGTGGTTGTGTGTGCGCATCTGTGCATGTTAGAGTGTATGTTTGTTGTAGTATTGGTTGATAGACGTGTGTCTCTGGGCTTTCACAAAGGACTCCACAACAACAGTCCTGCACCCTTAAACCCATTGTTCTCAATGGCTGACGCTGTGCATTGATTAATATTTCAGCGCACCAAGCGAAAAGGTATGCACACACCATCTCCTGTGTGTCAGCCGCATGTGTGTAGTAGTGCTAGTTTTTGTGTTTGTGTGTGTTAGTGGGGAGGGCAGGAGGCACATGTAGCATCTCTGGATTCAGTTTTTATTTTGCCTGAGGGCGTGGCCTGTGGGAATGAAAACCGTGGGGGCGAGGCTTGCAACAACTCGCCCTGCCCTCCCTTCCCCTCCTCCCTTCCCCTCCTCCATTTCCTGAACTTGGAAAACCACAAAGAAAACTTGAATTTTTTGATCAAGCGCTACTTTTCCTTTCTAGCCTGAAATGAACTGTATAGCCCTACATAACTCTGCTGTTGTTTTTTTTTTGTTTGTTTTGTTTTTTGTTTTTTTGTTTTTTACACATGTGCTTTGCCCAAATGCTTTAGAGGGTCATGTACTGATGTACTGATAGTGTTTAAGTTGTCTATGTGTGCGTTTGGGATGGAGGGGTGGGGTGGGATGGGGTGAGGGACTGACACCACATTGTAAGTAATGGACCTATGAAAATGAAGATGTAAGGAGGGAGAGCCCTGATCGGAGCTGTCCAGTGAGACTTTGCGTCATTCAAAGACAAAGCTGTTTACTTTTTATTTTTTATTTAACCTTTTTTTTCTGCAGGTTAGTCCAGTTGAGATCAGGGATCTCTCTTTCCGGGGGCGACCTGGCACGGACAGCTGCTGCATGTAAGAAAAAAAAAAATCTGCTCACTCTGTTAGTGACGTACAGAGAAGGACTCAGAAAAAGACAAGTGGAAGAAAAAGTTGCAGCAGGTTAAAAAGAACCAACTGATCTGAATGCTCCTCCTGGCTTTACTTGATTAATGAACATTTAAAAAAGAAAAAAAACTTTTTTTTTTTTTTTTTTTGGCTGATCTCATGTCTGTTTTCTCTGTGTGAGTGTGTGTGTTTGGGTTGTGGGGGTTGATGCACGCCCCTTGTCCTGTGAATGGTTAACAGTATCACCACACTGACAGCATTGCAACCGGAATACAAAGGTACATTTGTCTCACCAAATATCCCTGCTATGTCAAACTAGCAAGTTTGTACAATTCAGATGCTATTCTTTGCTTTGACTTTTACGTGATGTAATTAAAGAGCTTTGAGAGTTTTTTGTGATGAGATGGCCTTGTTTGAAAAAAATTCATCCACACAGTAAATGTTTTTTGTTTTTTAATGCACTACAACAGATAGAAACCTACGTGATTCAGCACTAGGCTATCTTCAGCATTTCCATGTTGAAAACATTAAGCTCATGTAGTAGGACCTCTGTGGTCTGATCATACTTTTCCCATTGTCTGGTGGATTATATGAGATCCTGTTGTTTAATCAGAATGTTTTGAGTGAGAATGGGAATGGCCATTCAGTCTTCAGGGCACATCAGCTAAAATGAACTTGACAAATGGAATATCCACACTGGACTTAATACTTAAGCAATGAGTTAACAAGACTGATGAAGCTTTTAATTAGACCTTAACTGAAGACAAAGTTTCAGTGCAAGTCCTCAGAACAGAGGCTCTTATTGCAAACTCAGTAGACAAGTACTGCGGCTTTATCTTCAATTGTGCACTCAGGTTCTTATTTTCATTTGTACTCAAATGTGCAAAAGCTTTGTTGTTTGACACATAAAATCTTGAAACATTTATATGCTGCACATGTGTAGGCAGGTTTATTTATGTAGCCCCTTTTCACATGTTCAGTCCCACTGTGCTTCAGGACAGTCACATTTAAACAATAAATGGAAACAACACTCACCTCCTTTGACCTTCACTGAAGAGGAAAAACTCATTTGGAAACAAAATGGAACATGCCTCAGGGAATTTTAAGGATCTTTTGGAGGCTTTTTTTTTAAATTCTTTTTTAATTCTTTTCTTTTTTACTAATGTCCTGGTATTTTTTGCTTATTTGCTATTTGCCTTTACCATGTTTTGGAACAAAATCATGTCAATTTGTCTGACGTCAACGCAGCATCACTGATAATCTGTCTTCCACTTTTGGAGGGACACTTTACACTACATATTTCCCGTAACACAAGATCTTATAGTAATATGCTTTCATTTACAAGCAGGATCGTCTTGAGTTAAAAAAAAATACTCCCAAATCACAAGATATCCTCTGGTAACACCAGTGCCATCTAGAGAAGTGGGGGGAAGTAGGGACCCAGGGACATTTCCAGGGCAAAACATCAAATCAGGGAACTGTCCCCTGGAAACGGGGACATCTGGTCAATGAAAGACACCATACAGCTAAATTGCAGCCACAGCCATGTCTTTATTTAACCTCATCCACACTTCACCAAAAGACATCAACAGACTGCCACTAGACTAATGATCACTATCAATGCAAATAGATATTTAGGACACACTACAAAGTGGCCATTCCTGTCTGGTTGCACCAAATGACTATTGAACTTGCCAAAGTAGTTCTCATGATGGACTGCAACTCCTCTTTGAGAAGGAACCTGACAAATGGGTGACATCTCTCCAGGAGATTTATGACGAGGTCTAAAGCTTCACCCACTGAAAAATGACGGCACCAGTTCCACTGGTCTACTGCTGGTCTACAAGCGTACAGGTAGTCAGAGTTCATCCATATCCAGGTTGGACCAAATCTGCTCCACAACCCCATCAGTGAGCTCAACTGAAACAAGGCTCTTCTGCAGACAGAATCAGTGGTTTGTCAGTTTTCTTGACCCATTACCCCTTAAGATGAAGCAATGCCTACTATTGTGGGACAGGTTGGGTTCATATGTGTTTGTACTAGTTCCACCATGTGGACCTAGTACAGCAGCTTCTCAAACTAACCTATGCATTTCCCTGAATAAGTGGCAAACCTTTAGAAAACCCCAAAGCCCATCCCCATATGCCATGAATAATACACTAACCAACAAGTAGTAGTAGTACTATGGCAAAAGGCACATCATTGTGTACAATGCAGTAAAAATGAAAAATAAAACTCTTGGTTATGTAAGTGTGCACAATTTTCGATTCATACTTGAGCTCCTCTGCAACTCCTTTTAGATCAGCAAAGAGATTTTCTGTCAGACAGATATCTGAGCTGACTTCAGATAATGTTGAACAGTGCAATTCTTTAATTTGAATGATTCTGCAGAGAGCAATAAAAATCTAGATTTCTGGAGTAATTTGGTATATGGAGCTTTAAAATTTTTTCCCCTTGAACCTGGGCAGAACCCTGTCCAGACTCACCATGCTAAAAATATGACATCAATATTTAGTTATTTGAACTGATGGGGAGACACACAGGCGGAGTCTACAATCTGCTAATTAGAATGAATGAGGCGTTGGTCTACTACATGTACTGCTGCTGGATGGTGGCTGCATTACATAAACAGGAGACTGGAAGCAGAGGACCAGCCACCGTCATGCCATATTAACATCACTCAGTCCATCTGGGGATCAAACATCACTGGTAAGTTGTCAATAATATATTAGATAAGGACGGTATATTTTCCTCAGTCAAATAACATTTTGTTTGTGCTGTTGACTGTAACTCAGCTGCTTCATTTTGGTTTAATATAACTTAGCTGCCTGACAAAAATAATAATAATAGTTTTGCTCCTTCCAGTTTCAAATTGTCAGAAAAATATTTTCTTTCCTTGTTCTTCACAAACGTACTTGTAATTACATGTAATGGCAATGATACTAGAATTGACAATAACAATTGATACTACCAAATAACTTTAATTCAGTGGTCCCCAAATAGGAGTCCTTGATGGGATTCCATATGGTGACCAACTGTAGAATGCTTGAATTTTGTTTTTATTTTTTCCTCACTAAAGACAAGCAATGACTGAATATGTCAGTATTTTTTCTTTAATAAATTTCACTCTCCCCACGTCACCATCATCTCACAAACTATCTAAAAAGATGTGATTTACTATCGGAGTGTATCACTGTCAAGATACTTGGAGATGAAAACAGATGAAATGCTGTCAGATGGGCTCAAAAGGGACAAAATCCTTGGTGTAATCTGTATCAGTTTTGGGGCAGCTCTGTATGAAAAAGTTTTGGAATCCCAGAGTTAGTAGATGCTCTTGTGCAGAATGATTTAAAATGAGTGTTAAATAGTTAAATAAGGGTCAATTCTTGTTTAAAAAAAAACAAAAAAAAAAAAACATTACAGGCAGTAAATATCTTTCAGTACAAAGAAAAATGCTGTACAAATAAAATGTACTATGACTATAGGTGGGTCAAAGGTCAGAGTGTAGACGGAACCTGTATTCCTGTGTTCCCATTATCGCTTTGGGCTTGAAAATTGCAGGAGAAAGAAATGACCCAGGGAGACGTCTTTCAACAGGACCAGAGACTTGTAGAGAGCTAGTGGAAGAAGGGCACATCAAGTATTGTTGTTGGGAAAAGTGTTTATGAAAGGGCATAACTCTGTTTTGACTGAAGTGAACACGTAGTGAATTCACATCCACATCAGTGTTCCATTTATATTCAGCATATGCAGATATTCCATTTATAACTGGCTGTACATCCTGTTTCAAGTGTGCTGCACGTCTGGCCATAACCACTCAGTGATGTCATGTCAGGTATTTTTCATCAGTTGTCAATAGCAAAACACCTGCTGTGACATCACTGATGGGGTGTGGTCACAGCATCAGTATGCCTGAAGTTTCAACCCCTAGAGTGCTAGTGTCGATTCCCCCTTTAATGTGCCTGAAAACACTCAGTGACACAGGTCGAATTGAGAATGGGTTGCATGGACTGATTGGTGAACTGAATCCAGCCAGACTGGATCTCACTGAACTGACCGTTTTAATAGAGGGTGTTATGGCTATAGAGAAGTCTAAGTACCTCTGCATGTTTAATATGTATTCCAGGCAATATGGCACACCCACCTGAGACCGAGCTTAACACCTCCAGCTGCCTCTGCCCATGCATTAACAGCTCCTGTGACTCTTCCACCAGAGACTCTTCCCCATATAGCACAGTTCAGCTGATCCTTATCGTCATGGTAACCATCCCCCTCAGTGTCATCACAGTCCTGGGAAACACGCTGGTGATTTTCTCAATCAAAGTCAATCGTCACCTAAGGACCATCAATAACTACTTCCTGTTAAGCCTGGCAGTTGCTGACCTGATCATCGGTCTTGTCTCCATGAACCTGTACACTCTGTACTTGGTCCGGGGCCACTGGCCCTTGGGAGCTGTAGTCTGCGACCTGTGGCTGGTTCTGGACTATGTTGTCAGTAATGCCTCAGTCATGAACCTACTCATCATCAGCTTGGATCGCTACCTCTGTATGACCCGCCCACTCAGCTACCCGGCTTGGCGGACGGGCAGAATGGCCGGCCTGATGATTGCTGCTGCCTGGCTGCTTTCCTTCATCCTCTGGGCTCCAGCCATTCTCTGCTGGCAGACCATCACTGGCAAACGCATTGTCCCCGATGGTGAGTGTTATATCCAGCTGCTTGCCAGCCCTGCCATCACCCTAGGGACCACACTTCCCTCCTTTTACCTGCCAGCGCTCATCATGATCGTCCTGTACAGCCGCGTGTACGCCGCCAGCCGGAGTCGATTGAGCTCGCTCCAGACAGAACAAGGGACAGTGAGGATGTCCAGTCCTTCCATCAAAGACTTCTTCATGAAAAGTAGAAGCTGGTTTCCCAGTGACCCAGACACAAAAACAGGCTCAGACACTCTGAACCAGTCAGAGTCCAGCAGTGCGCCGAAGCCCAGAAGGAACCGGAAAGTGTCCAGAACCCCTGGAGTCTCCTCTGAGCCTGCAGCTGGTGAGGCTAACTGCATGCTTTCCTCCCCTCCATACTCTCACCCTCAGATGGCCACACACCAAACAAGGGAGGAAGACTACAGCGATGTTCCCAAAACCCAAAATGATCCCTCATCCCATGTCCAACACCGCAGAACAGCTTCAGCAACCTACTCCACCTTCTCCAGCTCTACAAAGTACCAGGAAAGAAGGAGGCGTCGAATAACGGCGAGGGAGAGGAAGGTCACCAGGACTATTCTGGCCATACTCCTGGCATTCATCCTTACCTGGACGCCATACAACATCATGGCTATCATCGGCACCTTCTGTCACGTCTGTATTCCTGACACCCTGTGGACCACAGGCTACTGGCTCTGCTACATCAACAGCACCATCAACCCAGGCTGCTACGCTCTATGTAATGTCACCTTCAGAAAAACCTTCTGCAGCCTTCTTCAATGCCACAGTAGAAAGCTACGGTGAGAGTGTTGTGTTGTATGATGCTATTCACTTTCTTTGGTAAAGGATGCAGATGTAGTGAATGGACATAGCAACATTATCTGTACAATGATTTAAAAAATAGTCAAAGGTTAGTCTAGCAATTAAGAGACTTTTTTGGGGAGGCTGGCCCTTTAGTCACCTTATCCAAGATGAGACAGAGGATTGGCACCCAAAAATATCTTGTCTCTGGTAAGTAGGTAAGTAGTTCAGGCCACTGTGCATGCTAACACAAGCATATATGTTAAGTAATTGAGGGTGGCTAACATCATTAGGATTAGAAAAGTGCTTTCAACCTACAGCAAGAGGGTCCAGGTTTGAATCTCTGTGTTGAGTTTGCATGCCTCCATGACTTCACCTGGGTTTCCTCCAATAGTCCAAAGACAATCGAAGTCAACTGAATTGAAAACTCTAATTTGCAAAATGCAAGATATTAAAGTGCTTGTCTAGCTATTTATTTGTTCTGTAATTGACTGATGACCTTATCCTTCATAAGCAGATATGTAAAATAAAATAGAATTTGTAACAACTCTAAGCCTGGATGATTAGTTCATGACGTGCATCTAAAGCTGCCAGTTTTAGAGGATCAATAGAAGACATACCATTTAAGAAAAAACATACCTTCAATTCGAAGATTTCTCTTGCCACAAGAGTTTGAGCTCAACTTGTGCTGGTTCCACAGGAAGTGAAGTTTGTCAGACTGCTGAAATTTTGCAAATTAAAGAAGCCATTATGCGACCAAACAGGCTGATTCCTTGGACCAGCCAGGCCGGTGTTTCCATCGGCAGCCATGTGCACTGCCCTTGAGCAAGATATGGAGCCCCTAACAGATCACTTATTGTACATTGTGTTGGGTAGAATTTCAGCTGAATGAAGATGATCAATGATTAATGGTAATGATTAATTTAAATCATTACCAATCATTTAAAAGACAGTAAAATCAAACCACATTGTTGACACTCATGGTCTGTCCTCAACAATGACTCAGGAATCAATTTCTATCATTACAATTTCCTGTTTTGGAAGATTTTGATGTCAAAACCCTAACAGTGTCAGTGGGAAACATCATTTGTGTCATCCATGCATCACAATGACCAAACTCCTTGCCAAAGTAAACACTGTACAGTATTTATTTGTCCATTTATACAACTCATCTTGTAATGTCAATGATCTATAGTTCAAAAATAGATTTCATAGAGGACTTTGCTATTTCAGATCCATCCAAGCTTTTGTTTGAACTTCCACATTTTTGAAGTCCATGTTTCTGAAATCTTGTAAAAATATGACTTGCTGAATGTGGAACAGGACATCTTGGATCACCGAGGAGGGGTTACACAGACTGGATCAGAGCATTGCTTGGATGTTAAGTTATTCTTTTCAGCTAACGTAAACGCTTTAGGACTATCTGAAATTTACTGTTAAAACAAACTATCAGCTATGAGGACAGAATTATTCATTATTTCCTAGGGGGGAGAGGACACTGGAAAAGCCTTCCATACTTTATCCAAATAAACACAAAAAAAACGTCAAATCGGAACTGACAATACAAGAAAAGAAAAAAAAGTCAAAGGAAGCCAAGAAAGTCAAAGGTTGTTGATGCGTTTTGGAGGAGTCTCTCGGCTGTGTGTTTGACGGAGGAGGAAAGACGATTGTTCTGTTGGAGGATGACAGGTGAAATCTGCCATCTTCTGCATCTCTTTTTCATCCTCTAGTTTGACTTCTTCTCCCCTAGAAAAAAAATTGATAGTATTATAAATGAATTTATAACAGCTCTCAGTGACATATGTTTTGAATGTTTTGAATTTATAATGGCTCTCAGTGGCATATGTTTTCAAACCACTGTTCTACTAAAACAGAAATGACAAGAAAGTATGCAAAGAATTCTGTGCCAGTACAGATGTGTTTTAGTCTCAAAAACCTACATTTATGATACAGTATTATCAAATAAGTTCATGAAAAGGATTTGCTGATTGAATAAATTTTAAACTTAAAATCTGAATGCAGTGGCACAAAACTGAATGCAGTTACGAGCTGAATTGAACCTTTTCATTGAATCTAATTCAGAATGATATTTTATTTTATTTTATTTTTATTTTTTAAATTAAGTTGGATGATTACAACTTAATTTAAATCTTAGCTATAGTCTGAAGCTTAGTTAATCCAATTCTGGGTGTGAAATGTGAAAAACATATCAAGGATCAAGCAGTTGCATTCACTTTCAAATTCAGCTTTACAAATACAAATTTTTGAATTCATTTATTCAGCAAATTCCTTGTTTTAAAGTTAACATTTTAACAACATGACATGTTCAAATTTACAGTATTCAAATACAGTGTCTTGTGGCCCTAATCTCATCCTGTACAGATGCTCACACTTTTTGACATATGCTGGATTGGATGAATATAAACAAATATGATCTAGGTGCTAACTGTGCATAAGAACCCCTTGAGGACACTTTTTATGAATATTGAGGGTGAGGAACTGTTGGTTGTTGCCATCGACTCCCAGTGTTGTTCTGATATAAAGGTTGTAGATTACTGCACCTAGAAAGCCTACACACTTTCAGTATCACACATTGTCATGTTTTTCATATCAGTGAGTTTCTGTCTGCACAGCTCAGTGTAAAATAAGTGATATGTAACAAGTGACAGGCAGATTTCGACACTTAAGGCCACATTAAATGTAACATGGGAAGTTACAAACCTCTTGTTTTCTTGACTTTGGGGGAGCAGGGTTTGGACACCTTGACGGTGGTTTGACACTCAGCATTGAACATGGCTCGCTTCAGGGTTCCTGATCGACTCTTGGTGTTGGTGGCAGCGTCGCACTCCCCCCAGTGGCCAAACTTGTATTTACAGTCACCTAGAGGAAATCCACACCACTTGAACCTTGGATGCATAATTCTGTTGTAAATGTACCCTTACAGTATTAGATCAATCATATATTGTGACATCCATATATAGTGATATGATGACAAGAGTTCAATAATTCAGTGTCCCATTGCTAGTTCCAGACAAGCTTTTCGTGATTTCTATGATGATGTTGGATTATTGGTTTAATTTTGCCAAATAAATTGTAAAAAATCACTTTCCTAGACTGGATGATGCCAGACCATATATTCTAGCTCCAAAAATGCATACAATTTCCACAAAAAAACTTAATCGGAATAATCAAAATTTTTGGTATCAAAACATTTTCAGTTTGGGTCCGAAATCAAACACTTGCCTTATTATTCTCCATTTTCCTCACAGACAATGCTCTGATTGCACAGCCCCCTACAGCACTCTGGCAAAGACTCTGCATAGTTTGGACCCACACTGCAATCGTTTGGCTGCAAAATATCTGGATTAGGCTGCACAAGCTGTTAGGATAAATTTGATAGAGAGTTTATGCATATTTGGAGCTCAAAAACGATTGTCATGTTAACTTGTGAAGCTTGGGAGACATAACTGCAGGGAGTGTTTAGTGGTTTGAAACCAATGTTGCAGCTCCACATATTCTAATAGAGCTTTGGCATGGAATGAGTAGATAATGATTAATTTAGTGATTGAGGTGAACTATTCCTTAAACATGCTCGCACCGACTCTTTGAATTAAACAAACTGACAATCAGAGGATCAAAATTTACTCACTTACTGACAAATTAGACCCTAGCAAATCTGATGGGTGGAGGGATGGAGAGAAAAACAGGCGACCTATACATTTTGTATCTAATACACATACTATATATAGCTACCATACTTACATAATACACAAAAACCTTGTAAATATCTACAAAATATGTGTCAGTGCACATCTCCCTACCTACTGCAATATAGTGTACAATTTATATATATATATATATATGTGTGTGTGTGTGTGTGTGTGTGTACATATATGTGAGTGTATGTATGTATGTACACATACATACATACATACACTCACTGTACTTGTACATATGACCAGTATACCCCATTTATGTAGCTACCATGTATTTAAGTTTAGGGTGAGTGAGTCAGGGTGAGCTGAGCCTTACTGATGTCCTTCTTCCAGTTGCAGGGGATCCTGCAGCTGATCTTCTCAGTGCGATCCTTGCAGGTTGCCTCCCTCAGACCATCACCGCAGTCTCCAGACTCCGGCACACACTTCCCATAGTGGGTTTCTGCGCTGGTGCACTCTGAAGCTGTCTTAGCTTTCTCCTGTCTACTGCCTGGTTGAAAAAAAGAATCACATTGTCAGTCGGGGTTACAGTTACAACACCTGAGTCTTTACTCTGCCAACCTTTAACCACAGCCTGCAGCAGTTACTGGCTCTTTTCACCAAGCACCAAGATCTTCTTTTAGCCCAGGAGCACCCTGAAGCCCCATTTTTGATTTAGAGAGGTATATCACAGATCAACTTAAAGGAGAAGTCCACACAAAACATTGATTAAAAAAAAAAAAAAAAAGTAACAAGGATCTACTTCTTGTTTCTGGCCCCATCTTGCTGTTTGGCATTGTATTGACAACTGCCAAAACCTTCCTAGGAGAAAATGTTTCAGCAGTCTAAAGGATCCTTTTTAAACATCAGATTTTGGTCTCAGTCCATCACATATTCCACCGACCAGAATGCAGTGCACCTAAATGACATGATGTGTTTCTGAGTTGCAGTTTTTGCTGATGGAGAAAGTCCCTCTCTTCCTCTTACAATAGCATCATCATTGCTCTCTTTAACTACACATACAACCCACAGCTGGATGTTCACACCTTCTCTCTGAAGGGATGTTGACAGGCACTCTGGGTTGGGGAGGAAATCACTAACAAAAGCAAAATCACACAAAGCAAGTTGAGGGAAAACAGGTACAATTTCCAATTTCCTGAAGGAACCTGCCCAAAGGGGTCAATAAAGTTTTATCTAATCTAATCTAATCTACAACCAAAAGGTAAATCATAACACCGAAAGACAAAACAATCACTTGAAATGCACTGAACATCACAAGCAAATAAATGAGTAGTGCAGGGGCGTTGAAACGTTTTTCATGTTCCAGCACCCCAGCTGACTTCCATTAAGCAGCAGACCCCAGTTTGTGTTATTTTGGCCTGGATGCCTTGATATGAAAAGATATTCTGGTTTGTGTTAAGTATTAAATTATTTGGATGCGGTACTTGAAGACCGTCAAATAGATTCAAGATTTTAACATCATAACAATTTAGTGAATTAAAGAAATTATTAGATTAATGGGTATTAATGGGCATTAATATGAATCTAATCCTCATGTTGTTTTGGGCCTCCTGCTGCGGTGATGAAGATATGAGGAGGATGAAGATCTGAGAGTGAATTTTTCCTTTAACAGAATTCACATTTGATCTTTTGAGTTTTTATGGTTAATATGGAGAGCAAAGATCAAGCAAATATTACCAGAAATTCATTTTGAAACAGTAGTAGAAAAAAAAAAAAAACAGCAGGGGAGCATTCGGTACAGTGGTCCCTAAAAAAGCTGAGCTTTGTGACCTGCATCAAATAATTCACCAGTGATTTAAAAAATAATATCGTGGCAGTTATCGGTTGTTTGTTTGCGTTATTCCATGTTTTTGTCAGCCGAGTCTGGACAGTCCTCACCTCAGTGCAGTTTTAAATAGTGTACCTTTTTGGAGGGACTTTGCCATTGGTTAGGATGGAGGGACTTTACAAACCTGAGAGGACATTTTATTTCACTTCATGTCTCACCTTTGTGGTTTTTTTGTCTTTTGCTGGCCTCAGTGGTGACCGTGAGGGCCAGGAGCAGCAGCAGGGTCAGTGAGAGCACACTTCGCATCCTGGAGAGAAAAAACAGCCAGCAGCCAAGGACAGTCAGCAACATGTAGGCCTGGATGTCCCGCAGTCATGATGTTAGCTCAGTTTGAGTGAACTTTTAAGTTATATATGATTTTTTTTTTTTCTAATTGGGTGTTATTTAACCTCTTCAATAAATGAAGTTAAAACTCGAACTTATTGGCTGATATGAACCTGATATGCAACTGTAGCATGACCTGGGCTGGCAAGGTCCACTTGGGCCAGATGGTTCAAATTTAGTCCAAATCTGCTCTGTTTTCAGCTTGGCCCCAAATCTCAGAATGCTTAAGCCAACTAATCTGACTATTGTAGCTATGACAGCCTGTACCTCCATTAGGATTATAAAAGTAGGCTAATGTATTCAGATACTGTTCCTATTCACATCAGGCATTTATATATGTATGTATGTACATATAGATACATACATAAATAGTGTGTGTGTGTGTGTGTGTGTGTGTGTGTGTGTGTGTGTGTGTGTGTGTGTGTGTGCGCTTGTGTGAGTGTGTGTGTGTGTGTGTGTGTGTGTGTGTGTGGTGTTATGGGGCCCCATGTGTGTATTTGTGGCATAAGCTGAACACATTATATATATACATATATCTATATATCTATATCTATATATATATCTATACACACACACACACACACACACACATATCTATATATAGATATAGATATAGATATGTAGATATGTGTGTGTGTGTGTGTGTGTGTGTGTGTGTGTGTGTGTGTGTGTGCGTGCGTGTGTGTGTGTGTGTGTGTGTGTGTGTGTATGCTTTGTTTATTTGATCTGAATATATGATTTGTTTAACCCTTTTTTCTCTTCAGTCAGAAGATTGGTGATAAAGGCACCCCTGCATCCCTCCCATATTTGCTGAGGGCGATCAGCACAAGGCAGCAGCACCCATCAGCTCAGAGAAGAAATGTAAAGTGGACTGTTGGCGCTGCCTTGAATACAGGAGTCAATAACCCAAAAAGCTCACTCACTCACACTCTCTCTCCCTCGCTCTTTCTCTCTCTCTATGTTTTCCTCTCTTGTTATTGTACTGAGAAATGACAGACTCCTCTTTCAGGCCTCCATTAAAGCAATGGCCCTCTTTCACATGTCAGCTGGCAGAGCAAATCCTGCTCCTCCTGCGGCCTTTTATGAGGCAGAACCAGCTCTCAGCAGGCCTCCAGTCTGTCCTCCATCAATAAGGGGGGGGAGGGAGGAGGAGGCCAAGCAACGTCTGAAAGAGCCCTTTAGAGTTCCCCTCAAAAGAATACTGATTCATTGGCCCAAAACAAAGCCTCCTCTAGCCTGGTTTCATTTCTCTAAAGCCTAACACAGATTCCATGCCACGTCTTAGGAGCTGCACCCCTGCCCGGGCCGCCCTGAATAGAAACTTATTTGCATAAGAAAACAATGGAATCTTAGCATGAAGAAAAGGGGTGGGATGCTCCCTTTGGTCAGAAACTAGGAACAACATTTAGAGAACTTCCTCTTGAATCTTAGAGTTCACTCTCCTTCCGGAGGTATACATGAAACTCATTTCAAGACAAATCGTATGAATTCCTATTACAGGAATCTCGCAGCAATCACAGGGCAGGTTTTAATATCCTGATATGGAGCATGTCCATGAACAAAGGCCCGCAGAGGCTTCTAATAAATACGCTGCACGTTCTGGACTGGCTCTGGGACAACCCTCCTGACACCCAAAGCGTGGTCTAATGCAATTCATAAAACACTGTGAGGAGGAAATGAGGAAACTGTGACATTCAGAGCCTCATTCTTGACCCAGGCCATTTACAGCCCAATTAAATTATTAAATAAATTATTATTTTAATTATTAATCGTTAGATAAAAATACTAAAGAAAAAGATGAATATTTAATCACAAATAAGGCAGAGTTAGAATTTTTCTTTGGCTGTGTTGGAGGCAATCTATTCATTAATTTTCTATTAATAAAATACAAGCGGCAACAACATGTTTTGATGTAGGCTACCACCGAGGCCAAATCATCTGCAGAGCTGAAATTCATTTATTTCTCCACTGGACCCACTTGTAAAACTGAAATAATGACATCCTCCCTTTATAATTTACACATTACATCAGTATTACATCCACCACTACAGACTACCTCCCAACAGAGCTTTCTAATGCACATTGATAATAATAAAGATGCCATTAAAGACAATTTAGTTCATTTTTTTCTCCATTCATTCCTTTAGAAATGAAAATAAAAGGCCTACAGCCACGCCAAGCGATGATTGCCTCTATGGGAAAATATTAGAAATAATAAAACTTACTTGCTAGACTCAGGGGAGCAGTCAGTCGAGTTGTGGAGTTGTCGCCTTCTGTCGCTGCCTGCCTACAGCTGCTGCTACTGAACCCCCCCCCCCTTCTTCCCTTCACATCGTCCCCCCCTCACCAACCCACACACACGCATGCACACACACTCTCTGCATATGGACAATGCTGAAGATCAGCCTCGTGGTGACATCACAAGCCCGCACTGCTTTTAATCTGTACAATGAATGACAAAACAAGCTCAGCTCCTCTGCATGTTGGTGTGCGTGATGAGACACCTTGCAGAAGTCAGACATGGAACAATGTCAACCTACTGGTTGTGTTTCTTTTGTGCGGCTATGGCTGGGCATGTTGAAAGGAAGCACACCCATAAAGAAATCTTTACTCAGTGAATGAGCTGCTATGTAGGGTAGAGGTCAGGCTGAAGCCTTGGTCCTCGCTGCACGCAGGTGTGCATTGTTTCATTTAGGCCTTGATTCACAGAGCTGGCTCAGTCCAAAAAGTCAGTTATGATGTGAATGTGTGGCATATGGAAATGCAACACATATACATACACTGGATATGTGTCCACATTAAATAACCATACATGAATATATGTACATATGTCCTCCACAGTTTTTGAGTGACCAGCCTCCAGTGACATTCATTTATGTTGAGTAAGTATGGGTGCACATATATGACTATGTAAAGACAAGATGTTGTCTAATCACCATTTCCAGAAGGGGGCATATGTGTTTGGTTTATATAGGGTTATTTGTGCCACGTATATGACATTTCTCTGGAGCAGGAGTGTATAGTTTCATATATCAGATTTGAGCGTGGGTAGGGAGAGGCAAGCATTTGCAAACAGTCGGCTGAGAGTCTGCAGGTTTTCATTCTGACCAAACACACCAGCAGATTTCACTAGTGCAATGTCAACCAGACGGGAGGAACTCGCTTGAGAAATCACCTGCAGACTCTCTGCACCTGGCTGCGAACCCCTGCTCTACTGACTCTCCAGTCTATGGACATATATGTGTATGTACGCATGTATGTCTATGTATGCATATTGTTATTAAGATTATTTTTTGTGCATTTGTGCCTCCACCCAACAGTTCAAACGACAGAGAGAAGTGGCTGACATTTTTGTTAAAAGAATCAAAACGAGGACGCTGCACTTGCACAGTGTGCGCCCAAGCCAGATGAGCCACCGGGATGCCCCCCTCTCCCATCTATTTTGTACGCTTCTAGGTACCTTCGCCCCAGCCTGCTGCGCACAGCTCTGGGCTTCCCCTCTCAGTGGCAAACAGCCAATAGAATAAGAGCAGATCTTGGGTCTGACACTTCCCTCCCAACGCTCAAATGGATCAGTCATGCATAGAGGCCATTGTTGGGAGCCCGCAGCTGGGAAAGGAGACCAGGAGGCCAGCTAGTGGAGGGATGCCTGCCTGTCCCAGCCTCCTTCAAGTCCTCTCCCCTCTGGCCTCATTTCATCAGTTGTTTTAACCTGCCCTCATCCAATTTCCAGTGTGCCAGAGGATTTTTTTCCCAGGAGAGACCTACCAGACACCCAGTGCAAAGTAAATGCAAAAGCTTTCATAAACAAGTTACAGGCTGAATCACTGTTCTGTAATGTCAATTGATAACTGTAGCAAAATGGACATTTATTTATTGATATGAACGATGCAGATTATCCCTTTAAGGGCAAGTGTGTTGTTTCTAACCTTTGGCCGTCTGCTCTGACCAGCCCATTCGTGTGATGTACACACTACATATCAATAATTACCAAGAGGAAGCTGGAGAAGGTCAGTTACATGACAAATGATTTGGGACCAACATCAGTGGAACCAAAGGCTGGAAATGCTCAGACTTCACCCAGACATCCCTGATCCAACAGTGTAAAATCAACTGTGCCGAATGCATGATTGAAAGTTTATTAGGCTCCAGACAGACAGTAACAAATTAGTTGGAAGAGCAAGATATACAATAAGCAACATTTCATACAGGTCCTTCTATTATTTTGGTCACTGTTTATGTGTACAAAAGCTCATGACTTGGAATCTAATTACAAGAGGTCTATATTGGCCAGTGTAGTTGACTAACTGCTCTCTAAAGGCTGAATTGCACAGCAACTCAAAACAAAGCACTGATAAAAACAGAAATGCACTGCCCTTCTGTGACTAAAAATGAGACTGTTCTAATTAAAAAGCATCCACCCTGTAAGCCAGGCTCTGAGGAAGTCCTCAGCTGTTTGCTGCAGGAACTTGCACGGTCAGCGTGAACACAGTGAGTGGTTCACTGTCCTAAAGATCATTTTCATCTCTTTATGAATCAGTCAATACTTAGTTTTCATACTGTACAGTAGTAATAAAGTGGATCCAGAAGCTTCTTAAGTGAAAACGGCAAAACAACGGCGGGTTTTCCTTCCCCATTGAGAGGAAAAACCGGATTGTCTCTGCTCATTAACAATTTCAAATATTTTTTGACAGAAAATTGTTGACTTGCTATATTGCAAGCCAACCAGGGATGATTACCCCAAACCCAACCCCAATAAATTAACCAATGTCATAAAAGTATTCCAATGTCATAAAATGTAACGTAGAGTGCAGTGAAATCATGACATGCAGATGAGTTTACTGGATATTTCAGCTATTTTCACTGTAGATCCACATTACAATGCCAGCCTGTTGCAGAGAGCCATCGCTTAACATAAACGTAACACAAAGTTACAAAAAAAAAAAAAAATCCACAAAAACAAGGGTGAGAAGAGAAGCAGTGGACAACAGAGCGCTCGCTTCACTGGATTTGATCATAGGCAAATGTGTTTATCCTAGAGACAGTAGATCTTAATTAGCTAAATTCATTAGTGAAAGTTTAAATATCCAACGTCTGAACAAACACACTTTTATTTGAGTAAACAAATACATCCAAAAGGTCACTAAGATCGAAAAGGGACACACATTTGTATTTATTTATTTATTTATTTTGCAGCAGTCCTATCTGATATGGCAAAGCAACTAGTTCCATCATCTTCAGCTGCAGACAAATGAATGCAGCCACTGTGTGCTCAAAGCAGCTGTTGTCCAGTTCAGCGTTCGTGTCCCGTTCAGATAAGCTTGTCATTTTACATGGAGCTCAAAGCGCTAACGCTCGGTCAGCAACAGCCACACTGAAAACACGGTCAGCAAAGATCAGAGAATCCTTCACGGCCTGCAAGAAACGTAGTTTGACTCACTTTAGTGTCCAGTGGCTCGCTGTGGCTTCCATAGCTTGAACCCAACCAGAAGATAGTGGCATTTTCAGGCACCAACAACCCCACACTGCCTCCACAAACCTTTGTTTCTCTCTACAAACTCTCGTCGTCTCTACAAATCCTCGTCTGTCTTCCACTGGGAAATAAGCAGAGCGTCCTCGAGTCTTTCTAGCTGTCTAACAACTTCCATCACGTCTCGTCTACCTGCCGTTTCCCCCCCCGGCTACAAGCACTAGCTAATTTGTTGCTGTACAGTTTCAGAACCGGGCGGCACCGGCTTGCTCTGGGACATTACAAAGGGACTTTTCTTCTTGGACCTTGGCTATTTCTCTTAGTAGGAGAGCACATGGCAGATGTTTGTTTGTTGGGGGGGCAGGGGGGTTAAATGAATCGAGAGAGCCATGTAGAGACAGACAGACAGACAGACAAATGTAGACGGACAGGATCGTGGTCACACGGCCGTCTCCTGGTCTTCTCTCTGGATCATCTGGTAATGTTGGCGGTTCTCCAGATACTCAGCCAGCTCCTGGTCCTCGGCCTTCTCGGCGCGCTGTTTGGGCGTCTCACCCTGACAGGGGAAGTTAAACTTTTTAGCACATTCTCCAACTTCACAAACTCTTCTCTCAAACATTAAACCTCACATCTGTGACTTTCTGCATGTTGATGCTCAACAGAACAACAGCACTTTGCTGAGGTGTTGAAATTTGGAGGCAAAATAGCATGGCATGATGTAAGAGGTCTGCTGCTTGCACTGTGCAGTTCATTGATGATGTCCAATGATTATTTCCTTGTCGCACTAGCAAATCTTTCTGTATCTGAGTGGATCTGTGGTTGATTAATCTGGTTCATAGTGTAATGTATGAGCTGACAAGCCAACTGAATATATAGAGTCACCAGCCATGGCAGATGTGCACATTTTAGACTTTTACCATATTCTGGCAATATACACTACTCACAAAAAGTTAGGGATATTTGGCTTTTGGGTGAAATTTATGGAAAATATAAAAAGTTCACGCTACAGTGATATTATATCATGAAAGTAGGGCATTTAAGTAGAAGCATACACTGGTGATTTCCTCATCTCAAACAATTTCTTGAAACAAAAGCCAACAACAGTGGTGGATATACCACAACAAAAAATGTCAGTGTCAATAACTTGTCATGTGCCCTTGAGCATCAATAACAGCTTGACAACGACGTCTCCTGCTGTTCACAAGTCGACTTATTGTCTGCTGAGGCATGGCATCCCACTCTTCTTGAAGGGCGGCCCTCAGGACATTGAGGTTCTGGGGTACAGAGCTCCGAGCCTCTACACGGCGACTCAGCTGATCCCATAGGTTTTCTATGGGATTCAGGTCTGAGAAAGTGCAGGCCACTCCATTTGAGGTACCCCAGTCTCCAGCAGCCGTTCCCTAATGATACGACCTCGATGAGCTGGAGCATCAAACACCTGATGTGAATTTTGCCGTTAAACTCCTTGTTAGAGAACAGCAACTTGTGCAAAACGTACTGAAACATTGAAGAGTTGGACATGTGCATTCAAAAGTTTACAGAAGGTCACATTAAGTTCACCTGTAAAGGTTATAATGTATTTTAGGTTCATCCTGAAATTTCACCCGAAAGCCGAATATTCCTAACTTTTTGTGAGTAGTGTATGAATTTAAAGAACAGGGCTGGTTTGATCTTTAGAAACATAATTCATTCACAAATAATTAAAAGAAACAAATACGATCAGTAGTTACACGGTTACACTGAATAGTGTATCCGCCGTGCCATTCTTCACACTGTCTGACTACACAGGCCATGACTAGGCACTCAGGAGGAGCACCTCTATGAGACTTGGCCTCTTTGTATTAGTTAGTTTGTTCATGTGTCGTGTTTTTACAATGCACAATGCTTCAGTGAGCGATCAGTGCTGCCTCAGAGTTCTACTGAACGATTTTTTTCATGAACATTTTTAGATGTGGTCTTGATCCACAGTATCTGCTATTATTTCTGTTGTGTACTTTGAATGCATCGTCTATTGTTTTGTTGCAAATGAGTTGCCCACTTTGGGGATTAATAATCTAATCTAATTGTTAAGGCTGCAGAATCAAGGCATACACAGGTAATGAGGCGAAACAAGCTTCAGTCAGGTGGAGGTTGGTGTGTTTTGGTGTACATCCACATGCAAGGAAGTAGCTGGGTGATTTTTTTCTGCACTGGCTACATGCAAAGAGGACATAACCCCTTTAAATCCAATTTTCCCTTAAATCTCCTCTTAAGTAGCTAGTTAGTAAAGATTTTTTTGTCAATATTGTACAACATCCATATTGTGTATCTGCTGGTTGCAACATTACATCGAATACAAAATATCTGGATGTCTTGTCCATCATTTTATACACGTTTCCCTGAAATTCAACAGGGCATGTTCAATATCTTTGTAAACACTGGGATCTCCACTAGAATTTAAAATAAAGTTGTGTGAGTTTGAACAAAGCTCAGCCGCACAGCAATGACGAGCCCACACATGGAAGTAGTGAAGTTGAAGAGGTTGACAGAATACTGTGCTGCTGCAGTACTTTGGCGTTAACGGCTGGAGACTTTAAAGTCTCCAGCCATCAATCACCACCACCTCCCCATCCATTCAGTGTGTTCAGTCCACTTTCAATTCTGAGGAATTTCAAAAGCTAAATTAAGTTAGATGTTAGCTTTCTCAGGCCTCGTTGCACCAGCTGGGTGTGAAAATGTGCCTGCTTCACTCCAACTTCAGTAACGCCTGAATTTCTTTGTCCAACTGTCTTGCTGTGAACGCTAGAAGAAACTCAGTGCTTGTGAAAATGGAAGTTGATGATGGGAACAGTCTAAAACAGACAAAACAGGCTCATCACAGTTGCCCAGAGCACATCTGGAGAAAAGGTCTCAAAGCCAGGATGTGTGTGTGTGTGTGTGCGCACCATGTCAGCGCCTGCTCTTACTGAGTGGCACCCGAATGGATAAATGCCTGTGCAGGTTATGAAGAATGGCTGTGACACCAAAAGGGGATTAAATGCATGCAATTCCTATAAACAGGGGCCCAGAAAAATCTATGTATCACCCTGAGGGAAATAGTTAAGTTGCAAAACATGTCACTCAGAGCTGGAGGGAGTCGAAATTTGATCCCTTGTGCATTCTTTACATTCTGTACAGTCTGTACAGCCCTACCTTTAACACCTCCACACACCTCAACTCAGTCACCTGCATCTAACAGCATCCTCCAGGAGTGAAATGATGTATGTAAACAAATCAGAATTCACATGAAAAACTCATGTTCATCTTTAATATTGATGTAACTATCTGGATAAATAAACAAAAAGCGATTTATGTCAGGATAGATCGAGCTATAGATATATAGACAGATAGATAGAAGCACAAGGGACAGAAATGAAATGGAGTGAGAATAATAAAAGGGAAAGAGAGAAAGCCTCAGCTCCTCCCTAACCATGGAGTGAAACTAGGCTCCATACCAAAAGTGGCCACACTAAGTGACACATGAACTCTTTTCATTTGCTAGGAGGAGAAAAAAAAACTCAGATTATGGGCTGCTTCCTGTTGCCACTGGCTTCACCATGGCAACGGTGCACTACTGCCATTGTGTCTGTCGGAGAGAGGCCGGGGATCCTGCGGTGCTTCGTTTCTCAATGACACACAACATTAATCACTTTATAGAATTAGGTCAAATACTGCTGGAGATCCATTTAAATACTGGTAGGACTATACAGGCTGGTGGCAGTCAGCGTGAGCGCGCGGCACAGTGGGTTCAGACAGTCCTGTGAACTACATCACAAACTGGCTGACTGGAACCAGCCAGTGTTGACAGGATGTGGAGATTTGACAGCATGGGTGTTAACAGGGTTAGTGTCGGGTGGTGTTTAAGAGAGAAAAAAAAAACGCACCCTAAAAAAGTTTAACACTTAAAAAACACTGCTGGAGACTGCCGTTTCGTTTCTCGGTGTATTTTCCTTATTCCCTTATTCCCATGGATCAGCGGCCAAATTACGTGACATCACGTCATCCACATTCCACAGCACAAGTGGAAGAGACACCGAGAGTAGCCTGAGTACACCAGGCACCACACATGCTGTGTTCTGAGTGAGTGGTGTGACTTTTTTTTGCCATTGTTGTCCTCTTTAAAAAGGCTTTACGCTTACTTTTGTTTTGTTTTTAGGAGCACTTGGACCTGCAAGTTGAAAACATACGGGGCACAGCTAAAGTGCAGTTGTTGGAGCTCCGTAACAATAATGCAACAAAATAACAAAAACCCAACCACTCTCACACCAACATGGTCTTGTTTTTTTTTTTGTTTTTTTTTTGCCTCATTTGAGATGTTACCACTTTTATCACAGGTTTTTATGTCCTCATTTGGATAGAAATCAAACAGTTCAGGCAGCTGCTGGACAGACGAGCTCTTTCCCCCTTCCTCACTATTATAAAGCCTGCATTTCCATCACATAGTGTCTGCTCTATTCACCTTGGCTCTACTAGTTAATCTCTGAGTAACTAGTACCAAATGCAAATGTAAAAACAGCAATCAACAGCAAACAACAACCAGCAGGGCTTCACTGTTCAATTTCTCTCTTTTTATGTCTTTTTATCAATTTTTTTAAATTTTATGTCGAGGTGGCTGTTGTGAAAAAGGTCTGTTCAGTGGAGAAACAAGGAATCATGGGAATCTGATGACGGCTGGCTGCACAAAATTTTGAGTGTTTACGGTGTTTGTGTTGGCAGTAAAGTTTACCTGCAGGTCTGTCTTCATGAGCGACGCTCCAGCCTCCACCAGGATGTGACAGATAGTCCTCTGGCAGGAGGTGGCTGCTTTATGGAGCGCCGTCTCACCTCTGGGGACAAACACACAATGAATGGTCAACCACAGAAAAATACGTGTATCTGTAGAGCAAAGCATTAGGGTGAAACAGACATGGAGAAATAATCCATCAGCACTGTCCTTAAAAAGTCTACCATCTCCAGATCGAGACATTTTTGCTCTGCAACAGAAGGAAATGCAACACAGAGGAACAGAAGCTTCACTTACGTCTCTTTTTCCGTTATATCCAGGTGAGATGTGGGCACTAAATATGGAGGGACAGAAACAAATTATAGTTAGAAATACAGTTGGTAACTAATCAGTCATTATCACGCTGACCAACGGGATTTCAACATCGCCTGTCAGGCTGTTAACTGACTTTGTCAAAAGTGGAGAGTGGAGGATACAACATCTGAGATTTACTGATATTTTGTGCCAGGACTGAATATCTTGAAGACCCCCTCCACTCAAAAATGTGTTTTATCTTACATTGTGTCAAATACCTCGACTATACCGACGTGTATCTGGGGAAAGGTTGTCCCTAGAGAGGTGTTTTCACAATCCTCTGCTGAAGGTGGAGGTTTCTGTGCCAGCCAGATTTGCAACATTTCTTGTAAAGTGTTTGAAAGAGGGCAGGCAGACAAGTGAGACAGAGACGCACTATGAAAATTACAAATCCGACAGCCAATCCTGTCAGCTGGGGCGGTGCTGTCCATATCATTAGCACCAGCCCCACCAGTCCCATATTAGTGTAACGAAGAGATTTGCAGAAAAAAAATATCTATATCTATCTATCTATATCAGATAGATAGATAGATAGGTAGATAGATAGATAGATAGATTTTCAAAGTTATGAGCTGGTGTCTGAGTAAGCAGGGGGTCAGTGATTATCAGGGTCAGGGTTAGGGGTTTGATTCCTTGTGCATCTCAATGGGCAGAGAGTCCTTGGTGCAGTTTGGACACATGTGGCCACCACATTGCATGTTCAGATTTCAGCGGTAGATGTGAGGAGGCTGAAAATAATAATGTTTGCAAGAAGGAAAGCCGCCAATTAAAATTAACACACATCAGTTTTGTTAACCCTATAAAGCCATTTGTATCATAGATGATACACGTTATGAAATAACACATTCCGTTTTCAGTTTAATCAATACTTGACCAAAATACTGTTGTATACCTTTGGACACTTCCCCTGTTCACCCTGGACCATTGGCACTTCAAGTACTGTCATGTATGATACAACAGAAAAATCGTATGTAATAACATATTTTTTGGAAAAATCTTTTTTTTTTTTTTTTTTTTTTTTTTTACATTTTGTTATAGGACTAAATAAAGGGTTCAATTTCAAAAAATTGGTATTTTCTGCCAATTCTTTCATAGTTCAGGCTTTATAGGGTTAAAGCAGAATGTAAATATCTAACAGGCATATACAGTATTTTCCCTTTATGTATTCAAGTTGACCAGCCATGCCAAAATTCTTAGCACATTAATTTTATTTTTACTGGGAGCCATTTCTTTAAGTAAATAGAAGGTGAAATACAACGGTGGTGAAGCAAAACACTGGCATGCAGCCGGCCGTGTCTTTCCCCATCATGGTCATAATATCAACATTCCTAAGCAAATGTAACACAGACTGTCTTCCCCAGCAGAAAGTCCATCTTTAGCTGCCATCTGGTGGCTGATGGTGTGTGACTGCAAACTGCTCCCTCTTGTTTTGTTCTGCTGCTAACAATGATGTATTGAATAGCAGGGGGAAGACTGAGCTGAGGAATCACCTGCAGGAAGACCAAGCAGCTGCCTGCCTTCAGGCCATCCATCAGCAGCCCACCAACAGAGCAATTCCCCTGCCAGGAAGCTGCAAAATCCTCTCTTTAAGAGGAACTGAAAGCTTAGGTGCTCAACGCAAGACTGCACAATTTGCAGCTGAGCACAGCAGGGCCACAACTGCACTGTCGGTTATGGTTTGGCTGTGTAGTTTTATCAGTCATAATCTCCAAGCAGTGATTTTTCTGACTTAATAACAATGGTTTTAAGTGGAAATCTAGTAATTTACAAGATTTCCTTTGCGGGGTGGAATGTCCCTGGTTCTTCATGTGGCTTTGTATTTTCTACCAAGAGAAAAAAATATTGGGAAATATTGTTGAAACTATATATAGACACTCTGAGAAGAGGATGTAGCATGTAACTCTATGAGGCTCTCACCATTGCCTATGAGGTACTTGACAATGTCCTTGCTGCCTGCCTCCACAGCGTGGTGCAGCAGTGTGCAGCCTCGACTGTCCTGCAGCAGGATGTCTGCCCCCTGCTGGTGGAGCTCCATCAGCTGCAGATCAACACAGGAAAGCAGTTTAATCACTTTACTCAGTACATTTCTACTTATTTGATGAATATATTTAGACAGTGACAATGCACAGCATAACATAAGCATTAAAAATAGTGAATGATGATGCATTGTGCCAGCAAAAAACTAGTTTCCATCTGTCGCCCCTGGGCAGATAGGTATGAAAAAGTAATAGTGCATAGAAAGTCCCAGTTCTAGAGTGGCTAGAGAGTAGAATTTTAAATAAAAGAGGGCTCAAGAAGCAACAACCACAAATAATCCCAAATCAGATTTAAACTAGAAAAATACAGATTTGCACAAAAATAATATATGCCTTGCTATTTAGATCCCGATTTAAAGGAAGAGATCGAGTGACGCCCATGAACACCTCATCTTAAAAATAGAGAGCCAGTCAAGATGAGAGACTCACTCTGTCCAGATCTTCGGTCTTGACGCAATTGATCAGCTCTAACTCTGGAAAAGAGAAACACATCCATTTCTGACTGGTTACAAGTTATTAATCAATCAATCAATTAAGCAAACCAAACTTTTAAAAGATAGAAAACTTTTGTAAACGTAACACTAGAAAGATCTTGAGCCCAATGCCGTAAATGCAGTATTTCTACTCTTCTGTGACTTTTGCTTAATATTCTACTGTTAAATGTTTGCATTTTTTGTTTGCAAAACTGTATGACATGAAAGTTAACATTAAGAAGAAGAAGAACTGAGTCTGTGAGTCTCTTTGGTGTTCAATTTCTCTGATTTCAGCTCCTCAAATGTGAATATTTTCTGGTTTCTTTAGTCCTCTATGACAGTAATCTAAATATCTTTGGGTTTGGTTGGGGACAAAACAAGACATTTGAGGTCATTACCTTTGGCTATGGGAAATTGTGATCAACATTTTTCACTTGTCATTTTCTAACATTTTATGGTGTAGTAACCCAGCCAAAAAAAAAAAAAAAAAACAGCAGACTGCTCCTTTATTGCACAGCAGAGGGTGATAAATTCCGAGAGGGTGTGTGTGTGTGTGTGTGTGTGTGTGTGTGTGTGTGTGTGTGTGTGTGTGAGGGCAGACAAATAGCAAGGAAGTGTGGTGTGATTTAGAAGCAAGTGTTTGAGCCAAATGTAAACTACAAGCCAAGAAAGGTCAAATCCAGTTTGATTCTTGTTTATATTGAGTTTTACTAAGCTTTTAGTCGAGTGAAGAATCCCTGAGCTTCATTTTGAGCCATGCTTTAGTTGAAAAGTTGCTTTAAAAAATGAATTCAGATCTGATCCAACTAGATCTGACTCTTTTTTATGAGAATCCTACTCCATCTCTGCATCCATAATTTATTTTGAAGCATGAGAAGTTAAGCCTAAAATACATTCCCTAAGTTTTTGATGATGGGCTTAGTTGTCAGTTTGATTTTCAAGTCTGTTTGATTTTCAAGCCTTAAACTGCACTAGAATGAACCAAACAACTCATCGATTAATCGACAGATTAATAAGTAATGAGAATAAGCTTTAGAAGCAGCTCTATTCAAGGGTCTTTCTGGTGTTTTGTTTCCAAATGTGGCAAAACTGGAACACTTGTTTACCTTTTTCGGTGTCAGATGAGGTAGCACTGGTGGAACTGGAATCAACAGTTTAGAGATACAGATGAAAGCAAAAAAAAAAAAAGTTAATAATGACTGTAAAGGACACTGGAGGGCAGATCAACACCTTGATACCATCAAACCACCACAGAAAACAAAAAGTAAACAATGACTACAACAAACAGCAATAGATGGAGCAGCTGACACACAAACTGGTGTCCTACCTAAGCATGGGTCTGAAATCAGCAAGCGTTGTGTTGGAGCGATGGACATTGAGAATCTTTGCCCCTCTCCTTTGGATCAGACACAAGATGTGGACAAGATGAGCAACTTACTGGTATAACAGGACAACAGAACAACAGAATAGTTTAGCAGCTCCAGCACATGAGTCATTAGTGTGAAGGAGCCAGCCAACAGAGCATGTGGTACCATGAGACAACCAGACAACCAGGGTGGAGCTTCAAAAATGTGGCTGTTGATTAGTTGGTTCATGCAGTGCAAAATGTTTCAGCAAGGGCTGACTATTTATAGGCAGACAAACTAACAAGCACCAGCCATCTAAACACCTTCAGGCAGCTGGAAGAAAATAATGACCATGAAGATTAGTCCATTTAGCTCCTATTTTTCCACTCGATGACATCAGGGGAGGGACTATGGATTGTCTTGGTCCGTTCATCCATCCGTTATGCACAATATCTCAGAAAACCACTAACTAGATTTGCTAAATGTTTGGGGATTGATGAGTGTCATTGCTCTGGTCTGCTCTTTTTGGTGTGATTTTATTGGCCTAAGATGGGGACTACAGTCCTTGCTGAATTGTTTTTATGTCACACAATATCTTGGAGCACCACTGACTGTATTTTTACACTAAATTTAAGGGAATGATGTCTCACTGCATCTAACCACTATACTCTCATATTCAAAATTAGACTAATCAGTCCAAGAGGGGGCTTTCTTAGGTTATTTGACTTCATCATTCAGCTCTGAGTGGCTTTCAGGTGAACCTTCACCCCATGAAATTCATTTTTCCAATGTATCTAACAGCACGTGAACACAGGGCTCGAAATCAGCAGGGATTTCTATTACAGTGTTCAGCACTCACAGAGCAACAAACATGTTGGGAGCAGTGTGTGCGTAAAACGACAGTTCGCATTGTCTAGTTTTCACAAGAGCAACCTCAATCAACCCCAAAGTCAGAGGAAGAACTTCTAAAAGTTCTGTTTTAGGGCCCAGCTTGACATTTTAGTTTCTAGTCTAGAAGTCTGCACCAACCAGCAACTCAAACTGATCACATGCTTTGTAATTATGTCCTGAATGTTTCTCAGTCATAAGAACAACAAAAGTTTTTGTGTTTGTGTATATTCCTACCTGCAGAGGGTAGTCTTAGAGGAACTCTGGGCCAGAGCCTCAGCTACTGAGCTGTCACTGGAAATCCTCTTCCTCTGGCAGTCTCTCACCCTGAGAAAGCGAAAGAGATTGAGATGGGCAGGCAAAAATATGATATAATATGAAGAGGAGAGAAAGTGTTTTTCAGTTGTTTATTTGTTGACTTGCTGCTTTCTCAGTTTGACCCCAAACCTTCCTTAGAAAATAACAGGCGACTGTGTTGACCCAGAAAATGACATTCACACTGGACACACGGTTCATATTGGGAGCACCATATAAACAGAGACAGGAGCTCCTTTTATATCAGACATTTCTAGATAACAACTGGCAATTTTACATTCAAAACTTTATTTAGATTCACACAGGGTGTAATCTGTTCCACACCAAAACTGAAGGTTTGCTGCCTGGACCTTGCTTGTCCACTAGGAGGCACTTGCAGGCAGCTTACAGAAACAAGTTGGCCATGAAAAATGGCAACAAACCCTATTTGAGTCACAGTGAAACAGATATTTGAGTGCATGTTGCCTACATAATTGGATGTATTTCTTATTAATTTCCTCACAAATAATGCTACCAACACCCTTTTTTTTTTAGAAAAACCCTTTGAATAAGTACAGGTCTAGACTTGCAATCCCTGTTCCTATTCCGCTGCTTACCTTGGCGTGGTTGAGGACGAAGGGGAGGATGGAGAGCAGGGGAAAGCAAACTGACGCTGATGGTCCTGGCACTCCTCGCCATAGGAGTCCACCAGGTCCGGCATCCCAGGGGAGGTGCCCACCGTCTCCTTCAGCACCAGTTCTGGGTCTAGGATGTACAGCTCCTCCTGGGATATCTCCGTCACATAGTTCAGGTGCTCCTGGAAGGAAGGTCAGCCACAAAATGTGAGCAAATACATAAAGGCATCAAAAAATACCCTACAGAGGATCTAGTTCCTGCTCCCTTGGAAATATGGCACCCTTTTCAACAAACTAAGCTCTCTAACAAGCCTCCACCATGGATTCATAATCATATTCAAGCCACCATGAGGGAATGTAGGCGAGCTGAGTGCAGATGAAAATCCTCCAAACTTAGAGTTCATTTTGACTTTGTAAAGGATAACAGCTCATTTTTAAGATCTCATTGGTCAGGGGGACAGTGATGTCATGAACAGCTACAGACCACATTTCAAAACTCTTGTTCCCTTCCAAAGTTTTAGAGAAGGTCATTAAGTCTCAGCTGACAGTTTTAAATAACCACTCAACCACCCAAAATCTCAGTCAGCTCATCGCAGCGCTGAAACTGCCCTAGTTAAAAGTTTCCACTGCCATTTGTGTGAACTCAAATGAAAGCAGCTGCATTATTTTATTACCACTGGACTTTTTTGCTGCCCTAAATGCAGTGGATCATATTATTTTTGAAGACGTCGCTCTGACTGGGATTAACAGAGACTGTTTCACTTGGTTTAAATATTAACAAAGACTTTTTCATCTGTATTGAAAACTCAGTGTCCTGCCCCATGTCTTGTGGGGTCCCACAAGGCTCAGTTTTGGCCCCCATTCTTTTTTCACTCCATCAGTTTCCACTGGTTAACATAATTCGGTCTGGCTGTCTGGCAGTTTGTTGTCTTATGCTTAATGATGAACATGACTGCCTTGTGGCAGTTGAGAAATGTTGCAAATGTTAGACCATTTCTTGCCTTGCCATACACTGACAAACCTGTGCATGTCTTGTCACAAGCAGACTTGACTACTGCGGTTCTATTTTCTCCAGTCCTTTGGAAAGAAGATATTTTACAACCTGGTGACTTGGTTCAAAAGTCCAGACTAAAAACTGAGGGGGATTGGGCCTTTGCCATTAGGGCTCCTAGGCTTTGGATCAGCCTACCTGAGGAGCTGAGGCTAGCCCCCCTCATCATCCTCTTTTACCATCTTAAAACTCATTTTTAAACTGGAATCTCCATAATTATTTTATTTATATTCTAATGACATATTAATTGTTCTGGATTGTTTTATCCTTTCCTTTTGGTGGTGATCTGGATTTACGATTTCATTAGACAATTACTATTTAATTACTGTACCATGTTCATGCGCTTATAGAAACATTTTGGACTTCAAGTCAGTTGCTAAACAGATTTGTATTCACATGCTGTTTTGTCAGAAAATGAAGACCAGAAGACATGGGAACCCACACAAGCCATTATGGAGACTGCAGCTTTGCATGTTGGAGAGCTGTTCAGCACTGATGGGGGTTTGCCCTCTTCATTAAAAGGCTTGTGCCTTGTGTCTTGCTGTATAAGTGCAATGGGAAAAGAACTATCTACTTTACCCCAAAACTTCCATACTTCACACTTGTGTTGCGGTCCTACCTGGGCACGGTCTATCCTGTAGAAGCGATCTGCAGTTGTGCCTGAAAAACAAAGAAAGTGTCTTGACTCTATGAGCTGGACTCCACAGGGAGAATTTGTGTATTGGATTTACGCTTACAGTCAAGGAAACACCATTTCGGGGAAAGCTTTTGTGAGGACAGACACTCTGCTTTCATTGCATCTTGGTCCTGAAAGAGCAAGAAAACAATGAGAATTTACATCACTATGGTGACTCTATGTAGGAAAATACAAGTGCACTGACCCCACTATAACTTACAGGGACCTACTCAGTAATATTGCATACTTACTTACAATACTTTTCCATAGTTAATACACAGGTTAATAAAGTAGAATACGGCCAATCTTTCCCTCTGTGATTCAGACCAAAAAAACTGTTGTCACTGCACCCTCAATCAACTACTCATCCTGCTGACTAGCTACTCTTTCGCACTCACTAACGTAACATCTGATAACCTTTAGCGCGCGCACACACACACACACACACACACACACACACCAGACACAGTGGCTGCCTCTACCTGGCCTGTGGCTGTGTCTACCTGGTCCAGGTTGTCTTGAAGACGCTCTATGTGTGAGCGACAGGTCTCCAGGTCACTGTCGCCAGGGACAATGATGACTCCCAGGGGTGTTGCTGGGGACACAGATGTCAAGGTCAAGGTCAAGGTCAAGGTGTTGGGTTTAAATCTTCTCTGTTAATTTGACTGGGAGCTTAATCACTTCAAGCTTGTTCTTCAGTGTCTCTGTGTTTCCAGAGCTCAGCCGTTACACTGGGGTCAGAACAGAGAACTATGGGGCTGATTGGTCTGTCCCAGCAAAAATGAAGGGAATCACAATCTAAGGCTTGGTCAGGACAGATGGTCAGTAGAAATTAAATGGTGATTTGAACAGCTTACAGGTTAAATGTTAACCGCCCCAATCAACTCTCAGACTGATCTTAGGCACTCCAGTAATATTAAATATGCTTATAATTATGTATGCAATTGGCAGGGTCCAAAAACCAAACACAACCCAAATTTTCTAGTAATAACAACAACAACAACAACAACAATAATAATACATATCTACTTGTCCTTGAAATGAAAGACTTTGGGGACCCTTTTCCTTGAATGAACATAATTTCTCAGGTTAGCAAACCTTTTTTCTCTCGTAAAGAAAGTCTTTCTCAGCTGATGCTGACCAGCTCTAACTAGCAATAACTTTACCTATATTCTCTGTTGGATCACACAAACCCCTCTGAGATGTCAGTTATACTGGCAAGTGCATGATACTTCATCCTTGCCTAACTGTTTATTTTCAACAGATTTACCACAGCAAATAAAAATAGTAATAAATCTAACAAATAATAAATAAATAAACAATCTGAAATCCAACAGTATGCAGATGATACAGTGCACTTTTTTAATTAACTGGGGTTGGAGATGTCTTCTAATGTGAACTGAGTCTTGGCAATCATGGATAATTTAACTGAATTGATTGATTTAGTTGTCTGATTTCCCCTTGAGGATTGACTGACTGATCATGCACATTGAGGATGTTACTGCTCCAAGCACAGTTAACCCTTTGCTGCCTGGCACTCACAGGCCTCCTTCAGCTGGTCCTTGTCATAATGCAGAGCCTCATATGCCGCCATGCTGATCCTGTTCACTCGGATCTGCAGCTTCTCAGGAACTGGCTGCTGACTGGACCAAAACAGAGAAACCAACTTTACAGAGTGGACAAAACACACAGGTAAATAGAGGCCTACTTTCTAAAGACAAATACATACACAAAACCGCTTTACGTAACGTATAATGGTTGGGCTTGTTCATGTAGAGCGTTTGGGTGGTGGCTTGTGGCCAGTTTTTAAAAATATCCCAGGATGTATTCAAAATTCAAGGAGGATGTAAGTATACACCAGTTATGTAAGTGTGGTACGATTATGATGAGTAAGTACATCACTAATCGCACTTGACTGGTCAAGCAAATAAAGGAGCTGGGTTCCAGTTCCACTATTTTTCACTGTTATTTTAAATAAATACAATTCCTGTTTCGTCATAAAGAAATGCCACTTTAAAGATATTGGTATGGTACTTTACGGTACTGTGGCACACAATATAAAATGCAGTGCAGAGGCAAGTAAAGACTGCCAATCTTCTAATCAGTTCAACACTTTTAAGTGACTCCTCCCTATGTGTCTATGTAGTACTGCTGCACTACTTCAAGTATTTGTTTATTTGGACATGAATCTGTGCAACCACTCTTATCCAAACATGTCAAACTGAGGTTATGAAGCCCTGGCAACGTGTGCACCAATTCAGTCGCTGAGTCATCCATCTGTCCCTCAGAGTCTTACTCGTTAAGATGGGGCATGGAGATCCTTCTCTTTGCCTTCTGTACCATGTTGGCCTGGTTCCTCAGGCTGATGTGGATGATCGATGGTGCCAGCTTGCAGGGTTCACCATCCACCTGCATGGGAATGGACTTGTAGGTGGTCAGGGTCACTTCTTTACACTGGTGGAGTCGCTCACCATGGCCGCCAACCTGCAGTGTAGCCTGGAGACACACAACAACTCTGTTCATCCTTTAGTCGGATTGTGGCGTACAGTATGGCATTTGTGGTAATGTTTCATGTTCATATGGTAGAAAGTAGTAAAATGTGTGGTTCTGATTTGTACTGCATGACTGTAGCATGATTAGTTATATTGTACAGTATGGTGCATTGCATTGCAGAAAAGTACAAAATATGACATTGTGCATCATGATGTGGTAAAGTATAGTATTGTATGGTAGCACCTGTATGGTATAATACTTAATGCTATAGTGCAGTGCATATGATATATGGTATAAAAACATGTCCCACCAAATTTTGTGAAATAAGCACGTTGTGGACACAAATTATGTCTAGATTATGTTCCTCCAATGTGAAGGCACTGTGTGATGATAACAGGAATTGCACTTCTCAGTTTCACATCTTTGAAGAGTAACTAAAGCTCAAATCCACACAGATTTGGGACTGGGGTTTAGTTTCTCTGTAAGATAAAGGTGAAGTTTTGGTCTTTGTTAAAAAAAAAGAAAAACTTAAACTGAAAATTACGATACTAAGTCACTCCCAGAAGGAAACTTCTTGTTGTGAGTTAGAAACTGGTGGTAAAGTGGTATTGAAAGTTAACGTCTCTGCCTGTCTGCCCCCCACCCCAGCTAGCACACCCTTACTTTCACTGCACAGTTTCAATGCTAAACTACTTCCTTTTTCCACTTGAGGAAACACATTTCTCTCAGTTTTCGTGTACATAGACCTTTATTTGCATTTTAAGACAACATGCTTATTTACAGCACTTTGTGAGACCAGGCTGCATGTGTGATGTGTTGTATGGTGTTCTGGATGGTAAGACAAGGTGCAGTCCAGCTGTACGCTCACCAGAGAGGTCATGGTGAAGCCGATGACTTCGATGCAGCCGTCATCGTGGCGCTGTGGTTCAAAGTCGTGATGCTCACTGGGGTGACCCCATGGCATGGTGCCAGCACAGTACCTGCAGCCCCGCAGCACAACAGCTGCATTAGTAACTCTTCTGTTGTGTTTCTATGCTAGAGGTGTCAACACTGCCATTCTATCTCTATACTAGAATGGATAATACCGCCATTATCTTTCGTTACATGTAGTGGTGACGATCATTATATTTCTGTACTAACAATGATAACTGTATCATTGTTATATTGCTATATTCGTGATGGTAACCCTATTATCCTATTTCTATAATAGTACAGTAAATCTTTAATGTGCCTTTTGTGCCACATAAAATAAAACTAAACATAAATACAACGATAAACATACAGTAATTAGATAAACACATTTACTTTTTTATGATTGCATTGGTAACTCTACCACTATTGCTATCACTATATTTTTTCACTATATTATCACAAATATTTTCAAAAATGTTATCTTGATTCTAGGTCCCTGAAATCATTATCTTTAATATGCCTTTACATCAGAGTTTGATGTACAAAGTTTTAGGGATTACCTGGGGATGTTGAGGAAAAGCAAACACTGTAACTTCATTTCCTGGACTTTGGCCGTCAGGTCTGTCCCATCACACTGAGAAAGGAGGGGAAAACCAACAGGCTCAGGTCATTTAATGACTACAATGACTACGTGTTCAGTGGTGGCCAGTGGAGCCACTCTTCACTGCAGTAGTGTGTTGAATCTCCAACATGAACAAAAAAACAATTCTATACTCTATTTTCTCTCCCAGGCCAAAGGGTATAGCGTTATCCTCTAATGACACCACCTAGTGGTTGTGATTCAAACTGTCAGATATTAAGGCATGAGCTGGCAGTGTCGACTCTGTTTTACCTGTTACCTTAAGAGTAAAATTTTTTTTTAAAAGGGTGATGTTCCCTTAACTAAGTGGTTAAGATCTGTTTCTCTTGCACACTGGTGAAACAAAGTGGTTTAAAGGCTAGAAATGTTGCTGTTCATAAGCCGCCTCCAACTATAAATGGGTTGTGATGATGAGAGCAGACAACAGTGCACATGCACCCCTGCACACTGTCACTGCACTCATCCAAACACGCATGCTGTGTGCTTGTGTTGTCTCACTCTGTAACTAAATATATTTGATGTGGTGAGCCGTTTTTGTAGCCTTTCTGTACAAATGTCAACTCCTCTGTGGGCCTGGTAAAGTGAACACCAGGCACTTTTTGGACATCCATTAGGGGACGTATTCGTAAGTCCCTTTTGTTCCTAATCACATTTTTCACTGGTATATCACATATACATTTATATATGTAACTTATATATGTAATTTCCATGTTGCATACTGAGGCCTGGGCATAGGTTACGATGTCATTAGTCATTATCATTGGTTAGAGTACTTTAATCTTAACTCGTCATTTTTTTAATAACTGTGTGTGTAAGAGAAAAAAACGCAAACAAAAAAGCAGACACTGTAACTTTAGCAGTCCCCCCTTTTTTTCCCCTTTCTTTTAAAAAAAAATTATGTGTGGCTCAGAATGTGACAGATTGCACACATGGCAGTGTCAGTTATTGAGAGGAACTCCCACAGGAGAATCATCCACACCTAAGCAAACAGAATGGGTGGGGCTTTGTATATTTAAAATAGTTGCTGTGAGAGTTGCTAAAAATACTCTTGACGAGGGCCTACGGGGACCGAAACATGATCACTGATCAATACATTGTGATGCTGAGCATGAGCAGTGTGTGGGATCTTTCTAAGACTCATGTTTTTATGGATGAAATAAACTGAACCTTGAACCCAGCTACAGATCAAACTCCAACTAAGATTTTTTTTTCTCTCTAAATGAAGCTGTCTTCATGAAACTTTATGAACCCTGTAGCTGAGTCTCTGTTGCCATGAATAATCCAGTTAAAAGCATATTCTTTGCCTCTTTGACTGAATAATGGTAGCAGTAGGTACTGTTCACAACCATTATTGTGGATATTAACTTAGACCCATAATGTGCAAATATGAGTTTTAAAAGGAGGTTCAAACCTAAACTGAAATATGTTGCCATTCCTTCTGTATTCTGCTTAATACAGATGTAATCCAGGCATTGAACCAGGTTTCTCATGATCAGATGATTCTCTAGGTTGCTCTAACTCAGTAATGATGTTTACGTGTGTCAACCTGAAACCGGCCTCCGTGACTAACCCAATTAATATTTCAGGACAGCATTTTCTGTGCATAGAAACGTAGCCAGTGTCATTACTACTTGTGATGTGTCTACTGCACTACTCACCACAACTTTAATGTGCTTGGCGAGGTCTTTAGAACTCCCACTGAGGAAGTCAGAGAAGGCTGTCTGAAACACACACACACACACACACACACACACACACAAATTCACATTCTATATATACACACAAACAGTTATGTATTGATAGGTATGTATGTATGCATCTAGCTTTATCTTTATCTATTTCTTTATCTCTACCTATGTGAAGACACTTACCCCTGCATAGAACATCTTATTCCGAAAGCGGCTGTTAAACTTCTCTGGATTGGCCTCTAAAAAATAAATAAATAGAAAAATAGAGAACTGAGCAGTGAGAGAGCTGCACTGGGCACATCCAGCTATTTTAGGACTTGCGCCATTGACATTAACATTACCACTGCCAACTTCGGACTATTAGGTCTAAACTGTGTATAATGGAAAAATAGCCTGCTTTCTTGCATTTAGTCTATCAAATCAAGGGCTGAAGTGCACACACCTGCAACAATGCAAAATACGCAACTTTTTTAACTTCAAAATATTAGATTGTTTGTACTTTTCATCTTGAACTAGATGATGCTCAATAGTGTGCATACATTGTGCTATGAAATTGTCAAAAAAAATGATAGTTACATGTTGGATTTTTAACAAAAGTTAGAAGTTTCCTATATGCCCCATTACCAACATCTTTGACATCAGGAGATGAAGACATCTTCATGAATGTACTGTGACTGGGACACGAGATATGTTTGTTTCAGTTTCCAAGCACTGTCAAGTATTTTAGCTGATTATTACAACTCACGAGGCCAATCTGCATTACATCTGTTCAGTGGCCATTCAAGGTTCCCTTCTTTTTTTTTCTTTTTTTTTTTTTTGTAAATATTATTTTTATGACATTTCTGCTTTATTTGACAGTCACAGTGGAGATAGACAGGAAAGGCACAGGACAGAGAGGGAATGACATGCAGCAAGGGACCAGAGGTCAGATTCGAACCCTGGTCGCTGCGATCAGGACTAATCCCTGGTACATGGTGCGCACTCTTAACTGGTGAGCCACCGGGGCACCCAAGGTTCCCTTCTAAAACTGTACCAAGTTTTGGAAAACTTGGCAAGGTTGTTATGTCTAAACAAGAAATGAGCTTTTGCTGATCAGCTGATTCATGTTCTTCAAGCTCTTCCTTTGCCATGACCAAAGTGCAAGTTTCATGCAAATCTATTCATAACATTTTTAGATATCCTGCTAACAGGCAAACAGATATAATGGGGACAAACATACCTCATAAAGACAGAAAGATGCCATAGTTGATTAAGGACCAACTAAGCTATGGTTAGCATGTAGTAGCAACAATTTTAATTCAAGAACGAATACTTTTAGATCAAGTTTAATGTGTGGTATCATGTTAATGGACTAACCTCTAGATTCATGGAAGCCTAGTGTAACATGTGCATCGAAGCCCAGGCTGAAGTAGTTGTTGAAGACATCAATAGGAAGCTGGGAAATCACAGTAATGAACTTGTAACAGAGCACAGTCCTACACATATGTTTGATTATTCAACAAGTGTTTTTCAAAAGCTGCTTTAAAGCAATACAGGGTCATCATACAGAGCACTGTATACTTAATCTATTTGCTGACCTTATATGTACAGTACAGGCCAAAAGTTTGGACACACCTTCTCATTCAATGCGTTTTCTTTATTTTCATGACTATTTACATTGTAGATTCTAACTGAAGGAATCAAAACTATGAATGAACACATGTGGAGTTATGTACTTAACAAAAAAAGGTGAAATAACTGAAAACATGTTTTATATTCTAGTTTCTTCAAAATAGCCACCCTTTGCTCTGATTACTGCTTTGCACACTCTTGGCATTCTCTCGATGAGCTTCAAGAGGTAGTCACCTGAAATGGTTTTCACTTCACAGGTGTGCCTTATCAGGGTTAATTAGTGGAATTTCTTGCTTTATCAATGGGGTTGGGACCATCAGCTGTGTTGTGCAGAAGTCAGGTTACTACACAGCCGACAGCCCTATTGGACAACTGTTAAAATTCATATTATGGCAAGAACCAATCAGCTAACTAAAGAAAAATGAGTGGCCATCATTACTTTAAGAAATGAAGGTCAGTCAGTCCGGAAAATTGCAAAAACTTTAAATGTGTCCCCAAGTGGAGTCGCAAAAACCATCAAGCGCTACAACGAAACTGGCACACATGAGGACCGACCCAGGAAAGGAAGACCAAGAGTCACCTCTGCTTCTGAGGACAAGTTCATCCGAGTCACCAGCCTCAGAAATCGCAAGTTAATAACAGCTCAGATCAGAGACCAGATAAATGCCACACAGAGTTCTAGCAGCAGACCCATCTCTAGAACAACTGTTAAGAGGAGACTGTGCCAATCAGGCCTTCATGGTCAAATAGCTGCTAGGAAACCACTGCTAAGGAGAGGCAACAAGCAGAAGACATTTGTTTGGGCCAAGAAACACAAGGAATGGACATTAGACCAGTGGAAATCTGTGCTTTGGTCTGATGAGTCCAAATTTGAGATCTTTGGTTCCAACCGCCGTGTCTTTGTGAGACGCAGAAAAGGTGAACGGATGGATTCCACATGCCTGGTTCCCACTGTGAAGCATGGAGGAGGAGGTGTGATGGTGTGGGGGTGTTTTGCTGGTGACACTGTTGGGGATTTATTCAAAATTGAAGGCACACTGAACCAGCATGGCTACCACAGCATCCTGCAGCGACATGCCATCCCATCCGGTTTGTGTTTAGTTGGACCATTATTTATTTTTCAACAGGACAATGACCCCAAACACACCTCCAGGCTGTGTAAGGGCTATTTGACCAAGAAGGAGAGTGATGGAGTGCTGCGGCAGATGACCTAACCTCCACAGTCACCGGACCTGAACCCAATCGAGATGGTTTGGGGTGAGCTGGACCGCAGAGTGAAGGCAAAGGGGACAACAAGTGCCTCAAAACACCTCTGGGAACTCCTTCAAGACTGTTGGAAAACCATTTCAGATGACTACCTCTTGAAGCTCATCGAGAGAATGCCAAGAGTGTGCAAAGCAGTAATCAGAGCAAAGGGTGGCTATTTTGAAGAATCTTGAGTATAAAACAAGTTTTCAGTTATTTCACCTTTTTCTGTTAAGTACATAACTCCACATGTGTTCATTCATAGTTTTGATTCCTTCAGTGAGAATCTACAATGTAAATAGTCATGAAAATAAAGAAAACGCATTGAATAAGAAGGTGTGTCCAAACTTTTGGCCTGTACTGTATGTATATAACAGTAGGCCTGTGATTGGTGGACTGACCTTATCGGTCTGATGCTCATCCCTCTCCTCTGGCCGGGCCTCGGGGTTTGGTTCCACCTGCAGGTTCCAGCGGTCCAGCTGGACAATGTTCCCGTCCTCCACGTGTGACAAGATCTTTGTCACCGGCTCATCGGTGTAACCCTAGAGGAGGGAGGGGGGCACGGCATTAACATATTTCTGATCATCTAACACCAGTCTGTCAGGGGGAGACATTTTAGTTTCACTCTAGACATCAACAGAACAGGATCTCCAGCATAACTCACCCCTCCCCAGTTGAGAGTCCTTGCCAGATCGTTGCCGGTGCCCAGAGGAAGGATGGCCACAGGAGGCTGGGGGCGGAGCTTCAGCTGGTCCAACACCGATAACACCCAACCTACCTACAGTCAAGTCAAACGATTTTGCAAACCATTTTATCTACAACTATTCGTCTGCTTACTGGTGGAGCTATTTTAGCTACAAGTCATGTCTTAAACACTGTGGTGGGAATTTGTTGAGCCCTTTGTCACTTCAGTGATGTCACTGACTCGGTTATGACACTTGTCTCAATGCATACTGTACAGGTACTTTTATAACCAATCTGAAAGCCCCAATCTGCAATTTGTGCAACACCCCACTGAACTACGTTTCCCCACGTGAACTGTGAGGACTCAACTACTCTCTGTAAGGGAATCCGGGTTTTAACAATAGATTCATATTTCACAATTCAACAGCTATTGTTAAGTAATAAACATTTTAATTAAAGTAATGGTTGTATTGTTGTGAACAATGTCAGACTCACTGTTCCATCTCCACCACAAGCCAGGATCCTGAGGTTGGGTACTTTGGCATACAGCTCCAACCTGGCAGAAACACAAAGCAAAGCATGAAGAGTCAGTTCCTTTGAGACACAGGCCTAGGAGGTCTGGGAACACCAGAGAGGACAGGGTGGGTTTGACACAACTTGAAGACAAGAGGGAACTGAGGATGACAGCAAGGACTGATGGTCTGGCAGGATAGACAAACTGGGAGGGTGTGTGTTGTCCTACCCCTCCCTAGGGCCGCCTTTTGTCAGGTCAAACACTTGGCGAGGGTTCAGGTACCACATGAATGACTGGATAATCTTGGCTCCCTGATGAAAAAAAGTCAAAAACAAGACAGAAGCATCTGATATTAGAGGTTTCAAGGATCCACCATGTTTTACCAAGCCTAGTCCTATTATTGGCTTTGAACAGGATATTTCCACTGAAGCTTTTAAGTATGAGAAGCCTGCGGTACGAGAAAGGAACAAGAAGCTACCTGGTTTCCACCGCTCTTTGGGTTAACAAACACCAGAAGAGGCTTCATGAGCTGGGAGGGGAGGGGCTTAACCAGGAAGGGCTTCCAGCGGCCATCTTGGATCTACAACACACAGTAGGAAACATTCAGTACACTGGAGCTATGACAGATACAAACACTTTTAAAACTCTGACATCGCAGTCTGCTTCTGGCACACCAAAGTGTCCAAAGCCATTAGCCTTATCGCAATAAATTATTCCAATTCATTGACCTTCATACAACACATCATCTCAGTATGTTGAAGCTAGCTCAAAGATTTCACGGAGACACACTAATTAATATTTCAGAAGATTACGGATTAAGGCCATCTTTGCTGCAGCAGATAACAGTTCAAAGCATAAAACCAGCCGGCTGAGTCTCACCTCTGTTCCCTTCTTGCTGGACTTGCTGCATTTTAGTGACGTCCTTTTCTTCTTTTTGCTGGATTTTAGAGATGACTGTGGGAAGGAAGACAAACACCTGAGTGGCTGTGTGTGTGTGTGTGTGTGTGTGTGTGTGTGTGTGTGTGTGTGTGTGTGTGTTCTTAAATTTCTATACTCATGATGACAAAATGTCCTCACAAGAATAAAAAAAATAAAGAAAATTCTGGGATTCAAGGATTCAAGGAACTTTATTGTCAGTTCCTTGAATCTTAGAATTTTCTTTCTCTGCAGTGAGAACATTTGCTCCTAACGTTTTAAGGGGTTTGATTATCATTTGAGAGAAGCCAACAGAGTTTCATAGTACATTTTTGTATAATGACAATAAAGATCCATTCCATTCCATTTGGCCATTATAGGTAAAGAGAGGCTCAATTTCGTCCAGTTTCTTTCTATGTATCAATAAAACATTTTTAAAACATATTATAAAAGCATCTATAGGAAAGCTTGAGCCATTTCGTCTCTTAGCCTTCCTGGTGTCACCTTCCTTTAAGATTACATTTAGGAGTAGGTTTAGGTAAGAATTAAAGGTTGGGGTTGGGTAATCAATGTATAGGCACTGAGGGTCCCCTTTAGTGTAGTAATACAAATGTGTGTGTGTGTGTGTTTAGGGTTAAGGTTAGGCACGGTTAGGATAGGTGTCCAGGAAATGAATATACAGTACAGGCCAAAAGTTTGGACACACCTTCTCATTCAATGCGTTTTCTTTATTTTCATGACTATTTACATTGTAGATTCTCACTGAAGGCATCAAAACTATGAATGAACACATGTGGAGTTATGTACTTAAAAAAAAAAGGTGAAATAACTGAAAACATGTTTTATATTCTAGTTTCTTCAAAATAGCCACCCTTTGCTCTGATTACTGCTTTGCACACTCTTGGCATTCTCTCGATGAGCTTCAAGAGGTAGTCACCTGAAATGGTTTTCACTTCACAGGTGTGCCTTATCAGGGTTAATTAGTGGAATTTCTTTAAGAAATGAAGGTCAGTCAGTCTGGAAAATTGCAAAAACTTTAAATGTGTCCCCAAAATGAGTCACAAAAACCATCAAGCGCTACAACAAAACTGGCACACATGAGGACCGACCCAGGAAAGGAAGACCAAGAGTCACCTCTGCTTCTGAGGACAAGTTCATCCGAGTCACCAGCCTCAGAAATCGCAAGTTAACAGCAGCTCAGATCAGAGACCAGATAAATGCCACACAGAGTTCTAGCAGCAGACCCATCTCTAGAACAACTGTTAAGAGGAGACTGCGCCAATCAGGCCTTCATGGTCAAATAGCTGCTAGGAGACCACTGCTAAGGAGAGGCAACAAGCAGAAGACATTTGTTTGGGCCAAGAAACACAAGGAATGGACATTAGACCAGTGGAAATCTGTGCTTTGGTCTGATGAGTCCAAATTTGAGATCTTTGGTTCCAACCGCCGTGTCTTTGTGAGACGCAGAAAAGGTGAACGGATAGATTCCACATGCCTGGTTCCCACTGTGAAGCATGGAGGAGGAGGTGTGATGGTGTGGGGGTGTTTTGCTGGTGACACTGTTGGGGATTTATTCAAAATTGAAGGCACACTGAACCAGCATGGCTACCACAGCATCCTGCAGCGACATGCCATCCCATCCGGTTTGCGTTTAGTTGGACCATCATTTATTTTTCAACAGAACAATGAGCCCAAACACACCTCCAGGCTGTGTAAGGGCTATTTGACCAAGAAGGAGAGTGATGGAGTGCTGCGGCAGATGACCTGGCCTCCACAGTCACCGGACCTGAACCCAATCGAGATGGTTTGGGGTGAGCTGGACCGCAGAGTGAAGGCAAAGGGGCCAACAAGTGCTAAACACCTCTGGGAACTCCTTCAAGACTGTTGGAAAACCATTTCAGGTGACTACCTCTTGAAGCTCATCCAGAGAATGCCAAGAGTGTGCAAAGCAGTAATCAGAGCAAAGGGTGGCTATTTTGAAGAAACTAGAATATAAAACATGTTTTCAGTTATTTCACCTTTTTTTGTTAAGTACATAACTCAGCGTGTGTTCATTCATAGTTTTGATTCCTTCAGTGAGAATCTACAATGTAAATAGTCATGAAAATAAAGAAAACGCATTGAATGAGAAGGTGTGTCCAAACTTTTGGCCTGTACTGTACGTCAATGTAAAATTGTGACCTACAAAGTGACCAAGGGAAACGTGTGTGTTTGTGTGTGTACCTGCAGCCTGCGGACCCTGATGATCCAGGTGGGAGGGACGATGACGGCAGCATGAGCTCCCAGAGAGCAACACTCCTCTATCTGCTGCAGCATGAAGCATGTCACCTTGTTGTGATACTGGAACAGAGACAGGAAGTCGCCTGACGGTTTCATTTAACATATGCAGCTGCTTCGTCGTGCAGAGAAATGTGTGTAGCGGGGAGTCAACCCACCAACACACTGCTGATGTGCTGGAGTCTCCCCCACACCCCTATTCAAGACAGCCTAAGTCTTGGGGAGCTGAGCCACCTTGGTGTTTAAACCGTTTCTATTCCATTTTCAGGCTCTGTACATTAAACAGTATGCTATAACACATGTTAATCTGCTGCTTAGGGCAACCCAAGTGGTCACAAGATTATTTATTTCACAGAAAAATAGACATAATTCAACTATACAAATTTATTATCATGTCAATTTCTCATTTTGGTCAGATTTTTATCTAACTTCTGTTTTTTTTTCTTGTGAAATACTAAATGAGTCTAGGCCTCCACAATTAACTGACACATTCTGAAAAAGGGAAAAGTCATTCTTTGAACTTCAGCGCTCTGCACATGCACACCTGTGATGCGGAGTCATGAGCCATAAAGGCTGAAACCACAATGAACCATGTAATGACCTTTGCCCAGTATAAAATATTGTCTCCAATGCAACATCTAATGTTATGACAGTGATATTTTGTAATTTATGTTTAACCATTTATCACACATGTGCACTGCAAAAAATCTCTTTCTTAACAAGTCATTTAGCTAAAATATACTTTTTCTTAAAGCAAGTGGCTTGAGATCCTACGTGTTTCTAACACAGTTTCACTTGTTTCAAGATGTTTCACAAGTACGAAGTATAAATATGTTGAAACAAGGCAGAATAAAGTCATCTCATTACAATCAAGAAAATGACACTTGGCTCAAGAAAGTATGTTGATTATCGCATCCCACTGGCAGATTTTTTTTTCCACTTGTTTGAAGAAAGACAAGAGTTTAACACTGAATTTGAGATGTTTCGTTGAGATGAGATTTTTTGCAGTGCATGTTGATTTTATGTAATTTTTGTGTATTTTGAAGATTATAAATATGCTAAACGTAGCATTAACAGTGCATTTAAATAAGCAGTTACTATTTACAGTTTATATGTGAATGTGATGCCAGCTAATAGCATTTAGGAAACCTCAGGGTTGAAAAATCAAGTGGGAAGCCCTGCTTGGAGTTCCCACTTGAATGGGTGTTACATTGTATTTCTCTGGAAGAAACTCAGAATTTCCAGCTTTGTAACATCTGTGGAATGCAGCATTACTGCGTGTTACTGTTGTACATCTACAGACTGTAGGACTTACTGCCTGTTTGCACCAGGAGCAGCTAATGGCAACAATCTCTTTGCTGTGGAATGAAAACTTCTGTTGGAATCCCTGTTGAGGGACAAATAAGAAACATGGTTAGCAAAAACATCATATTCTTTGAGGGTTAAAGTTGAAACTTTTGATCAAAACTTAAAACTAAGGCTTTGTTCTAGAGGTCTGTGTTGCCTACAAGGAGGTTTGACAGTGTCACCGAGACTTACCTTCCCACACTGTCGACACTTCCCTGTCTGACGCCTCCTGTGGACCCAGTGGTGTCTCACAACGTTGGACTGAAGTGCAACAGTGTATTGACAACATGACAACAAATTTATATACAAAATGTATTCAGAGATGCTTCATTATCTGCACTTATAAAAAGCAAAATTCTACATCGAATTTGGTCAAATCCTTTTGTGGGTTGCTGTGTTTCTCAGAAGAAATGTGAGAGGAAAAATAACAAAGATTGTGACTGCACAAATAACTCTGACTAACCTCTCGAACAGCTCGAGATCCTGGTTCCCTAAAGGATGGCTTGCACCTGAAATTAATCTGAACAGAAGGGGAGGGATTAGGAGAGAAAACTCAGAGAAAAGCTGTTGATCCACAGTGGGTCCTTGTTTTACCTTCTCCAGCTGCTCCATACACATGGTGTGAACCGATATCTTGCATCCAGCACACTTCCGCCTTGCCACTGATTTTTGCTATGAGAAATATGAGAGAGCCATTAACATGAATATTTCTCTTACTCTGTAATAGCTGTATTAATAGCGCTACAGTAACTTACTTTAAACACCTTGCAGCTGCTATTACCACAAGAAGACAGCAGACCTATATTTCATGCACAGACACTATTGTGACTCTGACCATGGGGGGAGCTGTAACCCAGCGTTGGGACTCACCAGTGTCTTAGCGATGCAGTACTGCTCTCCAACGTAACAGAAGTCTCCAGATCCACTGGTCTCAAACCAGATGTGGTCGCCAAACTGGGCGTTGTCCTGACAGATAGAAACCATCGTGCATCAAAGCAGTTTTACAGCATAGAGAACCTTTACAGAACCTTCATGCTATGTAGATATCAAATATGATGTGAATGAAATTCCCGGGGGACTACAGATGGAAATTAGCCCAAATACATTAGTTAATATGCATTGTTCCTTTTTTTAACTAAAGTTGTAATTAAGAATCCCATAACTAAGAACATTTGCTTAAGAGGAAAACTGGGCATTTTAAAGTTGTTGATATTATTCAGAAAGGACAATAACATAATTAAGCATGAACAAAACATAAAAAATACTCTGATCTTGGCTGGCCAGAAGATACTGGTACACTGAATACACTGAATATATTAGGGGTACTCATTATCCCTTATTGATTTCCCTTATTTAATCTATACCAGAAAGGGGATGTAGCTAAAGAGAAGTAGACAGGTTAAAGGGGGATTTTTTTACACTGGCTATCTGTTCAGCACAGAACTCATTCCAAATTATTGCTGTTTGTCTGTAAGTGCTTAAACGGACCAGCCCCTGACTACCTATCAGATCTGCTGCACCCCTGTGTCCCACGTCACTTGCTTAGGTCATTGGACCAGCAGATTTTGGTAGTTTCTAAAACTAGACTGGGACATAGGCCCAAGCTGGTATTCTTAGTGGCAGCTCCCAAACTTTGGAATAGCCTCCTCCCCCAGGTCAGGCTGACAACTTCACTTTCAGCTTTCAAGTCCCAATAATAAACAGTTTTTTTTTTTTTCTTGTAGGCTTTTCTGGTTTAGATATAACTTCAGTTTCATCATTGTATTCAGTGTTAATGGCTAATGGCCTAATTTGATCTTACGGGTTAATTTGTTGTTAACTTTATTTTTGTTTTTAACTCATTTTATTCTGTTGTAATGTTTTCATTTGTCTGATGCTGTGCAGCACTTTGGGCAACATTTTGCTGTATTTAAATGTGCTCTATACATAAACAGAATTACGAATTTCAAATTATATTCTCAAGATTATTTTTTGGCATTTCTGCTTCATTTGACAGTCACAGTGGAGAGAGACAGTTAAGACAGGGTGGAAAGAGGGGATGACATGTAGCATTCATTAGATGTAACAGCAGGTTCTGCATGTCAAGACAACTCACAGTCCAGTCGATGGTACCGCTGGGCTCCACCAGTGGGTCTGTCCGGCTGGGTGTCGAGGCGCCGGGCTGCGCTGCCACATGCTGAAGACCAGACTTAGAAAGGGCTTTCCTGAAACCACAGGAGAATGAAATGCCTTTTAAAGGGGTAGAATAACAATTTTAATGCACTATATATCATATATGACTGTTCATCTTCAAATGAGATATTAAAAGGAGAACAGTGGTGAAGCAGATTTTGTGGTGTTGCTATAATTTTCCCTCTTGTAGACCTCAGCAATTAACTTTGTGGCCTTGCCTGTACCCAGAGCGTCACACCCTCTTAAAAAAGTTAATGAAGTAAGCATCAACTCTGAAAAGCAGGTTATATGCTTGTTCTCAAATAATGTGAAAATTATGTTCCTCCACCACAAAAGGGTTGCAGGAGAAAAGGAAAAAGTGTGACAATATTATGAATGGGACACGCCATGTCCATGTGTTCTTCACTTGAAAACATTTGTTCAGGGATATTCAACCACATGTCATGGAGGATGAGAGTGCAGATTTTCATTCTAACCACAAACAACACCAATGCTTTCAACTTGCATACTCTCTCCATCGGACATAGCTGGCTATCCTTGGGTTACCAAATAGTTAAACAATAGCGGCAAGTTTAGGCAAGGGAAACAGCTTTGGTTAAGGCTTGGGTTTTGGTCAAATCTGGTTTATTCATGCCTTTCCTAGTCGAGAAACATATTTCTACTTTCTGCATGGACCATGTTATTTGCATTTTAAGATCATCTCATTTCACAAAATTTTGGGCGGCTAATTGGTTCTGTGATCTTGGTCACTTGCTTAGGTATGGAGATCCATGGTGAAAAGTGTGCTCTCTCTTGCTCTCTCCCCCTATCTCTTTCTCTCTCTCTCTCTCACACCCACACCCACACCCACACACACACACACACACACACTCATCACCCCTAGCTACAGTGTGGCTCTGCTGGGATGTTTAGTCAGTGAGTCAGTCATGTCATTGTTAGCACAAGCTGCTAATGAGCTAGTTCCATGGAGGATGTATCTTTCAGTTGCAGAATGTCTCTGTCACTCATGTGGTTGGTATGTATGAGATGCGAAACTGTATAACTGTATAACCCTTCTGTTTTGTTTATTTATGCCCAAGAACAAAGTCTAGGAGAGAGAAGGCAGGGATAAAGAATAAAGAATGTCATCGGGCTTTCACATAGGATGTGATAGCTCCACCCCTGCACTCTAAAAAACCCAATCTTCCATTGGGTGGTTAAGTTCAGGATGTAGAGTGGTCATCTGGTAATCAGAGGATTCCTGGTCGATCCCCAGCTCCTCCAGAGAAAGTGTCAAAGTGTCCTCGAGCAAGACACTGAACCCCTAACCGCTCCTCATGGACAGCTTGGCACCTTGCATGTTAGCCTCTGCCATGTGTGTGAATGGGTGAATGTGAAGCAAATATTGTAAAGCACTTTGAGCAGTCCGTAGACTAGAAAAGCACTATAGAAATGCAGTCCAATATTCTTGCACCGCATGAACAAATTGAAAAACAATTCTTTGTTCTAGTTCATCCGAATCTAGCCACACTTTTCATGCTTTGATGAAACCCTTACACATCCATTAGTCCATCAGAACCAAGAGGGCAGCCAGCCAGGAGTGGAAAAACAATAGTGGAAAATTTGCAAGTGACTGTAGCAGAAATTTCCGAATTCTACCACAAATCTGAATTTGTGTCCAGAGTTTGGTAAAGAAACTCTCTGCCTGAATCACATTTCTAACCAAGTGAGCACCTAATCAATTTAGATTTTTGTTATATTTTTAGTTGCCCTGCCAGGAAATGTTTTGTCTTCCCACTTTTTGAGATCAGCTTCCTAGGTATAAAAGCTCTCTCTTGGAAGTATGTCTCTAGCCAAGTGGGAACTCTTGGGGCAAATGCAGAAGGCACTTGTGATCTATAATCACTTGTTGTTTTATTGTGAATGATTATATATTGGATGTCAGATACGACACTAGCAAGATAACATTTTAGGAATGGCCCTTCTCCATATAAGCCTATAAAGTGGTGAAGATGTGTACTGTGCTATTGAGCCCTGAGCAAACCACATCATATATGAAAGACCCTTTATACTTGTGAAATGCCTTGATCATTTGATTTAGATATCATTTCAATCAGTGAAACGAATCTGCAGCTATGCTGACTTGAATCAATGTGTTTGTTATAGCCCTAACCAATCAGGTCAAGGATGGTAGCGTTTCTGTCACTGACCCCAAGACAAGCTCAACACAACCAATGTAGGAAGTCAGGGACTACATACAGCAGGAAGCCGCTCCAGCTCTCCAGGTGGGGGTCATACTGGTGGGCCCCAAGTGGACTGAGGGACCCGGGGCCCCTGAGGAAGGCTGGGTGGTTTAGGTAGTGGACAGAACTCCTACAATTGGGCAATGGAAGTCCTCGTCCTGGCCAGGGGCTTCCAGCCTTGGAGATGCTGGAGATCTTTCTCTTCCTCATCTGGCCGGAGGTGCGATAACGGCTATAGGGAGCAGAATCTCCTGACAAAATGCGAGAGGAGTTCCTCCTCAGGCAGCGAGGAGCCCGCAGGAGAGGCCGCCAAGTCGACGGCAGGTGGGGAGTCTTGGTCAGTGTATCCAAAACTGAGCAGGATGGGGAGGAGGAGGAGGAAGGGGATAAGGCACGGTGCTGACCAGAACCCCAGGAAGTATCATTGTCCTCCTCAGCTAGATGCTCAGCCTCAGACAGCTGGCTGGTTTCTGACTGGCTGTCATTAGGAGTGAAATAATCACTGATTCCATCATCTCCATCTGAATTGAAGCTGCTGGAGTGCGAGAGAATTCTTCTGTCGCTGGCCCCACCCCTAACCTCCACCTGCTGTTCTCCAGTTGGTAGCCCCGCCCCCAGCCCCTCCTCCTCTTCCTCAGTCATCTGTATCAGGCTGGCCAGCAGCATGGATGGCCCCAGCAGGTGGGTATCGATTGTTCGTAGCTTCCCCACCTTCCTCCGGTGCACAGCAAATCTTGGGTTGAGGCTGGGAGTGGTGGTGCTGGAGCGCCTGCGGACATGCCCCGTCCACTTCGTATGACTGACTGTCTTTGCCAGCCGCCCGCCACCTGCACAACGTCCCCCAGCAAACGGCAAGCCTCCCTGCATTTGGACACTGGAACGTCGGCGTTGTGTCAGGCTGGAGGAAGGCAGTCCAACGCTGGACCTCCGGCGAGCTTTGCTCGTCGGGACGGCCACACTGGGCCTCCGCTGGCGGCAGTTCTTGGCCTCTTCATGGACCTGCAGACCGGCCTCCTTCCTCTTAAAGTGGCGACGGAAAAAGATGTCCATGTTGGATATAGAGAGGGGGCTTCCCTATGAAATTCTCCTGTGTTGCTGTTGGGTGCAAAAATCAGTCAGCCTGTGGTCTAGATCTAGGAAATCTAGAATCTAAAGCTAACTTGGGAAGCAGCACTTAATATGCTATCCAAAAAGTGCACAATAAAATCTAGCTTGATGTATTTATCAAGCTGTATCCTTGGACCTTAAACATGAAAGAAAATCAAGTCGGAGTGCTAGGTCCCATATAAAACTAAGGGCTGACCTGAACCACTGAGTCCCCCACTGGACATGATCCATCCTGCACAACTACCACAGGTACCTGCTGATCACCATCTTCTCTGTATACACTGCACACTATTCACCTAACCCTAACCCAGCAAGTCCCAAGCCCTCTTCATGACATCACTGCACTACTGATTCCTAACTACTGTGGAGTGATACTGCCCATATGTCATAGGACCTTGTTGTATATGAGGCCCTATCGCCCATGTGCCATGTATGTACCATGTGTATGGTACAGGTTGTGGTGCCTTGGCAAATCTTTAGTTGTCATGACCATGACATGCCAAACATCAACTTTTCACTGAAAGTAAAATAAGACAGCACTTATGACAATAGTCATAACATTAGCTAATATCAATCTGTCATGACAAAGAGTGTCACATTGTCATGATGGAGACATTCGAGCCAATGTCAACTCTGAAGGGAAAGTGACATAATTGACTTAATGACACTTTATGACAAGTCATAAATATTCATTAAAGTTCATGACAGCTGTCATGACATGGTGTGACAGTGTTGTGTCACTCTTGTGAGCACCCTCTCAAGCGTAACTGACATTTACTTACAATTAACATAGTGAACCTAAATATTGATGCCTATAGTTGAGATCAAGTGACTGACACCGTAGTAAACCAGGTTAGCCTTGTTTCGAAAGCCAGATTGTCTATATTGCATTTCTAGAGATAGTCTTTATTACATTTTGTAAAGTGCAAGATAATTCAAGTTCAGCCCACAGTCTATATAATTGTGATGTTGAAATGCCAGTGCTATTGACACTTGTACACCAGAGCATGAATTATTAATACCAAAGAGGACCTGGGGAGGTCTGCTCCACAGGGGGAGCAGCAGGACAACAGGACCCTGTCATCACCTTTGTGACAGAGACGACAGTAATTCAGGCCATGACAACCTGCTGGCTTCTCACTCTCTAAACAAAACATAGCACCAGTAATTAGTCGGTGTCTGCTTTGCTGATCTGATGCCCACCCACAGACAGCAGAGCAGAGCAGAAGGCATATCAGCCTGAATCTGACAAAGATACGACATGGTCCACTATCAGAGAATGCACTCTTTACAGTCATTTACTCGGACTTGCTCTGACTAACCATTTACAAACTGTGGAGAAATACATGATCGCTGGCAGGGGTGTCAAACGTTGTACCTCAGAGTGCCAACCAAAGATTACATCAGCTGATTTAGCACAACTTCAACCAGGAAGCAGGAGTTTGATTGTTCTTGACGTGTTCATAATTTTCTCTTTTAGTTTTCAATTGAACAACACTGGTTACCCTTATACGTGTTGTGTTTTGGGGGTCAGTGAAACTAGTGACGACAGCTTAACTGAGTGACGTGACACAAGCTCCACTTCAAAGAATGAAGCTTAGTAACGCTGGTTCTCGAACTGATTATCACCAGGGTGACTGGCCACTAACAACAGGAGATTAGTGACATGCAGACTGCTGTGACCTGCCTGGCGCAGGGAAACCATACTATTTATAGAACTTCCTTCTCACTTTCACTCAGCAGCCTCACCTGCAACCTGTCTGACCATCAGCCAGTCACAGTTATTAGGTTACCGTCCTCAATTGCTTGGGGACTGGTTGGCATACTGACATCTACCCTTCACAACACAGTAATCCAACGCTTAGCTGCCCAGTTTAATATGGGGACTAAAATAACCCAGATCCTATAAAGTTAAACCAAAGCACTGTCCCTGTCTATCTATTACTGTCTCTAGACCTCAGCGCACTCACTAACAACAGTATCATAGTGTAAATATTAGCTGAACAACAGCAGAGGTGTCCACTAATTATGATACTGTTGCTGGCTTAGCAGACAGATTCAAACATGGCAATGCATTACTGACAATACAGATGACAGTATAAAAACGGTACCTTTAACAAATACATGTGGTTGTAGATAACTCATGACAGTATTAGCCCATGTGGATCTTCCAGATTGTGTTTTACAGTTTTGAGGCCAGTTATAGTTTTCCCCCATCCTTCAACAAACAACTCAAGGAGCCCTTAAGCAAGGCACCAAGCCCTCACTTGCAGGTTTTTTTTTTTGTTTTGTTTTGTTTTTTTACAGGTAACTCCCTTTGTTTTTATTGAATATAAATCAATGCAAGGCAGGAAAAGAGCCTGCAGTTCAACATTTTTTTTTTTTTTAAGAAAATAACAGTTAATAATGGGGAACTTTCTGTGAACTGGAACAGATATGAAATAGCTGTTAGATACTGTATTTCCAATACTCATGGTCTGTGAGCAATTGTAATGAGTTTCCATGTGAATATTTATGACTGGTTGGCAGATTTACAAGTTAACAAAGCAAGTGGCCAAATGACTGACAGATCACCAGCAGTGCAGACAAAGAAAATTCATCAATATTAATTGGTGCTTTCTATGGCTGCGACAGGGCATGCTCTGTTAGCGGTGAACCATCGTCTCTGAAAAGAGCACAAACTGCAAATAAAAGTCCGTCATGATTAGTTGTGACAAGTTTACTTTGAAAAGTAACAGTCATAATGCACAGACATAGTGTAGCAGGATAACACTGGTGTAATTTTTTTGTTAACTATCTACTGTCTGTTCTGATGCAGGTTTGTCCAATCCTCTGTGAGTCAGGGGCTCCCACTGTTTTCAAAAACCTGTCAAATCGTGCTCAGAAACATCCTGCTGCACTGACTAAAATAACACATCATGCTGAACAACACGCACTGTAGATTGAAGTTTTTCCTAGCATGGTTTTATTATGCACCTAATTATCAAGATCAGCGGGGAGTATTTTCACTTTTTCCATTACTGCATGCTGTTACTTCAGGTGCTGGTGAGAAGGTAAACTGAAATTGAAAGTGGAGTGGGAGGCGTACGCGCACAATGATCCCTTCATATTCAAATCTCTCAGAATGGAACTACTTTTGATATGACTTCAGCTGCAGTTATTATGGCTTTATATAGTCATAATAGGGAAAACATATAATACACATGTGGGACATCACGCAGCATTAGGTCTTTAAGCTGTTTTTAACAGATTTATTCTTAAACAATGGGAGTCTATAGCTTCCAGGAGGTCAAGCAAACCTGCAGGAGAACAAGCAGAGCAGCTTCTGCCTGTGGAAAATACACCAGTGAATTCACACTCTTTGTGGGCAAATATAGCAAAAGGGGGAAAAAAACTAAAATTACACCAGTTTTATCCTTTAAAGACTTTATGTCAAAACCACTAGTGCACTACACTGATAGAGTAGACCTGCATCTACTGTTGCCAGTGTAAAAACCAAATCCCAGCAGCTCCAACAACAACATGCTGTCTCAAACCCTTTTGGCCATATTCCACCAGATCTAAATAGATGAAATCCTGGGGTTGTATTGACACAGCTTCCAGTTACAAGTTGGTCAATTTCTCTGACCAGGGAAATTCTAAGAAAAATTTCAGGATTGTGTCTTAAAAATAAGGTTGAATCCCAGCAAAGATTAAAGCTATTAACAACACATCAGACAACTCCTAATGTGAAAACTGTTCAGAGTAAGGAGAAGAACTTTTATAATTTTTAGGTTTCTAATGGCTACAAGAGGCAGTACCAGAAAAAAAAATGTCTAAATGCAGTGACTTAATAAAGTGCTAGAAATTAGATTATACATAATTTTTGGCAGTTGATCTCATTAGTTATTCATATCTCACACTCAGCAAAGTGAAAAATGAAAACGATCACAACAATAAGATATCTGGCAACATGGAAAACAGTACAGCGGTGATGATTTGGGTTTGTTGCAACCCTCAGTAATCATATAGATCATAAGAGCTGTATCGCTGCCTCATGCTCTGCCTCATGCTCCTCATTCCCTTTGAGAGTGCGTGTCTTACAAACCGTTGGATATAATGGGATTTCCTGGCTGTGCTAGTATTAAAGTTTTTTTTTTTTTTTTTCAAGAATCTTGTCAAACGTCTTAGGTTGCTTTGTTTATTGCAACGGATTTCTTTTTTCACCAGTAAACTACACTTTAACAGACTAAAATATGCGATTATGAAGTGAGATTCTGTGTGCATTCTGAATGACTAAGGGTGTGGAAAGATTTTTCCTGATTGACCAATGACAACATGAAAAAGGAGAGCATAATCCCTCAATCAGGGTCAATCACACGTCACTAGGAAACAAGTTGCCATCCTTTCCTTTCTAATATCACCCCCCAGCTGCAACTCCTTGGTAAGTTAAACTGAGTACACACTCTGGCCAGTGTGTTTTACTCCTTCTGGAAATATCTTGGCGTGATGTTGCATCATTTGCCCAGCTGTCCACAGGAATAACAAAAATACACCAGCAAGCAACAGAATGGATCCAGAAATGCAAGGTACATCACCAATATCTGATGCTCTTTTCAACACACACAAAATGAATATACAACACAAGGCTATAGCCTCTCTTCACTACCAATCAAACAAAAGACAGTTTTTAGGTTTATCAATAAAGCAAGAACCCCTTTAGCTTACTAACACTGGTCTGTGCTTATTACTGCTTCAGCTTGTGTTAACACTAGCAACAAATAGTCTTTTATGAAGAACTGTGCATTATACACACATTCCTGGTGATTTAACATCATCCTCTGTCATCCACCCACATACAGTAGTGCAGTGATTTTCTGATAATTACCTAAAATCTCAGCAGTTGACTTCAGTTAAAAGAGGACTAATTATTGATTATTGATTCAGCAAGCTTGATTCTAGTGGGAAATATGGCAAAAAAAAAAAAAGAAAAGAACTTGATGGTGAGTCTGCAAAGCCATCCACCTCAACTTTCCTCCGATATTACACACTGTTTGTTTTGAAATCAGAATGCAGCGCATGTTCTTCAAACCTGCAGAGGTGCAAGGAGGCCTTTAAGATAACAAACCAATTACTAATTTGCAATACGTGATGGTTTAACTGAAAACAGCAAACACCGCCGCCAAATAGTCACCGAACTGTGATCTCAGCCGTACAGTCAGTGGTCTAGAGTCAACACAAGACACAGACACGCTGTCCATCTAGTTGGTTAACATCAAACATTCACTGATTAGAAGAATGAAATTACTGCATCCAGCAGCATCCAGCTGTATTTCTGTATCTGCTTCAGAAAAATATGAACTGCAATACTCCATCAGGAGAAAACCACAAATCACAGCATAGCTTTGAGTAAATCTAAACAATCAATCAAGGAGCTCTGAACTGGATTTCTATCAAATCAGCAGTCTAGCAGTCTAGCAGGTAGTTGTATACAACCTGAGAGGAAGTGTTCAGTCAGTCCTGGAGGGATGAAGAGGAAAAACAAACTGAGAGGCAGGACAAGTGGAAAGGATACCAGAGTGAGAGAGAGAGAGAGAGAGAGAGAGAGAGAGAGAGAGAGAGAGAGAGAGAGAGAGACAGAGAGAGACAGAGAAAGAGAGAGAGAGAGAGAGAGAGAGAGAGAGAGAGAGAGAGACTAAGCTGCTGTTTAAAATAACTCAGAACTTAACCAGATGAGTGGCAAACTAAAGACCTGCACACATGCACGCATGCATCCCGCCCCCCCCACCCAGCCCCCCATATACACACACACACACACACACACACACACACACACACACACACACACACACACAGAATTTCGAATTCTGGCTGCTGTCAATGGAGCTTTATGTCAAAGTCATGTCTGACCAGCTGACCCGGGACCAGCCGAGGGCCGCAGCCGATATCAACAGGCTGCTTGGTGCTGATCTAGGAGCAGCTTAACATTTCCTTTTGTTTTGGCTCACTTCAGGCAGCTTGTCGGGAGATGAATGGGTCTGCCGGCCCACTCCAACATCCCAGAATACTCTTCATTAACACTTCAAGGCTTGCGTGCAGCTGCATTATGGATTCACTTAAAAATGACAAGAAAAGCGCTTGCATTTTAATTTGTTAAACCATTTTGTTCTGAATGTATTGGGTTGTCAGTAAGGCTGCCATCCTCTGTAACTCTGCCACCATTGTTCAAATCAAACTACACAAAGGCAGAGATGTATTCTTAAATTTGACTAATGAGGGCCCTTGAAGAGGAATTAAATTCTGTTGGTTGCTTTTGCTGTTACTATGGAGTGAGTTGCAAGGCAACCATGCCACTGAACATTATAGCTGCATAACAACAACGTTATAGACGCCATATTATTCCAGTTTCATGGTTTTGTTTGCAGAAACAAATAATATTCTTTATAAAGTTTGCAAATGAATGTAATTTTGTCTGGATGAATCTGAAGATCAAGACCTCACACAATTCTGGACCCTGACTGGCCAACACAGCCAATCAGGACCAAGTCTGATTGTGATGCATTTCATGAAGTTAACTGTCAGCTGCCTAACTTTGAGATGAGTCACTAAAAACCAAACCACAGCTCAGAAATGTCTGCATTACACATATTTGATGGCACAGAAATAAAGAAAAAAATCTTACAATGGGGCTGCTTTAAAATTAAGAGTCCTCGTCAAGTGAATGGTGCCATCACTGGTACTTTTAAACTAGATAAAAAAAAGTAACCAGAGGCTTAAAAGGTCAGTAGCGTGTAAGTCCTGCCCTGGTAAGTTGGCTGGCTGTTTTGATTGGCTGTTGAGAGGCGGAGGAGGAGGGGCAGGGATGGAGCTTGGGTGCTGCATCTTCGCGTGGTGTCTCAGTCTTAAAATGAAAATTTAACACCATTGAAAAGTTCAGTGCCTGGGCACATGGCCGCTATGATCAAAGATAGACGAAGTAATTGATAGATACTGTAGGTACATGATTTGATGGATAGATGAGTGACTGAGTAAATGGAGGAATCAATCAGAATCAACTTTATTGGCCAAGTGTGCCTATGTATACAAGGTCTTTGACTCCACTTTATGGTAGCCTAGTTCTTACATATGTCACTCAAAAACAAAACAAAGAGAGTTAACAAAGAAGAAAAATAAAAAGAAATAAATAGGAATAATAAATAGAATACTGGAGGTATGTATACACGACAAGGCATTATCACAACGATACAGAGTGTTCTTATGGCTGAATAATTCATAACCAATGTGCAGCAGCTGTGTATAGATTTACAATTGTACATTTATATAGCACATCTGAGCTGATTACCGTTTACCATATTGCATGGCTGACATTACTGACTGTTTCCCTGGACTGAGACACAGGATTATCTGTATTAATAATAAAAATAATAATGGATCATACTTATATATTGCTTTATATATATAATGCAGCTCATTTTATCATTATCTTACAATCAGAACATAATGGAGAGGGGGCCTTTTAAAAAAGTGTCATGTTTACGTATGGAAGGATAGATAGAGGTTGTTTCTTCATTGTTGTCATGTTGGAAGGGGCACGCTGGGAGTCAATAATCCTCTATGAAATCTGGGCCCTGGGAGGAACTGTGTTTTGTCAACAGCCAGACACTTGCCCAGTCTGTTAAAAAGTTAATTCCTCCATATTGGATTCCCCTTAAATAATGCCAGCATCCAGTTGCAAGATCGGCTACTCCGCTTTCATGGTCTGGAAAACTGACCCCAGACCAGGTGAGAGTGACGTATCAGCTTTCTGACCAAGTCGCCTGAATGAGGAGATCTGACGGGTAAACTAATTAGGTTCATTCTGTCAGGATCCCAGTGGTAAATACACAGACAGTCAGCAGGCACAGCTGAACTGACGGAGGCGAATCAGATTAGGAACGCTAATCAGGACAGCTTTCATGCTGTCAGCCAGTCAGGTCACACCATTACTAATACATCTAATGTTAATACCAATACTACCAATACTGATCATAATATCAGGCATGTGATCCTACTCTGACTAGTGTACCATCTTCCACAAATTGACATTTTCCGATGTATCGCAGCACAATTTGTCATCATTTTACCATTTCTTTCATGGTAGAAATCATATTGCTGTGATGTAGCAGTGCTGCCATCTAGTGGCTTGGCCATCTGCTGGGCACAGCTGACATTCCTGACTAAGGATATGGTTCCTTTACCCTTGTGTCACCCTGTGTGCTTGTCCTTGTATTCCCTGACTTCTGAGAAAATCTACCAGAACTAAAACTCTACTTTTAGAGTTTCAGATATGAGAAACCTTAAGCTTGGGGCGCCCTGGCAGCTCACCTGGTAAGACCGTGTACCACTTTTACAAAGCTGAGTCCTGATCGCAGCATCCTGGGTTCGATTCTGAGCCCAGGCCATTTGCTGCATGCTATCCCCTCTCTCTCTCCTGCTCTTCCTGTCTCTCTCTACTGTGACTATCAAAAAAAGCAGACATGCCAAAAAATTATCTCAGAAACCTTAAGCTCTTTCCTCTTGACAGAACATCTTCATATTTGGTGAATTTCAACCTGCTTAATCTTTGCCCTATAATCTGTGTGTTCCCTCTTTTCCTCCTCACTGTTAAGTGTTCCTCCACCACAACTTCTTCTGACATTTTTCTCTCTACTGCTGCTTTTTCCTCCATCTCTGTGTAAGGCCATAACGTAACGTCAGGAGGTCTGGTTCATCTCCTCTCCTCTCTAGTACCCCTCTCTGATCAATAATCACCTGGATTCTGAATTCTCCTCCTTCTCTTGGCCCATCTCTTCCTTGTTCTGTTCCTCCTCGTGGTGCTCTTCATCATCCTTCCCATCCTGCTCCTACATCTCCTGGTCTTTCCTCTCGCTCTTCTCCTTATAACCTCTTCTACCCCATCTTTCTTGTCTTCCTCCTCTACCTCCTACTGGCCCTCCACTAGCTCTTTTTTCTGTTCCTCCATCTTTCTTGTTTCCTCATCTTCCTGGTCCTCCTCTTCCTCCTCCTGCTGCTCTTTTTCCTAATCCTCTAGCTCCTACTCCTCCTGGTCCTCTTTCTGTTCCTCCCCCTTCTGTTCCTCCCTCTTCCCTTCTTCCTCGTCCTCTCTCTCCCTCCTCTTCTTCCTCCCCAAGAGCCACAGTGCCCCTCCTGGACCAGACTATATATAGAAACAGGACAGCCAAGTGACAAAGATAGCCCAGGAAATGGGTCTGTGTAATCCCTGGGTCCTGACTGCCTCACTGCCGAGTCTCTCTCTCTCTCTCTCTCTCTTACACACACACACACACACACACACACACACACACACACACACACAATCTCAGGTTTCACCTCATGAATACAGCTGCTAACCCTGGGACTCTCAGCTAGCAGGGTCAGGCTTCTGCTATTAAGTTAGGTAATGAGAACTTGTTCGTTGTGCAGATCCACCTTTTTAACTTAATATGTCAGCATGTCATTATGAAAGGCCTGATTGGTCTGATCTTGATCCATCTCAAAATTTGATCCTCATGCTGAGAGATACTTCATTTCATCTCAGCCTGTCTCCATTCTGAGACTCTCAATCAGGCAGATGCAGTAGCCTAGTTCTTCATAAAGTGCTAAACAATGACAAACCTCCAATCACTACACACCACACAACCTCTATCAACATGTATACCTGCAGGTTGCATCAGTTTAAAGACTTAAAGACTTTTTAAGACCTTTTTTTTCAGGTTGCAAGATAGAACAGAAATTACCCCCAACATTACACACAAGGATATGATGCCTCTGTTTGTGAACACTGACAACAAGCTAACGGTTGGCTCCATCTGAGAACCTGGCCACATTCAGAGTGAAAGCTTGTCGGAGCTACCTGGCCACGTTGGCGTCACTGTTACTCCAGTGAAACAGAGGAGGGGCAGGAGTCCATTTCAAGCTGGCAATATTTGATCCAGCAGTTGCCTGTGGTGAGAACTAACCAGAGAAGACAAATGACTTGTTCAACAGCAATCCAGCTTCTTGACTGTGATGCAGCACCAACTCACTGGGTGGGAGTAAATACCTCCAAAACCACACAGAGCTCTGCCCCGCTGCAGCTGTGGCTCTTTCACCAAGCTAACATCATGCCAATGTGAATGAAAAGGCACTTCATCATCTAATTAGCCTCCATATAACTCATGCACCAATTAAATTAATTCCCCAAAAATCTACAATCTAAGTGCATGCTATCGACAAGGCAGACAAAAATGCAAACCAATAATACCACAGACTTTTTAATCTTCCACCTCTCTCCTGCCCGTCACAACACCTGTAACTTCATAACTTTCCAAGAGACACAAGTGGCAGCATGGTATGTGGTGCATTTTTGGATTTTGGAGGGATGTTTCCCTTTCCTTGGAAATCCCAGTAGCAGGAATTTGTTCATTTTGAAAACTTCAAAATTTATGACATTTAAGATTTGGGCCCTAAGCATTTGCTCCCCAGTACACCATTTCGATGAGAAATATGTAAAATTACAGAAGCAACACACCATGAAAATGCAGTTCCCTTGTGTTGCTGGGTGCTACCAGCTAAGCTGAAATTAGTGTCAGATCATCAAGACTGCTTGTCACCCTACTTGTCACAAAATATTTTGGAGAAGCCACTAGAATTTGTCTGCTGAGATATAGTAAAGCACTTACTCAAGGGAAAGACTTTGTGTCTTTCAGACAAGAGGAACATTTTCTTAAGATTAGACACTTTTCCTACAAACTTATTTTTGTTTCACCCTTAAAAACTTCTCAGATAGAGCCTACTTGTCAACACAGTGTAAAGACATGAAATGAAAAGAAATGAAATTTTAATTTCAGTAGTTTACATTAGCGTGTCTGATAATGCACTCAATATCAATATAACGTATTTGTTGTTTTGAAATTTTAAATCCACCCTTACAACAACTGACAAACAGGGTTAGGATTGGATTGTACGGGTGGTGCTAATAAAGAGGCCAGAGTGTATAGGGAGAGAGAGATCAAAATCCCTCATTGGACATTCATCGCCCTACATAACATGAATGCTAGAGTGGACCACAGGACCGTCCCAAACTCACTCTTCAAACTGTCTTTTGCTTCAAGTCCTGCGGGTTCATTCTGAACTGCCTTTAGTTTTGGTGGATTTATCTACAACACATCCTCAAGATCAATGATCAATGCTCTCACAGCCCCTGAACCACATCACTTTAATGTGCAGTTCTTTTCACTGAGTATTGTTCTCTTTTGAATTGATTAATTTTACGTGTTTCTCTGTATCTCAACATCATTGTAAATAAGGGAAGCCTCAGTGATTTTTGAGGCTTATATAAAGGTCTGAATGAATGAACTGAAGATGGCCAGCAGTTCCAAGCAAACAGGCCCATTATTTATGGTTAGTAGTAATTTTCTGACAATTAAACTGTTATCTCTGCAAGGGGTGGACCCATTGGTTGGGAGTTGCGGGCCATTTTGATATATGCTTGTTTTTCCACCCTGAAACCAGTACACCAACTCATTAACTGAGCCAAGGCTGCTAGTAGCACCATTAGTTGACTTTTAACATGTTTTTGTTCCCTTGGGAAGCAAAGCAAGATTTAAGTTGCAAAAAAGAGCACTCCTGGGGATTTTTTTTCCTAAGAAGGTTTTGTGTTACAGAAGGTCACTGAATTAGAGGAACGCCACTAATCTGCTAATCTGAACAGATAGTGGCATGGCCACATGTTGCATCATTGTAGGCATCAGAAATTTCTAGGCAACAGAAAAGCTGTACGTTTATTAGGCCTGTATGTGGATGAACTAGTTAGAATGATGGGCATGACTCAGCATGTTGGGGCCATGCTCGCTGTCTACATTAGATTGATCTCCTTGTAACATGGGAGAGCCACTGCAGAGCAGGGGTGAATTATTCTAGTTTGGTCAGTTGCTTTAGCTCTCTGGTAGTTCTCTGTTTCTGCAAGAATGTCCCGAGCCACATTTATTTTTACACGCAGGAGGGTTAGAAATTGGCATATTGTTCCCAAAAATCTGTACGTTTACATGATATAGTCATGTGAAATACTGACCACTGTGAAGTCGCTGTTGGTTGAAAGTATCTCTAAAAGGTAAAAAGAACTCAGGAAAAACAGATTTATTTGGTTTCAGTTTGAGCTCCATACATTTTTTAAAACGCATCAAGCTGGCTAGTTCAATAATGTCTCATAAACCCAGAGGCTGCGGTATCTTTTCACCCACAGAGGAGCACCCAATCCTTCAATGGAAATTAAAACGTGAAAAATCACCACAACTGGAGTTAGGAGGTTTTTGCCCTTCAGAGATGACATGGAATCACTGGTGTAACATAATCATGGCCCTCAGCAGCACTACAGATATGATTGACAGGCCACAGAGACTGACAATAATAAACAGAGTAGCTACTGTCCATCACACTCATCCCACTGGCCCAGCTTTAATCAGATTAGAGAGGGAAGCATCAGGCAAGCAAGTCCACTCATCATACTGATTGTGTTTCTGATAGGATAATAATTAGGAATCTTTTCAACCACTCATATCATCATACACCAAAGCCCTGTCCCAGTGAATACACCTTTCAGCATAGACTGAGGAATCAGTCCTAAAGCCCTGAACTGCTTCAGGAGGAGGAGGGGTGGGGGGGGGGGGGGGAGCTGTGTCCTCCTCCTGGACCTGGACTCCTCTCCTTTCTCCTTTGAGATCTGCAGATTGAATTCTCCCCTCTGGAGTGAATTATTCCCACAAGGCCCTAAAAATGACAGCTTTTAATTAATTGCTCTGCCAATCCATTAATAGCAGCTATAATTAGAGGACCATGGGAGATCACGGGGAGATTAATCTAACCACCTTATTAAATCTGAATATGCTTTTTTTATTTGATAGTGACAGTAGAGAGAGACAGGAAAGGCAGGGTAGAAAGAAGGGTGACATGCTGCAAACGGCCCAGGCCAGACTTGATGCACTTGTTACCCTTTACAGCGGAGAATAGCTAACACTGTGCTGGTTCATGCGGACCGGGCTGAGTAAAAGACATCAGGAGGGACTGACGTTTGTTTCTGCTTCATTGTGAGCCTCATCAAATGGACTGTCTCTGTCCAAGAGGGCAACAGACAGTGAGCAGCACTGACTAAGACATAAAGTGATGTATTACTCACAGGCCCCGGTGGATGAAAGAGGAAGTCAGACAGTTAACTGTGGCTGAAAGAGCACAGCTCTCTGAGGCCAAACTGCCTCGGTGTGACCTGCTGGTGTTTTGAAACTGGGAGGCTGGTGCTGGGAACACTCACATGTTCTCTTATTGCACTAACACTACTGAGGCTCCCGCAGATGTTGCCAGTTTGTCTCAGTGAAATCAAGACAAGACATAGTATTAAAGTGATAATCTGGTTACGATCATTGCTCTGCCAGCTAAAATAATTAAAGTTGCTCAGTGTAGGCTGTGGCTAATTAACGACAGCAAAACCTATCAGTCCAACAGGAAATAAAGAGCCAAATCTGCATCCCTCTTCATCATCACTGCTCATCTCGGGAGAGCTTTTTCATCTTTAGAAAAACAACTCCAAGCTTCACTCTAGTTGCTATTGTCTAAGTTGTTTCCATTTTAGCAGCTCACCTTCCTAACCTGCCTCTTTTTCCTTGGACTTTCAGTTGAGGACTTAAGTTTAAGTTTGAGCCCCTTGTGTGCCCGTTCAGCCGTGGTTACAATCGCCATTCATGCAGACAAGTGAGTTCTTCCTCTATTTATTCCCAACAAGGCACTGTTAGTGCTGCTGGAAATTCAAAATGCATCACTTCCTGTGCAGCAGAATTTTTTTTTTCCAGAAAAGACATACCAGACACCAAGTGAGCAACAAATAAAAAGCTTTCATGTACCGACTATAGGTCGCATCACTATTGTCATTTTGCAATTGCGTTTGCATTGTAATTGTAGTGATACAGAGTAGCACAATGGGTATGGGTTTTCTGTGCATCTCCATGTGCATTTCACCAGGGTCAACAAGGAAAGCGGCCGATGTCAGCTGCACTGAGCCGCCTTGTGTGTGAGTAGGCAGCTGAAGCCAGAAGAAGACACTCACCTCCTGCAGAAGATCCGCAGGCCGGTGAAGGTCCTGCTGGTGTGGAGGCAGCGGGGAGCAGGGGGAACTGAGGGTAGCTCGGTGTTGGAGGACGAGGAGGAGGAGGAGGAGGCGACCGAGGTGGAGGTGAAGGGCTCCTCTCCATCCTGGAGCGAGGTGTCGTGCTGAGGAGGCTGATCCTCCTCAGGCTGCTCCATGGCTGCTGGTTCCCTCACAAACTCAGCAGAAAGCTCATGCAGTCCATCCAGCAGCAAGCCATTCTACCAGCCACCCGCCTCAGCAGCTGGTAGCTTCCATGAGTGACTTCTATCTCAAAACAGGCGAGGAGGTGCAGGGGGGGGGGGGGCCAAGAAACAGGAAACAAAATTTTAAGTCTTCCGTGTCTCTCTTAAGTTTTTTCTCGCACCTATTCAAGCTGAACGGCAGTCTGCTGATTGTTCTACTGAGTTTCAGTTTTCACCAGGAAATGGCAGCATTCAAAACAAAATCAGCTCCTCTCCTCTGTGGGTTAGAGGAGAAGAAAGGGGGAGGGGGGGGGGGGGGCTGCTTTTCTCCAACTGGTTTCCTTCCTTCCTTCTCCTAACACTCCCTGCCTGAGGAAGCCTCTCTCCCTGCTCTCCTCCTCATGCTCTCTGAACAAGGCTCTTCTTTCTCTCCTCAAAACACAGCAGCAGACACGCTCACAGGCAATCCAGGAAGTTTCAAGCCCTGGTGAAACCAGAAGCTGTAAAAGGAGCTGTTGCTGTCTCTCTCGCTCTGCTTCTGTCTGCCTACCTGTTGCTTCTCGTCTTCATACTTCTGTTTTCTCGTCCCAGAGTCATCTGTCTCTCCTCTCACTCTCTTCTCTTTACTTTTATCTCCCACTCATTTCTATGGCTCTCCCTCTCTTTTTTCTTTGTCCCTCCCACCTTCAGCTCTTTCCACTCTCATTGGTTTAGGGTAGAATGTGAACGCATTGCCACCTACTGGTGCAGCAGAAATTAAGCAGCTGCTGAGGAGTCTAAAAAAAGGAGAAGGAAATGAACTAATTTTCTCCTCTCCAGAGTTGAGGCAGCAGCAGCTAAGGGCATACCGGAGTGAAATCAACAAAGCCCCCTGTTTTCTTTACCAAAGCCACTCTGCTGCTCTCCACATGCAAGCTCATGACAAGTTTAAGGAGAAGATCACAGCCTTCCAATCAAACACAACAAAATGAGCTCATTCTGAACATGGGCCCTTTCCTCGCTCTGGAAGCTGCTGTATTTCAGCCTGCCTCTCACTTGGATCACATTTCTGAAGCCCTACTCTGCAATGTGCTCCCCTCCCACATAGGCTTTACATAAAGATGGTGAACCAACCCACACCAAGAGAGAGCGAGAGAGAGGAGCACACTGCAGTAAAGCAGAGGTCGCACGGCCGCAGTGAGACCCACGCAGAGTTCTTCACCACGTGCACGTGGCGGCTTCATCCCCTGGGCTCCTGCGCTGAGGTGGAGTTGAAGGATGAGCTACAGTTATTTTTGACAGCCAATTAAAACGGCGGTGCAGCGGGCAACGGATGGGTGCTGCAATCAAGTCCTCTCTCTCAGCCGCGTGAAAAAAAAAAAAAAAAAAAAAAATCAACTATGAGCGTTCTTTAGTTGGGCCGGGGAGAGGCTTGGGCTGACAGCGCTGAGTCATGATGGGACATGTTGGGATTACATGTTGTCATGGCAGCTCACCTGGCCTCGACTCACGCAGGCCTCAAGAATCCGGTCAGATGGAGATGATAGAAGATGCAAGGGTTTAAATTAGTCAACCCATACTAGCCTGGCCTACCACGAATTTTGCTCCCAGCTACTTCGGCTCAGCATCGAACTGTCTTTAGTAATCCGCCGGGGCCTCTTCATCCTTCACCATCCCAAAAGGTTCCATAACAAACACCTTCAAAACAAAGGGAAAAATACAAATGGAGCCTGTATGACTTCGGTTCAGATGGGTTCCTATTCCTGTATGAACGAAAGCTTTGCACTGAAGGTGGTTTATGTGGAATATTCTGGTGGGTGACTGACATCGCGGCCTAATAGATTAGTAAATGAGAGGTTTAGCTATCACTGTGGAGGCCGAGCTCTCAGCTGTGCGCTGAAGTGGAACGATACTGATGCGTCTGCTCAGCCTGAAATTGTTTTTAACCTGTGTTTCTCTCCAGGGGACGCGTGCTCAGCTCCAGGCTCTTTTCCTGCAACACTGAGTTTTATATGCACACCGGGAGTGAAAGAATACAACCACAGTCTAATACTATTGGCCACCGAGCAGCTCCACCGCGGCAGGGTTAAATGTCTCACTCAGGGACACCTCAATAGTACTGAATGAAGCAGGGGGGACTATTTCAACTTCATTTTAACCACTGGTCAGGTCTGAAGATAAACTGGTCACATCCGAGGGCTCCAGCCAGCCCTGTTTACATTAAATGAAAAATCCAGACTTAAACACATCACTGCTGTTTACCATGAACAGATTGATGATGTTACAGTGTGGGAGTATCCATGGGTGGATTTTTCCTCTAACATAGTTAGCACAGCCTAACATAGTCATAAAACCCTTAACACATTCTTACATAGCAGTTCACATCCACTGTTTAAAATAGGTTCATGTACTTGAATCTTTAGTCAACAAGGAAGGGGGTGGGGGGGTCTAAGAGTGACAGATATTTTCTGTTCGAGACCTACTTACACACTCCTGAGGGCTGTGGGCTCCATCAAGTGAGGGTTAATAGATGATGAAGGAAGGTCATGTCAAACTGCTGCTACCTCATCTGCACCTGCAGAGCGTTTTTGTCATAATACTTGTTTTAAAATTCACATAACAACCGCACAGAGGCAAATTCAGAACCACGGGTAAAGTTGTTGAACAGGAAGTGCCTGTTTTAACACATTTTCTGCTCAAGTGAAACAGCACAGCAGTGTTGTGGGGTTTTTTTTTTTTTTCTGCATTGCATTGCATTGCATTGCACCTTACTGAGTATTCATTTGTATAATATAATTCCCAACAACACTGTGGCAGTGATAACAATACTGCAGCGATATTACAAATGCCTGTGCACTTTTGCAAACAGAATGAGGAAGTTGGGAGTTATGAAAATCATTTCTCTGTGAGGGCTACGTAAGGATGTCTTTGAATCTTGAGTCACTCTACAGGCAAAACCTGTCCAGCTGCATTTTAAGCAAACAGCTGTCAAAATCAGTACTCCTGATATTCACCTCTCCAGCGAGGTTGCTCAGACTTTTCCTTTTTTTTTTTGCAAAAGTTTTCCAGTTTCTTGGAGTGGGTTCGAGTAAGCAGATCAGGTTTCACTGGTCCAGCTGTTAGATGGGAAAAAAGGCATGGCAGAGGGCTGCAAGAGAGAAGTCATCTTGATAAGGACCTGTTGGTTCACTTAACTTGGCCTCATGGCTACTATGTGTATGAAAAAAAACATAACAAGCAGCAGAGCGTCAACATACCAACTACTGAGATAACGCTTAAGCTGCACTAAGTTAATTCTGACCACTAGAGGGCGTTAAGAGCTCAAACTCCATTTGTAAATGAACATACGGCGGCCCTGAGAACTTACGAAAACACTTTGAACACACGCGCAGCATTTAGAAAACACATTGCATATTCGGACAACACAACACAATACAGATACAGCTGACCTTAAGTTAGCCAGATGTGTTCAGCACTTTTAAGTGTCCTCTGGAAACACTCCTGTTGTCGTTTGGTGTAGGCTAATTGCAGCACGCTCTCTAAATGTTGCATGCCTCTGTATTGTGTTGTGTTGTCTGGATTTGCAGCGTGTTTTATACGTGCTGTGCATACATTGTCCGGTTGATGAAGATTTTTTTTTTCTTAATTTTCTTGTCTTTTCTCTATCTGCATGTGTTTTCTTAAGTTGCAGTGCATTGAGCTCTCAGGGCCACCATGCAGAGTCAGTCCTGCTTCCAGGTTAACGGTACATCACTGGTGCAAACCTGAAAGTCAAGGCAAAAATAAGTGTTTTGGGTGTGGAAATGAGGGGTGCAGTCTCTCAAGGCTCTTGTGGGATTACCTGGATTATTTTACTTGGATTATCATAGCCACCATTTCAAAAATGTGGTGAAGCAGCAGACTTTCAGCGACAAGGTAAACAACCACTCTGAATCAACTTCTATGTGACTGAGCTGACATTTAGGTGCTTTTATCTGCAAAATGTGTGGTTTCAGAGATTCCTTGAATGAAGCTGAAGAGGGGAGGGGTGAAGTGGAGAGTGCCAGTTTTACACTATAGGTCTAAGAGTGGGCGGAGCTACATTCTAAGCCAGAATTTGACAGCAAAGAGAGAAGAGTAGCTGGATCTAGCCCACTTGGTATTGGTTTGTATTATATTATTAGGGCCACAAAAGTCCCCATAAAGCACATCTTATTTCCAGGATTGCTAACAAGTTCTGAAATTGCTAAGGTTTAATCGCTGGATGCATTTGGACTTCAGTGTCTGATGTCCCAGATTGTGAGTGCATTATGGTCAGGAGTTTCTTAATTTGATTATTATCAAAATAATAAACATTATTATCACAAAATATAGCTTATTTAGCTTTACTGATACAGCATTTCGGTCAGGCTAATGGTGATCATGGATTGCTGATTTGCAGTTGTCTTGGATGATGTGCCTGGGGTAGGGTTTCAGTTCGCCAGGAGCCCAGAGTTAACCGGTTGATAAATCAATCAATCAATAATTAATCAATATGACACACAGCATCTCCTCCAGGACACAGCCTGGCTTCATTCCACATAGTCACATGAGCCTGGTTGTTTTCAGGCTGGCAGCTTCTCTGGTCTGCCTGTTGCTGCCTGTTTGCTTGTTGTTAGTGGCTTTAATAATTGGCCTGGAGCTACACACGCACACACACACACACACACACACACACAAGCACACACATACAACACAGTGTTGTTGCATTGTTCCTCCTCCCACACCCTGAGCATTACTGGCATTTGGTGCTTCTTTTTCTCACCATGAATGAATGACTAAATCTTTTGTGTACACAGTTTTCTAATTTTGTGTCTCGGTGATCATTCATTTTGCCTCCTACTTGTCTGACTGCAGCTGTCAGACATCATGGGGAGGGACCCTGTCAGCCCCAGCCACCGTCCTCTTCGGTTACATCGCTCTGCTCTCTCATCGCATCCCACAACCCCGCTAACATCTTCAGCTGGATGTGTGCCCATCACCTCAAACTCAGTGTCAAACCAGTCGAGGAGCTCTTTCTACTTGAAAAATAGAGCTTTAAGATCTCGCCGTTACTACTGACCAGACCACAAATACTCCTGCCTGGACTGGCAGAACCCCAGCGTGACTCTAGACAACCAGCTATCACACAGATTACGTCCCAAAGGTTTACAGCAACTCCCTAATTTAACCCTAACTATGAACCTTTTTGATCATATAGTCAAAATATTGTGCAACTACATGCTAATTTAGATGACCGTTTAATACCTACCCTTGCTATTCTTGGCTTTTTATTAATACTTTGAAATTTTCAGCTAGATCTGTTGACCAACTCTAACCGTTGATTGTTTGTGCGTTTGCAGTTCTAATCTTAATCTATCCATAAAGCTGTCCAAAGAGGCCTGTTTTCTTAAGAGGACCCATTGATCTTGTCTTAACCCGAAACCTAATCCTAATCTGTGGCGTCTGCTTAAAGATTAATATATATGGAGCTGTTGTGACACACAAATACATACACGCTTTAGTGTATTTGGTCGATTTTTGAAGATTTTTGATTGTGTTTCGATGGGTTTGTTTTTTTTTAGATTTTTTTTATTTTATTTTATTTTTATCACACAGGAGAAAGTCCAAAAGCGACACCACAGATGTTAAAATGTGTTACAGTCAAACTGGCCTGACAGGTTCCTGTTCAGCTCTGATGTCTGATCTTGACATGACCTATTTTGATTTGGTGTGTGCTTGTCTTCCTTTATGTAGAGAATGTGTACGGTCACATGAATATTATTAGATTAATGTGACCTCTTACCCTTGCTTCTAATGTTGTCGATGTAGGAATTGAAACCTATCGAGTTCTCATTGTGAGTCACCCCAGACGAGCGAGTCGGCTGTATGTCTAAAACAGAGATGTGATGTAAATGCGTTTACAGCAGAAGTGATGTGATAAATCCATGAACCTCTGCAGTGAACTTATTCGTATCTCGGTTTTCTTGTTACCCGACGTGAAGTGGAGCTGCAGTGGGAGTGGGCAGGTGGAGGCTGAGCTGTGGGCTGGAGCGGCCGGCTTCCACCCCCTACTAACCGGAGCCCTGCCTTACGTAAAGAGCGTTATAAAACTCAGCCACACAATCTGCTTTGATTCATAGGAGTCAACTCATGACTCACTTCCACCAAAGGTTAAAAAAGTAGTAGTCAAGCAGCGATTATGTCATGGGAGGATATTATTTTACTGTATGGGCAACATAATATATGCTGTGGTGATGAAACAGCCAGTGATTAAGGCAGTTCAAGGATTCAAGTACAAACTCCTATTTTATGCTTTGTATGCAGTGTAAATGTACTCATATTCTCATTTTGGGTATATACAATTTTTCCGTGTGATAATAAAGGTTACCTTGACCTCTTGACCTTGATCCATGCAGCACACAGACCTAACCACATCCTGATAAATGGATGACTGTTCTCCTTTAATGTTGTGAATCAGAGCCGCGTTTAGGCACATTCGCCCTGCTGGAACAAACCTCTGTAGTAATCCATTTAAAACATAAAAGGCAGTTGGTTCATTATCATGAACCAGGAGCCACATGTATGAATTAGAGATGTTTGTCCGAGCTGGTTCAGAAAAAAGTTGTGAACAGTTTTCTGTCCTTTATGTTGACCAAGTCTTTGAATGGGAGGCTGTCATGACATTTTGTCTACATGCAGGTGTGAAAGTGATCTGTATATGGCACAATGTGAAATACTGAAAGAACACTGCTCAACTGATGCCCAGATGAAGAGCAAGCAGAAATCAAAATAAGAAACATGAGGGTTTCATTTGTTGATGAAATGCTTTTTTGAGGGTTTAATCTAAGCAAATGGTTCCATTCTTTTGCAAACAAAGAAAATGAACACAACTGCTCCAGTAAAACCTACTTCTGTTGGCCTCTGACAGCAACTGTATTATTCCATAGGCCTATTAGTGCCCACGTTAGCCCTCAGCAACTACTTTTTTGCTGAAATACACTCATATTCATACTTATCCATCCATTCCTTTGTGCAGTTTTACGCTCTCAAGTACACATGACTTGAATGTATTTATATTATGGGATGAGACCTGTAACCTGTAACATGTGTTTCTGAACTTTGTAATTTTCCACTTTTTAAGGGTCCAAGGCACTGGAGCCCTAGTATGATTGCTCTGATGATTGCTCGGTATCTGGATCTTTGAAAATGTACGAGCTACAGCAAAATCTTGGCAACAAAAATTATACCAATTGAGCTAAGGGTGGCGTTGTTTATTTATTTATTTATTTATTTATTTATTCATTTATTTATTTATGTAGTTTTAAGCCCAGGGTTCTGATGCATCTGTCCATGTAAGCCACACCCACTTTGCACATGGGAAGATTTCCTGCTATTTAGCATTTTGTCCAAAATAGATTTTCTGCCTCTTCTCTCACAAATTTTGCCCAAGCGACACCACGTTTGGCTCACATACTGTGGTAACCTTCCTAACTCTGGCTATTACTTTTCTTGTTGATGTTCCTTACCACTCACCCACAAATGGCTTTCAAAGTTTATGTGAAATACTAGTTTTCAGAACAACAGTCATAAGTCATCAACTGTTTCTCCAGTCAAGACAGAGCTCACAATATATTTTCCTAAATATAATTTTATGTAATCCCAAAGTAACTGAAATTAATCAGAATAAATTGATGTGATGCGTAGCAACTGTACTGGAATACATTTTAAAGTAACTTAGCCCTGCATTTAAGCATCTTGTTCATTCAGCTGCAGGTCTAAATGGGTGCAGGAGAAATGAGGGGAGCATTTCACTGATGCAGCGAGGGCTTTTAGCCCGAGGGACATGGCTGACGTTTTGAGGTAAAAAGAGATCTTTATATCAAGTAAAAGCTCTAGAGAAGATATATTATTGTAAGCATCTTTTCATTTTTGCATTTATGTGATGGCATTATGAAAACAGTTTTTACAGAGTGAGTGTGTTGTAAAAGTGTTGGCTCTGTGTGTATGTATTTGTGTGTTGGAGAGAGAGTGTGAAGACGTCAGGGAGCAGCTAAACAAGATCTTAGCGCGTGTTTCTTTTCCTTTGAAGTTTTTCCAGCTTGTCATCTCTGCCTTTCAACAAGGTTAAAGATCCCAGCATCCCATCTCCTGCAGAATAAATCCACAGCAGAGGTCTAGACCGTGATGATCAACCTGCTCTACCAGACCCACTCCTCATAGCAACATGAAAGGTTCACTGATTGCTTTAATGTGTTTAAATTCAGATCTGATCTGCGATCTGAGATCTGAGAAGAAACTCCTGAATTTAAAAGCCAGAGCTCCCTTTCAAAGGAGAGCAGATCCAGCTGGAAAACTAATCAACACACAGAGCTGAAGAGAGCAGCGGGCCTTTAATGTCATTACAAGACTCTAATCAGGCCAGGAAGTTATTATCCAAGCATGGGAGATGATGGATTCACTGCTTTCTGATTGGGTTAAAAGACCAGAACACACAGCCCACCGTGCTGGACTGTCACTCACGTGACAAAAAGAGCTGATTGGTCCAAACAACAAAAGTCCGCTTGAAGGAAAACAGCTTCTCCAATCTCCAAAAAATTAAATTACATGCAAATTGACACGTACAGTGCTCGGAGGTGTGTGGAGGTGCTGACTGACCCCAACCTGCCGGTTTGGCCCCAACCCAGTTTCTTCTGCTAGCAGATACATCTGTTCAACAAATCATTTATTGACTAAAAATTAAACTATTGAAACCACATTTCAGTTTACGTCAGAAGTGGCAACTGGAGTAATTTTCCAGGCACTGATTCAACTCACCTGTCTGAGCACTCCCTTCTATGGCCAGAGCGTCCAACTTCATACACTTCTCCTGCAATGAATTATACTAGGATACGATAACACCAAATTATTACTATGGGAATATCACATAGATAGATAGATAGATAGATAGATAGATAGATAGATAGATAGATAGATAGATAGATAGATAAGGAGAGATTAAGAGATAGACTTACCACTGTGCACTTAATAACTGCCTACATATACATTGCAGTGTTATTATAGTAACAGAAACAGAGAATGTTGAAAGGGAACCAGGATGAGTTTGGCGCAGGAGTAATAATCTGTACTATTGCGCCCTCCTGTGGTTTGTTTCAGTCACTAGTCACTACATGTATAGAGCAATAGTCGCCAGACCAAGTGAGCCACAAATAGAAAAAGATAGAAGAGAATACAAGGCAAACATACGCCACTCCTACAGACACAGTAACTGCTATAAACATAATATACAGATAATAACCATAACCATAATAAAATGTTGTTCATCTGATTGATTTCATCTGAGAGAAATGATATCTCCATTACAAATGTCATATTCCAATTCATTGCACAAGACATCATTCAGGACTGCTTGTTAGCTCAAAAAACTTGTAGTTTGTGATATACAAGTTGTGATATACAACTTAAAAAAAAAAAAAAAAAATCAATCAATCAATCAGTTGTATTTAAAGTGCAGAATCACCATGCAGCATGGTCCGAGTACACTTTACAATTAAAGAATAATAGGTGAAAACATACAGCAAACAAAAAAGTAAAAAAAAAAAAAAAAAAAAGTAAAGAAATAAAATAAAACAACAATATTAAGAACATCAATAAACTATATAATTAAAAGAGACAGGATAAAACATACAGCAAGCAAATAAAGTAATTAAAATAAAACAGCCACATTAAAAACACCAGAGTTATAGGGATGTTAAAAAAGTGTTCTGGGACAGGCAATTAAGAAGTGAATAAAGGCAGGTTTTGAGTCTTGATTTGAAAATTCTTTAGCATGTAATGGGAGGCTATGCTGGAGATAAGGGACACAGTGGGCAGATGTTCTGCAGCCAACTGTAATTTTTTCTTTTCTTTTTTTTTTTCTTTTTTGTTAACAGAAGGAATGACCAGGAGACCAGCAGAGAGCAAAGAGGGCATGACAGTGGAATTAGTAATGATATTTTAAGTTAAAAGAAGAACCTTAAAATCAGCTCCAGCTTCCACTTGCAACCAGTGACGTGAGGCCAGATTGGATGTTATATGTTTGAATTTTCTAGTTTTTGTCAAGATTCTAGCTGCAGGATTCTGAATTTTCAAGTTAACATAACTAAAAATGGGTTATATTAGGCTTTTCTGTCACAGTGAAGCAGGCAAATGGATGCAAAAGTAGACCAGGAGGCCAGGTAGAAATTAAAAGGCTTTTACTGGTGATCAAGTCAGGTATACAGGACAAAAAAAAAAAAAGAATCAAACCAAAGATGACAATGAGGTGGCAGGGAACTAAGTCAAGATGTCAGGTATAAATACACAAAGAACCAATGAGAAAGACAAGACACAGCTGGTGAGGAGGCAGAGACAGACACTGGCGGGAAAATGCCGGATAGGACAAAAAGCTGGGAAGGTGGAGACCAAGGGAGCTAAACTAACAAGGCACAGGTGGTAATAATAACCCGACTAAACGGCATATGGAGAAAGCAAGAGACAAACCAAGAGACAGAGAGAGAGAAAAGAAAGCAAATGGCTAACATAGGATTGCTGACACTTTTCACTTTTCAGTGATGTTTGAGACATTTGGGGCGTTCGTTTGGCCAGCAGCGAGCTGGCTTGTGGCTATCAAGGTGAGGCTAGCAGCCATGCCGCAGGCGTTTTCACTTACCAGTACACAGGCTCTGATGTGTCAGTCCTTTATGCTATAATTCAAGGTAAGCAGTCATACATACATTCAGAAGCCCCATTCAAATGTCAAAACCTGAACCAGCAAATGGGGACTATAGAGGAAATCGAGCACTGCCATTACACTACATTACAGTGCATTAGACAGGCAGCATCATTCTGTGATGCCTGTGTTTCCTTTTCCAGTACAGACCTACTGTGTTCAGCGTCTGCTTCTTCAGCACCCGCCGATGTCTTGAGAGTGGCCCTTACTTCAGCCTCAGGCTAGATGACAGCTCATCAAGATGAGTGACAAGTGTTGGGGTGGGAACTTGAACAATTAAGGGGCAGGAAGTAATACTGCGTTCACATCATGTTGGACCTATCATAAACCCAGGCTGCTGACTGGCTGAGACGGTTCATACCAGGAGCAATTACAAGTACTGCAGGGCATGTGAGAATTTTTTTTCTTTTTGTCAAAGATATGAAATAGCAGACGACAAGGCAGTCTAAGGTAAAGTCCAAAGTATCTGTTATATTTACACCAAGAGAATCAATTCTAAACATGATGGCCAACTAACGTCCACTGTTACAGTCAATTTTAAGTTCAGATTTTAAACTCAGAAGTAAAAATGATTTAGGAGGTGGACCTTCCAATAACTTATAAGCAATTCTATGTATGGCAGTGAGATGAGACTAACATGACATTATGCACTACTGAGTACATGTGTGATTTTTAATTTAGAATTTATAACACTGGGGATGATTTATTTCTGGTGATTTGCCTCATCTGGCGTTCTATAATTGAGAGAGATTTGGATACATAGTGTGAGAAACAATATCACAGAGATATTTTTGGTGATGAATATTTTATTCCTCATGTCATATGTAAATTGCCTGAGTACTGAGGATGAATTGGGCTGCATACATCTTATAGTCACCACAATGTCAGATTAAAAAAAAATTATATGACATATCAATATATCAAAACGAAAATCAGCACATCAAAAAAAAAAAAAAAAAAAAAAAAGACCTCTTTTGCACCTTTTTCGACCAAATGTTCTTAAGGGTTAATACCCGGACACGTCAGCATATCCAAAATAAATTGGTAAAAATAGAGACAAAAGTCTTTTTTTTCTTTTCTTTTTTTTTTCTCATTTCTGGTGTGCTGCTTTTCCTTCACTAAGTCCATCACTCAGCTACATCATAACCTCTGCCAAAAAAGTCCACCTGTATCAGTTTCTACATATCAACATATCTTTTGTCTACATTAGCAGTCATAGAAGAATATGATGCAACGCATATTCATATTAAAACCTAACCCTAACATCAGGTCGGCAAAGGAGTGAAACTTGTGCTTAGGAATCTGGCTGATTGGGTTTTGTACTAGCTTGCTGGTAACACCATACAGGTGTAAAAAACATAAGAAGTATAATCAAATTATGTGAATGCATTTGTATGCTATTTGCCTTTCTTTCTTTTCATAGTTGGCTGTAGGAAAAAAAATCCAGCCAGGTGCATTTAAGTATTTTGCATTCTGGCCTAGCTGAGCATTTCACAGCAGCCACATGGCACCAACATGTTGGTCCAGCGAAGAAATATTTGCATAAAAATAATATCTAAATATCTAACATTTGTTTCCAAATGTCAGTTACTGTGACACAGTAAATTGTCTTGTTTTGAGCCCTTGTCTCTACTGCACAACACAAGGCAACTTATAATTTTAAACATGCAAATGAGATTGGATTAGCATACTTTACATCAGAGTTATTATAGTTGTGTATTTTTCATTAGTTTTATGTTTCATTAGTTTTTGTTTTTATTTTGTTTTTAATTTTTGTTTTCAATCCAGTTTAGTTTCAGTTAGTTTCCAACGTGGGTTTGCTCATTTCCGTTTAGTTTTTATTGCTTAAAAATGTTTAGTTTTAGTTTCGTTTTTGCTAATTTCAGTACTAGTTTTAGTTTCTGTTTTTATTCTAACATGGGGTGTTTGTCAGAATAGGCAGTCCAATCCAAAGCCAACACAACAGTTATGTCGACGTGTGCTCACACATGTGACCAAACTGACAAAGAGTAAGTGTATAATTTTATTTTATTTTAGTTAATTTTATAAGCACACATTATTGTTTGTTTTAGTGTTTTTCAAAGTCTGGTTTTTATTTAACTAAATGTTTTTTCACATCTCGTTATAGTTTTTAGTTTAGTTTTAGTTAACTATGATAACCTTGCTTTGCACTTTGCACACAGGTTGTAACATCCTCATCCACTACTCAGCCAGTGGGTAAAAAAGCAATTTACAACAGCAAGTTGTTTCTTGGCTGATCTGAGGTCATCAATAGGACAAAAAAAGTGAGATCCGCCTTGCCTGAATTCATATATTGATGTTTTTCTTCTTGACGTTACCCTGTGCAAATCACTATAGAACTATTTAGGCCTGCACACCAGAGCCACCAGTCACTTACACATGTCACCTGGAGTTTGAAAGTACAATAGTCTGGTTTGATACCTGACATAGTCAAAAGCATTTCCTTATCTTTTAAATTGTTGTTGTAGTTCCTGGGGGAGAAGCAATCAAAAAATGAACAGGAACTTACATTTGGTGGATTTGTTACAGTCCTGGTGTCAGGTTGAGCCCTGCTGTTTTGCTACAGGAATGTGGAGCTGAGCCAGCTGGACCCGGCTGCATGGTGCTCTCTGACCTGCCTTCAAATGACATACAAATACGATATGTTTCAGGTATAAAATTAAAGTGCTGTCAAATAATCTATGACTTATGATTCCCTCTATTGGCACCAAAGGTATCGCCACCGTGCCCTCACACAAGAAATAAAACCAAATTTCACCACATAAAACGTGAGCTAACTAACCTCAGCACAGGATCAATGGAAATGTCTGATGGTAATATATATCACCATACCAAAAAAAAATGGAGGGATAATAAAAATAATAATAACCACTGATTTGTCATTTGCTATTTTTGGCTTGAACACAAAATGTGTTGCATCCATCGTTGAGCAACTCAAAATGTTTTGAGCGGCGTTCAAAGCAGAGTATGGGCTAGAAAGCAAGTTTTGAAAGCCAGAAATCTCAGCGCTGCAGCCAAGTAATCATTGAGTCATTGGAGTTGATCAGTCCCCTGCAGATATGACCATTTATTTGTGCTCTATGAGAGTAGAAATCACAATTAATGTATCTTATAAATATTCAGTGGAGTTAGGTAGGAATCAAAGAAAAACGCATTATCTAAACACCACCTAGTAAAGCACAAATCATGTATGTAATTATGTTAAGAGTTTAAAAACATAAGATTATCACCTTGCAGGTTTGCAGAAAGCACTGAAATTTGGCTGATGTCGTGTCCATCTGGGCTTAATTTATTATAATTCAAACTATGAGGCTGAGGTATGCAGCTGTTTACACACACTGATGGACATGCAGAAAGTGTAGTTAACAGGATCTGAGTACCAACTACAGCAGCATCTGGCTAGCTTAGGCACAGTCAAATTTCATACATATACAACAAGACAACCACACTTTTGTATTTTCCTTCTGAAAAGCTTGCTCAGATTATCTTTGATTTCTAACCATTGTTACAGTTTCACATCATGCATACAACAAATTTACAGTAAACACAAGCTGCAGCATGGTTTCATGAGTAAACAATGTAAAATATATCAAACAGTATATGCTAGCATATGTTTTTATCCATTAAAGAAAACATATTCGATGTGGTATTTATTTCACTTTGTCATTTGCATTATCATGTTTAACACAAAACTAGTTGTACAGTAGATTTCTGTTTTTCTCAGTTAAGTAAATTCTAATCTGCCATCACCCATGCAGTAGACCAATCTAAACCTGAGGAGAATGTGTGTTAGTCCAGCACCACACTGATCAGGTGAACATGGAGTCAAAACACTGACAGGGTGGACGGACAAGCGGTGGAGAGGAAGGTGGAGGGAGGAGTGTTTCTAATAAGATAACCATAAAATAACCTTAAAATAACCATAGAGGCTGCTGTAGAGGCAGCAGCACAAAAAAACCTCAACTGCTCCGTTTCTCTGCTGAGTTGCATGGTGTGTGTGTGTGTGTGTGTGTGTGTGTGTGTGTGTGTGTGTGTGTGTGTGTGTGTGTGTGTGTGTGTGTGTGTTGACTTTCTCTCCATAGAGTTTCACTGAGTTTACATCCGGGTTTTTTCCCTAGGCAATGGGAGCCGCAGCACCGCCGTTCCTTAGGCAAAGTGAAATAAATTCGCCGCACCGACACAAAAAGTAGTACGCTTTTCGAACACATTTTCTTTTCACCTTGAGACGCTAATCGGCTCAATTTAACGAACTTCAAGAACAACATAAAAAAATATCAAACGTTTTATCGTGGAAAAACAAGCATTAGCTGGATTTGGAAGTAGTTTTTGTCCCCCTTCCTCCAGCTCCGGAGCGCAGGGATCTGTGCTGTGCTGAGGCTGAGCTGAATGAGATTGAAGAAGAGTTCTTCTTGTTTTGTAGCTTCAGTTTCTCTGTTTTTACACAAATTTCATTAAAACTAAATATAAAATACAGCACCAAAATACCGTTCTGCAGGAAGGAGTGAGCTGGACTGTTTCTATGGTGTTATTCCATCGTGGATCGGCTTCTTATAGATATATATTTAATTAATCTAGAGGAGGACTGCTGCTGAGTAAGTGCACATTGGGCTTTTCAATTTCATAACTTTAATTTTCTCTGTTTTCAAACTTTACCTGTCTTCTGCTGTTTACATTTATCCATCTGTTTTACGTTGTTTGTATCCAGCTGTTTGTGCTAGCAGCCTGCTTTTGCCTCTATTCATAGGTATTTCTGTGTATTTCTGTGTATTTAGCTGGTGTGTTTCTTATTCTAGGAGTTGATATTCTGGAGGACAAGGGGCCGATATAACTTAGACCCACCAACGCCTGCTTGGTGTCATAATTTTGAAAAATGGCGTCTTTTGAGACTGTTCTTTTACGGATTTCTTTATTTCCATTTTTCTTTTCTTTTATATTATCGCTAATGACATTATTATTCACCTTTGATTTAAGTTCTCATTCTGGATGATAGCATTAGCCAGTGAAGCTAACAGGATGGTTAGCATTAGCGGCTAGCTAACATTATCCACTTGTTCTCTTTAACATTTAACAGCCTCAGCCGGAGCAATGTCGGATGCATTAGGGCTTATTTTAATGATTTTACTAACGGCGATAAACAGTTAAGACCCTAGTAATCCCCGGAAACATGGTATTTTACCGTGTTGTAAGTATGTAGCTAATGAGGCAGGTCCGATGAATTTATTTGGGAGAGATTGCACATCCAGACGGCCATAGTGGTTTAATAAGAAGGTTATAAAACATTTATTTCGCCCCCGAAACAAAAAACACTTTTAAGCATTTCAACTCCAGCAGCTGAAGCACTTATGGCTTTCATCTTGAAACCCACCATTTTAGCTTCATTTCTTCCTTTTCGAGGCCCTGCAACGGCATGTGATGCTGATGGAAGTTTATTCAGACAACTTCATGTCCCACCCAGGGAGCAATTACTACAATTAGCTGGCAACATGGCATGATGCTAAGCTGCTGGAAGAAAGTAAATTAATAAATAAATAAAAACAGTACAAGAGCTTTGAGTCGAGCAGTTCAAAATGTAGATTAATATTTACACCCTAATCAAGTGTGTGTTGAAGAAATCCATGTATTTCAGTGGATTTATCAGTGACACATGGAGTTAGTCATGGAGCTCAGCCTCATGATATAACCTGGCTGTGTTTCACACGCCTTCTCTCAACCATCTCCTAGTGTGTGTATATATGGCCCTACTTCTGTTTAGTTTTTTTGAGTGTGTGTGTGTGTGTGTGTGTGTGTGTGTGTAGGCCTGTTAGATCAGTCTTAGAAACTTGCCGCAGATGTAAGCTGAAGCTGGGAAAACTAAGACAGTTGAAGACTAGGATGTCAGTGGAAGCAGCTGTAGATGAGGTGACACAGAAGTGAATCAGTTGCAGTAAAGGAGGTGGGGATTGTCAGGTTGTGTCATTCAGGGAGGTAAATTAAAAGCCAGCTGTGTTCTCCGGATCTCATGCTGTCTCGCATCTTGCTTACCCTGGTCTGCTCCTACGACCATGTGAGACTGGGATGCCAGGCCAGGCGGATTTCAATGGAGAGACTTGATCTTGAATTGACATAGAGGACATAGGTCCTATAGTTGCAAGCCTTTTTGACAGGTAGCATAGAGTCAGACTAAGATTTTTCAGAGAGGAAACTAGTGGGTTAGTTGATAGGTAATGTAGAATCAGACTTTGTAGAGAGGAAACTAGTGATTTAGTTGATAGGTAATGAGGAATCAGACTTTACAGAGAGAAAACTATTATAGTTGATATATAATGTAGAATCAGACATTACAGAGAGGAAACTAGTGGTTTAGTTAATATGTAATGTAGAATCAGACTTTACAGAGAGGAAACTAATGGTTTAGATAATAGGTAATGTAGAATCAGACTTTACACAGAGGAAACTAGTGGTTTTGCTGATAGGTAATGTAGAATCAGACTTTACAGAGATAGGTAATGAGGAATCAGACTTTACAGAGAGAAAACTATTATAGTCAATATGTTATGTAGAATCAGACTTTGTAGAGAGAAAACTAGTGGTTTAGTTGATATGTGATGTAGAATCAGACTTTACAGAGAGGAAACTAGTGGTGTAGTTAATAGGTAATGTAGAATCAGACTACACAGAGGAAACTAGTGGTGCAGCTGATACGTAATGCAGACTAAGACTTTATGGAAAGAAAACTAGTGGTTTAGGTGATAGATAATGTAGAATCAGTCTTCATAGAGATAAAACTAGTGATTTAGTTGATAGGGAATGTAGAGTCAGACATTATAGATAGAAAGCTAGTGGTTTATTGACTGGCCGCATAGATCTATATTAATTATGACCATTGTACTAAAAGTATAGTAGTTTTCAGTACTAGTATACTTTTGCATAATAGTTCAGTAGGTTTAGTTGATAGATAAAGTAGAAAACCAGTGTTTTAGTTGATGGGTATTGTAGAATCAGACTTAATAGAAACAAAACTGGTTGTTTAGCTGATAGTGTTGAATCAGACAATAAACTAGCTCTTTACAGGATTCCGGTCTTGTTATTCTGTATTCTGTGTATTCCTTCAGCTTTTGAAATTGTATTGTGAGGGTTGGGGATGCTTTGGTTCCCTCTGGGCTGGGTTTGTAACAAGCCTGTGTGATGTGTTGGTTGTGTTTTGCAGGGCGGCACAGAGGGGTGGAGTCCAGTCCCACGGCCAGGTGGTGAGTCCTGCTACTGTTGGATCGAGAGTGTGCTTTGAAAGCCAAAGTAAAGTTACATACAACCTGTTTTGGTTTAATAATGAAGTAAAGCGTCACGCCACCTGTTTCAGTTTAATAATAATGAATTAACGTGTTGCCTCTTTTAATTTGATAGTTCTGAATTTAAATTACATAATGAAGTAAATTTACAAAAACCTTCTTTAGTTCAATATGATAAAGTACCTGTTTCAGTTTAATAACAATGAAGATATATATATAGCCCATTTTACTTTAATAATGCTGAATTTCAGCTAGAAAGAGCATATAGTAGTTTAATAATATTCAAATGTTAGTTGCAGCGTGTTTTAATTAGCTAATAGTCTAGTTCAGTTACAGAATGTGTTTAAGTTCAATAGTAAGTAAGGAAAATTAATATAGAGCCTATTTTAGTGTAATAAATGTAATCAAATTACATTCAAGCTTGTATGGATTAGTAAATTATAACAGGTTATATGTAACAGGCTTTCTATGTAAGTTACAGAGAGCCTGTTTTAGTTTAATAATTATTAACATACGTACATTATTAACAACGTAAGATGTTGTAGTCGAGCAATAATAAAGTCAAGTTGAATAGAGCCTGGTTTAGTTTAATAATAGTTAACATGTGAGGTGTTGAGTTGAGCAATAATAAAGTCAAGTTAAAGAGATACCAAATAGTTAATGTGCATTAATACCACATTACAACCTGTTATAGCATAATAATAATAATAATAATAATAGTAATAATAATAATAAAGTTACATGTAACCTGTTTACTCAAGTTGCATACTACCTTTTTTTTTTTTTTTTATTTAATAATGATTACGTAAAGTTACATAGAGCCTGTTTTAACTTGAATAATAATGAGGTAAAGTTAAATGCAATTTTTTGTAATTTATCTTGTTTCCAGCAGCACTTTAATGCTTCAGTTGGATGGTTTTCCCACTGGAGACGGTGTTAAGGTAAAGGCATGGTTAAATTATGTGCAGTCAGATTTGTTGTGTGTATAATGTCAGAGACATGGATGTCGTTGTGAATAAGATAAAAATTAAAGGCTGTTTTGTTGTTATAAGAGATGTGCTGACAGCCGTCTTACGAAAAGTTTTGGACAACACAAAAGCTTTTGTGCTCAAATGAAGTATCAGAACACGTCTGTGGCACAAGCTGTCATCTCCATAGTAACCAGCTGGACGCTTCTCCATCGAAGAAAGATGCCTGCCGGCTACTATGACATGTTTGTTTTGGTAGAGTCGGGGGAATTTTTTAAATTGTTTATGTAGTGGAGGAGGAGGCAGAGGGAAAAAAAGTGCTGCATCAGTGTCTCTCCAGGAGTTTATTATTATCATTATTATTATTGTTGTTGGGTTTTTTGCATCTTTGAGGGTCTTTAATGAGTCGTACAGGTCAAGATATTTCCTCACAATTCACTTTTTACCCTGGATATTTTTATTCCCTTCGACCCAAAAAAAAAAAAAAAAAAAAAATTCATTCACACAGTTGTTTCCATTTCCATGGCAACGGTGGTACTCTTGGTCCATCCAGCCAATGAAAATGTGACACAATCAGTGCTGGCGTCTGCAGTCTTACAAATTTTGGACAGGTACAAGGCACTATCAGATGTCTCATTTTTCTGTCTCTCTGACATCATTGTATTTGTTAGACACTATCAACAGACACATGTCTTATAACCATAACACAGTCTTTATCATGACCTCGTATGACCTTGTCAGGACATGACTGTGGTCAGCACCCTACAGCACCTTACCTTACACTCCTTATAGGTCACAGTTTGTAAACAGTGTTGGTATGACAGCCTTGATCCCGGTACCATTCTGCTGATTACAAGTTGAAGTGGTTGTTTATGTCTTTACTTTTTTTCCTCTGTGTGTGTGTGTGTGTGTGTGTGTGTGTGTGTGCGTGTGTGCATGCATGTGCAGGCTGATCGATCGGCTGGCAGACTGACTGGATCCATGATGGAATTACAGACGTTACAGGAGGCTCTGAAGGTGGAGATCCAGATCCATCAGGTAGACTTGGTTACTAGTTTACCATATTACTAGGATGGGAGGTTAGTAAGCGTAAACCTAGGTTGGATTGCACAGTTTCAACAGAGTCCAATTTGAGTTGGGGTTAGTTGGGGTTTTTGGGGGTGAACTCAGGCCTGGCAGTCGATCAGACTCCTCTTCACTGTCAACAGGCTGAAGACTGCTGCTTGTGGCCAAGATTTTTCAAACATGTTTGATTTTGTTGGTGCAGTCTGGTCAGGCTTATGCAGAGTGAAATGGTGCAAGACTCAGTGGGATTGACACCTGAGACTGACACAGCCCTCAGCCAATGGGAGTTTAGATACCGATGGAAGATGAAGGAAATGAACCAGAATAAATAGCTAGTTTAATAACAAAGCCCACTCATATTAAGAGAGTTTAAATCAGCATGTTTCCCAATTCCCTTTCCCTGTCAGTCTCTGTTGGAGTTTTTTGCAAAATGGCATGTAACACCAGTATGCCTAAATCAATCCAACTAAGTATGCAGTTACAAATTAAATGAAAAACTATCACACAGAACTGTTCAGCAGTATTGTGTTTAACAATTCATCAAGATACATTTTTAATGCAAATAAATCCATTTAACCTCTAGCTTCTGTGGAGTGAGAAGCGATAGAACAATTAATTATATTTACAGTGAACTGTTGTGGATAAATGGAGGAAGTTTCCAAATGACATAATCAGGTCATCTGGTGTGACACCCATCTTTGACTGAACTGCTTTGTGATCAGACTACAAGCATCTAGTGTGAACCACTCTAACCACACAAGATTTGAGCCTGTGTTTAGTTGGGCAGGTAGGTCAGTTGTGTTCCTAAGTTAGCAGGGTAACAGTTGTTTTTGTACCGCTTTGTTGTCTCCGCCTGTTGGATCGTTTTCAAACTCTCAAACCTACCAAGCCTCACCCACTTAGTCTGAGGTAAGACTGGAATGGATCTGATACAGCATTTATTCTCTTTGATCAGACTGACTGACTTTTCTCTGGACATGTTGGTTTGCACCGCTTTTCCATACTCATAGACTCTTTTAATATATATGAGTCAGTATTATATGCATTGCATAAATAATATATTTCTGCATTTTAATTGTATGCAACAGTTTCGCATATTTGTAAATGGTAAATGATATTGTCCGTCAGAGGAACAGTGTCTGTCGTCCACATCATAACAGAAGAGTCCAGTTATCTGGCTGTTCCCAGGTTTGACCATTAGGTGTTGCTGTATACCACAATCATCTGACTGTTTCCTGTCTTGTTTGCAGAAACTGGTCGCCCAGATGAAGCAGGACCCTCAGGTAAATAAACTGTCCATTTAATTTTTCAGCACCAGCACAACAAAACAGACTTTTTTGAAACAGGGGTGCCTGTCAAAAATAGTCAAATCTGCATGAAAAAAATCCCTCATGGTGAGGCAGATAGCAGCTCTCCAGGGTCATTTAAAAACTGTTTAAAACTGATGCGTTTTGACATAGTATCTCTGTCAAAGGATTAGCTTTGAACAAAAAAATGAGCATTGCATATTAAAATGGAAGATAGTGGTGCAGGTCTTGAGAGTCGATGTCTTCCTCTCTGCAGAGTTTTTCATGTACACCGCATGTTTAATATGACTTTAAGTTACACTGTCATCACCAATAATGGTGTTAGTGACTGAGAACACACTGCCTGCTTGTGCTTATGTCACCACCTATCTGTCTGTCCATCTAGTGGTCTTAGTAAACGTGTCATTCCACTGTGCTTCAGTTTAGCTGCACAACATGAAACGACAGACTGGGTTTACACCGCTTAATGTCGGAGAAAAATTTTAGTCATCAGGCGGGATAACAGATCCAGCTTTTAAAGTTTTACATGAGCCAACTAACGTAAATTTGTTTTCAGAATGCAGATCTAAAGAAGCAGCTGCATGAACTTCAAGCAAAGATCACAGCGCTCAGCGAGAAGCAGGTACTTCACTATTCAACACACACACACACACACACACACACACACACACACACACACACAAGGCACATTGCAAGGCTTGTCAAACATAAGGTTTTCAGAGTGGATCTTATGCTAACTGTCTGAGGTTAGGTAAAGGGTTTCTAAAGTAAAAGAGACGACATGATGACTTGCTCTCTTTATACAGAACTTTTATATTTGTGTTTTTATTTACTTATTTTGTTTTTGTATTTTTAAGTTTAAAACTCTCTGCTGCAACAGAGAGACTGGCAAACAAGACGTTTTGTAATAATGAATGGTATCGTGGCAATAAATTGAATTGAATTGTGCAAACTAACTGAAGAGGGTTTAAGAAACGCTGAGCTAACAAGTGTGTGTTGGTACGTCCCCTCATCCTGACAGCCCTACCTGACAAATGTAGATTAGCAAACTCACCAGGATCTTTTTCTTATCACTTCTCAAGACTCTATTATGTAACTCTGTTTGATAGTGCGCATTTTCATTATCAAGTGTTTTTTCCCCCTGTTGTTTGTTGTCTTAGTTTGTGTGTTTATTTTAAACCACTTTTTAAAATGTTTCCTATTTTTATCTGCACCCTGCATATTTTAATATCCTGTTATTACGTCTGTTGTGATCTCTTTGAAATAAGTGCTATTGAAATAAGGTTGATCCATATTATCATTATGATTATTCTTCCTTATTCAACGCTGTTTTAGTAAGATTAGCAGGTCTGACAAGGTGTTAAAACATGCCAGATGTACAAATGCTAAATGTTAATTGTACAAATGCCAAAAGTGCAAATTGCAAAAATAGAAATTTGAGTTTTTATCTGTGCATGTAGATCAATTACATATTGGCCTGAAGATGGTTTCAGAAAGGCACTACAAAACTTTGTCTCCATGTCTAGACTTCAGCATACATCATTCACACCAAACTACTCGGGCAGCACTATGACTGCTAAGTAATTTCTGCTGATGTTAATATAAAAATGGGATCCATACAAATGGATAATGGCATTGGCTGGATGCCTTTATGACTAAGAGCTATGTTTTAAGCAGTTCCATACAAGTTTTTAACTTGAAAGTACTAAATCTGTCATTGTTTCAAAACCAGAATTGATGCTTGTGGCTATATTGTATTTTTCAAATATCTGCATCATTGAACCACACTCTGAACAGTTCAGTGTTGTCCCAGTGGGCTGAAAACCTGGTATCTCCTAAATGTCAAGTTTGCGGGAACGAAGAAAAAAATGGCCTTGTTTTTAGTTTGATAACTGTGTTACTTTGAGTCGATCCAGTGGGTTTTCAAAGGCTTTCATAAGCCCAAGATAGAAGACTTACACATAACTGAGGCATGTAATCCTTCAGCTTAAGGGAAAACATTAAAATCACCATAATTGGTGTGATGAGGTTTTCTCATTTAAAATTTCTTTACTGATTTGGCAGTTTAGGTCCTTTTAGCTTTAACTTTCTTAGAAGATGGAGGCAGCATAAAATTAAATGCATATAGCCTACAAATATGAGATGCTGTCATGAAGGTCAAGTCGAAAATTCTCCCTCATTAGTGAGAAGTGATTTGATGATGTCACAACTAATAAAGCTATCCCACTGAAAAAGAGGCAGATTTCCTGGTTTCCTCTGCAGCTTACACATAAACATTGGCACACGATATACTGTAAGTTCCTTCATTTTAAAGGAATTACTCTTTTCACACTAGTTGTCAGGGGTCTAGCATGTGTTGCTGGATTCACGTTGTTCTTGTTGAGATTCTGCCTCTTCTTCTGTCCTAAAAGTATCTGGATCTCAGAAACTGTAAGACCTACACAACCAGGTTTGGCAGACATTTTCAAAATGTCACCCACTAGTCACGCAAGAAAATGACATTAATTGCCCACATGGTGGCACTATAACAACAAACAACATGTTTTGGCCAGTAACTTTCAAACTGTAAGTTGTAGGGACGCCGTTCCCCCTTGGATTCTCTGGTTTATGATGAATAATTTCTGCCTATTGGTGGCCATTTTCACCTGACTAGATGTTAGGCTGTTTTGAATTTTGTCCAAAACTGTTTATTTGCTTCTTCTCCTAGGCTTTTCATCCAGTTTGCCCAAAATTTGCTGAGGAGCATCTTTTGAGATAGTTGAAGAATGGCTATTGAACATACCCACAAAAGTGCTTTGAGTTCTATCCCTAGAGGGCACTGCCATAATTGACTGCATGAATTTGCATGAAGTTGGTTCTACATACTCCAGGGAAATGTTGATTGATGTAGGCATAGTCTATAACAAAATAAACAACAGATTTGTATAACAAAACCTTTTGAACAGTTTCAGAGTGGCGTGAAGATGATGGGCTAATGTTAGTCTGTGTCTTTGCATCTTTCTGCGATACTGACACTTGTAGTTGACTGTTTTGAGACTATGCCCCCTCCTGGTATGGAGAGTTATTTCTTCTCATGCAGGTGCAGAACACTTGGCTGTTGTCTGTGTGGCATGTTTAAAGCCAACTTAAGCATGCAACATGAGGCAATGCAAGGCGATTGGACAGTCTGTGTCAGTCTACAGTAGTTCTTTGAAGCCTTAGCTTGTTGATGAACTCATTAATTTAGCTATTATCAAAACAAAACAAGGGTGTTGCCTTTATGTACCACTCCTGTGCACACTGAATCTACCTAGACTGTCAAATTTTCAGTTATATTGGACTGACTGTTAGCTTTACAAGCTGGAAAGATATAAAAACCATGTTCTAATCAAAAGCCTGTTGCTAAGCCCTTTGATGCAGTCTGAGCAGCATCAACCAGATCAAATGAGTGCATTTTGTTCCCAGGAGCACATATAGTCAAACTAAAGCCTGTTGTAGCTCTGCAAATTGTGCAGAAGGTCAAGTGAGTTGAACACTTTCTGAAGGACTTGCACAGACTGGCTGTTTGTGTTGATGTAAATGAGGCCCAAGAGTTACCGGTGTGTAGACAAGTTGGAACTGGCTGCATACCTGCAGACTGTTTTACTGATCAGTTCCTGCACAAAGCTGTCATACTAGACCTCTGAGTCTGGAAATGTAGACGGTATCTTTGTAAGCTTCTGGGCCTGCACACTGGCTTCTGTGATGCTGAAAATGAATTTCATTATTTCCAATTCTAAGTTTAATATACCAGTGGTGTGTGAAACAAAGTGATGCAGATAACCCAGGGTTATGGATTCATTAGGTGCTAATTCAATACAGTTCGAACTCTCCATGAAAACATAAGAAATTGTTGAATCAAACAGCATATGTGCCAACATTAGTTTTTAAGAGGTTCCAGGGATTCAACAGCCCAAAACTGTGGAACAAAGTGTCACTCATCACTTATCAGCATATGAAGTTCTTGTATAGCAGAAAGACACAGGATGAGTTCATGTGCAGCTGAAGCTGTCTGACTGCAGTCTGTTGCTCAAACTGCCCACTGAGGAGGAAACCAGGGCACACTGCAGCTGCTTGTGCTCACACCAGTAACCTTACTGGTGTTTTCACCACATTCCCAGTCTCTCCTTCTTGGTAGGTGTCTTTAAGATGGTACAGTATGTCACCACATTAAGTTGCAGTACGAGAATCAACTGTTGCTAAGCAACAGATAGGCTTGATCTTTTGATCTGAATTCATATGCCCATGCCAGCTTTGTTTGTATGTGTGTCTGTGTGTGAACGCACGCACACTGATTTTCTGCATGACTTTCTGACCTGAATTATACCGTCCATTACCATGGTAAAGTGTATTATGCTCTGCAGGTGCACTTACTTTACACTGGTGGTTAGTAGTGGTGGATATTTTCAGGGATGTGTGAGTTGCTGCAGTGTGTTGCTGTGTAGTGGAGCAGTAGTCAGAAAAAAATATTCTCACCACTGTGTACTGGTGCTGCAATAATGATTCGACATTGTTGACAGTATCAACAATAAAAATCATTGATTAGAGTGGCTGTTGTTAATTTGTTGTAAGACACTTTTTTCTCATTTCATGTTTGCAGTTCAACATACAAGCCTTCATAGTAATGAGTCAAATCTAGCAAAGTGTGGATTTGAAGTAATATAGTAACATGATTGACATGGCTCTATGGCAGAACAGTGAGCTTGCTGAACCAGTGTAGAACCAGCCAGAATTGGTCATTGATCAAAATTTTTAAAATAAAATATCCATTGACAAACATATAGCAGCAATTTTTGGGCATTCTGAGCTGCAAAATGAAGGCAGAATATTATTTAAGGAGGAATTGTTATGGAATGACAGTGCAATTGTCACACTCAAACACACAATTTTTGATGAAATATTTTCCAAAATTAGGCTATGGAAGGGAAATATGTCAGTGTGGGAGAGGCTTTACAGGCAAAATATTTCTCATGACATGTTAAGAAACATTTAATCTTCAAGGCAAACAAGTTGTACACTGCAGAGCTGCCGCACATACTAGTGCAGTGCTGTCTGAATGTTTGCTAATAGGAGTAGTAGTGGATAAGAGTACTTCCAGGGCATCACCTTGGCATAATGAAAACAACCCAACGGCACCACAAACATTTGCTTTTGAGCCCAAAATGTATTAATTGCTTGAATAATAATCAGGATAACTGATCATCAAAAATATTTTGTTGGAACCATAAAGTAAATGCTACGTTTGCCTATCTTCTTTTTGAGAATTTGATGTGGAGGCAAAAGGTAAACAGGCAGTGTTGGCTTACAGTTGACATTTGAATAGCAGTCAAGCTCCACACAAACCAAAGGGAAACCAGTGATAGAAGAAACATTTCACTTATCTCCTCCATCTTCCTGCTCTAAGTAAACTGAACCTTTTCATGTTCCAAAAATATAATATCACTGGTTGCTTTTAATGTTCGTATTTGAATAACTGAATTGTATTATACTGTTAACCTCACTCGAAGTCTCTTTGAGTCTCTGTGAAGAGACATTAATGAATAGAAGGCTGCACTGCACTAACACTAAATGGTGGAGTCCGAGATGAGGACAAAGCAAATTGTCAGGTTCAGCCACAATGCTTCCACTGCTGCAATAAACAATATTGAGTTTTAGTCCCTGCTCCCTCATCCCTCTCTTCTTTTCTCTTCTCAGAAAAAGGTGGTGGAGCAGCTGAGGAAGGAGCTGTTGGTGAAACAGGAGCCGGAGGCTAAACTGCAGCTGCAGGTCCAGACTCCTCCAGTAGGGGGCGACACCAAGCCAACCAGCCTGCTGCAGAGCCAGCAGATACCTGGAGGACTGCAGCAGGTACTGTAGCGCATACAAACACACAGACAAAACACTCTTGGACTGAATGCCCAGTAGCACTGGTGCTATGAAGGTGAAAAAATCAGTAGCATAATGATAACATCTGTAGCACACACATAAATGGAAATTCATACAATAATAAACGTCGCTATACCTTTTAATAGTTGTAGTTCTGTTCTGTTCTGTTTTAATAACCAAATTATTTCCACCATTTGAATTACACTGCACTGGGGAGACAATTTGTCAGCAGACCATGTGATTGTTTTGAATGGGTTTCACCCAGTCCAATTATTTTGAAGGTAAAAGGATATTTGAGGAGCAGAGAGGCATTTAAATAGGGAGTTTCATTTAGAGTGCCGTATTCCAACGAAAACACTATGGTGAAAATCTGACATGTTGAACTTGTTTGTCTTTACAACAACAAAGTTTCTTCTATCCTGCTGTACCACAATGATTTTACATGGTGGTTGATGTGGACCCTCTTAATTGTCTGCAAAGTTGGTTGCTAGCTAGTCTTGCCGTGTTAGTTGTGGTGCAGTCCTATACTGAGCTGGAAATTCTAGTGAAGTCTGTGCCAATGGGTGATGTAGCTCCTGTGGTTACCAGAAACACCTGTATCAGAGGCCATCAGTCACCTGAAGTGACAGGAGCTTCCTCTCAAAGCCGTGTGCTGAGATCTAGATGTAAACATTGTCGTCTTGTAAACATTAGAAATGAAGACTTTCTGGACATCTTAGAAGGTCAAATGAATTCATCATAGCCTCTGGAGATAAGCAACACACTTAGTGTCTTTAATAGTAAAGTAATGACCATGAATAAATCCCAGTTGGCATGAAAAACTTTATCTTTAGCTTTCCCCTGTGCTGTGTGTTGTGTGGCATTAGCCTCAGTAGACCAAAATTCAGTGTTCAGTGGAAAGACTTGATGTGTTTGGACTAAAGGGCACGATACTCATGTTTTCTTGACAAGAAAAAGTCTTGTTTTGCCATTGCTGTCATTCTTTCCTTGTAACCTTCCTTCCTATAACTCGAGTTAAATGGAACAGGTGTGTGAGTCACAAACTTGTTCACAAATGTGACCTTTTTCTCATCAAAGCCCATTAATGAAGGAAATTTCTAACGGAAGTAAATGAGGCATGTTGAAGGACAGTAGGTACACCAAAAAAGTATATTGCTTTTTTTTTATTATTTGAAAAAAAAAAAAAAAAACAACTTGCAGTAGGTATTGACCATCCCATCACAGATAAATAATACACAATAGTGCATAGGGCTGGGCAATATATTGATTTCATGGTATAAGACCAGACTGGGATTTTGATATCATTTTATCATCATATAGCCTAAATGTTGTTTTTTCCTCATTTTAAAGACTGCATTACAGTAAAGGGATGGAGTTTGCTGAACTTACTGTTGACTGTTGTAGGCGTTCTGTTATTTGCCTGTTTGCCTCTACCTGCCTAATATCACAATATTGATATCGAGGTATTTGGTCAAAAATACTGTGATATTTAATTTTGTCCATATCTTTAACTTGTCCCTCTGCTCTGTCCTCTGGGTTATCTTGGCCCTCAGCAGACCCTGACTGTCACACCGGTCCTCACCACTAAGACTCTACCTCTGGTGCTGAAAGCTGCCGCCACGCCCGCCCTGCCCGGCTCAGTCCTGCCACAACGCCCACCAACTGTTGCTATGGTAACCACAGCTATCACCAAACCCGACTCACAGAACGCCCCCATCAACCTCCAGGTGGCCAGCAAGCTGACCAATCAGAGCACGGAGTCTATGCGGCTGGTGTCCAAGAACGCCATGGTGGTAAGACCCTCCGATGTGTCTCGCCGTCCATTCGATTTGTTATTGTCTTCCTCTAGTTTGACTTTTCGCAAAATATGTCTTCACATCTGTTGAGCTGAGCAGAAGGGGGGTTTCTGCAGTGGAAAGTGTCCCTGCTCTAAGTGCAAGATATTTTCTGTATTCACATGGAAAATGCTAGAGCAGTCTGTGGTGTGAGTGGTGGCCTTTTAGCAGCTGAATTGATGGCACCAGTAGCAGTCCTCTGGCCAGTAGAGCTAATAAACCAACATCAGTAACAATCCACTGGCCAGGAGAGCTATTTTTAGTCTCACCACTAACTACAGTATCCAGTGGAGACGTCAATCTAACGGCAGTGGACATGTCAATCTAACAGCCATAGACATGTCAGTCTAACAGCAGCACAGATCCACAATCTGCTGTGGTTTTGTCTCAGGTGCAGGCCACCACCACCACCACCACCACCGCCCAGCCAATCAAAGTTCCTCAGTTTGTCCCTCCTCCTAGACTGACGCCTCGACCCACCTTTCAGCCACAGGTGCGTCCCTGTAAGACCCGCCTCCAAACCCTAATCCCCACCAACCAGTGTGTGTGGCCCACATGAGGCGACGTGCTCACTCTCCAGCAGAGCGCAGTAGTGCACCAAAGCAAACGCTCATGCCTTGCTCCATGGCACTAAAACATTGTTTGCTCTGTGCTGCCTCTACTCATCTCTTCTCCTCTTGTTGTGCTTGTTTTTTTTAGTTTTCCAACTGAACTGTGAATAAGCTCCGTGTCGTTTAAAGTTTCCTGCCTGGTGTGTGTGTATGTGTGTGCGTGTGTGTTTGGGGGGTGAAAGCTTATTTTTTTCCTGCAGCTTCTTGGTGTTTTGTGTTCCTGGCTGTTGATGTTTTAACCCTGAGTGGAACAGTGTCAGTGATGTTTTCCTGTGAAGAATAATGCCATTGGGAGCTCTGGCTGGTTTGCTAGCATGAGTAGTAGCTTGAGTATTGGTAGAAATAATAGCAATAGTATGGCAATAGTAATATTAGCATCGGTAGTCATAGTAGTCAATTTAGCAGTTACAGCAATAAGATAGTAGCATTAGTAATATTATTAATAATGCTAATATGAATTGTAGTTGGGGCCTGACTGATACTGAATTGATATATTGGGACTTATTTTTTCATATTCATAAATACTGACATTTGGGGGAAAGATTCACCAGATTTGGTAATTAAGTAGTTTTAATAAAAATATGTACTGAATGTTTGAAATTTCACTTGTTACCAATCCACACCACCATCTGCTCAGCTGTGATTTGCTGCTGTGCCAGCTCACTGCTATACAGATCATTGTAAACAATGGAGTCTGTTGGACAAGCTAATGATAACTCCGTTATTAAATTATTTGAAGTGCCTTTTGCTGCCATATGTACTGTCTTTTTTTTAACATTAGTTGGCATATACGCTGATACCAGTATATCTGTGATTTCATTTCATTTATTGGTTTATTTAAAACAGGGATAGTGTACAATGCGTGTACTGCACCAGAATATAGCAAAATGTCAATTTCTATCTCTTGACCCTGGGGTGTGTATACAATATAAATAGAACAACAAAAAATGACAATTCCACAAAACACCAATAAACACACCTGTATGGCAAGTGTGAAAGGTATTATCAAACCCTAATGACAACATCATTGTGTGTCTTTCAGTCATTTTTTCACATTAGTTTTAAACTGATTAAAACTAATACACTCTCTAATGTTTGTTGGGATAGTATTCCACTGTTTTGTTGCTGCAACTGAAAAAGCAGTTTGACCAAATTTTGTCAAGCGATGTTTTATACAAGAGTCTCCCCCTTGTTGATGATCTTCTATGTCGTATTTCTCCATGAGCTTTTGGAATAAATTGTTTAAGGGGTGGAGGGGCTAAATCATGCAGTATCTTATAAAGTAATCACACATTGCTCATAAACAAATAAATGTCAAAGCTCAGTAAGTTGTATTTTTTGACAATATTGCAATAGTGGTAGGAGTTTTTTTGTCCAGTGCTTCAAGAGTTTGTTTAAACATGAGCTAATATTGGCTGATAATGTCACCCATTTAATACATTAGGTTGGGTCTCATAGTAGGAAGAGCAGGAGTTATAGTAGCAGTTATAGTATCAATATTTTAACAATAGTAGCGTCGGTACTAGCAGTAGTAACAGTGTTAGTAATAGCTGTAGCTGCAGTGGTGGTTGCAGTAGTAGCAGCAGTAGTTGTAATAGATAGAGTAGGCCAGTCAGACTCGGACAGAGCACCACAGTGGCATTTCTTAGCAGTGTCTGGTCAGTCTGAAGCTTCTTGTGGTTTTGGTGATTTTCTCTGATTGGCTGTCTGTTGTCAACAGGTCAGGCCCAAACCGGCCACGCCCACCAACATCCCTATCGCCCCAGCCCCGCCTCCTCCCATGATGGCGGCCCCCCAGCTGCTTCAGAGGCCGGTGATGTTGGCCACCAAGCTGTCGTCCTCGTTGCCCTCAGCTGCTCCCATTCACCAGGTTCGCATTGTTAACGGCCAACCCTGCAGCAAGACCAGCACCACAGCCCTAACGGGCATCGTCATCACCACGCCCGTCTCTGCTGCTGCCACCCGCCTCGCCAGCCCAGCTCATGTGCCCAACCCAGCCCCCAGCCCCGCCCCCGTTCCTGCACAGCCAATCCAGATCAGCAGCTTGAGCTTGGACCCCAAGGTGAGCGAACAGACAGAGCAGCTCTGGACCTGCTGGTGAAATGAAGTCTGAGAGGCTGGGATGCCGATCCTGGATTGAGTGACAGCAGAGAAACAGTTTTGTGTCATGTCACTCGTGTAGACATCTTGCACTTAACAAGAAAGACACAAACCTGTTATCTGCAATAGTAAAGTGTAGCACCAATATGCATCAGTTGAGTGTGACACCTTCAAGTTATTGCTGTGTTTCTGCTTCGCTCAACACAGAGGGCTGCTCATCCAGTGTTTTAGAGTAATACTGAATAGCTGTATATATGAATACATGTGAAACTACAGTAGTCATATTCTACCTGTTGTTCCATAAGCCATTGTTTCGGCAACATCAAAGCAGTTAGAGTAACTATGAAAGATCATTCGTCTTGGACATATCACAGGTTCATTTGTTCAAAAGTTGATTAAATGGTAAAAAAAAAAAAAAAAATCTAATTTGACATCATTGAATCCTGTTTCACAGTTGATATTTAGAAGAAAACTATTAGCTTTGTGAGAACTGCCATATAACAGAGGTTTTTCTCCCCTGACAAATAAGATAAGATAAGATAAGATATTCCTTTATTAGTCCCACAGTGGGGAAATTTCACGTATTACAGCAGCAAAGTGGATAGCAAGATATGAAGCATAATTTACACTATAAACAGTATATACAGATAATAAGTACCAAAGAGCAATATAAACATTATAAACATTGAATGTAGAAAAATACTATATGAAATACTATACTATATTGGCGTAGTCACTATAGTTTTTACTTAAAATAGTGCTGAGATTAGTGTTGGAGTTGGTCGACTTCATTCATCACTATCTTATCAGACAAACAAGTTCCTCCACAATCAGAGCTGCCATTGTCTCCTCACTCCTGTTCCCTCCTCCTTTCAGCAGACTGTTAAGGGAGGTGGGGGAGCTGAACAGAAGGCCGTAGTCAGCCTCCCATCCTCCTCCACTCCTCCTGTGTCTCCGCCTCCCAGACCCAAGAAAGAGGAGAACCCACAGGTACTAGTGTATAGTGATGGGCAGATTGGTAGATTGACAGTTGCCAGGGTTCTGTGAGTGTGTGCAGACTGCCAGGTTGTGTATGGCACATGGTAACAAAACCATTTCTCCCTTCTAGAAACTGGCCTTCATGGTGTCTTTGGGACTTGTAACACATGATCATTTGGAGGGTAAGTGATTGTTTGGATGGCTGGAAGTCCCCCCCCACCCATCTTCTCATGTCTAAAGGTTTCTGCATTTGAAATCCTGTTGTTTTTATTGCAGAAATTCAGAGCAAGAGGCAGGAGCGAAAGCGGAGAACAACCGCTAACCCAGTATACAGCGGCGCTGTTTTTGAACCTGAGGTAACACCTTCAGCTTCACTCAACTACACCAACTAGTGTGTATTCACTAAATCAACAGCCTCAAAATCAAAAAGATGTCACAATTTGTCAGGATGGTGCAACAGCATTTTTAGGCCTTCTTCTCGAAGCTTTCCTTGTGCTACCAAATTCCCACTGGGTTCCAGACATTTTTTGCTGCTCTCTGTTAGCCATCAAACTTAATTTAAGGAATGGGGCTAAATGACAGTCTTGCAGATGTATTTTAATCAATTTACATGACATTTACACACATACAAAAATCAGGAAAGTAGTTAGTGGATGTGCTAAGTGCCTCAGAGGGTGGGGGCGAGTAGCTGTCTAAACAGTGGCAGCCTTGCTAAGTCAAACAGGGCTAGGTAATTGGTGTTATGTGCAATTTCATATCTAATGAGCCAACAGAGGCATTTGAAATCACCAGTGATGGCCACATGCTCCAGGGAGTTATTAATGTACACATACAGATGTGTGTTATTGCTGGCTGTTTATCGTTTTAGTTAAGGAGAATATCTGGCTTAGAGAATGCACGTTTAGCAGAGCTACCACATGCCTTAAAATTTATTAAAAGTTTGTGGTTTGTGGATTTGTGGATGGGAACAAAAAGGTCCCAAAAGTTGAAAATGAATAGATGGTCTTTAAAATACTTTTCCACATTAAAATATACACCCAAATAGATCAATATTATTCATCTCTGTGGATTGACACTCCCCATTCCTGAGGAAAACCCCTGGATAAAGAGCTGAAGTTTTGAAAATAATTTCAACAGGACAGCTTGACCTCACAATATCAAAAGTACAAAATGAAGCATCTGTGATTAGTTTTGAAAAATGTCATTTTGACCAAAAACATGTTAATTTGGAGTACTTGAATTTGCCCCAATACAGTGAAAGTTATTGAAAAGTCCTTAAATTCAGTATTCAGATGTATGAATTTTAATAAACTAGAGCCAACACGGCTTATTTGTGCTATGCCTTAATGTGATCAGTATTCAGATGTATGAATTTTAATAAACTAGAGCCAACACGGCTTATTTGTGCTATGTCTTAATGTGATCAATATTCAGATGTATGAATTTTAATAAACTAGAGACAACACGGCTTATTTGTGCTCAGTCTTGATGTGATGAATGTGGTTCTCATATCTATATTTATAGAGGCTCTGACACACTTTCCTTTACTTTATGCTTGTTTGTCCCACGTAGTATAACCTTTAGTGCAGATGAAACTTTTCACATTTTTATCTGTTTTTCAACACAGTGTTTCTTGGTTTATAGAAACATTTAGTGCAGTTTTTCCGGTCAGTTAGCCCTTCCTGCTTTTTACCCATGTTGCAAGTCAGCTTCTAGAAGAATGTGATGGTAGGCCTAACCAATCTGATAATTCTCAAAATGACAGTAGGCCCCATCAGCATTAAATTGTTGCTTGAGCTCTAACTCTGAAGCCTGGAGCTCATCTGAATCTGAGGTTTTATGAGGTAAAAATGTATTTGTTTTTTGATGTGTTAGTAGAGGGCCTCAGGAATCAGCCGGGGGCTTCTGCTATAAATGTTTGGGGAAAAAAACGCTCTTTGTAGTGTGACTTAGATTACGTTAAATCACATTAATTTAATTAACCCATTGTTTTTTCACTTTGTATTTCAGAGGAAAAAGAGTGCAGTGAGTTACCTGAACAGCCCTCTCCACCAGGGGACCAGGAAGAGAGGTCCGTATGAAATACTGGTCTACTGGTCAGAGACCACTGTGGACCAGTGAAGATAGATGACTGGTAGAGATACAATCAAATAAAGACTAGTACAAATACAGTAGAATACAGACTCGTAAAGATACAAGATAGTACAGACAGGTAGAGATACAGTGGAGTAGAGACAAATAGATACAGATAGATATTTGATCAACTAGATACAGATAGAAAGAAGATATAATGGTCGAGATTCAAGAGAACAGAGAAAAGTGAAGATACACTAGAACTCTAGGATAGTGGGGATACAATGGAGGAGAGGTCCACAGATATAATAGACTAGAGACCAGTAAATACAATAGAATGGATAATTGAAATACAATGGACAACACAGTAGTTGAGTTATAGCTGGATAGAGACAGTTAGAGACATAGTAGAATAGAGACCGATAGAGATACAGGAAGATCGAAAGAGGTTAGAAATGCAGAAGAATGGAGAACGGTAGAGATACTTTGGAATGGAGACCAGCCGATATGAATAAAGACCAGTAGAGTAGATGTTCATAGGTCCAGTATATTCAATATTGGTATAGAGACTGATGTGCTGCTCACCACTAATGGAGCTTAATGCTATAAAACAAGTTTTCCCTCCCTCCCCTGCTTGCTGAATCCTGTCGCTCCAGTGATGTCTACATGAAGACCTCCAGTTAGAGGTGTAATGTCTGCTGTACAGCCAGTGACACTTAATATCTAACCAAAGGCTATAGTATGTAACATATACTTAAATGTTCAATCTAATGTCAAATGACTTCACACAATGATGATTAAGCCTATCACCCACCAATAATTAGGCATTCTCGCAAACATTGGAGAACCTGGTGTCTGTGGCGACATTCCCACGCTGGTGCACTGGTGTTTTCTGTAAGCCACACTTTACAGTTTCTGCTGGAATTTTATAATTGAAATTACCTTATATTAAAAATAATTACCTTATATTACAACTACATGACTCTCAAAGTTTTTTCCCCCATTTGGATGGCATTTCCCTGAGTGACCCTGAAGTGTGCCCTTCAAGCAACATTTAATTTACTGCCAGAAGAGGGAAACCAATCATACAGCACTGCAAAGTTCCTGCAGGTTTAATACCAGCGAGGTTTAATGTCTAACTTAAGGTCAGGGAGAAGTTGAACATGTAATTCTAAAGACTGTCCACACAGCCTCCATTTAGGTTTCACTAGTAAAGCAGAAAGTTTGAAGTCATGTGTAAGTCATTATGACTGATTTTATCTTGTCATTAGCCTCCTGTGGAGCTACTGAAAAGTTTGGAACGGTGTATCTTAATGAACACAGGCTGCAGTTGAGGCCTGTTGGTCAGAGAAACCGTCTTGTAAAGGAGAGGTCACAGGTTTGATCCCTACAAAAGCCAACAACAAATTCAGTCTGGCTACGTTACTGAAATATAAAATGTAATGCAAATGAGACAAGTTGAACAGACATATGTTAACATCTGACATGAATCCATTTGTCGGCCCCCTCATAGACGACTGCAGTAGGTTGTAGTAGTGCTTGGCTTTGGCTTGCATGGAGCCAGTCTTCTGCACTAACACTGCTGTCTGTGCTTCTGACTCCTCCTCCTCTTCCTCCTCTTCCTCCCTACCGCTTCCCTGTCTCATGCTAGCCAACGAAGACTCCCTTTCCAAGGTATGTCATACAGACTGTTGTTTTTTTCCCCCCTCTCCATCTTTCTTTTTTCTTTGTTTTCCGTCTTTGTTGTCTGTCTCATTTCACCCAGGTCGCCCACCCAAATACAGCAGCGTCCCGGAGCTGGGCAGCCTCACCCCGACCTCCCCCTCCAGCCCCGTCCATCCCCTCCCCCTGCCCAGCCCCAGCTCTGGGGATGTAAGTAACATGGGGGAGACGGACAAATCCGAGGGTTGGAACCCCATTACACACAGTCCTATTGGCCCAGTAACACTGTCAGTCATCGTGCACCCCAAGACCTCCACAAACACATCCATTTGGTTTGTCGTCTCCATTGGATAATCATCAGTCATCAGTTAATTTTTCAGTTTGATTCAGCCTTACAAAGTGAACAGTGTCCTGTAGCCCAGAGCATCCATTAATCTCTACTAGTCAGAACACATTCTAACTTCTTAATGTCAAGTGTCTTTTGAAATGGGCCAAATGGCTAATTGAATTAACACACCATAACCATAAGGCTTCAAAAGAAGGCCAACCTTAAACCAAACCAAATCATGGTGCCTCCCCCTGCCTTGCCTCTCCACAGATGATTGGTGGGGCCCAGATGGGCAGGGAAACTGATTGGTCCAATTCTTCCTCACAGGGAGACATCCATGAGGATTTCTGCACTGTGTGCAGACGCAGTGGCCAGTTGCTCATGTGCGACACGTGTTCGCGTGTTTATCATCTGGACTGCCTGGATCCACCCCTGAAAACCATTCCTAAAGGCATGTGGATCTGTCCAAAATGTCAAGATCAGGTAACCACAGCAGCCCTACGTATGGACTGATCCTGAGACATGGGGAAGGGGTTACAGCAGTCCAGAGAAGGCCAGGGCCAGTAGCTGTACTTGACTGTAGAATTGCTTCTTCTAATGAGCCTTCTGCCACACTGTCCTGAACTTAGGACTGTTCAATCCTTTGTAAGCATATACATGATGCAGTATTGTTTTTGTGCTTCTGTCCCATTCATTCTGTTAGTAAAGATTGACATCTCATATCCATCCACTCCATTGCCTGTCGCTCCTGGCCTCACCACAGGGTGGTGGCTAGATTGGTCTCCTCAGACTTTTCCATGTCCCAGCCACCATAACAAGTTCAAGTTTTTCTCTCCAGATCCTGAAAAAAGAAGAAGCCATTCCATGGCCTGGTACCCTGGCTATTGTTCACTCCTACATTGCTTACAAAGAAGGTGACATTAGTATCTCTTCTTTACTGTAAGATCTCCTGAACTATATGTAGATGTTGTAGTGGGGAGATAAACAATTTTTCTATTGTTGTTGTGCAGCTAAAGAAGAGGAGAAACAGAAGCTGATGAAATGGAGCTCTGAACTGAAACTGGAACGGGAGCAGCTGGAACAGAGAGTCAAACAGCTCAGCAACTCCATAACAGTAAGAAACTGTTACAACAACTTTGCAACACTGTAACAGTAAGAAACACAGGCCACTCAAGAAGCTGCAAGTAGTAAAAAGAAATGAAACAGTCTTAATCCAGGAGTTTTGTGACCCCACTAGATTGCCAGGTAAATTATTTCCAGAATTGCACGTACAGTCTTCTATTGTAGCCAACCCTACTTTCTTCCTCCCAACAGAAATGCATGGAGACCAAAAACACCATCCTGGCTCGTCGCAATGAGATGCAGCTCTCTCTGGAGAAAGTGAAACACCTGATTCGCCTCATCCAAGCCTTCAACTTCAACCAAGCTCTGGTAGGGACAGAGGGGACAGACGTCAGTTCCAGAGTCCAGGACAGTGGTGAAGGTGTAGTCAGCTCTGAACCAGCACCACAAGCTAACTCTGCAGAGAAAGTAAAGGCTGGGAGCTCCTCAAGCAGTGGCAATGCTGATGGAACCCGGAAACAGGAAGAGCATGGAGCTGCCGGGAGCAACCAGACGGCAGCAGCACCAGGAGGAAACACCAGTGGCCAGGCTGTTGTAGAAGACAGCGTGGTCCTAACAGCAGCTACCAGCCCTGCTGGGGCTGGGTCTGGGGCAGGGGGAGGGGCAGTGGCTGCTGGTAAGTCAGGGCCTGGGGTTAAGACAGGGGCTGGTCTCCAGGCTGAGGAAGGGGCAAAGGCAGAGACTGAGGCAACTGCGGTGATTGATGTTGCCAGTTCCTCAGTGGTTGCGACTGTTGCCACCACCAATGGCACCGCTGAGCCGGCCTGCCCCGACCGTAGTCCAGCAGGAAGCTGCACCCCCAGCGTTACCACCAACTCTGAGAACAAGATGGCTGCCGTTAACAGTCCAGAGACACCGGTGGAGAAGAAGCAGGAAGAGGTCACTGACAGTGACGGCAGCAACACCAACAACAGCAAAACCTCAGAACCTTCCCAGCATTCTTTGCCAGCTCTTGTCAGCAATTTGGACAATAAAAAGTAATGCTATGTCTCTTGAGTTGCGGGAATTCAAACATATATATTAAAAAAAGACTTTTGCTTGCACCTTACGGTGCCCTGAAGTTGCCAATCTGTATAAATGTTGTTTGTTTGCATTGTATTGTCAGACTGTGTCAATGGTAGATATACAGCCCAAGTCACATGGCCCTGGGAAGATGTAGGCTATTCCACCCACAGAGCTGGGGTAAAGGGAGGCTTATGCACCAGTGTCATCATGCCAATTAGTGATAGAAGGCAGTGGTGGGAATGTTCAAAGGGAGATTTATTTCATCATCAACACCAGTGTGCGTCTGTTAAAAGTGGCCCCCATATTCTCTGATGGGATTGGGGAGACGGGTTCAGCTGAGAATAAGGAACCAAACATCTGTCAGGAGACTCTGGTCTAAACAGCAATGTCGCTGTGGAGTTAATCCTGACTGAACCGAGAACCTGTTGCTCCTCCCATCTCTTCTCAAGCAACCTAATGTGACAATACCCTTAACCTGCCCTATCACCCAATGTCAATAACTTCCTCTCTCAACCAACAGCCCTAAGGTAGCGTTCACATGTGACATTTGGCAACCACCAAATTCACAGACACGTTGCCGCTGAAACAGATTTCACTGACTGATGAAGCCCGTTAGTGGACGACGTTTGGCTGCAGTCCGTCAAAAGTTAAAATAACTTTAAACTGTTCTGACAGACTAGGTTTCGTTGTTGTCGCACACTGTGCTCCGTTAACCCATGTCAACAGTCAGTACATGTGTCATTGAAGTATGGATTATAGTGTGACCTATCAAATGCTCAAGTGAACGCCGCCTAATCCACCCTATCACTTTCCACCCTGAATCCCTGAGCTCAGGCAGAAGAGACGCTGAGCACAATGTTCAGCATGGACCAGGTACTGAGGACGAGGTCGAACAGGTGTTGTAGCCTTACAGATGTTTTCAGTGGTGTCGGTCAAGTGTAGTGATTGAGTTTCATTTGTGAGTCAAGTGTGTCAACTGTGAGCACTAAATGTGAAATTGCAATATTGCAATGTCAACACACAAAAACTATCTATATCTGGGCTGTGTTTCTTTTTTATAGGAAAAGATATTCAGGTCTTCCTAGTCTTCAGAATAAGTGCTTTCTGTTCCTGAACCTGTTGGACTGGCATTATTAACTCAAAGGAATCCTCTTTTTGAAGTGGTGATCTTTGCATTATGTACATTTCTGTTGAATTCTGAACTGCCAAAATGCTATTGTATCCAAATTCAGCAGGGACAAGTCCACTTAACTGTATTGAAAGATCAAGTCATTGGCAATCGTGAAATATAGATACTACCATTTCAGAAATTGGAACTCCCCAGATAGAGGCAGGAGAGCTTATTAAACAATAACATTTAAAGGAACTTTTTTCCTTGAAATAGGAGGATTTGTTGTATGAACCTTTTCCTTCAGATGGATCTCAAAGGAAAATACCACAAATCCTGAGATTAAAGCACAAGCTTGCTGCATTACAAAGAAGTGCTGAGGAGCTTTTTGTATGTTAATATGGAACTAAACAGAGTATGCATCTCTTTGTTGTGATGTGACTTATCCCCACATTGCCAATATTTTTCTAGGAGGAAATCTAAACCTGACTCTGACGTTAAGGCTCAAGTCTAGTTCACATTTTCAGAAGGAATGCCTGGGCTTCTGTCTTCATCCCCTCACAAGTAGATGAGTCCATCTCTTTTTTTTTTTTTTTTCTGGAGCATGTCTGGGCCGAAATGTGATGCTGTATTAGTTGGCTTGGTAGCTGTCAGTTCAAGTCTCTCAGCTGAATTGATCATAACTTCTGGCTACTCTTTTGGTTTGGGGCGTTAACAAACTATGATCTGTTAATTAACAGTGCCTCGGGTTGTGCTGGGCTCTGGAATAATCTTTTACTTTTTGTACTTTTTACTTAATTTTAGCATACAGTCATTCAAAAAGCTACTCACCCCTGAATACACTCCGAAATTGTCACAGTGTTCAAGTGCAACACTATTTTTTTTTTTATTTTTGACTTTTTACATTTTTTTTTTCTAAGTGAAATGGGAATTCTAGATATTAATGGGGCAGTGTAAAATTGTGGGAATGGAAACATCAAGTGATGCAACTTTAGAGAAATGAGCGGGGGGAATACTTCAACAAACCGGACTTGTTGGTTTGATTTTTATTTGTACTTAAATTTCCTATCAAGGCCAGACAAAGCTACATTGTGTCGATTTACAGTAATTTTTTAACAGTGCAACAAATGTGCAGACATTTTGAGGGGGTGAATATATTGTTGAGTGACTAAAAGAAGCAGTCGTTGTCTCCTTCCATATCATGTCGACTTTGTGACTAAATGAACATATCGTACACAACATTTAATGTTCTGACATCAAATGTACAAACTGCCTTCAGTCAGAAGCAGGGGATCCCAGAAAAATCAATTACAGGAAATGAACACTGTCACATTTCCTTTTTTTGGCCATTGTATGTTCTGTTGACTGATAAACGTTATCTGTTATGTCTGTAATTAAGAATTTAGCCAGTTGAACATGGAACGGAAATCTGTCTGGCCAAGAGATGCAATTCTGATAGAAATGGCAACTAATTTTTTTTTTTTCTCTCACAAATCCTTTTGAATTCCATTGTTGTGTATTTTGTTGTAGAATTTTCTTGGCTTGCTCGGGTGGATGTTGACTTCTTAATGAAACACAACCTTATTTCCTTTCAAAATGTTTAGCCTGTGTTCACACAGATAGAGCAGAGTAGTCATCCGGTCTCTTCACTCTACAAATTTCTTTGAAAGAGCCTGAACTTGTGTTCTAGACAAAACTGGACCTTTCCCTCTGTACAGTAGGTACCTTGAGTGCCTTTCTTCAAACAGCAGATAATATTTGTCTCTTGACTTGCACTGTGACTTGTAGAAACCTCCAGATAATTATCCAACCCACTGTTTTCTGGTTTGTCCTACCGAGCTCTCCAAACTCCCACTAACCTGATGGAGCACAACTCCAAACCCAGTCCCTTCACCTCAGGCTTCCAGTAGTCAATGCAAGTTGAAACTGCATCTCACATTATGCTGTTTAGATTGACCAGATAGTGTTTTGTTGTTGTTTTATATAGGAGTTGCCTTAAATGTTGTTTTTGTTTTTTTGTTTTTCTTTTTAAAGTGATGAACGTCAGTTTTCTACATTTGAAAATCCCTGCAGACATTGGCTAACGTCAGAGGTTGGTTTGTGAAAATGTGCCACCCAGTGGTTGTCATGGTCACTAAAACTGCTCCATTGAGGGACTATTGATGACATCTTGATTGAGATATTAATCAGGTTTGGACAGCCATTTGTTTTGTGATGCACTTTTGGTTTGACCAGTATTATTGTCCGAGTGTAACATGTGGTCCATCAGCAACATGAATCACAATTCTGGATCAGACTCGGGACTGAGTTTCAAGAGGCTTTTTGTTGTTGTTGTTGTTGTTTTTAAACTGAAGTTCAGTCCACACACAGGGTGCCGCTAGTTGGAGTCCAAGCACATTTCTATTCCGTTGAATTGTTCATCATTCCCTCTGTGCTGTGGTTGTTCTTCTGTTCTGTTCTGTTTTGGAGGAGGGATGAGTTTGCTAAATCAGGTCATGTGAGCCAGAGCCTGTGTGCATTTGGAATGAACAAACTAATCTGCACCCTGATTGGGCAGACTTAAACCCAATTAGCAACATCTGTCCACTCAGTCCAGTGGAAAGCATGCCTTCTTATGCAAATTTTTATACAAGATTTGTCAAACCTTTTTAATATGCATTTGCTTTGGGTTTCTTTTTTAAAAGTTTTTATGTGAAAATCAAGTCACTTTTTTTTCGTCAACATTCTGGCATCCCGATGCCAAAAGTGTGCAGTTAGGTGTTAAAACAGTGCAGTAACCATCCATGTCAGTAGAACTGAAGCATTTCTTCCTAACACCATGTTCTATGGACTGAGCTGGGAAGGTCTTGGCTTCATAGCTTAGATTGACTTTGACCTTGGCTAATGCACCATGCTGAATGTTGGGATCCCAGCACAGTTGTGGGGACTGGGGTGGGGGGCTCTTAACAGTCTTGCGTCAAAATTGTGTGTGCATCATCCTATTCTAGAGAAAAGTTCTGAGTTTCTATAGTCAAGCTCTAAAACCAATATATCCAAAGAATACTGCAAATGTGCATTTCTATTTGGAAGCCTTTATGTATTCGATGCATATCATTTGGATATTAATTTCTGCATCAGCATTGTGTGCATTCACCAAGCTGGAAAAGGACCATTTGTTGGCAGCTGAGGGCCATACAGATTGTCTGTATTTGAGATAGAGGAAGTTGAGTCTTTATGCATAAAAATGTTCATCTCCAGTTCCTTCCTTAGTGGATTGTTCCGGAAGCATCCTGTAAAGTAGTTCACACTGAGTAGTCTTTTGAGTTTTTAGTTCAAATGATCCAAGTCATGATTGTGGCCTTCTAGTATTGTTGATACATGACATAATCCATTTTAATGCTCACCATCCATCCTGTTCTGATCCTACAGTACACCTAAAGCTTCTTACCTCATCCACAGCTAATTCCATTGGGGGTGTGTTGAGTGCAAAAAAAAGTCTTTTTTTATCTTCCATTTGGTGAGATGCATTGTAGCGATATGAATAAAGAAAAAGTTCACCTGGTGTGCTGAATAATGTGTAAATTGTTAATTACACAATCTGAATATTTGTATAATTGTTTGTATTTTTTCATAATGATTTTGGAAAGGAATGTGTTTATTTTTTTGACTTTTCTTCTGTTCCAGATGTGTCTTCTGTTGGCCTGACATTGTGACTGGTCTGGTGGGATTCTTACCTCTGTATTGAGCCTCTTCTGTGACGAATTCTTTGTATGCAGTGTTTAGGAAATACTGTAGGGAACATGGGGAGGAGTTGATATTAGGAGCATTTGATCAATTTGTATTTATTTATTTTATCATTTTGTTAATAAATTGTGAAAAGCAGCGCGTCTCCGTGTGACTTTGCTTTTCTCCTCATTAAGAGAAAAAGGGGGCACAGAGTCCCTGCGGTGTCCGGCTGACGGAAGCTGTTTTATTGGCCTTACGAGGAAAAAAAAAACACAAGGCTGAAAATCGCACAACTTTAATTTTTGTGCAATTGCTTTCTTCCGTTTTCCATGTCATTTCCTGTGATAAAAAATGGTGGTCAAAGCTCGGGGAGGCGACTGACTCGTTGCAAAAATTGACGGGAAACTTTGCATCGGCGGGGAGCCGCGGAGCCTGCGGCCGGGGGTCGGTGCTCGGTGGTCGCGGGGAGACTCGGGGGAGCCCCAGGGGAGAGTCGGGGTCCCTGCTGCGTTTTTGCACAAGGTGAGTCTGTCTTAGTAGCCAATGTGGCCAGTGAAAATGGCTTCCGAAAACAGTAGGCAGATTGCCAGTTGCCTGCAGACGGAAACCGATCAGAAAAGCGTTGCGCAGATCACGACCAGCTGCTGTTTGTCCACGAATCCACGCATTCCCCGATTCCCCCATGACATTGACGTTAATATGAAAACTTGAAGGCAACTTTTGTGTTTCAGTCTTTTCTGCTCCGTCTGCCCTCGGAGTGCAAGGTCTCCATCCAGCCAACACTTTAAATTGCGGGCGAATGCGTAAATTTAGAGTTTTTCTCTTTGTCCGGGATGTTTGTAACCTTTACAGCTCAACAGAGGCTCGTTTCAAACTGGACAATCAAGCAGTCCTGCTGACAACGAGCGATAATGATGCGACGAATGTTGATTATGTCAGCAATACAGCCTAACTATGATCAGCTGTGCAGAGTAGCCCCCCAAACAGTTTACAAGGCGAGTAGTGAAACCTGCCAGTTTGGGAGTGTTTTGATCTGCTGATTGTCAGGGTCTCCAGTAATCCTGCTGCCATAAGTGATGATCTTGATCTGTCTACCTGCTGGTTTCAGGGTCTCAGCTGATCCCTGGGTGTGCTCATGTGGATATCTGATATTGTGGAACCAGTGGACCTGCTGCTGCTATTTGTCTTCACCAATCTGGAATCAGTAGACCTGCCTATTTCAATGTCTCCTGATCTGAAACCAGTAAAAATGCTGGTTTGAGGGTCTCTGTTGATCAAACCGCCAGCCCTGTTGGGCTAGGGTCTCTGTTACCAATGGACCTGCAGGTTTTAGGTTCACTAGTCACATTGACCCAGAATAGGTTTTGGTTTGAAGGTCCACTGCTTATAGTTGCCAGCCTGGGATACAGGACTAAAATTGTCTCTTCCTGCCATCAAGCAAATCAGAATCAGAAATACTTTATTGACCCCCAAAGAGGAAACTGGGTCAGTTGCAGGTGCTCAATTTCTCAAGAGAGGAACAATCATAAGTGAAATAATTAAGAAATAGGAAAAAAAAATATAAAAATATGTGCACTATAAATTTGGGGGGAAAAGTGCATTATGTAGAAATATGTATTAATCTTACTTTGTGCATTAATCCTAGTTGTAAAAAAGTGTGCATTATGTCTAAACAGGTGCATAAACCTACAAAAATACTACAACAATAAATGTAGAAATAATGAATCGATCAAACGTAAAAAGAATACCTGTATACACCATATATAGGCATTGCACTATTGAATCATTGTAGTAAGTCCTACTGTCAGAAAGAAATGAAGTTTAAAGTGGAAAAAAAAAGTATAAGAAAGCTGACATAAGAGATAAAGCAGAAATACTAAAGGCAGTTAGAAACAGATGAGGTCAGTAACATGGTAGTAAGTGATGTTTCCTGCTCTTGGCTTCTACAGAGTGTTGTGAAGTGGACAAAGTGCTGGATTTCTGCCAACATGGTTCCACCATGACCGAGCAGACGTTGGACCTCTGGTGTAAGCCTTGGCTTCTTTTCAGCTATTGACCCTGTCCAGATAGACTTACAAATTGTCTTTTGCCCATTTCATTTCCGCTGTTACTACCTGCTTTATTAGTGTCATTTTTGTTGTTTAGCTGATTGGCTTATATGTGTTATTCTTATTTTCTTGACTCGTAGAGCACTTTATAAGCCTAAGAATGGTGCTTAATCTAAGGAAATCTGAAGTCTTGACTTTTAAGTCAATACCAGTGTAAATGATGACAGAGAAGCTTGTGTATTTTGCCTCCAGTCTGCGAGGAGTGCCAGGACTATTTCCAAAAGGAGTGTCCTTCCCACGGCCCCCCGCTGTTTATCCCTGATACTCCCGTGACCCTGGGGTCGGCCAACAGGGCGGCACTCACAGTCCCATCATGCCTGGAGGTCTTCACTGAGGGAGAAGAGGTCGACGTGCGCTGTGTGGATGTAAACATCCCCAAGGGAGCGATCTTTGGTCCATACGAGGGGGAACTGGTGTCCAAGGATAAATCCTCTGGATTTTACTCCTGGATAGTAAGCATACCCTATCCAGTACCAGTCTATAACCATTCCGGGAACAGTTTAGAACCTTTTCTAGAGCATTCCAGCTCTGGTCAAAGACTAGCTTAGAACCAGTCCAGGAACAGTATAGTTCCAGTTTACAACTCACGTAGAACCAGTTTAGAAGCACTCCAAGACCAGTTTATTGTATCTCTGTCTGTCTGTCTGTGTCTTTATTTGTCTTTCTGCCTGCCCGTCTCTCTGTTTGGTTAATGTTCTTCTATTGTGACTTCCCCAGGTGGTTGATTGTAACAATGCATATCGATCCATTGATGGCAGCGATGACACCAAAGCCAACTGGATGAGGTAATATTTATCAGTTTGAAGGAACATCCGCTCCAGGGCCACCCTGGAGATTCAAATGGTAGAGCGTGTACCACTTATCAAGGCTAAGACCTTACCACAGAAAGTTCTTTCCTTTGCTGCATGTCATCCCCTCTCTCTCCTGCCTTGAATAAAGCAGAAACAGTCATACAGTGGAGGAATTCACCTTTCATAATAGCTTCAATAGATGAGAATGCAGTCCAGCCACAAGATGCTGTGTTGTGTTGTGTGTTTTGAGTATTGAACAAATCTTTCTTTTTCTTAATTGTGGAATAAACAGTCTGTCAACGATGTTTCTGACCTGCAGGTTTGTCCGGACCTCATCAGAGGAGAGCGACAGGAACCTGACAGCATTTCAACGCGATAAAAACATCTATTTCAGAGTCCATCGGCAGCTGGTGGCAGGAGAGAAGCTGAGGGTTTGGTATAGCGACGACTACATCCAACGACTTCACAGTGTTTCTCAGGACAGCATCGACCGGAACCTGGACCCAGGTAAGGTGACGAGGATGTTCCTACCTTGAGAGGCCAGTGGCTTCAGTTCCTGTTGTTTCACTTGCACTGGGTTCAGATGTCCATTACTATCGACCCTCCAAACCAGTCAAGAGAGTGATTAGTTCTGCACTCTGACCACACTTCATAGATCATAGAGCAGACTTCACTTACCACACTTCATAGGTGGACAGTAATTAACACATGAACAGAGAAGGCCAGCCTGACCTCAATCTTGGAGAACATCTGGTATTGTCAGACAATGATTTAGCCTCTTGGGGTGATTGGCAAATTTCTGGTTTTCTTGTATAACCAGAAACAAGCCAGAATCTGTTTGCATTTCTTTTATTAGGTAAGTTGAACATTTCTCCAAACGATACACAGACATTAATACTTAGGTAGGTGTTTTACGTCCAGATGACATTTCTTCCACTGTGTTCCGCCTCTTTCACTCCTCATATGGACTGTTTACCATCATAAAACTTTGATTTCAAAATTTCATTTTGCTATCTTGCAAAATGCATTGAAATAAAATAAAACTGTTGCCCTGCCAGATAGATGTTCAATAGTCAGTTCTTGGTCCTGTTATCTCCTATTCTTATTACGTTTTAAATAGTATACTTGACAAATCAAAAGTACTTGTCATATTTGATTATTTTCCTCTCTTTATGTGGAACCTTTGTGGAAATTTTCAATTAAGCAGTAAAAAAAAAAAAAAAAATTAAGCTATGACTGTAAAATAGAGATGTAATGATGTAAGGACTCCATCAGTGATCTGTACATGCTTCCCTATGCTGGCACAATTTTTTGACATGAATAAATGTTTGAAAACATTCAAAAATGTCAGCTAGTTGAAATGCCTTTGTCAGTTAACTTAACACTTATGGTGGCATGAAAATGTACTCTCTCCATATTTTCTCTATTTTGCTCCACTACTCTCATGCACACACACAGCACACAGAGCCTGCAGTTCCTGTTCACCACCCTCATGGCCCCAGACATGCCTGGCAGATCTGCTCTCTACTGAGTGCACACTTCTAGTTTAACCATTAATTATCTCCAGTGAATACTTTTTAGTGTGTCACAAAAGTATATCTTTCATTTCATGCCATTATACGAGTATTCTTACATGAATTTGCTTCAGGTACCCTCAATTCTAAATTAATAAGCTGAATTCTCCAGCAGATGGTGCTGTTGCACTAGTCTTTAGAGCTCCATGATGTGAAATCCTGTTGTATAAATCACAAGACATTCTATTGCTTCTACAAGACCCAAAGTTTCCATAAGTTACCGTTTATTGAGTTTTTTTTTTTTCTTTTTTTCCTTTTTTTCCCAAGGAGGTAAAACCTCTGGCAGGAGGTTATGTCATCACTCCTGTCTGTCCATCTGTCTGTTTGTCGGGACATGTTTGACATTTTTGAACGTTCTAGACATGTTTGCAGGAAACTTGGTAGGAGCTTTGGTCATGAGATAATGAAGAAGTGAATACCTTTCCAGGCCAGTCCTCAAAGGGCTGTAACACTGGACAGGGCATAGCACAAACACTGCCAAAGTTTCCAAACAAATCTACATAACATCATGAAACCCAGTTGGACATTTAGTCAAGGCGGCACTGACCATTTTTCCCCACTGATTTGCCAAATTGGACAGGCCCTGTGACAGCAACATTGACTGAACGGGGCTGGGCACAAACAGGGCCATAGTTTCCTGATGCATCCACATAATATCATAAAATTCGGTGGGAAGGTTGGCCATGGTCAAGAACACACTCAAATTTTGCCCACAGAAAGTGGCATGTCCTATGACAACAACATTGCTGAAAATGCCCAGAACCCTCCCCTGCAAGTAATCTTGTTTCATAGTGCTTTTGTATTTGTTGGAAATTACCATTCTTGACTATTGTCTCCTTGAAACATTTAGTGTTTTGACAGTTTGTTCTCACAGCGTTGTAGCTTCATGTTATATGTGAAGATGTTACACTGTTGTGTTCCAGGTCCTGAGAAGCCAGCAGTGCTGCCCAGGCCTCAGAAGGACATTAAAGCTTCCTGTCTGCAGTCAGCTCTGCAGAGTAAACCCAGCCTCAGTAAGCAACCAGGTGAAGAAACAGACGGTCAGCCTCCTGCTAAGAAGAAGAAGATTGACCTCATCTTCAAAGACGTTCTCGAAGCATCTCTGGAAGCCTCCAGCAGGTCCAGGGCCCATCCAGCCGGACAGTCTTCTTTCCCTAGAGAGTGTAAAGTACTGGGGCTCGGCTTAGACTCCTCTGACAGCGACTTTAATCTTCCTTCTCTGAAGGTGGAGGAGAAAGAAGAGGAGAGCCAGACCAGCGAAGAACCTTCCACCTCTTTCTGCCCCAACTGTGTCAAACTGAAAAGGAGGATTGTGGAGTTGGAGGCGGAGCTGACCCGTCTCAGAGGAGGACAAGGAGGCACAGTGACCCCAGCCATGTCCGAGCAGGTTCCACCCCAGCATGAACAGGCCCCACCCCACCCTGAGCAGGGCCCTATCGAAGATTTTCAAGGTAGGCTCCAGAACAATGACAGAACCACTGTTTCTCCACCAAAACCTAGAAGAGATCTGTTCCGCTTTCATTGAATGATACAGACATTTCCTCAGACCAAGCATTACATTATTGCTCCATTTTTAGCATTTTAAAATTTTTCCCTGTGAATTATTCACTGATTATCTCTCTCATACATGAGGCATTATAGAGACATCATAAAGTTCTTTTATTACTTGTAAAATAGTCTAAAATCATGTAAAAATAACAGTAATGATAATAAATTGTATTTTCAAAGAGTTAAACATCTGTCCACTGTTGTGGACACCATACATTCCACTGCCAAAAGACCAGTGTAGGTCAGCAAAAATATGTTTCTAAATTCAATATAATATATATATATATAACCATATGTATAACTAATGGTATGAAAACAGAGAAGAACTGTATCTCTTTTGTAAAATAGTAAAATTATAATTATAGTTAAAATCATAATTATTGTAAAATTATAATTATCAGGACATATTTGTCACTGTGTTACAAATGCAACAGTTCCAGGGTTAGGTATACCACGGTATACCTAATTACTCAGGCATACTATAGTATTTTCACTTTAATATGGGTATACCTAATTGCTTACATATAGCCAAGTATATAATTGGGTATACCCAAGAAGGTACGGTTAGGTATACAGTGTAATAACCTGTTAACAAATGAGAATACGGTCATAGTTAAGTATAATCTACAGAAGTGATGCATTAAGGTATTAAAAGGGGCCATTAATACTTTTATATATGCAGATAAACACACACACAGTCATCCTTATCCTTGTAAAGGCCTGTATTTTGCTAGAGGTACAAGTAAATGTGACTGCTGTATTACTGTAACTACTAATATGCAGTTTATATTACTTATATAGTATCTATTAGAATAAAAATCAATCTGAAGATTTTTTAGTTTAATTAACATGTCCAACTGAAAAATAAATCATTGTTTTATATAAAAAATATGAAATAAATAATTGACAAAAGTGCTGAATACAAATAAGGGTCAAATAGGCAAAATGCACTTGTTAATGCATGATATCCATTATTTTGGACAGATGAATTTTCAGTCACAGAAAAAAATGTTGTGTAGATGGGTAAACCTGTTCTCTGCTCCTTATTAGTTGTTTTTTCATTTGTCTGATTCTGTTAACATTATTTAAGAGATATCCTTAAGGTACTTGGTGTATCTCCCTTCCACAATGTCTTTTTGAATTTATGATGTCATTGCTCAAAAAGGCAAGAGCAGTAATCATATGGAAATGTATTACAAGAGAGTTCACCCTGTTTTGGTGTGCACATAATTATACATTACTGATGGTAAAAATGACTGGTCTGTCCACCTTACTGGAACATACTTATGCCATACTTACTCAACCACTTTGTTTTACTAAAATTTTTGGCAAATTTTAATTATTTTTTTCTCCTCTGAGACGGGACTGGAACAACATTTCTTTTTTGTCTTTATTTTTTTTCTGGTTCTAATAAAGCTGTCAGCAGAACCTGAACTTGAATTTGTTTTTCTCCCTCCAGGGATGGAGCCCCTAACGCCTATACAAGTAGTTCTGGATGAAGATGATCAGGACGTGGACTCGGCCGATGAATCAATCGCTGCCGATCTTGTGATTTCTCCCGATGACTCCTCCAAGCTTTCTTCTGGATCAGGCCGACGGATTCGCCGCTTCAAGCAGGAGTGGTTAAAAAAATTCTGGTTCCTTCGCTACTCACCGACCCTCAATGAGATGTGGTGCCATGTCTGCCGCCAGTACACTGTGCAGTCATCCCGCACTTCAGCCTTCATCATCGGCTCTAAACAGTTTAAGATCCATACCATCAAGCTCCACAGCCAGAGCAATCTTCATAAAAAGTGTCTGCAGTTGTACAAGCTGCGCATGCATCCAGAAAAGACGGAGGAGATGTGTAAGAACATGATGCTGCTGTTCAATGCAGCATACCACCTTGCCCTGGAGGGACGACCCTTCTCCGACCTCCGTCCACTAGCAGAGCTGCTGAAGAAGTGTGAGCTTAAAGTGGTAGACCAGTACATGAATGAGGGAGACTGTCAGATCCTCATCCACCACATTGCCAGGGCATTAAAAGAAGACCTTGCTGAAAAGATACGTCTCTCTCCATACCTAAGCGTCATCATGGATGCCCAGAATGATGACCTTTTTTCAGACACTGTGGCAGTCTATGTCCAGTTCACCACCAGTGAGGGCTTCCCTAGTACAGAGTTCCTGTCCCTGCAGAGACTGGGCATTTCCAGTGTGGATGGCTATCTCCAGGCCATGGATCGGGCCTTCAGTGTGTTGGGACTTAGGTTACAGGACATGCTGGTGGTCGGTCTGGGGGTGGACGGTACTAATATCTCCTCAGGAATGAGAGCCAACCTGTATATCGCTATTCAGAAGACTTTTCCCTGGATCCTCTGTCTTCCCGTCATGATCCACCGGCCTCATCTCGAGGTGCTAGATGCCATCAGTGGGAAGGAGCTGTCCTGTCTGGAGGACTTGGAAAACAACCTGAAGCAACTTCTCAGCTTTTACCGCTACTCCCCTCGAATGATGGCTGAGCTCCGATCTACAGCCCCAACACTTTCGGAAGAGACAGAGTTCCTAGGAGACATCAGGGCAGTGCGGTGGATCATAGGGGAACCAAATGTCCTTAATGCCCTCATCAAAGATTACCTGGAGGTGGTTGCCCATCTTAAAGAGATCAGCAGCCAGACACAGAGAGCTGATGCTTCAGCCATTGCTCTTACCCTCCTCCAGTTTCTCATGGACTACCAATCAGTGAAGCTCATCTATTTCCTCCTGGACATCATAGCTGTTCTCTCACGCTTAGCCTTAATCTTCCAGGGAGACTACTTGTTGGTGTCACAGGTTGATGCTAGAATAGAGGAGGCCATTCAGGAGATCGGTCACCTGGTAGACTGCCCTGGAGAGTATCTGCAAGAATTTGAGGAAAATTTCCGTGAAAGTTTCAATGGTGTTGCCCTGAAGAACCTCCGTGTCGCTGAGTCCAAGTTTCAGTCCATCCGAGAAAAGATCTGCCACAGGAGCCAGGGTATCCTGTCTCAGAGGCTGGACCTGCAGAGCCGCTCCATTGCCAAAGCCTGTAAGGTTCTGGACCTGTCCACCTGGCCTCACAACCGGGAAGACTTACAAGCCTATGGGGAGGAGGAAATCTTGCTGATATTTGACCATCTGGACTCGATTCCCTCAGCAGGTCAGGATGGTTCCCAGGCCAGGACGGAGGCCAGGGGCAGCCTGGTGGTGGAGTGGAGGGATCTGAAGGCAGACTACTACAGTATGAATGGCTTCAAAGAAGTCATCAGTCACATCTGCCGGTATAAGCAGCGTTTTCCGCTGCTGAATCGGATCATGCATATTGTTAGGGTCCTGCCCAGTTCCACGGCCTGCTGTGATAAAGGCAGAGTTTCTCTGCAGAAGATGTGTAAGAACAATCGTTCCCGGCTGACCCTGGAACAGATTAATGATCTGCTGACCTTGGCTGTAAATGGACCGCCCATCAGTAACTTTGATGGAAAGCGAGCACTGGATAGCTGGTTTGAGGAAAAGTCTGGTAACAGTTACTCGCTTTCAACTGAAGTACTAAACAGGATGTCGGCTGCAGAACAGAAATCTGTCTTGCACAGCGTTGATGTCAACACAGAGTTCTACCCCGACATCTAATTGGCAAACCTCTCTCTAAAAGCCATCCACAATCGGCAGGACCTCCAATTTGAAATTTTCCCAGATTGGGAATTCCGGTCATGAATCCGTTTTTCCATTCTGATTACTACCATTGACTGACTGAGTTTTTAGTTTATCCCCTCAAACTGAGGGCTACCGAGTGAATTGCCATAGCAGCCTACTGGCCCTGCTGGAACAAAAAACTTGTTGCCAGAATGGCACCAATTTTTAAATTGGGAATAAGGTTTGTGTTATTACGTTTTGCTGTCTGTGCTATTGAGCTGCTCTCTGCTTTAACTGTCTTGCCATTGGAAAAAGTCATTTAGTGCCTGGCAGGAATGACAAAGCTAGACTAAGACATATATAACGGAGAGAAAGATTGTAGGCTATATATTTCTATTTGAAATGCATAGAAATCTGCTGTATATACTGTATAAATTGTATATATTGTATATGCATTTGAGCCTGTTTTTAAGGGAAGTATTTTTCTTCTGAATTTGATGATTGTGCCATAATGCTCAAATGCAAGAACTAAAAAAAAAGGTGCTACCTTGCTATGCCACGTGCTGCCATATCAGATGTTGTCTAGATGTTTATTGCGGCAACATATAATTATGTAAATACTTTTTAAATGTCTCTAAAATTGGAAAGAATATATGATTTCCATGCTACTTTTAACTGATGCATTGATTTAATCTTTGGATATTTCCAGTGTGGTAATCACCATGTAGGCCAAAGCTAAGGCTTCAAAGGATTTTCAAGCTCAAAATACATTAGTTTAAAATTGCATGATGGTATTTCAACTGTTCTTGCTTTCAGGATATATTAAAGTAGTATAAAATTATTAAGATGCCTTTTGATAAGTTATGCTGAAACAAGGCTCTCCAGGCCACTGGCTGAGACAGGCTAACATCTGCAGGCACAAGTTTACTTCTGCTTTATTTTTATACAAATAATGGTTAAATTTGCTTTATGTCCTTAAGTTTATGATTGTTACAACTTATTGTAAGTTTTACTTTTATTACCATTGAAAAATGGCAATGTTGAAAAAAGAAATTCAATCCTGTATTAATGCCTTCATTCTTATTATGGTTAGCACATTTTGCATGTTGTTATTGTATGCATGTATACTATAAAAAACCAACATGTTTTGAAACCATAATATTTTTTTGATGCAAGGCGTATCGTGCCTTGCATCAGTGTTTAACAGCTGTTAATGAATGCTGGTCGGATGTAATGTCAGACCAGTGAGCTAGATGATGACATGAATGTTTTTCTACATGATTCATCTATAAACTCAATCTGCTGAGCAGCCGTACAACAGGGGGCTTGATGGGGATAAAAGACTGTTGGTTCAATCACATTTGATTTTTATTGCTGTGGTCACAATCCAAAAATATTTGACTTATGAATGCCAATATTTTATGCTATGCCTTATATGTGTTTTATAGGCTGGTCTTGTTTGTACCAGCTTTTGGCTGATTGTAATCTGATTTAAGAGCTGAATGGCGTTGACTTTATGTTTTATGTTTCCTTTACTGTGAGAATTTTTAGTGCTGGAGTTGGTTATAGATGAACCAAAAGCAATCTGTGGCAGCCTGTTTTCTTTGTTCATTGTTTCCTATTTCTTATGCTTAAAAATACATTCTAAAATATCCATTTCATCTGATGTAGTTTTGTCAGCCATTAACTGTTCTGGGCGGTATGTCTTAACGCTGCTGTCTGTAGAGTAATGTTGTTTCACTGTGCTGGCCAACTGTAACATGGCAACAAAGGTTATTTCCAAAGAGTAATGCATTATAACTTTCCTTTCTGACAAAGTATATTACAGTATTATTTTGTGCAGGGTAAAGTTTTATGTAGAGGACATACATTTCCTTAAGACCCAAAGTACTGGGTGTGTTAAAGCAGTAACATCATAACAGAAATGTCACAGCAGAGTTACATCTCAGCACAATGACACAGCTTCAGTTTCAGCTCAATTATGTCCCTTTCCTGTATGAGATCTCACAGTTTTCCTGTCTCTGCTGTGAACTATCAAAAGTTAAAAGTGCCAAAATAACAGAACAAAAAACAGGCTACTGAATATAAATGTGCCAATTTTGGAACAACAAATTCCTTGAACATGTCATTGTTAATTGTAGGAGCTTGTAAGGCTTGTAACACCAAGTTACTTCTGGATGTCATCGGTCCTGCTGCTAGTAAAGAATGAATCATGTTCCCAAGTCCAGACAAGAGTTATTTGTCTTTAATTTCTCTGACAGGATTGGTGAAGAGAATAAAATCCAAACCTGGTGTGGTTTGTTTTCATTCATTCCTCTACACTGTTCATGGAAACTTCTTTTGGATCAGTTATTACTGAAGGTCATACTAAGTAATTAAACCAAGGATTACTTATGATGTTTTGAATTTTGCACAATCATGGTCATTGAAAATGACTAAATATTAATGGATAATGTAAAAACTTTGCTTTGCTGCCTCTGGAAGAGCTGGCACCTCCTGGAAGACATCAGGGAGACTTTTTTTGCATCCTGATTTAAAAAAAAAACAGCTCCTTATTGACAGGAGAATGTGCCAGCTCAGCTGTGCAGCCTCTCCTGTGTGTAGCTGAGTCTTGACTTTGTTAGATTGATTTTATAGTCTTTAAATTGATCATTAGTAATTCAGTTGGTGTTGAAGTGATAATTAATTTCACATACCAAAATACTTTGTCAACTGTGACAGCGGCCATTTTTAAAACCATCAACTGAGTCATTGTCAGAATGACAGAATGGCCCGGCTTTCCTCTGTCATAAGGACCAGAGTAACAGCAGGGAACTCCCTGGATCAGCTCAGTGCTTCAGGCTGGAAGCCTTTCACAACACTGCATCCAACTGCACATTGTTAACATATATAAATACATGGAATGCTGAATAAATATTTTCCAAGGTATTCCATGCCATCATTTGATTCAAATAACTGTCTTGTCTTCATTATTAAGTCCTTCAATAGGCTTTAGAATGCACAGGCACTGAAATGATAATGAAGTCCATTGCAAAACACAACAAAGACAAAAGGCCACAACTTAACAAAGAAAAAGTTAAACAAACAAAAAATAATATGTAAAAGACAGAAGGACAGTAGTTCTCTGACATGCAACATTATGATGAGTATACCGTCATGGGTTTTAAGCAAAAAGAAACCGGGGAGTCTACTTTGTACTTTTTAGTACTGGTATGATCTAAGGTCCCTAAATAAATCACTGGCATCCAATCACATTCACAATTTAGGTATTTAGCAGGTGCTTTTATCCAGGCCAACTTCAAATTTGAGCAAAACAAATAAATGAGCATTCCTTCCACATCAACAAGTTGAGTAGCCCAATAGAGCCATGAAAAAGTGCCACAATGTTGAAACAAGAAAAGCAAAGCAAAAACAGCCTTCCTATTGGCAGATATGTTAAGTGAATAGGCATATTTGTCCGTGTGTGTATAGTGGGGAATTGAAATCATGGCATGGCGAAGAGGATGTAAGCAGGGGGTTAACGGAGGCAGGATATGAACCGCGGCTCGTGTCAGGGGTCAGGGTTCTGTGTGGATGTGTGGGAAAGGGGTAGTTTGATTTGGATCCCAGCTGCCATTTGACAGAGGAATTTATCCAATTTATGCATCTAAACGAAAGAAAGCCTCTCACATGCAACAGTTTTGGCAAGAAATATGTGCCGCTCTCTAAGAGACAAGAGTGTGAAAAGGTTTCCAGCACAGAACACATTCTGCCAAGCTTCAGGGCCGTGAGACCCAGCGTGCACAAAATGGAGGGAATTTTGTGGAGGGGTCACCTTGCAAACACAGATAAGGACAGTAAGAGATTTCATACCGTGTAAAGCTCTCAAAACATTCATGTAATGGGGCCCAAAACTGTTTTTCAAAAGATGAATGATCTTCTAGCTGTTCTTGTCTTTGCTGTCCTTTGACAGCTATCGCTATCTGTCAGAGAGTGAATAGACCCTGGCTGATGGTGTGAACTGTGACCTCTTTGTCAGAGCCTGCACACTGTTAACAAGGCAGAATAAAATCATCTTTGTCTGGAGGCATCTGGTCACTTCTTGTTAACCAGAGGCTGCAGCTGCCTGGGAGGCTGACATCACTTGCTCTATCAAGACTGAGTTTTAAAGTGAAAATGAAAATTTTCCCCCTATTCTGTACATACATGATCAAAGATGCTTCATGGAGATACTGTGGAAAATTGGACTTAGAGGTCCTGGTTCCTTTTCAAAAATCCATCCATTTTTCTCCACTCCAACTCCAGCGAGCACATCACAACTGGGCTCATTTGTAACCCATAACTCACTGCAGGAGGCTGGCCGAGTCAAGGGGGGAGCTCAGAGCTCCATCTTTTTTCTAGCTCTATTCAATTAAATGCTTTATTTAAAGAGGCGAGTCAATCAAGAACACATTCTTACAGTGACAGCCTGGCAAGAGGCACAAGGCCTCTTGATGGGAAACTGGGGGAAAGGGGACAGAAAAAAACGATGGTGTCAATGTCTGTCAATAGGCCTCTGGTCCTATATTTAACAAGCAAATTCTCCATTGTTACGCCGGTACCAGTTAAGTTGTTTAAATGGAAAAAAAACTGTTCTTAACTGATGTTTGGACAAGACCTCCATCCAGAATCAGACTGCAGCTGGATGCAGATACAGTCAGTCCTCTGTCTGCAGCAGCTGACTGGGCCGTCTGTCACACCCTGGGACTGATGACAATACAAACCCATCCATGCTCCAATCTCCCACCCTGAAAAAATGTTTTGTTGAATCATACTTGCAGCACTTGGAGACTCCCTGCTCCGTTTTTGGTGCTTATTAGTTTGGAGGTGAAGTAGCCTTAACATCAGCGTATGAAGCTCCAAAGCGACAGACTGGTCCCTCTTCCAAATTCTGTGGGAGAGACTGGCGTTGGATTGGCATTTGCAATGTTGCTGTTGTTGCTGGAGCCTCGTGGCATCAAAGGCATGTACTGACGCATGAGGAAGGTCACCATTAGGGGGGAAAGAGCGATGGAAGATGACATAGCTGTAAACTTTAAATTTAGTCAACTTGATCTTGTTCATCCAGTGCCAATATGTTAATATGGCTTTTCACATCTGGCGTTCCTGTTTTCACTTGTTTCAGATGTTCCTGTCATTGCCCTTTAGTTTCTATGTGCACACTTTGACTCAACCAAGCTCAAAGACATGGTGAACATGGCATATATGATGAAATATATTAGGATTTCTTTTAGGGGAATGTTAGGGTGTGCTTTGCTATATGTTTAGAGGTACAATGCGCATAAAAGCGATGCCAACTGAATCACTATATGAATGACCTTTAAATAGCTGAAAAGAACTATGCAGAAACAGTTTACGATAGCCATAATGAAATCCGTGGTGAGGCAGTGGCCAAGTGATTGTTGGAAGGAAGGAGGAGGAGGAGGTGTTTGGCTGGACAGCGGGTCTTTGTGGCTTTTGGGACAAAGAGCTACTCTGAGCTCAGTCCACTGCTGTCTGCCTCGGGTCAGTGTGGACAAGACCGGACACCAAGCCCAGCTGGCCAGAGTGTGTTGCTCCTCTACTACCTGCTTAGTTTCAATTAAGACAGTCCTCGTTCTCAAGGTGACGGACATGAAGCGCTCCCTTGGACTGTGCTTGCTGGTGTGTTTCGGGATGCTTGATTTGGGTGAGTTGCACCGGGACAGATCGGTGGATTTACTCTGCATGGAGAGCCACTGGTGCTGCAGTCGCTTTCAGAGAGGAAGGCAGGAAGGCTTCAGTGTGAAAGATGACCGATAAATGATGTTGCACATGAACTTCCATCAGGCCAGCTTAGGTTTAGAGCACAAGAAGTCAGCGTGTGGTGAACGACTGGAGTAAATGTTTTGTTTCAGATGTCCAGTGCAGTGATAATGGATTAATAAAAAGTTGAGCAGAGTTCCTGGTTACATTCACAACTGTGTGAAACTGACAGACTAGATTTAAGTCTTGAAGTGTTAGAATCCAGCCTATTAATATTTGAAAATTTCCTGTTTGCTGTTACTATAGGCTGTAAAGATGTAGTAAATGCATTTTGTCAAGCATCTACCTTTTGTCACATGATAATAGTCTTGAGAGCACAGGTCCTTGTCCTCTCTCAGAAGTGATGGCATTTTTACTTTGCCTTGACTTGGTCACATAAAGCTCTGGAGCTTTATTTCAAATCCGGTCAAGTGTATTTACACCAGTGTTTATGTATGCAGGTTATAAGGCACCTTAGGTCATTTCCCCTTGTGGTTGATGTAACAGTTTGGCAAAGATAGCAGCTGTAAAGTGTTTGACTCTGCTCTGGGATTGCCCTCTGTCATGAAGCCATCTCTATCACATCCATATACCAAAATGCCTTCATGTTTATTTTGACATAATAGCAAAAAAAAAATCTTCACTATGCCAGCAGACCAACACAACTAGTCATGGTCTGGACTGTTGTGGACATTCTGGACATTTTTGTGGTCTGTGATTTGGGTTAGTTGGCTTTGACTTGATAAGCTCTGATCTTGGCCTGGGCTTGAACTCAGCTACTACACTGCCTGATAGTGGGGTCAGCACTTGCCTTGCCGTTTACAGTGCCAAAAACTGCAGGTTGTTAGAAAACTTCCTTCTTCCTGTGCAGGCTCTGGGCTTCGCTGCTACAAGTGCTCAGATTACACCGGACGCTGCCAAAACGTCCAGGAGTGCACGTATGAAGACTCCTGTATATCTCTGAGTGAAAGAGGTGTGGTATTATTTGTCTGGAATTGTGTTGTTGACAGTTTGCCATACTACACTGCAAACAATATTTCCTCACCTCTTTGAGAAGGTCAGACCAAGCAGTGCTGTGTGCCTCTGCTCCTCTCCAGGTGGGAAGACCATCCGCCAGTGCATCAGGTACACAGACTGCGATAACTCCCGGCTCACCCAGATGTTTCCAGCCATCTCCGGCTTCACCTACCGGTGCTGCAGCAGCAACCTGTGCAACTCAGGCAATGCTGTTACCACGGCAACACCTCTACTGGCTGTTGTGGGATCCCTGCTGAGTGTTTGGTGGTGTTCAGTGTGAATGAATGGCAGCAAACTAACTGTGAGCTAGTTTCGTTTTTTTAGGATAATTACTGATTTTGTTTAGAAAAATTAATTAATGTATTAACACAAGTGTGTTGGTGTTTGGTATGGTCACGTGTGTGAAGTCTTCTCAGGTCAGGTTTTAAAGTCACAATGAAATGTGGTGGCTAATAAGACCCATGCAACAATAAATGATCAAAATGTCTTTTTTTAAAAAAAAAAAAAAAAAAGCAATTATCCAAATATAGGTTGCATGCTGTCATTTTTTCTAATTTGTTCGCATTTTCAAGACCTCTGGATCAAAAAAAAAAAAAAAATCATTCCTCTGTGAGCGAAGTTAATGGGGCTTCCCTAATTCCATTAAGACATTTGGACATTTATTTGTATTTAATTTTTTTTTTTTTTTTGTAATTTTTTTTTTTACAATCTCAACAGGTTGAAAAAACAAATTGTTAATGGTTAAGTTGTGCACCACCATGTGCCGCACATGACCACAGTTACAGTGATTCTGTTCCTTTCAATACTTTTGCTGTGATCCTTCAACAAAGATTATAGATCAGCCAAAGATAGTAGCAAGCTAACCAAGAAGTTCTTTCAGACAATGTGCAGACAAAAATGTCCATGTTTTAAACACCAGCATAAATCACAGACTGGCAGGGATGACTATGTGAAAACCCCATATATTTTCCCCATAGAGAAAATGTGTTGGACCCAGAATTCGAGATTTGGGCAAAAGTTTGTAGTCAGCACTATGCTACCTGTAAGGGTGACCCCATAGTGTACTTTTAATTCTAGCAGGAATTATATCAAACTATGGAAGCAAGGTACTCTCAAAGTCCCATTTCATTGTGATTTCAAATCAAGCCTGTAAAATGGAGACTTCAGCAGTGATCCAGATAAGGATAAGTCTGTTTTATCTCTGATATATAATACATTGGAATGTGCTGTAGTGCTCTATACAGACTCAGTTGTAAGACAAGGCAATATTATTAATACATTCTCCTCATTAAGCTTCCTTTCATTTGCCTCCTCAGTGATTGTTTTTTGGAATGAACACTGTATTAAATATTGTGATGAATACTGTATTAAACACTGGACCTGTGGTTACGGGAAATCTTCTGTGGTCTCATCCGATTCATTATCAAATAACTAACCAAAACTATTGCTACACAACACCGCACATACCGACTGGGAGTTAAATATCACTGAAAGTGATTTAACTTTAAAGTTGTGAAGAATAAAAGTAGAAGCAGCCCTAGCTGTGAGTGTATGAGTTGTTGTCACTTTCATAAGGAATTAATCTGAATGGTCTTTGTGCTCTGACAGCTACACTGTTTTAACAGACTATTACTGGTACTTTTAAAGCCTCAGCTGCTGCCCCAGCAGAACTCAGGGTGATAGCAAATACAAAACCATAATTTATTAAACATAATGGCATCATAGTTTCATAAATAACACCTTTTGGACAAAGAGACAGATACATCCATGTAAAACCATACAAAGTGGAGACATTACACAGTAAAACTATTAAGAACTGAGGTGCCATGACCTGAGCCGGATATAAACAATGTGCTTTATCTGACTAGAATATGATGTACATCACCAGGAGAAGCTACACCAGGTAAAGCAACATGACGACAACAAGAGGAGTCTACACTAAAAGGTTCTGCATTATCATGAATCCCACTGGAGATCTGGGTAAGATATGCCCACAAGTGCTGTAACTGGTCAGAGAATGTGTTGATCTGTTACCCATTTGCTTAAACAGCTTTCATATAAGCCTTTACCCAACCATAGTTTTCTATCACAGTGTAATGGACAATAAAGTTTTTCTTGAATAATCCTAACCCTAACCATGTGGGTCTTGCCTAGAACTCTGGTCGGATTAATAATAGCACAAATGTTCTAGCTGACATTCTAAACATTTCCTGGTTCTCAGTCACTCATCTGATCGAGCCCGTCCTCGTCAATCTGCCGTCCAATCACCTCCAGCTGCACCTTTTTCTTCTGCCCGTTTAACTCTGCCTCTTTCTCGGAGTGAGCGTACCAGGGCTGAGAGGTGGAGCTATCACAGGCCCTGCCTCCTCGACGGAACCCTCCTCTGCCAGCTCTCACCAATCCCCAGCCCTGCAGCTGGACCTCGCTCGCACCCTCCTGGACGCCCCTGGTCTGGTCCAGCTCTTTGGCACTGAGTGACGGCATACGGACGGGAACTGTGTTTCCAAACTTAGAATAATCCACAGAGTAGCGGCCGTCCTCCTCTGTCATGATGGAGACGAAGCGCCTCCCCCAGAGGATCTCCTCAGGGGTGTAGGAGGTCCGAGCCTGCATGCTGATCCCTGTGGTTTCCACCACACCTGCCAGTCAAACAGACAGGTCAACCTGTTGCTCGTCCTGCCACAAATTAAACAGTAGGTGCAAAATTCTTGTTTTCTGATCCACTAACACAGCACAAAGGGCATTTATACCTTAAAATATAAAACATAAAACCATCTGTTCTTTGCACCTTTGTCTCACTGTTTGTGCATGTTACCTTATTGATATTTGACCTGAATAGATGTGATCTATCTGAAACAGAGGCTGGCTATTAAGCGTCAATGTAAACTCTTCAAACTACATAAAGCACATCTTAAAATGTGCTATTTAAGAACAAGAAAGGAGTACCTAAACTCCACCACTTCAGTTCTGAAAAAAGTCCTCTATGTCTTTAAAGACACTATTTAAAGAGTAACTAAATCTAAAGCCAAATCGGTGAAGCCTGACCTCTAATGGTGGAAAGTATGGTGCTTTGTCTTTGGGGACAGGTGATGTCACCACCCACAGAATACAACAGGTGGTGACTTCACCTGCCACCAAAGACCAGGCAGCCTACTTTCCACCATTAGAGGTCAGGCTTCATTTGGGATTGGGGTTTAGTAACTCACTAAAAGCTAGGAAAAGCATGCCTGAAAAAATTCCTATCACCGTAATGATACATGTAAGCTGATTCATGTTTGTAGATCCAGGCCTGTAAGGTTTCTGACCTTCCAGGATGACAATGATCTCCAGGTCGTCTGTGGCCAGCGACTGAGCGGAGAGCTCATACAGAGGACTTCCTCTCTCGATGGTGTGACTGATGATCAAAGGAGAAACCAGGAAGATGCCGTTGCTCCTCAGAGGATTCTCTACCTGGATGTCCAGCTGGCACACCGGGATCACCTCGCCCTCTGCCGTTACTGTCCGCCGGATCACCTGGAGGAAGGGCCTCAGTGTTACCAACCTGACAGGTCACAGCTTCGGACTGTCTAACAGCTCTGACAGCAGATTAGGAATGTATGGCCAGATAGCACATTTTTTAAGCTGAAAAACAAGAGACTTGAAAAAGCTTTATTTTAGTGTGTCCTTGTTTTTTTTTTTTTTTCAGCAGTTCAGCTCTGACCGAAGTTTATTTGCTTTCTAAAAAAAAGACTTTTTAATTCATGTATATTTCATTGATTTTTTTAGGTAAGATGTGGTTACAAGGTTCTAGTTAAACAAAACAGTACAATGTTTTGAGCAAAATACCCTTGTTCCAACTGAGATAAGATGTTTCATCCATTTTCATCTCTGTACGTTCAGTGGTTTGGTTCCTATGGGTAGCATTTCCTTTAACTTACCATAAAGACTTTAAGTCTATAGGAGTCATTAGCTTTGCTCCGTCAAAGTGAAAAAATAAACACAAACATGAAATGCTACCCATAGGAAAATAACCACTGGACGTACAGATGGTGTTGAACATCTTGTCTCAGTCTGGGGAAAGTTGGAAAAAAAGGTATTTTGCCCAAAATGCTGACGTATTTCTTTAAGGTGGAGCTAAAGGGTTTTTAGAGTTTATGGTATTTAAGTGCAAGTGTTTTTCAGAGTACAAGGGTTTTCAGTTTAAGAAGAGCTGAAGTGTTTGTGGAAGGTAAAGCTGGACTTCACCTGCAGCTGAACAGTGGCAGAGATGATCATGCTTTTCCTCAGGTCTCCAACTCTGAACATGAAGGTTGGCCGGCCGTTTCGCGGAGCAATGACAGCGTTTCTGGAGAAGATGAGCGTCTCTGCCCGGCGGTTGGCCTGAGCCGTCTTCATGAACACACAGCCGAGCATCACAGCGTTGATGATCAGACCCAGAATGTTCTGGATGATCAATACAGTGATGGCCAGAGGACATTCTTCAGTCACCATCCTCCCACCAAAGCCTATGGTCACCTGGAGCAGACGTGGTGACAACATTCACAGTTCAAAAACAACCTTTACTGCTTTCACCTTTTCACTGTAGTACTGATGAAACCAGACCTCAGTTGCAAGGCCTGGCCATAGATTGTGAACCTGGCCTTAATCAATAACAGTCTTTACCTGAACTTCAATGGAAAAGAGGAAGGCTGAGGTGAAGGAATGGATGGCAGTAACACAGGGGACGGGGCCTGGGTCACCGTTGGGGTCTCGAGGCTCCAGATCCCCATGGGCGAAGGCCAGGAGCCACCACGCCATGGCGAACAGCATCCAGGAGCAGAGGAAGGCCGAGGTGAAGATGAGGAGGGAGTGCTGCCATTTCAGATCCACCATGGTGGTGAAAACATCCTGCAGGAATCGACCCTGCCATGACAGAGAAAAATATGGACACACTGATGCAACAGCTGAACAGCAAATAAAACAAATTCTACTTAACAGAAACAACCATAAACTTGGTCAGAATGAACTGTTTGTATGTGCATATTGAACACATGTGAGCCATAGTGACCCTAAGAAAAAACATAACTTTAAATTATTACATTTTTTGCAAAGAACATTAAACTTATATCTAATATTGCAGCTAACTGGGAAAGGCTGCTTTACATTTTATTCTTCGGACACCTGGAGCCAGTTGCAGCAAACCCTGAAGGTTTATGCTCCAGTTACAATGGAACAATTCAGAAATCTATGGATAGGAGGCACACAGTATAGGACATCACATGTAGTGGAGAAAGCGTCCAGTGTTTAGGCAGTAGACAGAAGACTGGATGTTTGACGACAGAAAACATTTAATGGTCAGTATGTGTGGTGATACCCACGTCGGTGCACAGTGCCAGCTGCATTACACTGTCTCAAACAGTGCAGTGATCCCTGCAGGGTTTTATCAGCAGGCAGTTTAGATAGGAATGGATATTGAGCAAACTGTAACTGTAATTAATGTCTGGTTAATGATTACTGTGAAGGTTGAAAATACTGTTTGCATTTCTTTCTCTAAATGTAAAACTCCGCTTTCTGGTCTTTGGGCATGTTTACCTGTATCAGTATAATGAATGGAGGGAGAGGTAGAGGGATGACACATGACACTTCAGTAGAAGTACTGCTGTAAAAATCTACTTAAGTAAAAGTAAAAAGTAGCGCATTTAAAATGTACTGGGAGTAAAAGTTATTGAGTCACTTTTTCAGAACAGTAACTGGGTCGGGTGTGATCTTTTCCATGCAGTTAGCTTCTATATAGTGCCCCTTTTATTGGCAATTTGGAAATCTGAAAAAGTAGAGCCAGGTTCCTTTTCTCATCTTTGCTGAATGAATTTTTGTTGTGAAAGGTTCCAAAAAGTTCTTAAGTAAAAGTAAAATTACTAACTTTAAAAAATACTCAAAAAGTACAAGTACATAATTTAATGAATCTAATTTGATAGGTTAGCTTCGCCTCTACCAAGGTCTGAACCCAGAGGGTCACGGTTTCATGGTTTAAACATTGGGAAACTAAAGCTTCAAATGACAGCCTCTCTCCTGGTGTGTGTTCTCACAGTGAAAATAAAGGCAAATTCAAAACAAAGGAAGAAGAGGAGGAAGATGGAGATGATGATGTTGTTGTTGTACCTGCTCCCTGATGTTCTTGTGAGCCACATTGCAGGATCCGGTCTTGGTGATGAAGCGAGCCCTCTGGGATCTGGAGCGGCAGCGGTTTGGCTGGTTCTGGTCCTCTGCCAGCCGAGTCAGCAGGAAGCCGTCTGGCAGGAGGCCCTTCCTGGCCAGCATCCTGCTGGACGCCTGGACCTGCAAGGCTGAAGAGACAAACTTGTTTTATCAGCTTAGAGGCAGGAGGCCAAGACACAGGGAATTTGGCTCACAGTCAGCCGGAGCTGGTGTTTAATACAAAGCTGATAATGATGTTGTTAATCATTATCCTGATACACACACACACACACACACACACACACACACACACACACAATGACTATACAAACAAACAAACAAAAAGTAGGGATCCTTTATCAACAGTTCAGCACTTTTACAACACAAAACAAAACTCAGGTTCCTCCCTGTAGGAATATTTTCACAGTGTTCGATACAACAAACGAGTAACATAAATACAAAAATATTGGAATATTTAAAGATAATTATAAGTACATAAGATTACCATAAACAACAATTTAGTCGTTATGTTTTCAATATTGAGTATGACAAATATCGGACAGTCAGGCGCTACCAGTAAACAGCAGCCTGCCCGCTCTGTATTTTCATATTTTTATGTAGCTGTCCAAGCTATCAGGCTGATCTGAGTCCCACAGGGTTGGTCATCATGACGCAAAATATAATATTACACTTCACTATTTATTTATATATATGAATATACATATTTTTTTTATTTTCCACATCGTGATGAAAATCAGTCTACATCATCCTGTAGGTGATGTAGATGATGGGATGAAGCTCGGTCACGTTACCCTTCCCGGAGACAGCAGCTCAGCGACGCTGGCACGAGGCCTAAACAATATATTTATGTGATGCTAGATATTTTTCACTTCAGAGGAAAAATCAACACAACAAACAAACAAACAATGGTTCTCCATCAGGTTGTCAAATACAGACTCCGCCGCAGGTCCAAGGTCAAGTTAAATAGAATAAAATCAAAATCCGGTCACAACCTTCAAAATAAATCATTGACATGCGAACGTGGTGTGTGTGTGTGTGTGTGTGTGTGTGTGTGTGTGTGTGTGTGTGTGTGTGTGTGTGTGTGTGTGTGTGTGTGTGTGTGTGTGTTACTTTTTTCAGTTGTGTCTCAAATTGCTTATGTATATGATAATCTGGAAATAAATAAGAAGAAGAGGAAAAAACTGTTTTCCACCCAGTTCTTCACTCCTGAAAATTGTAACGTGTTATGAATTCTGTTATTTTGTTCGTTTTAATATTGCGCTCAGTGGTCTTTCCGGGAATGAAAAGCTTTGGTTATGAAGGAGAAATGATGTCAGTTCCGTTACTGTAGCCAGGAGTGGCAGCTTGATGGCTCTCCATCCGCCACAGTGGAAGATGCTGAGCGGCTTCAGGCTGCAGGGCCCGCATTCTGCCACTAGAGGGAGACAAAGGTCGGACCATTTCATGTCCTCTAGCTCAGTGTTCCTCAACCCAGTCCTCTAGGACCACCTGTCCTTTAGGTTTTGGTTTCAGCTCTGCTCTTGCACACTTGACCCATATAAGGCCCACGCATCTTCCTGCACGCCTTGTTCAGGTAGATCTGCTTCAACCAATCAGCATGAAGCCCTTAAATGGATCAGGTGTGAAGGAGCAGAGCTGAAACAAAAATCTGCAGGACAGGCGGTCCTTGAGGACTGGGTTGGGGAACACTGCTCTAGATCATAAACATGTACACCATCATTAAATCCTGAAGAAAAGCATATTTACTGATTGTACTCTGGCTGTTAGTGGTGTTGGGTCTGCTGAAAGTTACACAATACACAAAGTACGTCACACAGTAATACAGTAAAACAATACCCCCCTCCCAAACAAACAAATAAATAAAGTGAATAAATAAATAAATAAATAAATAGCCAATAAATAAATAAGTAAATAGTCCTCCAAATAGCAGATTAAACGTAAATAAAATGAAGAGACATTAAAACATGTAAAGACACTGAGAAAACACTCTGGGAGAAAAAAATATCTGGAATTGTATGAATGTATGAAATTGTATGAATTATATACTGAAGTAGTAGGCTATTTAAGCTCAAAAGGGTTTATTCTTTTTTTTTTTTTTTTTTTTTTTTTACCTTCGACGCATGACTGTCCTCAGTTCACGCTTTAAATCAATAGGTGGCGATAAAGCACCCTGTCATTGTTTGCCAACCGCTGCTAAACAACAACATTGAAGAGGAAGAAGAAGAAGAAGACCAGTGCTTCCGGTTTTCATACGCGGGACTGGAGCTGGAGTGGCAACATCCAGGGGCTGGAACACCTGGGAAAATGGACGTTTACTACAGAAGTAACTTTGTGATTTTTGCAGTTTAAAATGTCATCGACAATAATAAGCCAACACATGTAGACCAGGCTGTGTGATAACGTACATTTGGCAAGGTCACGTTTGTTACGTGATTCATATTTATATGTCAGACTGATAATCTCTTTCAAGTGACAGATGCAGATGTCAGACTGTTGCTGTATTGATAGATATAAGAATGATGAAATTGTTTCTGTAGTGACAGAGATATCACTGAAAAGCTGTTTCCATGGTGACACAGATAGCCAGGCTGATGATCAAACTTTGTTTTTCAAGTGACAGACAGAGAGATCCGGCGGATGATAGAGCTTCGTGCTACCAATGAGGCCATCTTCACTGGAAGGAGGCACTCTGCCATGAGAGCCTGGAGGTCAGTCCGGCCTCTTCCCTCATAAACCAGTCCCCATTCACAAATCGGTTGCCTTGATGCTCCCTTGCTCTCAGGCCAACGTGGATTCCTGGCAGAACTTGACTTAATACCTCCTCTGAATTGTTAGGAGCCACTCTTCAGTTAAGCATCCATCCCAACACCAAACAGAACTTCAGATTCAATAAAAAAGTGTGTTTTAGTGTTTTATGCCCCCAATCCAATGTTTGGATTCAAGCTCATTTTTAGTTTAGAATTTATTGATTTCTGATGTCTAAATGTTGAAGTGTAATTCTGGGAAAGGTTTCCAGCGTACTTCACATGAGAGATTTGCTTCCCACTAGTTTACTTGAGAGCTGCTTGTTCAGTTCCTTATGTAGAGGGGCCAGCATTCTCTGACTTCAAAAGAGAAACCAGACACTTGAAACTTTATGATTGTGAGTAAGTGGTGTGAATGAATTTTCCCTCACAGATGTGATTCATAGGTACTGCCTTTAGCAGTCAGGGTTAGGCTCTGTAGCTGTGGGTCACATTTAGTTTCCTTTGAGCTGCTCTCCACTTTTGCACTGACACTGTAAGCAGCTGAACTGGTAAGACGTACTGTCTCCATGCTACCAAGGTCATGGGTCACAGACACAGGGAGGCAAGGCCAGGCAGATTGACACGTTACACAGAGCTGTTGAACTCTAGAAGGATATCTCCTTTAAATAAGGCAGGCCGGTGAGCAACCCTCAGAACTGGTGTGTCACTAGACGGTGTTCACACTTGTGCTCACACTCTCTCCTTCTCAGCTGAGCATCAATAAAGTATCTGGTGTGACACTGTCATCATGCAAGAGAGTAAGGCATTTTTGCACACCTGCCCTGTATGATTACCAGCATATCAGCGTCCATATTATATTACACCAATACCTAATAATGGACTCTGTTTACACTCAGAGCCATAGCTAAGGAGATGGGGCTCCAAGGGAAGCTGACGGCACGCCAGTTAAAGAAGAAGTGGGAGAACTTGAAAGAAAAGCATAAGGTCAGTGTGGCTGAAGTCTGGCTCCTACAGGTGTAGGTCATCAATTGACCAAACTCTAAACTGACTGAGATGTCTACATCGAATATTGTTTGCAGTCAAATAAGCACTCCTTTTAACCAATGCATTTTGGTGCTGCTGATGTATGTAAGTTCAAAGGAGTTTTGACATTGGAGTGAGTAGATAACGACTGACTTTTCATTTCTGGGTGTCCTTTTCTGTGCAGTTGCTGAAGAACCCTCCGGAAGGCAAGCTGAACAAGACCAAACCCCAGTCATGGCGCTGGTTCCAGCTGATGGACGAGGCTATGAGCGGCCGTCTAGCCGGGACTGCCCACATCCTCGACCCCTCTCTGTTCGAAGATCGTGAAGACGGGCAACCAGACTTGCCCAGGCTTGGTGTTGGGGTGATGAAGGAGTCGGCTTCTGAGATGAGTGTTGATGACACCGGGCTACCTGAAGCAGATGCGGTACCTGGAGACACAGGGACACCCAGGGACATTCAGTCCCCTGTGGGAGTTTGGATACTTGAGGAAGCTGAAACAGATGGGGGAGACCCTATCCCTATCCCTAACGCCACAGAGTGTGTGCAGGCTTTGCCAGCCAGTGAAAGCGTGATGGACAGTGGTCCCACTTCCACACTGTATGCCACCTTACTGTCTGACTTTACTGCGGCATCAGAAGGAAAGTATAACAAGGTCAATGAGGTGGCTCCGACCTCCATCAGCACGGACAAAAACATCACCATGGAGACCGCTGAGCTAGACCGACAGATAGCAGAGCTGGAGACAGAGAGACAGGCACTGGAGAGAGAGCAGGATGAGATTGATAGAGAAGGGCTGGCACTGGAGAGAGAGAGACAGCTTCTGAAGAGAGAGGTGGTGTCTGTTGAACGGGAGAGAGCAGGCATAGATAGAGACAGAGCGGCCATAGATAGAGACAGGGCGGCTCTAGAAAGAGACAGGGCGGCTCTAGATAGAGATAGGGCGGCGCTAGATCGAGATAGAGCGGCTCTGGACAGAGATAGAGAAATTCTGGACAGAGACAGGGCATTTCTAGACAGAGACCGAGCAGCTCTGGAGAGAGAGAGAGTGGGTCTAGAGGGGGGTCAGGCTGAGATGCAGGCAGACAAGGAGGTCATCCTACAGACAGGGTTCTACCAGAGCTGGAGGACTCCAGACGTAGATCCAGACCGACTGGAGACCAGACAGAGACTAGTTTCTTTATTCCATAAGTTCATTCAAAAACTTTGAAGAAACTAGGAAGGAAGTGTGAAAGATAATCTCTAACACGTACTGTGTTGTTTAGACAGGATTTCTGGTGATGTATCCCAGCCTTTGGTGGCCATGTTGGATGTTCTTGATTCTTGAGCATAGGTGGCTGGGAATAACTTGATTGCTTCTCAACGGAAAGCATTTTATGACTAATCCATCTGATCTTTTTGTATTCAGTGTTTTGGCTGTAGATAATCTTAGCTTGTAAGATGATTAGTCTGTCTTGTAGTTCCTGGTCAGCTAACATCACTGTTTTGTTGTAAATATGCTCACATTTCATATTAGTTAATGCATCTAGCAGAAGCAGTGCTAGTAGCAGGGACGTTTCCTGATATTACATCCTGCTGGGGCACATGGCCTTGACTGAAATAGTGCAGCAGTTTGTAGTCAGTTTATATTCATCAACACTGTTATGTTGATGAATGTGCGTTTTCCTGTAAAAATAAACCAGTGGACTGAATTTATCTGGGCTTTTCTTGGGGTCAGAACTCCATGTGAATTCCCGTGGCACAGGAGGCCAGATATTACAGAGCACAAGAATCTAACATGTCTACACCACACATGTATAGGCAGTATCCCATTAGCCAGATCTAGTAAATACCTCCTGTTTTATACATCATAGGACTCCTAATTGAGTTGGTAAATGAAAGGAATGACCAGAAGAACAGACCATGTACCAATTTAATGCACTATTTTTTATTATTACAGAATTACAATACATTATACGAAATGAAGTGCAAAATGCTGTTCATCGTCTCCACAGTGAAGCCAACTGTAAAACAAAATCTTCTGTTTCGTACTTGGTATCCCCGGTTCTCCCACTTTAAAGATTAGCCAAAGCCCAGATCTATTCTCTGTAAAGGCTGACCTCTGGTGGTGAACAGCAGAGTGCCTGCTCTTTGGGGGCAGGAGATGTCCCCAAAGGCCAGGCACTGCTGAGCTCTGAAGAGCAGGGACAAAAATCTTAACAAGCACAAGCTCCCCTTCCACCATGGCTTATTTCTCCTATAACAGAGCACAGCTGATTGACCAATAAAATGATAGGAAAAGGATGTCTGTTGTCCAGTCCGTCTGAACTGTTTGGATGGATGCTTTTGGGATGGTTTCTACAAGGCTGAAAAATTAATCACACTATTATCAAACTTGCAATATGGTCAATGCTACATCCAAACCGCAAGAGCTGGAATTTTTTGAAGTATTGTGGTGTTACAGAGATTCTGTGGAGCACAAAAGGTATTCTCCAGACAGAAGCAAAAAATTGTACAGTCAGACCCCATTGAAAATCACAGTGTCACTGATTTAATAGTTTTACATTGAAAATGAAAATGATGATGTAAAAATAACCATCTCTAAAACTGAATTATATCACTATTGCAAGATCTGTAAAATGAATCACAACATGATTTTTTTTTTTTTTTTTTTTTTTTTTTTTTTACCATATCGTTGAGCCCTATGTTCTACACAGTTAATTAATTAGGTGTAACTTAGTGTTGTGGCACTGATATATTTAAGCTCTTATATATTTATTTATGTATTTGTTTGGTTTAATGTTAGTAGCACATGTAGTACACAGATACATACATGTAACATTTGCCAGATAACTGCTATGAGAAGCAAATAGGGCCCAGATAGAACAGTGTACAGTTAAGAACAGTGGACAGAATATAGAGGGAAAAAAATAAAATAATAATAATTTTCATTCAATTTCTGAAAACTGAAAGTGCTTAGTGAAATAGATAAAACCTTCAGGCCTATAAAAGTTGACCTAATTTATGAAATACTAGCTGTGCTGGACTGTTTGGGTTTCCGAGTACCCCCGCCCTCCTGGGCTGTAGACCACGTGACGAGGGGCAGCCCTGGCAGAGTTACCGAGCGCACCCAGAACAGAGGAAACGGGATGCAGGCTACCTCTGCTCAGGGGACTAACTGGTAACGGTATTTATTTATGCTTTTATCCACTTTAATGGCAATGGCATGAAATAACGTTACACAGCATGGGTTGGAATCACTCCGCCGTAACGGCGACCGGCGTTGGTGTGAACCGGGAATGCCGGCTCCATGTCGGCTTGTTGTTATTTAGGTTAGCCAGTTAGCTAGCGAGCAGCCTGCCTCTCATCGCTTTACTGCAGGCGTAGAGGAAACAACTAACCGCCAACTGGTCAAAGTCAAATGAGTCTTTAAGTTACCTCAGTGTTTTTACAGTGCACAAGCTGGCATTCTCTCAGGACGAACACAGCGGGCAAACTTGCAGGATGTGGTAGCGGATGTAGTTAGCATCAGGCCTGAATACCAACACACTCCCTTCCCTCCTTCCTCCCTAGCTGCCTCTGGAATAGAGCCCTTCTCCTCTTCCATGATCACAATGGAGTCCACCATGAATCCGCTGCCTCCACTGCCTCCGCTACCAGAAAACTCATACAAAAGTGAGTAAGCATGCCTTCTGTAACACATATATGTGCATGTATACATGAACTCCAGCATTAGATGTGGTGTCCCAACTGTGCAGTTAAGTGTTGAGTGTTGACCTTTGACCCTTCAGTGACTGAGGAGGATGTCAAGAGGCTGATTGAATTCCGGGCCTCCAACGAGGCTCTTTTCACAGGGAAAAGGAATTCTGCCAAGATAGCATGGAAGTATGTACACGTTTTTGTTTTTGTTTTTTCTCTTAAGCTTGTTTGTTAATGTGTTTTCTCCCAGCTAAGTTGATGTGACCTACCTGTGTGTTCTGCAGCACCATTTTAAAAGGATTGGGCCTTCAAGGGAAGCTGACAGCAGACCAGATCGCCAAAAAATGGGACAATCTGAGGACAAAATACAAGGTAAATAGCATGCTTGGAACTAAGTATATAGTTTACTAACAGTGTGTTGGTATCACCTGATGATAACTGTCAGTATGCATGTCAGACAAGTGAATCCTGTAGGTGTAATATGGGGACATCTCTGGCAATCATCATGGGATTCCTTATCAAAAAGTGGGTAGGCCTTCTATTTCCATCAGATGAAACCAGAATTTATCAGCATTTGTTTTTATTTATTTATAAAGGGCTTCTCCAAATGTTGCCCTGACATTTGACAGCATTTACTAGCGGGAGAGTTGGAACACATGACACCGGCTCACAGGACTGGCTGGTGCAACAGGTTCTTAGAATTAACACAAATCTGGCAAAGACTGCTTTTAGATTTTTGCACCACACATTTAGAATGAACTACAGCGTGACTTTGAAGCCTGAGACTCTGATGCCAGTGGGTCAACTCAAAACTCTGACTGAAGCTGTGACTGTTTTTGACTTGTTTTTAATGAACTTATATTGTATTACTTTTGTTTTATGATATTTTTACCCTCATTATTATCTTGTTTTTTTTATTGTCATGTTACTTGTATGGCAATACTGTAATCGACATTGAACACATTAAAATTGTTTGTTTGATTGATGAAATGTACTCAGGTCTCCTTTGAAAATGAGATCTTGATCTCATCGGGACTTAACCGGTTAAATAAAGATCATAAGACTGCTACTACTACTACTGCTACTACTACTACTAATAATAATCATAATAATATGCAGCAGGAGAGGCACAAGTTTCTGTATCTATGTATCTCTCTGTAGGTAATCTCTCTTTCCGAAGGTGTGTGTAAATACTTATCTAACTATATCTACTTTTAGGAGTGTGTTCTTGCAAGTGTTTCTTTTTGTATTTTTTGTATCTGTGTCTACCCACAGTTATCTCTAAAGGCTCTTGTGTTCTCCAGGACCTGAAGCAGCCCTACCAGGGCCAGGAGAGCATGGGGGGAGCCGTGGACTCCTGGCCCTGGTTCCACATCATGGACGAAGCCATGCAGGGTCGGCTCTACAACAGCAACCTGGTCCTGAGTCCAGACACGGTTCACAACGCTGCTCACCGCACCAACGACCAGGTCAGCCAGAACCCGGAGAACGCCGACATCCTGGAGTTCCTCATCAAAACAGAGATGGAGGATACCGTGGCGGCAGAAAGCACAGAGGATGACGGGACGGTCCACAGCGAGGCTCCTCCCACAGAGGGAGTTCCTATGGGCTGGAGGAGGATGTCTGAATGCACATATAAAAGTAGGGAACTAAGTAATGGCTGCACCCTGGCATGGAAGCATTAATGTGTTTGTTCATGAGTTATGTGATCAGCAACCGCTTTTTCTCTTGAAGATGAAATCCCAATGAATAGTTCACTCACCCTCAAGTGAGCTACTAAAATGTGTCTTATTTTGTTTGCCTCAAGGGTTTGAAAGGAATACAGATGGGCCGTGAATAAAATGCAATAGGCTTAGTAGATACCATGAAACAACAGATCAAGGGGTTCAGGCCTCAGTTTTAGTGATATTGGTGGCAGAGGGGAACAGGCACATCCTCAAAAGAAATGCAGTCACTTTTAAATATCTTTGTTTTTTTTCTCTTAGTTAATGTGAGATATTTGTTCATGTTTGACTGTCTTATGTCTGGTTTTAGTGGAAAGCTGTTCAGGAGTCGTTATGGCAGTGTAGATAAAATATGTCACTGCAAAGCATGGATTGCCTTTTGATTTAATTTGCTTTAGTTTATTGTAAATGTCTCTTAATATGTGTTAACATGTGACTAACAACTGGATTTCTTTATTAACAGTGACAGAGCCAGAAACAGAGAGAATGATCAAACTTCGAGCAGCTAATGAAGCACTCTTCACCGGCAGGAAGCACTCAGCCAAGCCAGCCTGGAGGTGAGTGGCAGGTTGGATGGTTTCTGGTCTGGTCCTGCATCCCTGATCCCAGATCTGTCTAGAGCAGTGTTGGCATGGCTATTATTTGTCCAGGGTTTCTTCATGGTAGCTTAACAAGGGCTGAATTTCAGTGTCCGGTCTTCCAGCGCTTTGGGCTCGCTCCCTTTGGGCGTTCATATGAACTCAGGGCTGGTTACATGTTGATGGTGACCACAAGGGGGGGGGGGGGGCATGGTAATGTGAAACTAATGGCCCCAAAAGGGAAACCCTGAGAGGACTGAATTATACTTGGGTGGCTGTTAAAATACCTGGGCAAGTTGCCCTGGGCGTCTGGCTTTAAGCCATGGTTGTTGTTGTGGTGAGAAATGCTGTAGGTCGTGCAGTAGGTTCTGCACATGCGTCAACATGTCATTATGCTGCTGTATCACTTATATTGTGATGTGACACTTTTTTCATGTGCAAATTTATACCAGTATTATATTGTAAATGATATGATATGGCACAGACCTTCATCTGGGCTTTGCAAGTGAGACAGTAGCATTGCTTCAAAGCCACAGATATCATTAAATCTGCCTTATTTCTTCCTCAAAAACCATTTCAAACTCTCACATCATCTGGCACTCATTTATTACATTTACTGAACACATCAGTAAAATCACCTGAAGTCTCAGGGCTCAGTGTGCAGGTTTGTAGTCTGAACACTGACTCATTACAAAAATGTGTTTTCTTGCAGAGCTATTCTGTATGAGTTGGGTCTTCAGGGTAAAGTGACCACCGACCAGTTAGCCAAGAAATGGGACAACCTGAAGAGGAGATACAAGGTAGGACCGCGCACCTCCATTAACATCCTATCTCTAATTTGCAGTGACGTCACTCTTCTGTTGACACCATATTACCTCCATTTTGACTTCTCTCATTAGTTCCATTAATGGGAAAATTGTCTAATCTTGTTTTAATAACATACTTTCTTTCCTGAGTACAAATTAAAACACCTGTCTAACCCTGGCAGTAGGATGGGAGGCACGAATTTCATTGCTGGCCTACGGATATAGAAAGACGTAACATAGTAGCATCAGACTTTATCTGCAGACTTTAGTAGTGTTAGCTAGGTAGAGAGGAAGGGTCACTTCCTCTCAGGACTAAATATCTTTTCTTCTTAAGTCGAGTGAGATGTTTGCTCATTAATGATCACTTGTATACAGTCTGAGGTTTTCATGAACAGAGTCGGTGTCAACAAAACACTGACATCACTGCAAGTCATGACAAACAGTAGTTGGTTTTGGTAACAGAGGTGATGAGATACAGGAGGATAAGGTTCCTCTATAGCCGGACTTTAGAGTTTCCTGTTTCTACCAGGAGCTGAAATTTCCAGCTCGGGGTGTGGAGACGAACCCAAACTCCTGGCCCTGGTTCTACAGGATGAATGACGCCATGGAGGGCCGTTTCGCTGGCTCAGCGCCCATCCTCACACCCATTGTGGAGGATGGAGATGAGGAGTGTGAGCCCTCGCCACCAGCGCCAAGGAAACGAGCCCGCCGGAGCCGAGGGGGCATGGCTGAGTTCCTGACGGAGTCGGAGATGGACCTCCTGGTTGACAATGAAGACAAGAACGGATCCACAGCTCTAGGAGACCTGCACCGGATGACCGAGTTCACCTACAAATGTAAGGAATGCAGGAATACTTGGCTGTATTTTCTCACTGTGATAGAGTGTATTTTGTCTGTATTTTTGATTGGCTTGAAGAAAATATAATTAATGGTGAAAAACAGTGTGAAAAGCCTGTTGCACCAGATGTCCGATTCTGACACAACTTTCCTTTTTCCTCTTTAATTTTAATACAGCTGAAGAGCTTCGGGCAGTAATTCTAGTTTTGTCCCATATGTGTCACTCTTTGGATCTAAGTTATGTTTCAAGTTGAGATTCCACTGCATGTTCCAGTGTTTAAAATCACACTGGTCAGCTTAATAGAGGCACTATAATTAAAAGTAAAGGTGATGTGTACGCTGGTGGAGAGTTGAGTTGTGGTAAGATGAATTCTGACCTTCATTACAGTAACAGAAGAAGACACTAGGCGGCTAATTGAGCTACGGGCTGCAAACGAGTCTCTCTTCACTGGGAGGAGGAACACTGCCAAGCCAGCATGGAGGTAAAGGCGCATTCCACCCAATCTAATCACACATTTATCTTATTCCTCTGCTATGTTCAGATTTTCTTTTGTGTCAGGAAAGCACCACCACAATGTGATGATGTAATGGGATTATAAAACATGTTTTACTGTCAGTATCCTCAGTAGGAATGTACTATGTCCCTTTAAGTTGCTGATTGACTGAATTTTTATTGCTTTTGTGCTCAGTCTCTTGAGCTCTCCATCATATTTAGATTATCAGACTCAATAAAGGACAAATGAAATTAAAACATTGGAATAGCATGCAGGAATTGGTCTGTGGGGTGTTAATGATCTTAAATGTTTTGTCAGGCCCATTACTTGGTCTCTGTTTGCAAGAAGAGAGGACTTGCAAGAGCAAAAGGGCAATACAAAAGTAGTAGCATTCCCATGTGAAATGATGTGGTTTTGCCCACAGGGGAATAGTGAAGGAGATGGGTCTGACAGGCAAGATAACTCCTGACCAAGTCGCCAAGAAGTGGGACAACCTGAAGACCAAATTTAAGGTAACTGAGTGAGCACTCACTCCGTTTGATTTACACTGAAACCATAACTCTATCTACAAAGTAAGAACTGTCAGCACTACAGTGATCACTGCATCTACAGGACCTGCTGATGCTGGTTTGTATAATCTTTTGAGTACACAAAGTGTTTTCCCACATCCTGGATTATTCACAGTGCTGGGTAAATGCCAGCATACTACATACACTGCAAAAACTCTTATTTCAAGTCAAAAATGTCTTATTCCTAGTCAAAATATCTCATTACACTTAAAATAAGACATGATCACCTCAGAAGTAACTTGTTTTTAGACAGTTGTCTCTTGTTTCAAGTGAAAATTTGCTTGAAACAAGTGAAAATTTGCTTGTTTCATTGGCAAAATTTGTTTCTTGTTTCTAGCTAATTTTGACTTATTTCAAGTGAATTTTCACTTTTTCCACTGGCAAATTTTTCCAATGAAACAAGCAAATTTTCACTTGTTTCAAGTGAATTTTCACTTGAAACAAGTGAAAATTGTCTAAAAACAAGTTACTTCTGAGGTGATCATGTCTTATTTTAAGTGTAATGAGATATTTTGACTAGAAATAAGACATTTTTGACTTGAAATAAGACAAATAATCTTGGTAAGATTTTGCGTTTTTGCAGTGTAGGAGTCTGAATGTACTGTGTTTTCGTCTCTGATTGGTTAATTTTACCATCACATTTCAGGGCATGGCATTATGGATACTATTTTTCTGCATACCCATCTGTCTCTCTATCTGTCAGTCTTATCTGTCTCTCTACCTTTGTGTAGGACCTGAAGTTTCCTCCGCGGGGGATGGAAGGCCAGAATAGCCCTGCCTCCTGGCCCTGGTTCCAGCTAATGACTGATGCTCTGGAGGGCCGACTGGCAGGAAAAGCTCCTAAAGTGACGCCCCTCTGGACCAACGAGGAGGACAACGTCTTCGGCTCATCTCCGCCGCCTGATAGAGATTGTTTACTGGCCGAGAGGAGCAGCGTCTCAGAGCTGGAGAGCATGGTGGGCGGAGACAGCGCTGAGGCTGATGGGAATGTTACCTACATCGACGCCAGTGGGGAGGAGTGTTCGACGCCCTCTGACCTCTCTTACAAGAGTAAGACGGTTTGTTCTGGCTTCAATGAATTTTCTAGGTTTTTAATGCTCAAAAATGTTTGCATGACTGTTGCATTTCATTCTGCTTTATTATTATCGCTTTAGTCATTATCAACATGATCTATCAACACTGGAACTTACAATATTACAAATTGTCATATTAAAATACAATCCCAGCTTGTAGTCACCCCCATCAGTTGCACAATCCTCCACCTGTGCAGCTTACATTACCTTGCAGTCTGTGAATAAGGATTTTGACCAGATGTTATAATCATGAACCCTCTGTTGCTCCGGTTAAATATTTGTATCTGGTTGTCTGTGTACCTGTGCCTTTCCATCTCTGCATGTCCAATAACTGCCTGTTTTTCTCTCCCTCTCCTCTTTTTTTTTTTTTAACGTTCTCTGTATCTGTTTCTGCGTCTCTATATGTCCGTCTGTCACAGTGACAGACCAGGACACCAGGAGGCTGATTAAACTACGAGCTGCTAACGAGGCGCTGTTCACTGGGAGGAGGAACGCTGCCAAGGCTGCCTGGAAGTAAGACACTGCCTCGTATCATCAGTCTGAAATACCATACTGCCTCAGTTGGTACTCATGCTGTTTGTAACTGCATTGTTGTCCTTATGCCCATGTTGTCTGTCCTAACTCCAACAGGGCTATCCTGAAGGAACTGGGACTGCTAGGAAAGGTCTCAACCTACCAGATGTCAAAGAAATGGGACAATCTGAAAAGGAGATATAAGGTAGTCTGTTTACCAACAACCAGACTCCACAATAAACTGCCAGTGGAGGGGTGAGAAGATCATACAGACAAGCTGCTACCTATAGTCCTCCTTGAATAGTTCTGTGATCATTCAGTAGCATCTCTGCTGCTGAAAATACCAGTGCCAGACTGAGCCACGTCTGTAAGAAAGTACTGAATCCATGCTAGAGATATATTTTTTGTTATAGATTGGTTGTATTACCTGGGAGTGGAACATGTCTTTTGACTGAGGAAATTAACCCGCAGTGACCGCACTGCAAAATTTATGTTTTTAAAAAATAAGTAATTGAAGAACATTATCTTAAAATGAAATCCAAATTCATTAAAAAATTGCAGATATGTTAAATCAAAGTAATTTATTAAGGGTACTTAATGTCTAATTATATTTTTGTGAGAAGCATACTTATTGCATTCAGAATGTTTCTGCCCCTGTCATCATGCTAAGCCATCGTGCTAACCTTTATTTAATCAGGCAAGTCAATAAGAGCAAATTCTTATTTCCAGTGGTGGCCTAGCAAAAGGCAAAGCCTCTTGAGGGGAGGGGGTAGGGACTGAACAGAAAATTTAAAGGTTAAAAAGACAGCACTACACATCCAAATGTTTCCAACACACCCATCGCTTACATACAGTCACAACAACCATACATTTGACAACCAGCATTTCATAAAAAAATATGCAGTCTAATACACAGGCATTACATTGTATTCAAATCTCAATAAACGATAAAAAAAACTGTCCAAACATTTGAGCATGGTGAGCTTATTTCTCTCTTCTCTCCTCAGGATCTGAAGTATCCTCCAGTAGGGATGGAGAGTATGGCAGACAGCGCCTCCTCCTGGCCATGGTTTCATCTGATGAACGAAGCCATGGAGGGGCGCCTCGCAACCAGCGCCCCGCTCCTCACCCCTGTCACTCAGGACGACGATCAGCAGCCTGACCCCGCCCCCAGACACAGACTGCGGCCCCCTCCCCCCTCTTCCTCTACGGACTACGCACAGGAGTCGTTCAGCGACGCCACAGACCAGTGCCAGCGGACCTCAGACCAGTGTGACGGATCACTGGGAGGACTGGAGAGGGAGTGGGAGATGGTGGAGAGAGAGAGGGCAGCACTGGAGAGAGAGAGGGAGATGGTGGAGAGAGACAGGGCGGCTGTGGAGCGAGAGAGGGCTGCGGTGCAGGCGGAGAGGCTGTGGTTGGAGAGAGAGCGAGCGGCGGTGGAGCGAGATCGAGCCATAGTGGAGCAGGAGAGAGCGGCGCTGGGACGAGAGAGGGAGGTTCTGGACCAGCGAGCCTTGATGCTGAACTCTGTGGGACACTCCGGACACCTCAACGCCCTCATGTAGACACCCTGACACAATACAGTGGTTGACTACCCTTGGGTTGTAGACAGTTTGGTTCAGTTTGAGTGTTCAGGTTATTCAAACGGTGGCTATGAAGCCTGGACGTGAATCTACATTAATATACACTATGTACATCCCGTACATCATCTACAGTATGGACTTACTCCTCATCCTCATTCAGCCTGCACAGACTTTGGCTCCGCACCGCTGATTTTAGACATTTGGAAGCACAGAAGCTGCTTTTAACAATGATGGAAGCCTTAAGATACACAGTAAAAGTGTGTCGTATAGTATCGTAAGAACTGAGATGTGGTCAGTGGCTTAAGCCGTACAGTTCTTCTTCATGAATGCAATAACCATGTTATGTCATTCTCCATGAAGGTAATATGGAGCCACACAGCCAAACTCTGAATGTGCATAGATCATCACATTTATCGATTTGCAGCATCAATGTGAAATGTTTTGACATTTTCAAAACAGCTGTATTTACATGTATATTGTTTAAAAAAAAAAAAAAAAGAAAGAAGAAGAATGATTGCTTGAGGATTGGTCTTAGGATTTAACCAAAGCTCATCTGTTTGTAATGTGGCAAATTTTTCTAAGGACCACAGCCTGATGAGATGTTCGTGCATTAGCCCTCAATAAACGGACCAGAACCACTACTTAGTATATTGATTATGTCTCACAAAGCAGATGACATGACTGCTGGTCACCATGGGAACCTGCTGCTTATACAAGACCAATGGGGTTATTGTAATAGGGTCATGTGACAAAGCTTTGTTGGCCTGGATTAATCCATCCAACGTTCCTATTGGAGTGGAGTGGAGAGGAGGAGGAAGAGGAGGAGTTGTGATTGTATAGTTCTGACACCAGACTAAAGGCTGCTGATACTAGTGTTGTCATGGTAACTGAAATTTCACTGTGGTAAAAGATTTGATAAATTTTTTTCACCTATGAGCTGAAATTCATTTTCAGGGATACCTCAAGAGGGTGTCAAGTATGGATTGGTATTCTTTAAAAATATATATATATATATACATATACTGGGATTGGAGTTGACAGACTAGCAGTTTGGATTTGGTAACAAAGCCAAATTTTGGTTTCATGACAGCCCTAGCTGATGCTAATCAATACGCTGATTAGCTCGTTCACAGTAGAAGCTGTATTGTAAAGGAAATTCACTGCACTGTTCCCATTTGTTGCTTCCCCATGTATCTCACACTAACTTATTTTTATACACTGTAATAAATAATGTAAAACATTAATATCACAACCTCTTTTGACATTTGCTCTTTTCCTCATCTATTTCATATGCACAATGTGTCTTTATACACAAAACAGTGTTTTGCAGACAGTGCAGCCAAATGAACTCCTGGCCAGGCTGTAGTGCAGGTATTCCACATAACCTGTTTGACAAGAATAAGCACTCTGGATAAAATGCAGCTAACACTGATATTACAGTTTATACAAACTGTCTACAAGTTACTCCTCCATTCAATGTTAATGGGTGGCTCAGATCAGTTTGACATCACAGATTAGTCCTGCTTCAGGGCTTTGGAGAGTATAAATACAGATGAAACTCTTGAGTTGAGTGGTATTGCCCTTCACAGCCTTACGTGATGATGTAGAGGTCTCCACCAGCATCATGTCCACAACACACCACCTGGAAAATCCTTCATATTCTGCCTGAATGTCTCACTGCCTCCGGAGTGAAAACTGCAGGGCGCTTGTCCCAGCAAAAACATCCCGCCAGATTGTCAGTCCATCCCAGAAGTCACCCTCATGAAAAGATCAGTTTGTGCTTTATTAGTGTCAGGAGAGGGAAGAGGGTGACTGACTAATTTTACTCTGCAATGTCATAGTTACATGGTTTACCTTAGCAATCTGAGTTAACAGCTTTTCCTTTTTAAAGAAAGCTTCTTAAAGCATGAGGGCCAGAGGACAGACATTCAACACTTGATTATTATTCTGAGGGATTTCCAATTATTCTTCAACGGATTTGCCGTAAATCTTTATCAAGTGTGCACTTGATAAAGATTTTTTTTATTATTGAAATTGATTCTGTTCATCTCTTCATTAATACCATATTATTTAAATCTACTTTAAGTGCACTGTCAGCTTTGAGATGTAACCTAGAACAAATTTCTCAAGATTTGTGTCTAAATAAAAAAAAAAAAAAAAAATTACCATTGATCTGCATAGGGAGAAAACAGGTCAAAGTAACAGCAGGTATAATAAGCAGTCAAGAAAGAGAAACGGAGTTTACAACGCTGACCACTGATTTACGGGTGAGATAAACCCTCCTTTGCAGTAAAGTTTAACTCCTCTCAGATGCACATGATGTTGACCAGTGAGTCAGTATCAGAGTAAGCCTATGTATGTGCATATGAAAACAAAAAGAAGTGAGAATTGTATAATTCAGTAGAATTGAGTTTGAGCAGGTGGACACAATTTCAGAGCACCAAGACAATTACTGAATCAATGAAATTCAATTAAGTCCACAGCTGGACTCAAACCCTGGTCCTTCCTGTTCTCCCCTCTCTTCCCCAGCTTACGTGGACACAAGCACACACACGTCCGCACATGCAGACCTGCAGCACCCACAGAGAGCTGGCGTCATGTGTGTGTGTGTGTGTGTCCCAGTGCCCCATTTGAAAACCAGTTTTACACTTAAGGAGTGTTGTCACGTCTCGCTTCTGCAAAAAGTTAGTTTAGGATTAGCTTTAGGGCTTGGGTTTAGAGTTCACACTGGAAACGGGTTCAAGTTGAAGTTAGGTTCAAAACTGAGGTTACATCTGGGTAAAGGCCTGGGCTGGGATTAAGACTGGGATTAGAATTAGATTTAGGACTCGGTTTAATGGGTGAGGTGTGGCACAGGTCCTATCTAAGCACTATTTATTCCTTCATGTTCAGATGAGGGCCCCAACACATTTTAAGTAAATATTCCAAAATTAAAGCGGGAAAAGTCTCAAAGTTATAAAAGATTAGCTTTATGTTTAGGGTTAATAGTGAGAACAGTTTAAGGTTTTTTCTGTTAGTTTTTAGGGAAAATGTTTGGGAAATAAGGCAATAGAAGGTCCTCACATGTACGATAGGACAAACGTGTGTGTATGAACAGAAACAGGAACATTTAAAATAAATGGACAGAAGAAAAAGAGCCAGTCTTTGTGTCTCTACATCTCGTAACTTCTGAGGGCTTTACTATTAGCTGTTGGTAATGATTTTTATTTTATTACTGCACGCATTTTAAGTTCTGTGGGAGTCCATTCATCCAGACCAGTTTGTGTGAGATTTGGTAAGGTTTCCAGTCTTTCTTCACTCAAACACAATGGGGCTCGATTTGTATTGTTTGTGGAGCTCAAACTGTTGAAAAGTCTACATGTGAAAAACAGTGAAAGAGCTTTCTAAGAACAATGACATATCTGACATAAGCTAGGAAAGATCACAGCAAAGTGGAAACCTTGCTATATCACACAAACTAACACACAAACAATGGGCAATTGTCTTCTTTTGTTGTTGGCATTTTGGCTGAATGTTCCTTTAACCTCATCTGGATAATCCTGTCACTTGCTGATATTCCCGTTCTCAAAATGAGTTCCCCACTAATTTGTGAATTTTTAATTTGTGAATAAACATCAGACAAATAGGCAAAAAGGGACAAATATTCAGCTGCCATAAGGTTCAAGATCAGGTTTTGAACAAACTGTACAAATCGTTAACTTAAAAACTGCACACTGCTAATATTACAAAATGGGTTTGATGTACAGCATTGAACCAAATGATAGGGTGAGACCCAAAGGGCCCACACACATAATTTGGGTTATACGAACTAATGTTTTAAAGTCAAATATTTTCAGTCTTCCTTTCATTATTCATTCAAAAACTTTAATATGACAACTAGAGTTCAAAAGTGTTAGATAATTCTTCACCTGTACCATAATGCATCCACAATTGGCTTGTTGTCATTTACGTATAATGAAGGGGATGGCGGGGGCCCAAACTTTTCCAGATTATTTTCTAAATTTCCCAAACCTTTTGCACCGCGTCAACTGTCACTTCTTACATTTGTCCTAACCTTTCAAAGCATTGCAGGAATGCTTACATGCAGTGCACACTTGCTGCCTTTCTTTCAATGTCTGTGAGCAAGCCCTCAAGTAGTCGTGTTGTCGATATTTATATGCAAATATTTTAATTTTGCAGGGACAGCAGAACCATGTAGAGACACTGACCTAATGTAGGCTATTGCAGCAAAATTTATCCATCATCTTGTTTTAATGCAAAACTACTGAAACAACATCAGTTGTGCTTGTGACGCAGTCTGAAATCATTTTAAGTCATATTGTACAATGAAAATAAGCCAATAAGGGAAAATAAAATTGGGTTACTCTAAACCGCCTTGAGATAACTTTTGTTATGATTTGACGCTATACAAATAAAACTGAATTGAACTGAATGGGGTATGCAGTTCAACTACTATCAACTGCTACATGAACAAAAAAAAAGACAATAGGTGATACTTCCAAACATGTTTATGATAAAAATCCAATGAAACACCACTGACTCATACAAAGTAGCAATAGTCAGCCAATCGAATTCAAGCTCTAAAAAAACTTAAAGATTAAATAAAAAGGTAGAAAGAATGCATTCATCAACATAATGCAAAAAACAACATCTTTTTTTCTTTTCCTACAACAATCAGACAAAAATATTGATCAGTTACAACTTGGCAGTCTTTTGTTCCACAAAAATACACGCAATAATATTTAAAAAATGAAAAAAGGAGGGTTTACTTGAGCTATCGCCTTGGCCGAGTTGAATAAGGGGGAAAATGTTGAAGCGGTGGGTAGAAAAGTCCAAGCCTGTTCTCCATGAAGGAGATCCTGAAGACAAAGACTACATCCTGGAAATGTGTTTGAATGACAGAAACAGAAGATGTGTGGACAGGTTAAAAACAGGAGAAGTGGACGAAGGGTAGTTCGCCTTGATACGGCAAAAATCCTGATGTGCTGCAGTTCAGTGAATGTATGTCTTTTTTTATTTCATCTCAGTAGATTCGGCCTCGGCTCCTGTTGCCTCTGGCTCCGAAACCTCGTCCCCGTCCACCCCTGAAGCCTCCACGCTGCTCTGGAGTTGGTCAAAGTAAACATACAGAGAGGAGGTCAGTATGGATAAATCATTTCCACAATTCCTGTACATCCCCTATCTCAAAATCCTTATGTATACCAGACATTTCTTGACTGTATTTATGCTTTTGCCATGTTGATTTACAAGGACCAAGTGTCAAATAGTGACTGGATCTCTAATAATAGTGTTAAAAAACGTGAAAAAGAACAAAATCTAAGGAAATTTTGGTTGGTGTTAAACGTGACTGCTAATATGTCCAATACACCTCAGAACTGAATATCACAACAAATCAGCATTATTGTGCTTGTATAGGGACAGAATGACACAGCATGTTTCCAAACTTGGCACGTCTGTATTAAAAAAAACCTCCATGATCCCAAATTCCAGGGTTCCTACACCTTTTCTTAAATCAAATTTGAGCACATCTCAAGCATTTAAAAAGGTGTACTTGAGCTTTTGCAGCTCCTTACCGATGTTTACGGCAACTCAAAATGATTATATCACTTCTTCATCACATTAATTCAAATGTTACTGTAATGTAAACAACTAAAATTATTTTTAGTGAGAGAATTCTACAGAGGGGAGACAAACTAAAAAGGAAAACGCAACAAAGTTTCAAGTTTCAAAATGTAAAAGTACTAAGAAAAAAAGAAAAAGTTGCTTACCATAGTTAAAATTGCCGATGGTGGCACTGTATTTCCCACTGGGGGGGTTGTAAATTTGTCGTGCGTCCCTCCGGGGCAGAGGAGTGATCTGTTTCTTCATGCTGGCACCAGTGCCCATCTCCTCACCTGATGGGCGCTTGGGTCTGTACAAAGGGCACAATGGTTAGATGATGACCTCCAAGGGACACGCAGGTTAAGTCTGACATATCACAACACAGACGTTCCTGTTTGAAGCAAGTGATGTGGCTCCTGACTGTTTAATCCAAGGTATTTGTATCAACAAGAGGTAACACTGGTGTCAGAACATGAGAGTTAAGGGATAACCTCTGAGAGAGCAATTTGACAAATATTTATTTGAAAAACAAAAATCCAGAATTTAGGGACCTTCTCAAAGGCTATATATTTGCCCTAATTAGGAAAAAAAAATCAAGGAGTTTAACAGCTGAAAATCTGTAGACATACAGGCCAAGTTAGCAATATTACTGGGTCAAACAGCAAGAATTTATTTGTTTCTTTTAATCTGCTTGTGGACTGCCACACAGCACATGATGACAACACATGAATGGCAACCTGTTACAAAAGTGTGAGGTAAAAAAATGCTCAGTGTGTACTTAGTCTAAATGAAAATGAAGCATATTCTCTGATATGGAACTTTAGGAAAGGATTATTTTTGTGATGTATCCTGTCTGCAACACCCTTCTTCTAGGAAAAAAAACTGTAGTCTTCTGTAATATTGAAATGTCTGTGGTCAATACTATGATTTTGCTTATTTTTCCATTAACAGCCCAAGGAATGAGCACACTTACGCTACTGCCTCCGTCTTCTGGACAGGTTTCCACGACAGTGTAACTGTGCTCTTATATGATGGAGGGTTGTGGAAAAGATCCTAAAAGGACAATAGAGGTAAAGTGAATCTTCACTGTAAACACCATTTGATACAAAAACTAGTGCTATATACACATTGTGTGTACTGATTATGTGTTATCATGAAGAGAATCATGGACAGGTCTCACTGACGACACTGACTAACCAGATAACAGAGGGAACTGTTTATGACATCAGCATAAAGTGATACCGAGCAATAGGGACCAGTGTTTTTTGACATTTTGATGTTTTTTGATCTAATACCTTGTCATGAATATCGTGATGAAATTGCAAGTATGGCTTTTGCTGCTTTCACAAAACATTTATATAAGGAGATTTTGGGTGAACAATCATTAGTTATGTGGATATGATGACTAAGCGGGTAGCAGCAAATAACACAACAGCTGGAACAGTCTAACAAGTTCCGAAAATTACATCCCTTTATTGTAACACAGCCTTATGCCATTACACTACATAATCACTACATACTAGATAATCCAAAATCACAATATCAATATAATATTGATATATTGCACAGCCGTAGCATTAGTATTAACCAATACAGCATACTGTCTTTACTCAGCCAGAAGGGCTCCAGCTTTTCACTCTATGTGGAGCTTGTGAATTTTTTTTTTTTTTTTTTTTTTTAAAGGCACTGGGCTGTTATCCACGGGCCAAGGTGCAATGGCACAACCTGCACCTCTAGGATTTCCACCATGACAACCAAATCATCTGTCTAGGAACTGCTAATCCAACTAGTTTTGCTGGGCTAAATGAACATGAAGCTGTAGCAGCTGTATTGCTTTAATTGGCACAGGCTGTGTGCTGTGCCTAGAGCGCCTTGGGACAACCAAATGTGTTACCTAGCAAGCATTTTTAAATTTTCTATGTTTTTATATCAAAGCTCAGTTATTGTAAACTAAAGAAATGATAAAATGTGCTTACAGGTTATGAAGTCAAAGTGGAATTTTACTTTAAAGAAAATAACATCCCAGAAACAAAGCTGTGACCTGATGTCAGTATTTTATATTGATTCTCCCACTAAAGCTTTAAATAACTTACCTTGATGAGGACATTGATGTTGTTGGTGATCTTAAGAGCCACTACTTTGATCTTGTTCTGATTACACAAAAATATTAAGTTAGCGTTAGCAAGATTGTAGAACACAATGGCAAGAGCATGATTAGACTGTCAGCTGAATTGAGCTCAGTTTGCTCTTTTCTTGACTGCATGCAATATTAACTGATGGACTGGTAACTGAAGATAACTGATATGATTTCTTGCTGCAGTATGCAGAGTGAGTTGACAACAGCAGTTTTTACCTCATCTGTTTTCAGAGCATCTCCTGTCTTTCCTTGTAGTGCTACTCGTAGTTGTCTGATGTATACCTGCAGGCCTCTGGCAAAGTATTGTAACCTGTTGGACCACAAACATAAACACTTATCAATCAAGCTGATCCCCCAATAACAACTGACATAATGTATGTGTACTGAATGAATATAATGAATGAATCCATTTTATTTATTCTGCTTTTGTCTTGACACATATGGAGACCAAACGCAAAGTTGTTTCTGCACAATTCCTTCCATTTTCATGATGAGAACATTCACTGGCACACCACAGTTAGAATAAAACTTTATCTTGCTATACTATACATAATTCTCATAGTTGATCAGACTGATTAACATGGTTGAATCTCTGTACCAGACTGCTTGACGTTCACACAGCAAAATAACTGTTTTATGGATGGAAGTATTAAAGTAGCATAAGCAGTACAGGAGAAATACAAGCAAACAGGCTATTGATGATACCATCAAAACTGGCAATCACTGCTTGTGTCACACCGTTAATGCCAAGTTCAAATTACATGCTGTCAAAGTCAGATTGCTTGTAGTGTTCACACTAGACAACTCGCTGTCCGTGATTGGGAATCTTTAAGTTTGTTGTTAAGTTTGTACCCCCCATATAAAGAAGAGAGGTGGTGCGTGTACATTTGTGTGTATGTATGTGTGTGTGTGTGTGTGTGTGTGGGAGAAAAATGGATGGGTTCAGGAGCTGCTGTGGATGACAGAGGAGCCCCATGTCTCACTGGCTGTGGCTCATTGCAGACAGATCCAGATATTTAGCCTGCTAGATATCGGGGATGTTGGCAATGCATCGGTGAGCCACTTGGCTCATGTATTTGAACACTTCACACATTTTTATTTGCATGTGTGCATGCAAGTGAACACTGATTTGCCTCTGATCTGGGGCTTTTGTTGGTGAGCTCCAAAAACCATTGTGGAAAATCGAGCCTAAAATCATGTGGTGTGAACATGACAAAAGGTTACCACACCAAGTGTCCCTATAAACTAAGAGGCATATGCTTTTAGTATAACCTCTCCTCACTCACCTGATCTTGAAGTCTTTGAGGCGCTCACCATCCACCTTGTCAAGGAGGAAGTCGGGCAGCTTCTTGCCCAGCTGATGAAAGCTGTAGAGGAGACACTCCACATAACTGAACTGTAGTTTGGGCTCTTCGCTCACTGTGTTTTCCCCATTCTCCCCTTCCTCTGGAGGAAGAGGCATGAACTCCTAACACAGACAGAAACAAAAAGGCAGAAAAAAATCAAGACTGGAACCATTCTTTAGGCCAAGTTAACCTCTGCTTAGAAGATCACCATCTGTAATTTAGTGCAGAGTGGGGCTGAGTCAACACCGTCTACAAGGATATGAACCGACGATATGTCTATATGAACTGCAGACTGTGTCACCTCAACAATTTTGTGACCACAGGGGCGCTGCATAAATTGAGGATTGGGACTTTAACATCAGACATCTGTGAGTAATAAGGCAGAAATGAAATCCTTGTGTCAGTTCAGTGTGTTAAGTCAAATATTAACTGGTGAGAAAAGCCTAGTGATCAGTTGGGTCAGGTCGACGAAACCGGCATAAGCCAGGGGGAGTTTTTGAGGACACCCAATCATTTGGGAAGCCAAGCTAATACACACAAAACTGTTACTAAGTTGAAGGTAATGCTGGGCAATATGACCAAAAATTCATATCACGGTATAAATTGCATCCCTCACGGTAACGGTATATATCGCGGTATAAATGTTGCAGTGTAAAACTTATCATGGAAGTGTTTCTAAATGGGTTTTTTAGACCCTTTGCAAGGCTAAATTGTTTTAAAAACAATAACAACAAAAAAAGCAAAGATATAATGTAATTTTTTGAGCATTTATTGTCCAAAGAACAAGAGAGGTACAGATTTAGAAGTACAAAAATTCTCACAAAAATAAAGTGAATATTGTAAACAGTTCTCTTGTGCAAAAAGTGTCACAGAACATTTGGTTTAATATTTAAAATTAGCTGCAAACATAAACACTGAACTTTGGTTCCTCTAGTCCAAAGTGCAAAATTTTGGACTAGAGGACTTTGGGGGGTTACGACGGATCTTTTGTAGCACAGAGGAGATACGTTGCTCAAACACTCGGTATGTAGTATTATGAGTTGTAGAACATAATAAATTATCTTGAAGGAGTAGATGTTTACCAGTAAGCTTGACTCCAATAATTTAACAATATGTTAAATTATTATTTGTTTTAAAAATGCAAATTACTTATCAAACAGACCTAACAATTCAACTACCAATGAATGAGCAGGAGTATGCCTGTGATAACACAGATTGAATATGAAAAATAAGCCGAAGTGATACCTCTTCTCTAAATAGACAAGCTAAGCCAGTGTGCTGCTGTTAGCCAGTGAAACTACAGCAGAGTGGCACCTCTTCGCTTTGTTACACTATCTATGTCAGTGCGCTGCTGTAGCCTGGAAAGTTTCTCTGTCTTTTGGCTCGTGCGGTGCCGGTGCAGTTCAAATTCCGAGTTAAAAATAGATTCCGTTTTATTTATAATAGATTCCGTCCGCAATTCCGTGATCGATAAGTTGACGATACCACGGTAGAGCACAAATCTCTACCGTGGCTCAATTTATATCGTTTCAACCGTCATACCGTGTATACCGCACAGCACTAGTTGAAGGCATTGCACGGTGGTATTGTGTCATAAGGTATTAGTTTAGTTTGTTACTTATGCCTCTGGCTCATTTCACTAACAATTTAATTTCAACTTGTATCAACCTACAAGTTCCACCGCCCTTTGTCATCTTTCTTTCTGCAAAAAGCTACATTTACAACATTATATGAAACTAAATCGTGACCAACTTCGAGCAGGGGCTAAACAGGGGCCAGAGAAAGAACCGACCACGTCATTGGTGGGCGGGGTTACAGACCCAAACGGGAACAGCGAACGCTATAAACGTATAGCTAAACGTAGTCGTCATTCATTCCGACCACGAATACGACGGTTAGCCAGCAATAGTTTTTTTGCCTCCGGATCGCAATGTAGGCTTGTAAAGACACGAGCAGTATTTGCATCGCTACGGTGGGTGGTCCATTTGTTGTCCATGTTTGTTATTGTGATTCCAAGCGAGCATCTCGCACAGCCACACCCACGTGATCACGTTTTACGCTGACATCATGACGTGGGTCTGACTTGGCGCCGCTTGGCTCTTGGCCGATGGAAAAGCAAACCGATTCTTTGTTGGAACCAGTTAAGCACTGGCTCTAGCACCAGCACCGATCTAGCACCAGGTTCTTTTTCATGGAAAAGGGGCATGCAAGAGAAGAGATGCGCATTTGTAGTCAGGCCCAGTAGTGAAAAACAAAGGTTTTAGTCACTATAGATGCACTGTCGACAGGCAAATAATGATAATAATAAAAATAATAAAATCCCCGAAAATCCCTTTCATCCTGTAGGTGTCCCACGGGAATGTCTACGCATCCTAAACACATTTTTTTCCATCACCGGGACTACATTAGTCTTGAGCCCTAACTCCTAGGCCAGCTGTGAAACTCTGAGCAGGTGAAGTGAATAAGTAATGCTCTTTGTCTCCGTCAACAGCTACTCCTGAAATACCTTAAGCCAGAAAATTAATCCTCAATTGCCCAGAGGCCAACAGAAGAAAACTGGCTGTACTGGACAGCATCCAGGCTGTGGTTGTGTGTGACTGCATGAGTGCTCGGCAACACCCTTCCCTGGATAGATCAAGAGGAACAACCTAATGTGTAGTTATAAGAGCATGTACACCTTTGTGTGTGGCTATAGCAGCAGTCTGCTCAGTTCTTACCAGCAGCTTGTTGAACAGCATGTTGAGGTTAGCCTCCAGCTTCTCCATGTCTCCGCAGAACGGACTCATCTCAGCCAGTAGCTTCAGCACCTACATAAACACATGAGTTTATCAGATCCCCTCACAGGCTGAACTGTGCATTGCTAATGAGAAAGTGCTACATGGTGCAGACTAATGATCCATTAACAGCATGGAGTTGGCCAGCACCTCTGACAGGTGGCTGCCACGCTGACTTTGTTTACTACTACCACCGCTCACCAAATGTCAGGCATTAGGAAATTCAAATTCACACCAGTGGACATATTTATCAAGCCTTGCAAGGACTGAGGGGCTGATTCAGACTTCCTGACTAAATTCATGCTAGGAAACTTTTGTCCACTGGCCTCAGCAGCTCCATGTAACAACTGATAGCCTGCCCAAGTGGCTGGTAGAGCAGCTAATTGTAAGCCAGAGGGAAAGATTCACAAGCAGTTGGGTAGTGATAATTTCCTTTTTTGTGCAACCTCTATAGGGAAAAAAGATTTAACATCCACTAAAGATGGTTAGCAAATCCCAGGTAGGTCAAAATGCTATACAAAGCAGGACTGAAGAGACAACATTATCAAAACTTAAGTCTTACTCAAGACTTAACTTGCTCAACGAGGCAGAAGTTGCTTAAAATAATTTTGTTACAATTATCACAAATATTTCATGTTAGGACAACAAGAGCGAGATGGATCACGATGCAATAAGATCTCTGCTTCTAAGTTTGGTTTAAATAAGGCATGCTGGTGAGCAACCCTCAGAACTGGTGTGGTACTGAACAGTGTTCAAATAATGGCAATAGTGGGATTAGCCAGGACCAAATGACGCCAATCCAGAAGGCAGCATGGGTGTGATCATCAACACGCAATAACATTAATTGGGGGGGGGGGTGCCATTAGACATGAACGGAAGTTAAAGATATAAAAAACTCTGGACAAACTAACCTCCAACTGAATGTCCAGCTCAGCTGCAGGACTGGTGAGGGTGCTGAGGTTGGGCAGGACATGTTCACAGAAGTAGGTTACAAAACGTGTGGAATGAACATTTTTCTAGAAGGGGGTAAAAAAAAATAATAATAATTGTGGTTAAATGACGATTTCATGGAATGACTGAATGCACAACTTATAAATATATATAACAGTTTGATTATAAGCAATGGCAACGGGCATGTTTGAGTATGCAGAGATGTGTGTTTACTGGTGAGTTATCAGAGAAGAACTCATGTGCCCACAGCTGTTTCCACTGTACAAACATAGATGTTAGCAACAATTTGAAATATACAAGGGTTTTCTTCTATTCAGACAATATGTCTGAATAAAAGAAAACCCTTGTATATCACTATAAAGACAAAATGAACTTAATCAGTTGAACAATTTGAAATCATGAGCATTTCTTCCAAAATAGCAATAAATGTTATTGTTCCACTATTTTTATTTAAATCATAAAAGAAATATTTATAAGACTCAATAATAAGCAAATAAACAGAACTAAAGCACCTAATGTGCATTTCGTACACCAAATGGTCTGAGACTCTGTGTTATTAAGTGTGTGGGTTCGACTCACAGAGAAGAGGGGCAGGGCCTGCCGTGTGCACTGCAGGAGACGGTCCACAGTGTCAGGGTCTGCAGGATTGAGGGCTTGCTCCAAGAAGGCTTGCTCCACCACCAGTTCCACCAGCTGCTGGCGCCCATTCACCGTCTGCAGCACCCGCAGGCCAGACACCACACGCATCAGCAGCACAAACTCTTCCCCTGTCACATCCTCCAGCACCTGGGGAGAAAGCAGGGCATGAAATACAGTCTTGATCAATATGCGTTCTTGTCCATTCTTGTGTCTCCGTTAATGTTTGTTATGACATCTAACAGCTTAAGTATGACTCCAAAACAACAAACTGCCAAGGGCTGGTAGACTAAAAAATGCTCACTTGCTAACAACAATTTTTACTGTCCATACACTTGTCTATATAGCATTATTTCATTATCAGAGTAATATTAAGTGCTTTCCAAAAACGATGGTGTCTCAAGATAACAAAACAATCACTCCCAGCTCCTCTCTTATTATACTCCCCTTATTTGAACTCTTATTTGCCATTATTTTACTGTCCTCTGTGACACCATTGCCTCTGAGTTAACTGAGATTGATTAAGTGGTTTCACGCTTTGGCTGAGAGAACAGTCACAATAACAAATAAAGTAATTAATTGTTTTAATTAAAACAGCGATTTATTCACATAGTGCCGTTTGATCTTTCTGTTACCCAAATTATTCTGAGCCCAGCTGTTGCACGCAGCAAACTTAACTTCCTTTCCTTCTGATGACAGATCACATATTTTACCCTGAGCCAGCTTCAGTGTATTTCCAAATACAGACTGCACTCTTTGGAGAAAAACTTCACTCTTCTTCCTTGCACACACACTATGCTCTTGTCAAACAATTTCTTAAAGATTATAGGTCATGAATAATTATAGACAAAATGTAAGCAAAACATCAGACGTGGTTATAACAATGCAGTTAGCCTATTTGAACATACTAAATATGCATTTTTGATTAGTTATGATCATTTACTTTGATTAAAAAAGATTCACACCATACTTTAGGTAAATAAGTTCTCTGCAATTAGGCAGAAAAAAATGTGTGCATATATCAATGTTGGGAATCTGCCAGTTGGAAAACACTGACATACCGGATCTTGGCAACAACAGAGAAGAACCTTAAGATTATGGTGTTAATTTCCAACGATTCTGCATGGTGGTTCATCACAGCATGGTGTGACATGCTGTGATGAAATTACCTTGGTCATTCCACAACCACAGCTAGGGTAAAATGATTAAAAAATATGCTGTCAGCATACCTTCTTTGTCTCTGAGAAGACATAGTCCTCCACTTCCTTGGTCATGACGTCCTCCGGCAGCGTCTTAAGTTTGACTGACAGAAACTTAATGGCTCTTTCTCGCACTATGTCCTCTCCCTGCAGGATCTGGGAGAAGAGACCTCCAAGAGTACCTGAAAGACAGCAGACACAAGTATTAACAGGGTCCCCACTCTTGAGGAAATTAGGACACAATTTTCAGTGACATATGTACATGTTAGCTGTTTCTCACATAAAGTCAACTTGGAATGATTCAAATTGGACACAGTGGTCAACTATCTTGGAAACCGTGTGGAATCAATGTCTCTAAATAAACGCTGTCAACATGCTTGAGGTGTACATCACATTACGCATGTGAAAAAATGAACAAACTAAAAACACACACGTTGATCAAACACTGACGATCAAACCATTATTTTGTGCATTTTTTGGCCTGTTTGCCTTCCAACCATGTGGCATGGCAAAAGATGATTGCTGGGTATCAACAGGTGCTGAGATGGGCTGTCAGCAGCTAAAAATGTGAGCTCAGGAGAACATCTGAAAATGTGATCTCAGCGAAACTTCATAATTTTCTAGGATGTCATGACTATTTCCAAGACATTCTATGAGTTTTTTTTAATTTTCTAGGTGAATGAATGGAAAACTAGTCCAAAAGTTTCCAGGATTTCGAGGACACATGGGAACCCTGATTAAGGCTCTCAACCGTAATTGTGATCAAGGTCATTTATGGAGCTGACATATCCAGATGGACCTTTTCATATGGCCAAGAAAATGTCTAGATAATTCCAGTGAGAGAAACATTTAAGCAATATCCTTTTCATAATACTCTGCACAACTCTAACTGGGCTTGAGAGGAGACAAGCATACAATAGCTTTGTTTTGCTGGTAGAGTACGGTGGCGTGCAAAAGCAACACTTACCCTTGGCATCTATCTTGAAGATGGAAATGAGTGCTGCATTCACTTGGTTGAACTCTGCCGTGTCATCTAGAAACACAAAAGATTATGCAGGGAACATGTGATATGCTAGAAAATAAAGGTAAAATCAGATCATGAGTCCAGGTCTTCAAGGGTACATGAAAGACTATCAACATTTAGCTAGAGACCTCCAATACCTGTCTGGAGAAGTTGGGTGAGAATATCTGCCACCCTAAGAGTGTTCTCGCCTGTTGCAAAACGTGGGAGTTCCTTGATAGCCTGTCGTCGAATCTGCACGTACATAAATGCATAGACACACAGAGGGTTTGTTAGATTACTTCCATGAGAGCATAGGTTCAAGACAGCAATGTGAAACGAAAAGCCTGAAATTTTGACTGTAGTCTGCTTACAGTACAAATCAACCAGCGCATCTACCACTCAGTCTATCAAACACTGTCAACAGCTGTGGCACTAAAACTCACCGATACATCTTCATCTTCACAGAGATCAAGCTGGGCATGAATGGCTGCATCAGCCAGTTCTGGGAAGCTGCTGAAGAACTTGGGAATAAACTGTGCTGCCAGGCGCTTCTCCTTAGCGCCACTTTTCACGCCATCCAGGATCACCTGGTAAGCATCTTTGTGCTGGAAGCAATACAAACAAAGAATGCATGATAAAGGTGTAGTTACCATGAGCACAACGTGGAGCACTTGCTTGAATAAATGATAAAGATATTAAGTTCTCGGAAATTCGCTATGTGGTAAACAATGATTCTTCTAATTTATTATTTTAATTAATTTTCTTTTGGTGTAGGCACTCTGATTAGTGACCTGCCAATTGATGGGAACAGTCAAAAAGTTTCGTCAACACCAATGTTACTGTTAGCTGGTAAGAATTTATTTTATTAAGCGTGAATTTGAATCGTGAAGTTTTGAATCACGCACTGTGTTATTTGGTTTTACCGTTATCGGTCTAGCTAGAAAAACGCAAGCGCATGATTAAGACGAACCTGTTTACTTAAAGTTAATGAATGTCGAGGATCAAGTTTACTACTGCTTAGCAGGGATGCTACGACGGAGCTAATTAGCTTGATCACTACGTAGCAACAGTGAGCCTTGTGCGTACGGCATGGTTACATAAGGCAGGAAAGTTATCAGCAGTCGCGGTTAACTACCTTGGCTAGGCAACGCAAACCTTGGTTGATTAACTGAAAACAACTGTACTGAAACTTGGCAGCCGTGCATTTACGTTACCTGGCTAACGTTGTCCTTAGCATCAGCGAGGACCCCGTAGCTTCGATACAGCTCCTCGATAGTGACCGCCATCGGCGTGCGTCCGAGTGCCTCTTATGATAAGACCGCTGATAAATCCACAAAAACCCTTTCGGGTCACCCTTTTCTCCGCTTTTCTCCCACAGTAACACAAACACTGCTGTATTATAGAGCAATGTGTAATGAGGAAATGGGATAAGGAGAGAAAAATTCGAGAAAGCAGTGAATGAAACCCCCGCTGTCCGCCCGTTCCCGCAACGTTTGCTAGCTTACTTGCTACGGAAAAAATGGTACTGCACATGCGCAAGCTTCGCCAACCGCCCAAGGGCTGCAACACGTGACAGGGGAACGCGCAGTAAATATGCGCAGGAGCAGCACTCGAGCGTTTCTGTTGTTTTTTGTTTTTTATTTGATTAAATTCAGGTCAAGTACAGTACAGGCCAAAAGTTTGGACACACCTTCTCATTCAATGCGTTTCCTTTATTTTCATGACTATTTACATTGTAGATTCTCACTGAAGGAATCAAAACTATGAATGAACACATGTGGAGTTATGTACTTAACAAAAAAAGGTGAAATAACCGAAAACATGTTTTATATTCTAGTTTCTTCAAAATAGCCACCCTTTGCTCTGATTACTGCTTTGCACACTCTTGGCATTCTCTCGATGAGCTTCAAGAGGTAGTCACCTGAAATGGTTTTCACTTCACAGGTGTGCCTTATCGGGGTTAATTTGTGAAATTTCTTGCTTTATCATTAGCTGGGTTTCCATCCAAATATATCGAAATTTTTGAGCGAATTTTGTCCAAATGCACAACAAAAAGTCGCATTTTCTTTTATCGATGCGCTGAGAAATCCACCCCCTCCAAGCGAAATAAAATGCGAATAAAAATAGGTGAAACCCAGGGTTTCCATCCACCTATTTTTAATTCATAGATTGCGAACAAAAAAAAAAACGCCAGAAATTCAAAAACGGCCGAAAATTCGCAAAAAAGTTTTTACGCTTGGAGGGGGTGGATTTCTCAGCGTATCGATAAAAGAAAATGCGACTTTTGCTGTGGAAACAGGTTTTGCGAATAAACGATGACTGGACCGGATACCACGTCACACTTCTACGCTACAGTCTTATTATTAGTTATTGTTATTATTATTATTAGTGTCTTATTCTTTATTTAGGGATGGTTCGGTACGAAGTTAGCGCTGCCAAAATAGTAACCAGACTTTTCCCAAGAGCCGACAAGTTCAGCAGGAATCTGTCCCTGATCAGCTGTTGAGTGTCAGCTGAGTATTTGCTGTTGTTCAGTGGACACAGACGCTATCTTATGACGTCATCTCACGGCGCACTCTCCTCTCAATAATCGCAAAACAAAGCTAATGGAAACAGGCATAAATTCTCATTTTCTTTTGCGCATTTTGACAAAATTCGCTCAAAAATTTCGATATATTTGGATGGAAACCCAGTGACTGGGGTTGGGACCATTAGTTGTGTTGTGCAGAAGTCAGGTTACTACACAGCCGACAGCCCTATTGGACAACTGTTAAAATTCATATTATGGCAAGAACCAATCAGCTAACTAAAGAAAAACGAGTGGCCATCATTACTTTAAGAAATGAAGGTCAGTCAGTCCGGAAAATTGCAAAAACTTTAAATGTGTCCCCAAGTGGAGTCGCAAAAACCATCAAGCGCTGCAACGAAACTGGCACACATGAGGACCGACCCAGGAAAGGAAGACCAAGAGCCACCTCTGCTTCTGAGGACAAGTTCATCCGAGTCACCAGCTTCAGAAATCGCAAGTTAACAGCAGCTCAGATCACAGACCAGATAAATGCCACACAGAGTTCTAGCAGCAGACCCATCTCTAGAACAACTGTTAAGAGGAGACTGCGCGAATCACGCCTTCATGGTCAAATAGCTGCTAGGAAACCACTGCAAAGGAGAGGCAACAAGCAGAAGACATTTGTTTCGGCCAAGAAACACTAGGAATGGACATTAGACCAGTGGAAATCTGTGCTTTGGTCTTGTTACAATTGGCCGTATAGTTCAATGTTTCTTGCATTAGCCAATGTATTACCAGAGCCCGTCTACGACGAGCCTTGCCACTCTCCATTAACCCCCGTTGTATCGAACTTGGTTGCAGTTCCACCGTAATTCCACTGGGGGTGATCGCGGGCGAGTGCAGAATGAATGGGGCTCTATGGAGCTAAACGGTTAAATTTGTCTCTTACTCCTGTTTATGGTTGAAAAATCGCAAATACTGTTGTAGTTTCTGAAAGCTCAATATGGATTATAGGTTAAAAGTGAAATTAGTGAGAACTTATATCCTTTCAGTTTCCTACAGTTTGGGCTGTTGTTGGCCATAACACGCTAGCATTTGCTAATGAATGCTGATTGGTCAGTGACGGACTTGCGGCTGTTTACGACAAGGGATCCCACTCGATGGCACCTGAGGACCAAGAGAAACGGGAAACACCACTCTTAAGGAGGACTTTTCCATCAAAGTTGATATTTGTGTGTACAGAGAATGTCTAATATAGCACAGGCGGGCTCTCTCGAGTGTCTCCGTCTGCTCTCCGGAGATGGGCTCTGGAAATCGCCGTAAAGCAGCACCTCTCAATGTGTGACGTCATCACACTTTTTGAACGGCTTTTTAGAACAGATAGGTGAACTTAAAAAAATCCAATATTCAGCTGAGTGTATTTTTTTAGCCCCCCCCCCTTTTTTTTTTTTTGCAAAACAGTATTCAAATTACTTGACAAAAATTATTTCCAGAGAAAAGTGGATTTTTAGGGGTGTAGCCCACAGACATACAGACATACTTTCTATGTCTATGGTGTAGCCCCATAGACTCCCATTCATTCTGCACTCGCCCGCGAGCGCCCTCACATGGACAGAGGCGTGTTTCCGAGACCCGGAAGTTAGACGAGAGTGCCACTTCTCCCTATATTAGAGATTCTCTGGTATTACATAGTTCAGGGCAGCTTGGCTGCTAAGCAGAGGATAGACACAGTTATGGATGGATTCCACATGCCTGGTTCCCACTGTGAAGCATGGAGGAGGAGGTGAGATGGTGTGGGGGTGTTTTGCTGGTGACACTGTTGGGGATTTATTCAAAATTGAAGGCACACTGAACCAGCATGGCTACCACAGCATCCTGCAGCGACATGCCATCCCATCCGGTTTGCGTTTAGTTGGACCATCATTTATTTTTCAACAGGACAATGACCCCAAACACACCTCCAGGCTGTGTAAGGGCTATTTGACCAAGAAGGAGAGTGATGGAGTGCTGCGGCAGATGACCTGGCCTCCACAGTCACCGGACCTGAACCCAATCCAGATGGTTTGGGGTGAGCTGGACCGCAGAGTGAAGGCAAAGGGGCCAACAAGTGCTAAACACCTCTGGGAACTCCTTCAAGACTGTTGGAAAACCATTTCAGGTGACTACCTCTTGAAGCTCATCGAGAGAATGCCAAGAGTGTGAGCCTGATCGCTGCCTGAGATCTTCCAGCAGGGCCCTACTTGCCGTTCCGAGGGCCCAGCTCATCACCAAAGGGGACCGAGCCTTTTCCGTCCGGGCCCCTAAGCTGTGGAACTCCCTACCGGGAGATCTCAGGCAGGCTAACTCAGTTTCTTCTTTTAAATCTCTTCTTAAGACTCACTTTTATCGCGTGGCCTTTTACTAAGCAGTGGTTTTAATGTAACTTGTATGTTTTTATTGTCTGTGAGATCTTTTAATACCTTGTTTTATCTTGTTTTATGTATTTGTATTATGTTTTATTGTTGTATGGGATCTTTTAGTAATTTATCGTTGTTTTATGTGTGTTTATTTGTAATTTGTTTTTATTGGAAAGCACCTTGTAACCTTGGTTTGGAAAGGTGCTATATAAATAAAATAAAATAATAAAAGAGTGTGCAAAGCAGTAATCAGAGCAAAGGGTGGCTATTTTGAAGAAACTAGAATATAAAACATGTTTTCAGTTATTTCACCTTTTTTTGTTAAGTACATAACTCCACGTGTTCATTCATAGTTTTGATTCCTTCAGTTAGAATCTACAATGTAAATAGTCATGAAAATAAAGAAAACGCATTGACTGAGGTGTGTCCAAACTTTTGGCCTGTACTGTACATCAAGTATAGCTACATGTTGCATACATTTTTCATTAGAAAAGATTCTGTAAATATTCTTAAGTAAAAACATAATATAAAAATGAATTACAATGAAAAACAAATAAACAAATCTAAGAAAAAGAAAGAAAGAAACCTTCAGGGATTGCTAACTAATTGGTGTAAATTTGTGTAAATTTGTCTAACTTTCTTTTCAGTAGTAGTCAATAGTAAATAGTATAGTATATGTTTTAAATCAAAATCTTTAAAAATGTAAATTGAGGGTATTTTTAAAGCCAAGTCATTTTATGGGTGTAATATTTAGCCTAAATAAATTAATAAATAAATAAAAGATTAATCTGCCGAAAAATTTGGGATTGTTAAACATGAGTGAAGTATCAGTCTTTGTTAGCATTAAATCTTTGTCCAAAATTTGGGGGAAACCGGAGAGAACTATGAAAACAATCCACAGACATGTTCAATAGTTTCCCCCCTCACAATCACAAAAAGTGCATCTGTGGTTTATAGTTGGGAAGAATTTCAAAATAACAGTTTTTGTTAACTGGCTTCTGTGGGAGAAAACCCACCACCTTAGCCAGATCCTCCTCCACACTTTTCCTTTCTTTAATAGCCCAATAGCAATAACTTGGATGAACACAAAATTTGATGCAATAATTACAAGTTTTATATATATATATATAGCCCAAACTCAAGACCTACCTTTTCCCTGGCTTTGATGAGATTTATGATGGCATTTCAGCTGCAGCTGCAGTTTTTATTGTCACTTTCATAGCCCATTTGTTTTTCCTGAGTCATTACTTCAGCAAACATAAAATATATAAAATGACGTCTTATATTTTGCCTTCAAGTTATGCTTATTAGTCTTCCCCTGCAGTCCACTCGTCTCTCTGCAGTTCAGTTTTTCATATTTCCCTCTGTTGCAGACACCATTATACTTTGCTCCAAGTGACCATTCTAAAAAAAAAAAAAAATACTCTGTATTTATTAAAATGAGTACATCATTTGGTTACACATTATGGCTCCTGTTGAATGGTTATATACTTAAGTAAAACAGTTTTCTACATTTCTAAAGTTTCATGGGTATGCTGTGATAACAGAGAGATAGAACAATTTGAATGAGCAGAGAAGAGTATTGTATTGCGAATACAAAGTCACAGTCAGACAAGCAATCAGAGGGGTACATGATTTATTTGTGTACATTATAGTCCAGACCACATTTACATTTGACTCATAAGGGCACTGGTGGTTGTCTTCCCTTCTCTAACTCTTGCACTTAAGCCTTGCTTTGTTTGTACACATACATACATTGACAGGAATCTTTTCCATATACAATAGTTTCATGAGCTGTACCAATTTGCAGCAACATCAATTATGTACAAGTGACTCCCTCTTCCAATAAAATATCCCTTGTGTGAAACTCAAGTGTGAAACATGAGGAAGCTCTGGATCAAATAAAAAGTGATATCACAGGAATCGGATTCCTGCTCCAAACTGGACCCCATCACATATCCTGCAAGGAGAGGTGGATAACAACAAATTAATATCAAAACAACGTGAGAAGCTGACATACTCAATGCATGGTAACATAGTGTGTCATAACTTTTTTTCTAAAGGTTGCTTAATGGGTTTAACATTAACTATGGCCACATTTTTCCCATAAGGGGAAGCTGGACATGTTTGGGTGGTGGTTACATCTGTGTGGTGGGAAATGTGTTCCAGAGTTTTACTGTAAAAGCTTTTGTTTTGTTTTGGAATGGATCTTCACAATTTTCTTTTGAAGCCTATTTCTAGTATTGTGCTGTCCTCATGCACCCCTGTCATACAAACTGTGCAAAAACATGCTCCCCAAAGTTGAAGTCATCTCTACATCTCAGGGAAAACAGCAGAGTCACTCCAGCATACCCTAAAATTCATTCATTCAAGAGAACATTTCATCTATCTTCATTTAAATTACACTCTTTTATTTTCTACCTTTTCTGCCTCACTTTGTCTTCTTCACCTAGCATTTCTCTTGACTACATGATTACTGTAGGTTCACATGAATATTGTTGGATCTATTGTCTGGGTGCTGTGACTTTAACCCCTGCAGTTTGTGCTACTAGTTGCATGCAATGGCCATCTAGGAATATTATCTTATTCTACTGCATTGTTTATTGTAAGTGGCTGCGATTAACAACCTCAGCTTAATAGTAGTAACTGTAACATTTTCACTTTAATCTAGTCTAAAATCTTTTCAGTAGGTCAAAAGACATGGAAAAGAGTGAGCAAGTTGAGACAGGCCAAAAGAGTTGGAGCCCAGTACACCTGAACTAATATAACTTTTGTTATGTAGAATATCATTACTGGGAAAACTAGTAGATCCACTATTTAACTAGATTCGCCTAACTAGATGACTCAGAACAAAGCTGTGGGGCTGAGGGCTGAGTCTAATTAAGGCAAGCCCAGTTGGTCAAGTTAATCTGGCTAACATTATGTTTGTTCCTGTGCTGCATTATAGAGTGAAGTTTTGACACACCATGGCAAAATTACCTTTAACGATAATAGTCTAAGCCCTAGAGTGCAACGGGGAATGATCCCTTGCCATTATTGTGGTGAACTTTAAGTGATTTAGATTTAAATCCGAAAAGGCATGCCTCATGACAAAAAACAATTCTTCATGTCCTACACATGAAGAATACAACTCATAACTGACTTGTGTTGTCAGTGTTGAACCAACTGAGAAGTGACTGCATTTGACTCGGGATGTGTATGCAGCACGGAAAGAGCAACTGAAAGTAGGTCTTGTTTTTGGTTTGATTTAGATACATCATTCATTTTTGCACCTTTAGGAGATGTTATTTCATAAATGTGACATGCTTAAAAAGTAAATGTAACTGATGAGATATGAAATTAGTGTGACAAAGTGAGCTAACTTAATCTTTCATACCTGTCTCCACTCTGGACTCCCATGGGAATGCAATAGTTAAGCTCCAGTCTGGCAATGTTTCCCAAACGCAGCACAATGCCCACTCCATACGACCAGCGGATACACTCTGCCAGTTTCTTCAAGTGTGCTTGTGGACCCTCACCTGTAGAAAAGCACAAACACTGAACCTCAATCAGCAACCTATACACACCAAAGTGCACTCACCAGTATGGTACCTGGTTCAGGAATGAAAATTTGCACCCAGACTCAGCCTAACAAAGAAAACCCAAACCAAGCAATATAGTCTCTTTATGAGCCCAAACACTGCCTGCAAAGAACGGGTACACAGTATCAGTACTATTTATAGACACATTCTGTAGTCGGACTGGATCTTGGGAAAATGGCACATATGTGGTTCCCCAAATGTGAAACTTAGCCACTTAACTATCTGCACAGTATTTTTTAAACCTGTTCTCTCTGCCCTCTTAATGAAGGCTTCTATTTTACAATCCGCAGCTGTGCCTGGGCCTGTATTTTTGAGGTCTTTACCGTAAAAGTGCAATTTTCCATTGTTTTTGACCTCACGGATTTTCCCCACCCATGAGCACCCGTCGAGTAAATCTGAAGTCCTGATGCCCTGCTTGTGCCTGTTTTTTACACCAACTTCTGTGAGAAGTGAAATCTTAAGGCCCAAATACACCAAACCAACATCAAAGAACTAGCCACAACAAAGGCCTGTGCTGGAGCCAAAAAGTTGGATTTGAAGATTCTGTAAAGACTATAGCCAGCAGCCAACGAGCACGTGCATTCTGTGCCTTCGGGAGAGGAAGTAACTCTCCATATTTGCAGGGGGCAGTAGTCTGTATTCGTCATTCAAAAAGGGAAAATGGAAGACCCGGAAATGGAGATATACAAAACCGTAAACAAAGCAGTGTTTGCTTAACATTTTCACACAGCTCTCGCTCACCACAAACTGTTTTGCAATATAGCTCCTCCTAATCGAGACGATGTCTGATAAGAAGTTTCAGAGATGGCACGGGCATTGCTAGCTCTTGGTCTTCTGGTTGTGGAAGAAGAGAGGAGTGATCTCTTTCACTGACCGGCTCCGCCGCCAATTCAACATGCTCAACTGGCCGAAGAGCCACCAACAGGAGTCTAACTAGTGCCAACGGTGTGGAACACACCACAAAAAACTCAGGCCACAGATGCTCATTGATGGCCAAACACTGGCCAACAGCTGACCATCGCCTTGGTATGTCACAGCTTTTAAACTGTATGTTTTCTGCCCAAGTTTCATGCTCCTTTAATGTACCTGTTGCACTGTTAATGCCTCTGCTGCCAAAGAACTCACCATAGTTGAGGTTACACAGGTTGCCGGCGTTGAGGAAGAAATGTGTTCTGAAGAGGTCGCCAAAGCCCCCCCTGCCCGGTCTGAAGGGTAGAGGGGTGTAGACATGGAGGCCACCAGCCCAGTAGGCCTCTCCTCCCAGGTAGTCCCCTGTCATACCAGCAATACCAACAAAAAACACTTCAATTCACCACCTGACTCTGGATTTTGTTTCTTTCAGACCAGCGGGAATCAATGGCTTAACAAATCATAGAGGCTTAACGTTAAATCATAAGTGATTTCACCTTGCAGCCAAGTGGGACAGTTCAAATTTTTTTTGTTTCACTTACCCAAAAATGCATTCAGTAAACCAGTTAATTTGGCTGCATCAGGATATTCATTATTATTCATTATATTCAAATTATTTAATTAAAAGTGAATCCAGAAGGGAGACTTCTACATACTCAAACTATGACTATGATAACTATTTTCTCTGCTTTACCTTTTTAACAAATTACTCTACATCTTATGATAAAGCAGAAAAACAGCTTGGCTACCAACCTCCCCAACCAAGTTAATGCCTTACCTTCACTCTGTGGGCCCATGCTATACATGCTGAATCCTCTGATGCTAGTAGGGCCACCAAGGTAGAACCTAGGAAGTGGATGGACACGCACACACACACACACACACACACACACACACACGCACGCCATAGCATTTGATACATTGTGCAATATTTAATAATCATCAGCTTCAGGTATGTACAGAAAGAAGCAGACATTTGCCAAGAGTATAGGTTGTACCTCTGGACAGTTTACAGACAAAACAAATGAGATCTAGCTGCTCAGGTCTAAGTATAATCCTAACAAGAGAGTGCACTGGATCTCCGCACCTGTCTGCTATGCATGTTGGCTTGTCTCCGATGGGCAGGAGCAAACCCCCCCACAACGAGGCAGAAAGGACCTGGAAGAGGGAGAATAAGCAACTTGCACACAAAGTGTCAAAAACAAGTAAATAACTGTATTATCAAGTACTTCACTATTAAACAAAATATTCTGGAGATATAATATTTGTTGGCTCTTGGCTACTCAAGATGTTGGTGATCTTGGAATGAAACATTGTTACAATTATTGTCAGGTGCTATGGATATAAAAAGTCAGAAAATGAGCACTGGTCATTCATATTACCGCATGTCCATTGTTAAAATAAACTGCATCAGGTTAGATCACGTTAAGCTTCTCTGGAGAAGAGCGCCAGCTAAAAGGCAACGAGGTAAAATGTAGAATCTCACCGAGTCCCAGAAAAGAGTTCTGTTCAGCTGGAGCTCAAAGTCCTCCTTCAGGAAACTGGCATCTCCGCCAGTGTAACCAGCCAGCTCCTACATGACATAAACAAAAAACATCAGCCTGGTACAACAGTTGGAAATGTTGGGTTTATATATGTTACAGAAAAGCCTGGTGGCTTGTTTGAGCCCAAACCTGGTGGATCTTCAATAGGCCCCCTTTCCGTGGAAGGATGGAGGAGTTTCTGGTGTCAATGACCATGGCATGCTGAGAGGAGAAGATGATTAGAAAGGTCAGTACTGTACAACACCAAAAACATTCTACCAATGGATACTGTCAGGGCAGCAATGTCTCCTTTGATAATCTGTTTCTGCCAGGTTTCATTGACTCTATTTACACTGACTCTTTTTACAATGCATACAGGGCACCTGTATCCATGGAAAACAGCAATAATCTTGGTGTATGGTTACTCTCATATTTCCATACACAACTTTTATATGACTCTCCAACAAACATGTTAATATTAGCAGGGTTGAGTTTAAGTCTGTGGAATAAAAATTAAAACAGCTAGTTAGCTAGTTAGCATTAGCTTGAAACACTGCTACCGATGGGAATTACAGCTAATTTAAGGTTTAGTCAGTGATTCTGCACCCTGTGCATGAGCACAAACTACCCCCATCGGTGACTGACTAGAATAATATTGTGTTGGCTGGTCCACGCCGCTTTGTTTGTTTTGCATTTATAGAGCCAAGGATGTGTACAAAAATAGATTTTTTTTCAGTGGTAAATCGTACAAGCGTACTTCCATGTCAAACTGCGGATGCACTGGCAGATCTGGAATTCAGTTTAAGATCATTTTAATCACTTTCATAGCCCTCTGTGGTATGTGTTTGTCTATATATCTGAATTATTAACCTTTCCCCGCATCCACTAAGATCTGCTGATCATAGTCCATAGTCCATAAAAACTAAAGGTGACCATGCCTTTACTGATTTAGCCACAACTTCATGGAACAAACACCTCCATATACATGTTTCATTACCCAAAGAAATGAAGGAATAAATAAAACTACATACAATAAAATACAAATACACAGCTGTGTTGCACAGTGTTAGATGTGTGACTGTGCAGTGACAGTGTACCGTGTCAGAGTAATGCTTGAAGTGGCACGCCTAATTTACACACCGAAAGCGAGGACTTGAGGGAATGGCCACTCTCCTCCCGAACAGCGAAGGAGGCTGTGCGAGCGAGGCAGCCCAGCTCTCTCCACACACCCTCCCACTTCAGGGTTTGATTGGTCTTCCACAAGGGGAACTGTTGGCAGGCAAGAAAATCACTGTTAACAAAATACAGTGCAGTTTATACCACGTAAGTATGGTTGCTAGAAACTCAACATTTTCGGGGTTGTTTTTAGACAAGAATAAAATAAATGATCATAAATTGAAATGAGACAGCAAACTTGGTAATGTGCTAAAATAGCATAAACAGGCATCAGAAAAAGTATTTACAGTCAGTTCTGTGGAAATGCCTCGATCTGTCTCCCTCAGTGAACTCCATGGAAACTGGCCTGTCACTTTGTACAAGTTGACCGAGACACTGGAATTGGAAAAAGAAAGGGAAAAAAACAACAACATATAATTACATAACACGTCCATGTCGGTGCATACCAATTTAAACAACAAAAAATGAGTATGTGACATAACAACCTCCTTACTCTCTGCCCAATCTACAGTGATAATTTTCAAAAATCATCACCAAAATGTGGTTAATTTGAGGATTTAAAAAAAAAAAAAAAAAAAAAAAATCAGGGTCCATCTATCCAGAATTGAATTTTGACCAGTAGAAATACTCACTTGAGATATGTCTAATTTATTTAACTAGTTGTAAAAAAAAACAAAAAAAAAACATTCAAGATGTGTAATTTTGTATCTTGTTGGTGCTAAATATCTTGCATTCACTTATGACTGGTAACAATATCAATATGATCTGGTACTGAAACAAATCGCAGGTTTAGCTGACAAACGATGTCCCTACTGATCTATAATATACTCTTCATCAATTCACTTCTTCAAAACATTCCCTATATACTATAATCTGTGTTGTATTCATTTTTATTATAGATCAGTGGATTTTCCCTGCACTTCTGAAACCAGTCATCTGCCCTTTACTCCACCTACAGATTGTTATGGTCACCCTAAGCACTAAATGGTTAATCCACTGTCAGGGGTGGAGTCATCCATGCTTGTTTTATCATTTTTCCATATGGCTTTGATTATGTTTATTTTAAGAATCGGCTACAGCAAACCAGTGGCTTTGTATTTACAAGGTTAGATGCCTCAAAACACTGAACCACCAAAATGTCCATTAATGTGAAATATTCTGGAGCATCATGCTGGCTAATATTTAGATGTAACAGCTAGTATTTCCGTGATGTAAATAACAATGCATCAACACACAGACAGACACGACCATGACAATACAGTGTCCTTCACACCCGGGACCATGGAGGTGGGACACAAAGTAACCAGTAGTAATCGTGTTATCGTACTTGCGTTCAAAGTGTCCTGGTTGGGGTTTGAAGAAGGACAGGCCGTAGGATGTCTCTTTGGTACCATAGGAGAACTGGAAGGTAAGCTTCTCTGCCCGGCCAAGTAAGTTGGGCAACTTCAGGCCCAGCACCTGTAATATGAGAAGGTATCATCATACTCTGGGTCTCCTAAATAGTCACTCTACAGAGATGGATAAGCAAATTTATTCATTTTTACAAAGGAAAAAAAAAAAGACACAAATAGGCATAGATAATAGGTCCAATAATAGGTTTATATAAATGAAGCATGAAAATCCTCATCAACCAAAAACACTTGATTGGAGTACTTAATGAATAAAACAGAACTTGTGAAGAAAAAAAGCACATCCAAAAAACAAAAGTAGTATTGCAGAGCACTCACATTGCGATTGACTTTTAGTAGCACTATTGTGGTCAATGATTGCTGTGCACGTGTTATAAAAGTCAAGTGAAATGTGAGTATTGTGCCATACTTTTAGTTTTGGGATCAATTTTTTTCTTCTCAGGTACCTTCATCGTAACCATGTATCCCATATAATGATACCACCAAAGAGGGCCACAGCTACAAACTAATCAAAGCAAGGTGCTGCCTTGTAGTGACTTAACTGCAACACAGCACAAACTGAGCATCATGTGTGTACAGATCTTTCTTCTACATTCATCTACCAGAAGAGAAACACCACACCAAAAATATGTAATATGCAAAAAAGAAAATTAAAATAAATCAAAAACCGGCATAGTCCTCATGTTATGAAAACTGGCTGGGCCTGGTAGGTTTCTCTACTCTATCATAAACTTGTGCACCATTATCTGGAGGTTGTGAACAATTCTTTAAGTCAAACTGACTGATAAAATAGTAAAGTGGCTGCTGTATTTTTTTTATGTGCCACTTTACTCAGTGGACAGTCCCTAAGTGATCACCTTGCAACCCTAAATAAACTTATACCGGAACATTTGTGTGAAGTATTTCCTTTTGGACTTTGTTTTACTGTATTTGATATCAGTATGCACTATTTATTTAACAATAACTAAAACTCAAACCCAAATCTCTGACAAAGCTGGCCTCTACTGGCGAAAAGCGGGATATCTGGTCTTTGGTGGCACCACAGACCAGACATCCTACTTTTCACCACAGAAGACAGGCTTCTCATTTGGGTTTGGACTTCAGTTTCTTAGTTTGAGTTTCTTTCTTAAAAGGCACACAATCTGATGATGGTGGATGAGGCCTTCGAGAGGGGAGACTGTGACATCACAGAGCTCACCATGCTTCCTTCGTTGTTCCCAACCATCGTGTTGTAGCTGCCCGTCATACGTCTCAGCTCGGTTACCTCAAAGGTCACATCGAGGCCGTTGGGAAGAGCGTCCACACCTTAAGAAAACAGTTGTCATTTTGTGAAACATGAAAAATAACTGGAGACTTAATTAGAGCTAGACACATCCACATCCTATTAGCAACTGGAACAAGAAAAATAACCCATAACTTTGCTCTTGAACACAATAAAAAAAAATATTTTATGGCAAATGCGGTTTTAATTGTTAGTTAGTTTCGAAGAATGCAATGCATGTCTCAAGTGACAACAGGTGTCGAAAGTCAAGAAATAGTAGAAAAAGTAGTGTGAGTAGTGGTGTGACTCTCATTGTGTATTAGGATAGTTGTTCATTCAGTACACAGTCAGGGCTGTGTAACATGGGTACCTCTAGCCTCACTGAAGTTCATAAGTGGTCAAATATTAATAAAGCAATTTCAGTGATCAACTTTACAAAAAATATTAGTAGTACATGTTTATTAACAAAGACTCTATGTCTAGCTGTATCACTGATAACATGGTTGACAGTACCTTGGGAGGTATCAATAACAACTTCCACTTTTCTGAAGATACCAAGACGTAAAAGCTTCTGTCTGGCTTCATGGGACTTCTTCATCACCTAAAACAAATCAGTGAACCATAATTTATTGACGACAACGGCCACTCACTTTGAATGAATGCATATGTCTGTACTCAAGTGCACTCACATCAATTAAATTCTTTGCCTGGAAAACATCAGCAATTTCATAAGTCAGCAGGTCCTCTTTGGTTCTCCCAAGCCCATCTATGTGTACTCGCTGAACTACAACCTGAATAACAGGAAAGAAAATGGAATTAGAAGAATCATCCAATTTAGAGGGGAAACAATCATTACTAAAATTCATGATGTATTATTTCTGAAAACCACAAGATTCAGTTCATAAAAGAGTTTAGGTCAGAGTCAGAAGTCAGCTTTAGTTAGGAATATGGTTCGTTATTAACTAGATGATTGCATGAGCTTTTATTATGACCGGTTCCCTTAGGTTAGATAGAAAGCTGCAACTGTAATAAATCTAACCAAGACTTTTGCCAGCAGAAGTAGTTCAAAGATTTTCTTTTCTCTCTACAGCAAAGTATGACAGGTAAGTATAAAGTTCCTTGGGCCATTTTCCCAGCAGGCTGCAGGTCAGTATAAAGAGAGGGCTGACTGCAGTACACTGAGGGTTTCAGAACAGCAGGAATGTTGATCTGATCCAGAGAAACCTGACTCAGCTTGACAAAAAGAAACAAATGGATACATGGAATTATACAACGGAAAACGGAATTCAAGACATTAAAAGACTACTTAACCCCCCTCCAAAAAAAAAAAGACCCTGCCACAAGCTTACATCCTTGTTTTCAAGAACCTCCTGCTTCGAATCCTGCTCTATCTCTGGGGTGTCAATGTCATCTGCGTGAACTCCCAGCTCAGGCCCGTGCATGGGCAGAGGGTCGAGGCTCTGCAAAACAAGATATTATTATCGTAATGAGATTTTTAAAAACGAGTTCACAAGTAAAAAATTAAAATGCACCAGGATAAGAGGGATAAGAGGGTGATTACAACAGTGAAAACAGACAGAAACAGATCACATAGCAGCCAGTTTACACAGGCAGGTTGCCTTAAGAGATGCTGTGAATAAGCCAAACTATTCAGACACTAGGTTAAGAAGCACCTGTGTTGACTGGTGCTGCTATCAAACCTCTGACAGGGCTGACTGAGGGACAGCAGCCCTCATTACTGGCACTTAATGGATGCAAAAACACAACATACACAGCGGGCTGACATTTCTAGGTGAAATTAAAAGTGACTTTCACCTTTAGCAGGGAATTATTCAATGCCTACTAGCTGAATGACTGAGCGGTGTCTAGTAAACAGGCCTGCTGTGCCAGAGAAGGGGCTGCACACAGAGGTCAAGCCGCTAGCGGCGACGTGCGGAGTCATGCTGCTTACCCTGGCATGGACGGTACCCATGCTGAGCTCTGCAGCGCCTTGTCCCGCTAAACTCGCCAAAATGTGTCGGCTGAAAAGGAAAACACTAATTCACCACTGAACGGAAAGAAGCGAAAGCCAAGAAAGAGGAGGACGCCATGACACTCCCTGGCCACGCCCTCTCTCCTGGCCGCTGATGTGCGTTCAACATCTCAATGCTGCAAAACCAAACCCTGCCCGGGCCTCGTCTGCCATACGGGAATGCGTACCTTGGAGCGTCAAGTTTGAGAGTGTTTGAGACAGTTTCATATGTAAATATCAAATCTCTCTCTGCCTGATAATAACAATAATTATTATTGTTATTACCCTCATTAAGATGCTTTATAAAGATATTATAATAGTATTACAGGTAGGAGGAGAATAATGTGACTGAATTTATTATGTTACAAGTAATTCTTCAAAATTTTATACAAGATTGTCCAAATAAAGAATAAGAGAGAAAGAAAGAGACATAAACTTGTATTAAGAAAGAAAGAAAGAAAGAAAGAAAGAAAGAAAAACATACTCTAGAATAGTGGTTCCCAACCTGGGGTCCAGGGACCCATAGGAGTCTTTAAGGGGGGTCCAGAGGGTCAATAGAAAAATTGGGCATATTTTAATTTCACTGTTATTTCATGGGCTACAAATCAGCCTGATGAGAAAATGTATAAGAATGACTATTCTGCACATGTTTCACACTCTTCGCTGTTAATCCACCAGTCTTCACTGCAGACAGTTATGGAATAACTAAATCTGACCAGATGAGGATCCCTGAGACTACATATTGTCAAACATGGATCCACAGCCTCATGTGTAACAATTTAGGGGTCCTTGACACCAAAAAGGTTGAGAGCCACTGCTTTACAATAGTGATTTTCAAAATGGGGTCCCCCCAGGGGTCTTTGAGGGACTTCTGGGGGTTCCTCAGCAAAATGAGTAATAGCTTAATTTCATTGTAATTTAATTCACTAGAATTTGTTACAACACATAAAGTCTGAGTGATTTATGTTGTAATATAACCACTTTCACTTTCACTTTTTTTTTTTTTTTTTTTTTTTTTTGTCAATATACAAGTATGGCATCTGAACAATAATAATAATACAGAAAAAAAACAAATGATCTTTTCATACCTGGTTCCCTAAGGCAAAATAATTTCACATGAGGGTCTGCAGCTTAATAAAAATAAAACTGTTTGATCCCAGATTGGAGTTCCTCAGGCTTACATATGATGGAAGATTTTACAAAAACAAACCAAAACTGCTCCATTCCTGCTGATTTCTCCGCAATCCCTTGATGGTGTAATTTACAAATATTTCAGCCCCGAAACTTGTGCAGACTTTAGTTTTTTAAAATGAGTGACACCTAAACTGTGTAAGGAACTGTCATAGTACACATATTAACACTAGCATTTTCATAGAAACAAATACGTAAAAACATTTGAAACAGCACAAAGCCCAAGCTGAGTCAGAGCATCTCTATTAAAATCCAGCCCAACATGGTAACACAATAACGTCACAGTTAAGATTGCTCATATGTTGTTGAGCATCTCTGCAGGCCTTCTGTCCTGTAACAGAAAAAAGAGAGGAACATGAGCTTCTTCGAAAGTAAAAACTACTAAAATAATTGTTCATGCTGTTAGGATGTTAGAAGGAGCTCTTACGCTTCTCTTTCAAACGTCTCACGGGATATCCTGTCTTCATTTACCCCTTCAGGATGTTCCTTTATGTCTCTTACGCCCAGGGCCATCAATGCTATGGAAGAAGAAGCTCAGTGAGCGTTTGATTTGGTCCAGGCTGAAAACTATAACGTATTGATATCATATCATGTTGCATCCAGTGATATATTAGTAAATGAAATGGTATCCACAAAACTATAAACTGCATATCTATACACTCAAACACATAGGCTACATCATAGATAAATGACAGATATATTCAGTTAATTAAGGACTATATGCACTAAATAATAAGCTACAGAAAAGATCGCTTTATCATACTGTGATGCTGTTGCAAAGTTAATTAGTCTAGTAACTCCCCGTTACTTACAAACTAGAGGCATCCTTGTCCTGTACTCACCCTCCTTGTATTGAGCAAAAGTGATGTGTCCTTGATTGCTGGGGTCCAGGATCCCAAAGAGAGCGTCCACATTGGAGCTGTCGAAGAGGCTCGGCCCTGGCACACGCCTCAGCTTAGAGCTCCTCAGCTGCTCCAGCTTCTCTATGAGAAATTCTCTTGGATTCTCTGTGAAAAAACAGTAAATGAATGTTGTAGTAGTTCACATATTGTCTGTAAGATGTAGATCAACTACACTGATCCCTGTGTGACAAGTAAGTAGCAAAAGAAATGGGACTGAGCATGGAAAAAGAAAATAATAATACAATATAACAATACCATAATATAATAACATATTATGATAATAATACAAGAACACAATAAGAGTGAATGTTCAAAAACCTGAGAGTTTATGTATGGGCAACAAGTGAAGTCTGGACATTTGAGCCTAGAATGAATGTTCAAGAATATTTAGAAATACACTACTCACAAAAAGTTAGGGATATTTGGCTTTTGGGTGAAATTTATGGAAAATATAAAAAGTTCACGCTACAGTGATATTATATCATGAAAGTAGGGCATTTAAGTAGAAGCATACACTGGTGATTTCCTCATCTCAAACAATTTCTTGAAACAAAAGCCAATAACAGTGGTGGATATACCACAACAAAAAATGTCAGTGTCAATAACTTGTCATGTGCCCTTGAGCATCAATTACAGCTTGACAGCGACGTCTCATGCTGTTCACAAGTCGACTTATTGTCTGCTGAGGCATGGCATCCCACTCTTCTTGAAGGGCGGCCCTCAGGACATTGAGGTTCTGGGGTACAGAGCTCCGAGCCTCTACACGGCGACTCAGCTGATCCCATAGGTTTTCTATGGGATTCAGGTCTGGAGAAAGTGCAGGCCACTCCATTTGAGGTACCTCAGTCTCCAGCAGCCGTTCCCTAATGATACGACCTCGATGAGCTGGAGCATCAAACACCTGATGTGAATTTTGCCGTTAAACTCCTTGTTAGAGAACAGCAACTTGTGCAAAAAGTACTGAAACATTGAACAGTTGGACATGTGCATTCAAAAGTTTACAGAAGGTCACATTAAGTCCACCTGTAAAGGTTAGAATGCATTTTAGGTTCATCCTGAAATTTCACCCGAAAGCCGAATATCCCTAACTTTTTGTGAGTAGTGTATGTCCAGAGGAGCAGTGTTTATGATGTAAGTATAGGCACAAATACTATCCCATGTCTTCATGTTATACTAAGTTTTGCTACATGACTTTTTTGCACTTAAATTTCGACTTAATATCAGAGTTTGATATGTATGTTCATACAGACCCCATGTGCTCAATTTTTATTTAACAAACAGTTATATCTTTATTATTTTCAATGACAGGTTGCAGCTGCAATGGGCCAGTTTCTCTACCTCATTCTTTCAAATACACTCGAATCTAGGCTACTGCACCATTTCCTGACTTAATCTGCTCCGACCTAGATGAAGTAAAATTATGTGTAATTTCACGGATTACACAGACAAATTGTTCTGTTCACCAGCTTTAGCATCAAGTTCTGTGCCTGACTATGTAGCGTTTTGGCTAGTTTGCTCGCTTTTGCAAAACGTTGTACCGCTCCTCAGCACACGGAGGGTGATGAATGTGTTACCGTGAATGAGATGAAGCCTCACCCGGTCTGTGAAAGAAAAGCATGCTCGTAAGGTTGTCAAACAGCTCGATGATTTTGTGTTTTTCAAGGTAATCGGCTGCTTCTTTCTCTCTCGGCGTCGCCATGTTTTCCACTTCAGTTTGTTTGTGCTGGTTGCTATGATACGAGCACGCGGGACCCCACTAAAACTCACCGTTTATTATAGATGGGCCTACGTATGTATATATGAAATGTAGAATATAACGTAGAGTAGGTCTATAGTATAGATCAATAGCAGCTACAGTTCGTAGCCAAAACAAAATCTTTCAGGTTACTGAAAATACTTAAACATACTTAACCATGGACATTTTTTTATTTCAGATTTTTAATTTTGATCAAAATTTGTCGACAAGGGAAAAAAATAAAATCTGGAAAAAAAAAAGAAGAAAAAAAAACAGGAGTGAAGACAGTCAACATAGGGACATAAGATGGTAGTTACAGTGACTTGATAATGCATTACTGGATTTACATTGACTATTAAACTTTGAATAACTTATTGTAGTAAAGCAAGTATTTCCAGAAGAGATGCATTGACTGACAAAGACTTGGACGAAGACTTGCATGAGCCACATCATCTTGTTCCAAGTGAAGTCTTTATCCCAAGAAGTCAAAAGACAGCGCTGTTGCCGACTTTTCCACTAAAGAAGGAGGACACCAAAAATTTAAAATATCCTTTTATATTTGCTCAGGCGCTGGAAATGACTTTACTCCCAGGCAGGCTGCAGCATACAGCTGTTGGCAAATATGAGAGATTCAGTGGTCCTTCTGACCGAGTGTCCATCACAGAGATGATGCAGAGTTGTGCGTCAGTCCAGTTTCTCTCCAGCTTTCACCTTCTCTAAGGCTGCAAGAGCCTCTTCTCTGGCTTTGTAGCCCAGCAGTTCAGTCCTCAGCTCCCCAGGCTTGGGTGGGACCTCAGGTATACTCTGACAGGAAGACAAAACAGCAGCATACATAGTGACTGACAGATCAGTGACACAACAAGCATCATCTGAACTCTGTGTAATGCCGGCTGTTAAAGGAGAAATCCACCCTAAAACACTGTTACATAGATATTTAGTGATGTAATTTGCATTTCTGGGCACATTTGTTTTAATTCTACAGGCAACTAACCAAAAATAGATAGCGAGTTCATGTCAGGTCCAGATATTTCTGGTGCAGCTACAGCAGAAAATGTTTCCGCTATCTACAAAATGTCCCTCAGAATAACAAAAACAAGGGCTGATATGAAAAAATAGTTGGATTGTATTGGACTGTGCAGGTGGACCTAATAAAATGGCCACTGAGTGTATGTGTGCCCTCAATGTCTACAAAGTTTATGCCTGCAAAGTTTATTGTTTCAACTGTCAAGTATTTATCAAGATTGAGAGAGAACACTGACTGCCAGGTGTACCCTTTACTAGGGCTGGGCAATATATCAATAATATATTGATATTGTGATATATGACTAAATTTTGTCTGGGATTTTGGATGTCATAATATTGTGATATGGCATAATCTCTGTCTTTTATTGGTTTTAAAGGCTGAGGTATGTAGTTTTCTGAACTTAGTAGACTGCTCTACATGTTTCTGTTTTTTGTCTTTACCTACTTGGCCATCATATTCACATCACTAATGTCGGTTGAACAACAATCTCACTGTGTAAATTCTGCAAAAGCACCAGTAGTCATCCCCACATTATTGCCACAATATCGATATGAAGGTACTCGGTCAAAAATATTGTGATATGTGATTTTGTCCATGTCACCCACCCACCTTTACCCTTCACCCACCCACCCTTTACAGAAGTCAGTGTTGTTCCTCACCAGATCAGGCAGGTAGTACTGGTGGACAACCTGTGCTCCTGCAAACATGGACAGGACGCTGGCCCCCAGCATCCTCAGGTAGCGAGGCCAAGACACACCGGCTGGCATCTTCACAGGCTGGACACGATCTCAGTCAACCTGCAGGCACAGACGGGAGGATTACCGCTGTGTGAGGTACACCGTGAACTGACTGTCCTGGCCAGACCATGCTGTCACAAAAAAAAAAAAAAAACCTCAACGTGAAAGTGAGACTGTCAGAAATGCAACATGAAACATGAAACATGGGTGGCTATACAGCAGCTGGTTGCCACTAGCTACTCACCTTACTTTACAGTTTATAGTTTATAGACTCCACTATAACTGGCGGCAATAAGCAACGAATTACCTCGCTTTTTCCGATAGTGAAGAGAGTAGATCAACAAATATCCAAGAGTTCTTCACCAGCATAGTAACATGTGTCGCATAGCTGTCATTGCCACCGAAATGCAGGTCACTTTGTTTAGCTAACACGGACAGCATGAAAAAAGTAAGAGCTCTCACTCTGTACCTATTTCCGGTTACCGCAAAGTCGTATCAGTGGAATCCTGTCACAATGTGGCTTTCTGTTGTACTCTATGGTATTGTTCTCTTAAATTCTTTCCAACTATAAACAAGAGATGTACTTTTTTTGATTGTGTGTGTGTGTGTGTGTGTGTGTGTGTGTGTGTGTGTGTGTGTGTGTGTGTGTGTGTGTGTGTGTGAGTGTGTGTGAGTGTGTGTGTGTGTTCTCCTTGGTCTGATCTACAGAATCATTTGTCCAAAAAATTTAGACAATGATTTCAAGCTAACAAAGACTGATGCTTTACTCATGTTTAACGAGCCCAAATTTTCAGCAGATTAATTTTATATAATTAATAAGATTTTTTATTTTGGCTAAACATTATGTACATAAAATGATTTGGCTTAAAAAAAAAAAAAAAAAAAAAAAAAAAAAACGCTCCTTTTAAAATTTAGAAGATTCTGGTTTTAAAACATATTTGACAATTATTGGAAAATAAAAACTCGGAAATCACAAATTGTTAAAAACTATTAAATTACTTGGACATTTCAAATTTATTCTAATTAGTTAACAGACCCTCTGTACAGGCTACTACAACAAGAGATATGTCAGATTTCTATTAGGGAGCTCAGGAGATATTTCAGCCAAACAAGATGCAACACTCTCATCATACATGTAATTTTGTTTTCTTCGTGGATTTAGATGAGTTTGACTATGTGGACGTTCTCAGATATTTAAAGATATAGAAAGCGGTCCAGTTTTTCATCGTGGAGTAATTCCTGTTACATTTAGACGATCTTTGCTGCGCCTGATGGGATCTTCTGTGGTGTGAACTCACGTTGCCGTTTCCATACATATGCACTCTGTCGCCACCTAGCGAGCGTCAGCCTGTACTGGCTGAAGCCAAATTCGCTACACTGGTGTTTGCACTCGATGTACATATAAAACACCTTTCACAAAAATGTAACGATTATTTTTTTTGTGGTCGATGCTTACTTTAACAGGTTAACACGCCTAATTTTATCATGGTAGTTAGTCTGAGCAGTCCTAACTCCATCCAACAGGGGGCGACAAAGTATTTCCGTTCGCAAAACAGACTTCCTCAAACAAAACGAAATGGTAAACGTTTAAATGGTCTTTGTTTGGGCTGCATTCCCCAAGCATTCGTGTCCCAACGCGAAAGCTAAATAATAAAATGTATGACAGGTATGTGATTTTCCTTACCTTGCTGTCTGTCTAGCATATCTAAGTGCTGTTTGCAGTGAAGCGCTGGTTTGCAGGTTATGGTTAGTGCAATAAGCTCCGATAACACTGACTGCCTCCATCTGCCGTCTTTGTGCCTTATGAGTGTGCGGCATAAATCTGCCAGCAGACAGCTTCTGTCGCCTGTATTACTGTGTCTGACCGCCGAATGAATCAGTTTGTTCAAGTAAATCAGCGGTAAAGATGGAGGAACAGCAGTTTACATCACTGACGGTTCCTTCGGATTATTTCCAGCAGTGGTGAGTTGCAGGCTGCAGGTAGTGCACATTCCTGGGGAACTTCCCTCACACGTCCTTGATGTCTTCATCTTCATGCATGAAAGGGAGTAAAATAAATAAAAAATGCTATTGCAATCTATAATTGAAAGGGAATCATTGTGTGCCATGCCTGCAGAGCTTGTCTGTTAGTCTGTCATTAGCCACACACAAAGGCTTATATTTAGTCTTGTAGCCACAAACGATGTAATCATTTTCAGATAATGCAATAATAACTTGTCCAAATGTGATGAAATGCGTCTACAAGTCGGAAAAAATCTAATATAATGTTATCAATTAATGTAACGAGTTTCCATTATTACTTCACAAAGGATTCAGTTGATGACATAACAATGTAACATGTAAAAATGGCACTGTGATAATTGTATTTTTTACCTTAATAGTCAATATTTTTATTTAATCATAATTTAGAATATCTTACAGCTCTTATGATGTCAGAATAATGTGATGTGATTATGTCATCTATTAATTTGTTATACTGACAGATTTGTTTTGCCTTTTTTTGACCCATGCAGACAGACAGTTTATTGTATTTTGACAGGTTAGTACATTATCCACCAGTTACATTATCAGTGGCTACAAGGCTTCATAGATGGGCTCATAGCTTAATTCCATTTGTAAAACAGGTGCTGACAAAGCTTGGGTGTCTCCCCTTCAAGCCCACATTCCACTTCATGGCAATCATGACCTTTTGTGCATATGTATATATATATATATTTTGCTTATATGTTATTTGTATTCCTTTATTCCATTTCAGACAATATCATAAGGCAATTACTTTCTTGTGTTTGTAGTTATTTGTAGCTGTCATGGGCAAGATTTTTTTTTCAAAATTGATCAAGAAGCTCTCATGATACCACCCAGATTAAATGCAGGAATGAACTAGAATTACCAAACTGCAGTTCACACCCATGTCTATCCAGACTCATATAATATTTGTAGTCAAGAGTTTGAAGGAATTTAAGGAAAGATATTAATTGAATTATTGATGAAATGGAAGTTATCACTATATTGACATGCATTATTCCAGAGAATAATTTCCAGTGACAAACAGGGAACCTGAAAACAATGCCTCCAGCTGCTTAGGTACAGACTGGTGTAATAAACTGAGACAAACAGGTGTACATCAGTGCATGTTGTATGTTCAAAAGTGTTCTCTATTCTGTGCATCACATTCCCTCATTTGTTTACTCCCTCCACTGAACACCACAGACATATTTGGATTTTTCCTCTGTCCTCCTTCTTTCTCTACCTCTCATGCTTTCCCGCCTCCTCTTTCTGCTCTTCTCCTCCGTCTTCTTGTTTCTTGTATCTCCTTATCCTTCTTCTTTCTCTTGCGCCCTCCTTCCCCAGGTACCAGTCCAGCCAGCAGCACCCCAAGGCCCAGCATGTGATGCCATACCACAACATGGGCCAGTACGCAGAAGGTTCCAGAGAGGAGCCCGTCATGGCCGAGCTGTCTGTTCACCAGGAGCTACCTCTTCCACAGGACTTCCCCTCACACCAAAACTGTGCCCCGGTCCAGCACCAAGAGCTGCTTTACCACCACCACTACCACCAGCAGCAGCAGCAGCAGCAGCAGCAGCAGCAGCAGCAGCAGCAGTTGGTGGCCCAGCACACAGCTCACCTCCAGTTCACAAGGCCACCGCAGGAGCCAGGTGTCCAGCAGCAGCCTCAGCCCACCGGTCCACCCCAAGGTAATGAAGCTGTAATGACCGTCTCAGAGCTCAGATATTCAGTGACACTGATTTTTTAAAATAAATCTGCCAGTTTATATCTTTTGTTCTTTCTTCTTAATATTGCCGGACTGAGGAAGCCTTTGGCAACTTGCCTCAGTTGATCAGTTTTATATTGATTTCTTTGGAATGGTCATTTTCCGTCTTAAAGAGTGAGTGACGTTGTGTAGTTCCATCCAAGCCCTTTCCCAAACTGTTAGGGAGAAAGAGCCAGTTTTTAAAAAACAGCTATAGGATGTAGGAACACGCTCTACATCATCAAACCTTTTTATATGAAAACACCTGTGCTTGGCTCTCATGTACAAAGAAACAATATTATGCAGTTTTTTGAAGCCAATAATTTTTTTTTTTCAAGTGCAATGTTTCTACTTATTATAGTTTAGTTGTTTGGTTCTGTGCACATCACTAGACTTCACAAGAGCTGTTTTGGGTTTTCACAGCTCAAAAAAAAAAGCATAAAATACCTATTGCATTTTTCTACCCAGTTCAGGCAGCCTAATCCAAGTGCTTAAATGGTCGTAATCTGTGTGCAAAAGTTGAATATTTACTTCATGATCACCTATATTTTCCGTTCTCCTCAAATGCACCATCAGTTCCACACCTGGTTGCGTGTGGATCAGAAGACTGTGCTTTTGATGTGTACTGTCAGTGGACCACTGTTAAATGTTGAACCACCATAAAGCGGTCGTTTGTTTTAAGTGTAAAGTAGTAAGATGAATAGTTGCATTGACACTGAATTGGGGTGGAATCAGTCACTGTCGTACATCACTGCTGACTGTCAGGAAACTGCTCTCTCTCCTAGCTGCAACACCAGTGAAGAAGAAGAGAGGGAGGCCTCCTAAGCAGCAGGCCGACGAGGGCAAGACGCAGGAGGAGCTCAACGAGAACGAGGCTGCCAAGAAGGCCAAAAGGGTTCTCAACCGCTTCAATGGCATGTCAGTGGCTGAGGTTATGGCCAAAACCCTGCCAGACATTATTACCTACAATCTTGACATTTTGATAGTGAGTTATCTATTGAGGACCTGTTGAGAATGTCTTTCTTTTGATTTCAAGAGGAGGCAGATTGGTGGTGTTTTGTGCCAAACTGCATGAGGGAATTTACACAATTCTTGCACACGTGCTCCTCTGTTTTAAGTTCTCAGTCACAAAAGAAAACAATAACCCTCGTGTTTCTCCTCAGGTTGGTATTAACCCGGGATTGCTGTCAGCCTTCAAAGGACATCATTACCCCAACCCAGGAAACCATTTCTGTATGTTGCACTTCAGTTTTAGTACAGCCAGCAGATCATGCATGATATTATTCATTTTAATGGAAAATTTATGATTGCAAACTAGTCAGAATCCAGTCTCAGGAAAGGTCAAGTGTTTGTTTTCCTCTGCATTTTCATCATTACCATCAAGCTCATTTTAATTTTGCAATTTGCCGCCGCTCTCCTCTTCCGTGTTCCAGGGAAATGTCTGTTCCTGTCTGGTCTGACAGACCAGCAGCTCAACTACATGCACGACCAGAGCCTGCCCGAGAAATACAGCATCGGCTTCACCAACATGGTGGAGAGGACCACACCCGGAAGCAAGGACCTCTCCAGGTGAACATTAAACCATCATTCATTTCAAGCCTCAATCGACACAGTCTCAAGGTGTTTGTGCCACTGGCCGGGGCTTATTCACTCTCACATTTCAGGCATTAGACAGTAGATTAGTCTTAAATCCCCACATTTTATGCTCAAATATTATATGCAACTTGCAGCAAAGAATTTAATGGTCAGTAACACAAGGGGTAGAGACAATGTAACACAGATCTTTGTGTCTCTTCAATGATAATTTGTGCTAACATGTTTTTTTCTTCCAGTAAGGAGATTCGTGAGGGAGGCCGGCAATTACTCGAGAAGCTGCAGAAATACAAACCATTAATAGCAGCTTTTAATGGAAAATGTAAGATTATCCACTTATCCTGTCTTGCTCTTTTATTATGCTTATCTTTATTACACATCTTGGATGGCTGATTCATGTAGTCTTTTCCCTCACTGATTTTTTTTTTGTTCTTTTGGTAGGTATTTACGAAATCTTCTGCAAAGAAATCTTTGGAGTAAAGGCGAAGAATCTTGAGTTTGGTTTACAGCCGTACAAAATCCCAGACACTGGAACGGTGAGTTCCCATGCAACTGGTACAGGTGGGATTATTTTGAGATAGACTCAGAAATATGACTGCAGTCCAAGTTTATGGCATCTTTCCCTCCACCTAGGTGTGCTACTTGATGCCCTCCTCCAGCCCGCGCTGTGCCCAGTTTCCTCGTGCGCAGGACAAAGTGCATTTCTACATCAAGCTGAAGGAGCTACGGGATCAGATCAAGGGCGTGGCACCCAGCCGCGACGTGATGGAGACCCAGTACTCCTTCGATCTGCAGCTGGCTAAAGGTAAAGACTTTGCACCCGTACAGCTTAAGGACATCACTCACAGCGTTTTATGGGGAAAATAGTTCATTCATAGTTTTGAAAAAAAAAAAAAAAAACAACCAACAACCAACAACAAAAAAAAACATGATGCACAGTGTTGTACTTTTACAAATGACAAGTGTCTGAGGTGAAAATCTGATTCCTTGCAGAGGATGCTAAGAGGATTGCAATCAAAGAGGAGCAAGTGGACCCGGAATATGAGAGCTGTGGCGGCGGGATGCACGAGGACGCCCGGCAGAGCAGCAGCTACTTCAGCATCTCTGCCACCACAGAGACAGGTGAGAATACATGCGGTGGTTACTGTCTGCTGCAGCAACTGGCATTACATATGGAATGTGATCCCATTAGACTGCACACAGCATGCTCATATTTACCTGCCCAGCTAAGTCTGTGATGCTTTATATCAAAGGGATGAAAAAGAAAACAGCTTTTTCTGGAAAGAAAAAGGAACCTTAGCAGACAGCAAAATTTTATTTGGGTAAGGAGGGTGAAACTGCAGTGCCTCAATTAGTAGGAATAGGATGCTCTGCTCTATTGCAGCTTCACTTTGTATGCATTTATAAATTAATTTATAAATAATAAAAAAAACAGCTTAGTGTACTTTTAAATGAAATGTTACAACTTTATGCAGGTGGCATGATTTAACATCTCACATACAAGTATGTCACATCTCAAAACATCTCATATAAACCTGATGTTATACCACGATGCAGGTAGCATTATTATTAGCGTCATTATTACATTACTAGCAGTGTTCTGAAATTAAAAGATTTGCTTGGAACTTGTGGTAATGTCTGTCAAGTGCACATCTTATTTCATGTTTATCGTGGTGTCTTTCAGGAGCCAACAATAAAGTCCAGGCGTGAACATCATGACTTGTAACGAGCGGCCGAGCAGGCAACAGATACCTACTGAAACAGTAGCACCACACTTTTAACGGGGGTGACGGGTCCTCTGAAGACACCACAGAGGAAGACCAAATAGAAGAAGAGTCATGGGGTCATACAGTTCCCTGAGGCATCAGGACGAGTCACACAAAGGAGGAATGAAAATCATTTTCAAACTCTTTCTAACAGACTGTTCATGTTTATTGGTGTTTTATTTCTTTTTTTTTTTTTATAACTATTTATTGCATTTCATACAGCATGTGTGTCCAGTGACTTATTTTTGTATTTTGAAAGAATGGAATTTTATGATTATTTGTGTAAAGGTGGAATTTTAAGTCTGGACTTTCTAGTTTATGATCTCAGAGCTATTAAATCCCTGGTAAAACTGGTTTGAACAGTTGCATTGTGTGACCGTTGCAGCTGCTCCCCTTGTCATGCATAGCCTAATGACTTGCCCGTTAAATCCTCTGAAACCCATGAGCCCAGGGACAGGGCTTTTGGTTTTGCTTAACCCTCTGAAACCTAAATGCATTATGCACAAAATGTCCTTTATTTCTTTTTCTTTTTTTTTATTTTTTCAATTCGTTCATTTTTATAGTCATGCAGAAGAAAAAAAATACCAAGCCATGCTCTGATATAAATATTTTAAAAATGATAATCATTTTACCTTTTTATATGCCAAGAGTAAGAAAGTTATATCAATTGCATTTTATTTAATGAATTTATTTTCAAGTATTTTAAAAAGTCACAAGTCTGTACTTTCCCAAAAAAAAAAAAAAAAAAAAAAACTACATAGGCCAACAGTGATTTTTTTTTTTTTCAATATTTTTAAAAAGAAAAGGTGAATTTCTTTAAAGTTTCAGAGGGCTCACTAGTAACTTTAAACACCAACGAATAGTGCTCAGTCTTGGACAGTACGTTTGATTTTCACAGTGAGGTGCTGCGTTAGTGGAACAATGCCAAACTGCTGGCTCATCTGACCTCAGCTCAGCAAACTCTCAACATAGTGTGCAAACACAACAAATTGTTCCAAAGAGTTTGCAAAGAGTCTGGACGGCCTCAGCTAAATGCCTTAATGAGGACATTACAGTACAGAAATACTACAGTAATAACACTAGGTTGTTTTTGTGTATGCTCAGGGTTTCTCAGAGAAAATCAGAACCTCTTGGACTCTCCAATCACTGAAAAAGATTTCTTGACTGAAACTCAGGGCCCACAATCCAGGAAAACTCAGTGGTTCTGATTAAATAACTGTATAAATGTATATAATATACATTTCCCTGATATCTGGATCCAGTGATTCATCACACCAGTATTTAAAAACTGGAATAAATGTGATCCTAACAGTTACCTCGGCATATGTGTCAGCAGCAACCTTAACCATCGATGGCAAGACCTCCTCCATTAAAGGTATCAAAACGACATACAACCAGAGATTACAGGTCCACCCTTCATAGCCTTATCAGTAAATTTGTCCACCAAATCAAGAACTAAACTGTCTCTCGCGACAGACTTCAAAAAAGCATTTGATTCAGTTAGACAATATGGTTTATTCCTAAAATGACATGAAACTGGGATAGGAAGAAAAACCTGTGACCTAAATTGAAACAATGTAAATGTGTAGTTTAAAAAATGGCAATAAAATAACAGATTCCCCCAGCCAGGGCTGAGATGTGAGACAGGGCTGCAATCTCAGCCCTGCACAGTTCAATATTCCTATCAATGAAATGGCTTAGTCCCTACAGGGGAATCATGTGTTGGCCTCAAAATGGGCAATACACACATCAAAAGTCTGCTTTTTACAGAGGATGTAATATTGCTCACCCCATCGAAGGAGGCACTACAGCAGTATACCTGGATCATCTGTAAAACGTCTGCAAGAGGTTTTGTAAGAAATTTTATAACATGAAGGAAAATGACCCTCACACACTCCATAACCAACAGAAAGACCCAAGAGTTGGCTCTGGGAATCTGTTCACAAACACAAGCACAGCCACCACACAGAAACCTCATGAGACTAAACCAAATGATAAGAAAACAAAAAGAAGACCATTTGACACGTTGAACAGAATCAATTAAAAACCAGAGCAAACTGGTATACTGATTGGCCCTAAACACACAATCCCCAGTGGCAAATTACCTGACCGTTGTAACCAATCCAAAATGTTCTATTTTTTGCTTTTAATTAGATTTTTAAATTTATACAAGGATACAAGGAAGTTTATTGGTCAAATTAAAATGTGGTTCCCTTTAATCTTCCCTTTTATCTGTAAATATCTGTATCTATATACATATAATTCTAAGCGCGATTCCTCTGTTTAATGTAAACATTACTGCCAACATCACAAACTGAGAGCCAATAGAAAACAGCCTCTTGGAGTTTAAAAGCCGTACCGCAAATGCCAATGCCAAAATAGGGGTGTATCATTTCAGTTGTTTACATTTTATCTAACAGATAACGCTACATACACATTATTTGAACGTATTTACTGACTGAAAAGTATTGACATCGCACATTTTGTTTATATCTGTTTTGTGCAACGGTTTGCTCCATTATAGCAGAGGGTATTCTGTCTATCACCCCTAAATTTCTAACATGGTATGTTCCGGTGTCAAAGTTGACTTGCACCGCTGTCATGTCTTTGTTGCCTGCAGGATCTATACTAATGATGAAATGAAAAGCGCGGAATAAATGAAAATATACCAGATTGTTTGACAGAAGGAGCGCATTTAACTAAATATATAACAGGTATGTTTAAATTTATAAATATGGACCGGTTCTGTTCGTGTTTCGTGGTGAACAATCTCAGTGGAAGCGGAACCATTCATCCACGCTAAATTAGCCGAGTGGCTAACGTTAGCTATATTTGCTAGCAGCCGGTGCTTACTAAACTCGACCAATAACTCCCTCAGTAAACCAGCGACGTAAAACTAGCCCCCTATATTATGAATATCAGAGACAGTCACCCATAATAATAAAAATTTAACAGAAATTTGTACGGGGTGTACGGCGAAAGCTGGTGGCCACACGGCCAGCTATATTCCTGTGGGTTTAGCTTGCTAGCTTAGCTATGAAACAAGCTATTTAAATTTGACTAGATGGATAGGTCTTGATCCAGGGTTTTGTGTGCATTTCCTGTGATTTCCACTGGTAGTTTACCTTAACGTTTCATAAAATACATCTTTACTTGTATTGTTACAGCTTCCTTATCATTTGTCGTCATTGTTGTTGTTTTTTTTTATTGTTTACACATTGTACTTTAGTTTCGAGTTTATTTCTTTGCCCTGGCACATGCGTTCAGGTTCATACAGACTCTTGATATGCTAAACCACATGTATATCACCCAATTATGTGTCCTCAACATGAATATTGATTTATTTAATAAAGTTAAACCACCCTAAAGATGGAAGAAAAGCTGTATGGATCACTGCCTGTCCCCTCGGAATATCTGCAACAGTGGTGAGTCCCCTTCCTCACCCAAATTGTGGCCCTGCAGGACTCACATGTTGTACACAGTTCCTCTGAAAGGCCGAGTGTGATGAAAATGAAATGAAAGCATGTGCACCCAGTCATGCCCCTGACTATGTGGATTACCAGTATGTCATTTGGATTGTGCACTAGTGATTAAAAGCGATGTGTGGATCATGTTGTTGCTCTGTGGCAATTCTGTGTGCGTGTGTGTATTTAGACCTGGAAGAAGGAAAGTAAGTGTTTTCATGAGTGGAATGTTGCTCATGTTTTTTGTTTGTTTGTTTGTTTGTTTTTTCTGCTATGTCATGTTTTATTGCAGTCTCTTTGAGCTTGTTGCTAAGCACCTTAAAGAGTGAGCAAATCAGTTTAGGTTATGATGGATGTTGAAGCTGCTTTTCAGAAATTTGATTGGCTTACTTTTTGAATCGCAGGGAAAATAAACAATGAATAAACATGTTTAAAATGTGGAATGACAAAATGTTTTTGATCAGTAGATCTGCACTGCAGTTTTTCAGAACTGATACAAGTACTGAGTAATACATTAAGTGTATCAGCTGATTCAAGTACCAACCCAAGTAGTAATCAGTTGACAGTCATTCATGCTGGTATCATTGGTCTGTTACAAAGTAATTGTCAAGTTTATTCATTTGATACAATTTTGTTTTCATCATTGTATAATGATAAGCAGTCAAATAAAAGAAAATCATAATAGATTATAACAAAATAGGGCATATTCAGAATAAGGCATCAGGTGAGGAAGAATGTGCTTGATTGTACTAAAAAGGCAGATTGGCATTTTGTCACTATACTCAATACCTCTCTGCTAAGCAATAGGTGTTAAGTTTCTAAATTTCACAAGTCGCAGCATTTTTCATCATTTTTACATGTGGCATTTTTGTGTCCACTGGAAAAGCTTAATATTGCACCAGAGTTATAGTGACAGCTTCATTTGTCAATCTAAGTATTATTACCAGGGAGCAGAATTGATCCATATTGATGCCATACTTAAGTCTTTTTTGTTTTTGTTTGCAGACCTGAGCACTAGTTTAATCCAAGCACATGCTCTTTTCTAGTTCGTATTAATACTTGTCACTTGTGCTGTTTTTTTCTGCTACCCTTGACAACAGGATTCAGTCTGCCCAGCAGTTTCAAGCACTCCAGGCCCAGTATTCAGGCTTCAACTCCCACCAACAGTCCCACCACCCAGAGGGACCATCATTGGAGAGGGGCATGGCAAACATGGCTGCTAATCCAGAACCCATGGATCAGCTGGAGCCGGCCAACCTAGCAAAACGTAACGTATTCCCTGTTGGATTTAACTTTCATGCTGTATTTAGAGTATCACACATATCATTCTGGAACAGATCCTAAATTTCTTCAATTGCCATGAAGTTTTGATGCAGTTTATCAGTTAACACCAAGCATGCATGATAGTGTATTGAATGATAATCCTGATTATTTTAAGTAAGCATTATTCACAATTATTAGTGTTATTCTTTGAGGGATAAAATTGCTCCCTTTTTTCCATCTCATCTTCATGGTTTTTAACTACAGTGGACATTCCAAACGAAATTTATCAGTATTGTTTATATTTAAATATTTTATGATTTAATGATTTTGGAAACTAAAATTGTGATTATAATGTTACACAAAATTAGTTATGCAGCCCTGGATAAAATATTTACCAATCTAACCTCTTTTTTGTCTCTCATCAGAAATGCTGATTTAGAGATGAGTTGCTTTTTCACAGTCAGTGGCTCCCTAGAAAGATGTAGTCACCTTTAGACTGCAGCTACAATCTCATTGAGAAGATTGTAGTCCCATATGACAATAACGGTTTTTCAGCCATGTCAATAATATTTGGCTTTCTGGTTTTAGAGCTAGTTTAAAATATTATTGTGTTTCGTATAGCAGGTTACTCAAAAATGGGAATCCACTGGAGGTATGTGAAAGTGCCACAGGATGGAGTCTGCTAACATAACAGTGACACTAACTTTTTTTTCAATTTCTCCACAAGCCCCAGCCAAAAAGAGAGGCAGACAGGCACAACCCAAGAAACCCACAGAACCCAAACCACCGAAAATTCCCAAGGCACCGAAGCTGCCCAAGGACCCTAACGCTCCAAAGGCCAAACCAGGCCCCAAGCCCAAGAAGAACAAGCAGGGCGAGGCAGATGGAAAGCAGGAGAAGATAGATGAGAGTTTCAAGAAGGTGAAGAGGAAAGTGGACCGCTTCAATGGAATGACTGAGGAGGAAGTCATGACAAAAACCCTCCCAGACCTGCTGGATTACAACCTCGACTATGTCATTGTAAGATTACCATCAGACCAAGCACTGTCCTGGGACGAATGATTTTTGAAAATTTTAACTGTAATTAAAATGAAAACACCCACTTTTTTTCTTTCAGATCGGTATCAACCCAGGTCTGATGGCAGCTTACATCGGACGATGGTTCCCAGGACCTGGGAATCATTTTTGTAAGTTGCCTGGCATTGTTTGGTCTACAAAATCTGTCATAGTATAGGATATTTAAGGATAATTATATGCTGGACAAATGCATAAAAAAAAAAATAAAGGAAGGAGCGCCCATCCTGTAGAGCACATACCACTTACCACTGAGGCTTATTTAGCTGCAGCGGCCTGTGTTCAAATCCAGCCCAGGCTCTTAGTAGAGTGCATACCTCTGCCAATACTATGGAATTGTCATGATATGTCAGTTTCACATGTGCATATTCAGCAAAGGTCGAATTGCAATAGCATTTGGCAAATTAGTATGAAAAGCTAATCTTTGCTTCTGTGGCACATGAGCAGCCTTTCCTTCATGATGTGTGAATCTGTTGGAAAGTTACATGCCTTTTAATGGGAACCCACACCACACTTCTTCCTTGGGCCATGGGAAACCTGCCCATCTAGTTTCAGGCAAATCTGTTCATAACTTTTTGAGATATCCTCTAACTCACCCACAAACATACAGACTAGGGCAAAAACCTAAGCTCCATCCAACCTTTGTCTCTTAATGTCAACTGTCCATGTGCGCATGAGGTAGATTAATTTATTTAAAATACATTTTCACTTATTTTTCAACATAACTTGCTGTTTTTTTCTTTCTATCCTTTTCTATTGTTTCCTTTGCCAGTGTATATGTGTGTGTCCTATAATTTTCTGCTTCAACAACCCACCTGGCAGGTCCCAAGTGGAAATAGATTCTGTGTGAATGTAAAGCAGGGGGCTGCTGGAAAAGAGTCTGTGCACTCACCTTTCTTTAGGAAAATATTTCCATAGTTTGTATGCAGAGAAATGGCATGAAGAGCATCTTTTTTATTTTATTTTAAGGGAAGTGCCTGTTCCTCTCTGGATTTACTGATGAGCAGCTGAATCACATGCACGACACCACCCTGCCTGTCAAATACAAAATCGGTTTCACCAACATGGTGGCCAGGGCGACGCCGGGAAGCAAAGACCTCTCAAGGTATGTACCTGAGCAAAAGCAGTCGTCTAGAGGGATTTTTGTACTTTGGTGTGGCAACATTAGAGGTAAAGTTGCTATTGCTACCTTTGCATGTGGCATTCCTGGGAAATCATTTAACATTCAGTAACATGCACACAACACACTTGTATTAACCAGACTTGCTGGTCTATGCTTTGCACCAAAGGGATAGGAAAGGTGAAGGATCTATTGCTGGTGAGTTCAGGTTCTTCTGGAAGGAGTGTCTGCTCACTGCTGTTGAGGACTATTTTACACTTAACTTTCAGCTTGTTACTTGCTGTGGATTATGAAGTGTTTGGCTTACTTTGGAAAAAAATGCCAAATCCACAGGGTTTTGTTGTTGTTGTTTTTGTTCTTTTGTTTGCCATCTGTGTTGAGCATCAGTGCTCTAAATACAGAGAATACTGCATTGCATGGTTTCAGCACCATGCCTACTATGAAATATTCATCCATTCAAACATTCAAAAGGTCACTCTCATTTGAAATGTTATCAAGATTAAATATTGAGGACTTCACTGAGGAAATATTGAGGATGAGATTAACTGTATTTACAATAATTTACTTTTTGTGTAATGTTGCCAGAGTCATCCTGTAGCATCTTTTGGAACTGAGCCTCTCAAATTCTGAGGATATGAGGGATCCTCTGTGATACAGACAATATTGACTGACTTACAAACAACTTTGCAGGTGGATATGTTGTATAGCTTTCTTTAAAAGTATATAAATGTTCCAAGGTATTTAAAATTGTCTCAGACAGCTGATCATCAGCCGATCATCATCTGATCTACGGGCAGTAGTGGTGGTGAGGTGATTGAATTAAGGATACAAGGAAGTTTATTGGTCATTATACAACAGGTTGTGTAATGAAATTAAAACTCTTTAATAAAACTCTTTGCGTAGACTTACAGAACCGCATAAGTGCTGTAGAGTTTCCAAGTCTTTGGGACAGCACTGCTGTCCAGCAACATTGTAGCTCCAGCATAGGAGAAAACCCAATGTGTTGCGAATTAAAAAAGCAGTTTTAAAATAAGTGTTTGGTAACCCTGTAATCTTTTCTTGTGTCACATCAGTAAAGAGCTGCGTGAAGGAGGCAAAATCCTCACAGAGAAGTTGAAGAAATACAGACCTCTCATTGCAGTTTTCAATGGAAAATGTAAGTAGTCATTCACTTCAGAGCAGCAGTTATAACCTTAAAATTAATTGGTAATGAGAACTCATGCAGTGTTGTTTTTTTCTCAGGCATATATGAAATGTTCTGCAGAGAGATGTTTGGCAAAAAACCAAAGGATCTTGTATTTGGTCTGCAGCCACACAAGATACCCGACTGTGACGTGGTAAGCACACAGCCTCATCATTAAACTGTGGACACAGCCTTAAAAATCTGTCACCAACCATGTGTCATCTTCCTCACACAGGCGCTATATCTGATGCCCTCCTCAAGTGCCCGTTGTGCCCAGTTCCCCCGAGCCCAGGACAAAGTCCACTTCTACATCAAGTTGAGGGAGCTGAGGGATCAGTTGAAGGGTGTCAGAAGAAGCACTGAAATCCAGGAGGTCAGCTACACCTTCGACCTGGGAATGGCCAAGGGTAAGAACTGGCTTCTACACTGTTTACAAGATAGGCACAGCCTAGAAAGCATCATGGGAAACACAGAAATGGCAGATGAACCTCAATGCCACATTTAGCTTTCCCCACTGTTAATAAAAAGTAAAATATGAATTCATATATTTTAATTCTTGTCACCAAGTCCCAGGTAGGCCATATGTATCTGTACACCCTGTCAGAAATCTTTCTTTTTGCCAGCCAACAAAAATTGATTTAGTTTGGTCACAGCATGTTAGGCATTTAATTTATACCTTCCTTCATTGCAGAGGATGCCAAGAGAATGGCGATAAAGGAGGAGCAATATGACCCTGGTTATGAAGATGCCTATGGAGGAGCGTATATACAGGGAGGACATGAGGGAGGCCAGGCCCAGAGCCAGAGCAATGGTCACTGTACATTCTCATCTACTCAAAACACAGGTAAGTGTATATAAACATTGCTGAACCTGAGGCGAAGCTTGGATATAACCAATATTCTTATACTAACTTTAAAAAAACAGTGCAGTTGCTCAGCTGGAGTTGCTTTTTACTGCCACAATTATCCAACCTGGTAGATAACTTGTTGGCTGCATGGCTCAGTGCTTAGTTTGTCAGTGTTTTCACAGTCAGTGATAAAAAATGAGCACTAGGATTAGGAATTAAGTTCAAAGTGTGGCCTTTGCCCTCTTGATCTGATGCCAGGGCAGTTCTCAAGTGTCTTATCAATGATTTTCTGAAACAGAAACTGCCAGAAGATGTCGCTGTTTTCCTCACCATCTGTCCCCTACCAATCCATCTTGCAGTTTTTACTCTCTCACACACTTTCTATTTATCTATATATCTCTATCTGTACATTTATTTAACTTTATGTGTGTGTTTATATAGAGGTACTTTCTCCTGCTGCTGCCTGCATGGTGCCGACACTTTTTTTGGGCATTGCTGCTTTATCAGACAGTCACAGTGGAGAGACACAGGAAAGACCGGGCAGAGAGAGAATGACATACTGCAGAGCAGTGCTACCCAACCCAGTCCTCAAGGACCGCCTGTCCTGCAGGTTTGGTTTCAGCTCTGCTCTGCACACCTGACCCAATTAAGACCCATGCATCTTCCTGCACGCCCTGTTCAGGTAGATCCTTCAACCAATCAGCATGAAGCCCTTAAACGGATGGATGGAGGTGTGAAGGAGCAGAGCTGAAACAAAAACCTGCAGGACAGGCGGTCCTTGAGGACTGGGTTGGGGAACACTGCTGCAGAGGGTCTAGGCATTTAGTTTACATGTCCCTTCATTGCCGAGGATGCCAAGCGAATGGCGGTAAAGGAGGAGCAATATGACCCTGGTTATGAAGATGCCTATCTAGGTTGGATTTGAACCTAGGCCACTACAGCTTAGCCTTAGTTTTATGTGGTACAAGCTTTACGCAGTGAGCCACCAGAACACCCCAGTATCAACACTTTCTTCAGAATGTGCATTTGGGTTGATCAAAAACTGCTGACTTTTCTGTGTAGCTGATTTAATCTCAGGTGGAATATAATCTTACTGCCATTTTTAAATTTGAAGGGCTTTTTTTTCCCACTTAGACTCTGTTGATTTCTGACCAGGGTCAGTAATGTGATTGACACCTTGTAAGTAAGCTTAACTTATATGAAAGTAGGGAATAGAGAGTTGCCATACTGGCAAGGATCTGCCCTGCAAAAGTGTTACTGAGCAAGAATTGCTTCCAGCTCCTGAAGTGCTGCTCTGAAACTGACTTTGCACCCCAAAGCAAGACAGTTTCCATTGTAGATATGGTAATATTGTTGTCCTCAGTGATTCAATCTGTATGTTTTTCCCTCTTCAGAAGCAGCAGAGGATGCAACCACTTCTCAAACGGTAGGCCAGCTCCCAGACGGCCAGTGGATGACCCAGTCTTTTGCAGATCAGATCCCAGACATCGGGGGTGGACCAAAGGAGGCCAGCGTATAGAGAGTTCAAAACATGATGAGAACAGGAAGAGACTTCAACCAACTTAGTCCTTCTCCCCTTTTTTCAAGTTATAGATTTTTTTCTATTTTATTAGCGTCGTAGTGGAATATATATACACATAGATGAAAATGCCCAAATTTTTAGATTTTGCAGAATTTTCTGCAGTTTTTAATTCTGTTTTTTGGCCACGCGTACATGTATAATTTCCTTCATGGCAGTCTTTTTAAAATATACAAAATCAGGGACTTGACAATGATGCTTGACTGTCCTTGGAGAAGGTCATGTATTTAAACTTTGGTTTTACTTTTGTACTGTACTGTACTGTACTGCACTGCACAGTGATGCAGTAGATGTTACACTCATGACTACTGCTACGGCAGTAGATAGATCTACAAATGAATATTTTATAAGTCTGAGTGATCAGAAACTGTCTGATGTGAACCTGCTGAACCTGTGTGGTGAGGCAACAACTTTACTCGCATTCTACTGTTTTACTTTGTGTTTTGAACTGGCCAGGCAGTGACTGATCTCTCAACAATGTCAAACTCATCATGGGTGCTTATGATTCCATAAAGGGAATCTCTGGCAAGCCTTTCATTGAGTTACAAAACTCAAAAGGGTGCTAATTTAATCTTTTATTTGTTTTTTTGCATTAGGAATTGTAGTATTATGTTTTGTATGTTTATGAAAATGTCATTCACAAGGACGTATGTGAAATATGTCCATTAAAATGTCCTCATAATGCTTTTCTATATTATTTGACTTATTTTATTTACCTTGCTGTCATTTTGTTCCAAATGCACAGTTTTGCAATCTGGTATGACAACTCTTTGTGAGGGACAGTGCTATTTTAAAGAGTAAAATGTAGACTGAGGGATTTGACACAATGACAGACACATGACAGCATTACCTTATCTCACATGCTAGTCAGTAGACTTAAACAACTCTTTCAATTCAAAGATAATTGTCAAATTTTTATTTTTGTGTTACTATGGATTTGAAATGTATAGACTAGAATTAGGGCCATATGAAAATAAATTGAGTCCAAAGATTAATCTTACAATTGTAGAAAAAAAGTTCTGGTTGTAAGAAATGGCAATTTGCAATATCATTAATATTTTTAAATGTACTCTAAAAGTATATTTTACTTTCCCTTCTCCAGGTATACATGTCTGGGAAAAGTAACACAGGTCACAGTCACATATCACAAGTCACAAGATTTAGATAATGTAATAATCTGTGCCATTAAATATAGGGGTTTAAGAAAATAGTACACTTGAGTAACATGATATTATGTTCTGTGGTACAGTATCGATTCTCAAAAACACTCAATTTTTAATTAACCTCGGCTCAGGTTGCTGGTTTCCTTGGTCGACATACTGTCTTCCAGAGGCTGTAGAGGACTGAGTTTTAAAGAGTGAAGATGCTGGTATCATAAGAAAGTAGACAGCCTAAGTAATCCATTGGTATGTTATGCTGGGTTGTCAGCAAGGTAGCTCAATTTGCTTCAAAGTTCGGCTTAATTTTCACAAGGGAAAAACTGGCATGGCCACTTAATAATAATAATAATAATAATAATAATAATAATACATTTTATTTATAAGCGCCTTTCTCGACACTTAAGGACACTTTACAATAATAAAACAAGTACAATAAAACACCAGATAAAAGCCATACATGGTAAAAAGAAAAGAAATGGAGAAATGGAACAAAGTAGTTACAGTTACAGAGAATAGGCTATCTCGAACAGGTGTGTTTTGAGTCTGGATTTGAACACAGGAAGGGAGTCAGTGTTTACCCTTGACCTCTGACCTCAAAGTATCTGAATGACAATTGGAAATGAAAAAAAAAAGAAAAAAAATCCAAGGAAAAAGATGTCACAGTGCCAGATGTGGGTGTCATCAAAACATGGATGTGGACTGTCCATGCATGATACAGTGCCTATTCATTGCACAGTGCAATGTGCAGGCTCATCAGATGTTTGGAGCTGTATGGGTTTGAGTAAGGGAGAGGTGGTCCAGGTTACCCATGGTGCCCTAGTAGAAGTTTTTTTTTTTTTTTACTTGTTTTGCAAGTTGATGTCAAAGTTTTCTCCTTTCCCTCTGATTCCGCTGTTCCTAACCTGAGTCTGAGCCTCACTGTGGAGGTACACTGCAGAATCATAAAGAAAAGGACAAAAAAAGAATGAACATCAAAAAGAGAAGCTAGATTTGTAATTGACATTATCTCCATTCAAAAGTGGTTAGTTTCACTGCATGAAACATGAAATACAACTGGAGGTAATGTGTTTCAAAATGCAACATCTGATTTCCAGTTTACTATAAATCCTAATTACATCCTCTGAAAAGGTATTAAGTTGTATTTCATGTTGTTTTTCGAGCTGTGTAATAACCCCTAAAATGCTCAGTAGTTATAGATCCAAGCCAACAATAATTTTTGCAAGAGTGTGGGTGTCTCGTTGAAGAATAAAATAGAAAAATTGTACTTGTGGTGGGCTACATAAAAGTGAAAGCTGAAGTCCAAGCAGGACTGTGAGTTTTGCACAAAGTACATAGTCTATGTAAAATACCACATGCCAAAAGTAAAACTTTTCCATTTTGTTCTTCACCAAGGCAGGATTTTTACTTTTGTAATTAAATTCTTGAAACAAAGCAGCAGAAAACAATGCATTTTCATGTGTTTTGGACTCACACCTGTCAGTATCCTCAAATCCACGCCTCAGCATCTGTCTGTAGAAGTCTAAGCCCGACACCAAGAGTCTGCACATCGCCGTACAGCCTGACAGTATCACACTGCCACAGTAAAAGACCGTCATCACATCAAAAGAATAATTAAAATGATAAAATGATAATAAACATTGACAATTTTCAAAACACGGTTGCATCAGTAATTAAACCTTAAACAATAAGAATGGATGCCACAAAATAAGAATAAAACAAGGAGTTGTGAGATTATGAAACAAAAGCCTAAATCTAAGCTCCAAAGCTGTGCACATAATTTGAATTTTAATTTCAGGTTACAGATCTAACAATAAACTCAAATCCATGATTGATACATCAGTTAAAGGTGTATCAAGTGCCACCCTCTTATATTTGGAGAAATTTCTGTTTTTCATTCAAGTATCCCGATTTCAACTCAGATTGGGAGGGAGCAGGACACTTAGGCAATTGTCCTTAAAATGGACGGAGTTGTTCTTAATGTTTGAGCTTTAGTAAGGGCAAGAACTACTTATAAGATGTTGCACAGTGCCCTGTGGTTATATGATGAACTGTCTGTCTCACCTTTTGGCTAGAAGGAAGGTGATCTCTGCAGGTAGAGTGCAGGGGATGAGCAGATAGGAAGCCACTTTCACTGGAAAGAGCTTATTGACCTCGGACAACAGACCACCACCCTCATGTTTGTCCCTGCACTCATCACACAGCACTGACACATACACACACACACACACACACGTACACACACAGAAACACAAAACACAGACATGAGGCATCTGAACCACAACCCCTCTGTACCTTGTTCAAAACTGTAACCTACTGTGCATTTCAGGTTTGGGTATGATCCATGTATGGAGTTGATTTAGTGCCAAAACATCACAAGCAAACACACAGTTTGAATAGAAACTTGCTTTTCCCAACTATGTCTGCGAGAAAATGCTCAGCACATTTGTGAGAAAATCTTAGCAGCAAGATAATGCCAAAAGTCACATGATATTTTTTTTATTTTCTTATGGCACTAAATTAGCTCCATAATCAACTTTTAATTTGTTGATTTCAGGAAGGGCCCTTACCCTTTTTGATGCTAACGGGGAGGTTCTCTATGAGCCGCTGGTCTAGCCCGCGATGCTCTTCCTGGAGACAGTTCAGTCCACTCAGCTGTGCCTTTGCAGCTTCAGTCGACTGCTTTCCCATCTCACAACAAGCAGCTTTGAGAGGGTCCATCTCAGCCACCATACTGGGGGAGAGGTATTCTGTATTCCAATGAGATAACAGACCAGTATTTTATTTGGACGACAAAGTGTTTTAGTTTTACCAAATGGCATAAGTGACAATAGAAAGGTTCAGTGGTGCATAGGAAAAAGTAGGAGAAGCTCACCGTTTTCCTTCAGGAAACGAAGAGCATCCATGTAGCCATGGTGACAGATCTCAGCCAACATCTGTCAAGTACAAGAGTTGAAAGTTTGGACTTTGGTTTGATCTTTGCCTTTGTCCAGTGTTTGCAGGCATGATGATTGGTGGAAGGCTTTGGATGACTAAATGAACCAATAGGCTGCCAGCCCTGTACAGTATGTGGTACTAAATACTAATTTTACAGTCCAGGTGGTTGACAGTATCAACAACTTCAAAAGGTGCAACGTCTTGCCTTGAGATGTGTAAAATCAGCTGCAGCTGCTTTCTGTCAAATGTTTGGGTCAGGAAAAAGCTGTAAACCTTAGAGTTAGGATTGGTATTAGGATTTTACACATGCATCCTACCCTCCTTCCCCTAAGTTGTTGGTTTGGATTGGCAGTTGGATTCTGGAGGAAATATAACTGTGTTTAATCTCCACTCTTTTAAAAGCAGCAGGAGGCTGGACAGCGGCCTACCTCAGGTTTGGGAGGAAAGAAGGACGTCCAGACCCGGTGCACGTTGCCTGTGTTGACCTGGATACTGACATTGCCGTAGTGCACCTCGAGGGCGTTGAATGTGCCCTCTCTGGGGCAGATGTCGCTCTCACCAGAGAACGGGGCCATGGTGATGGTGTTCCCCTGCTCAGACAGCGGCATGTTGTTGCTCAGGGCTCCATCCATGTAGAGCTGAGAGGAAGGAGGACTGAGTGAATGTTCACGCATGTCTTACCTACAACACAGATTATAAACTGTAGACACGTAGGGCTTTTATACAGGTCTGCAAAGTACTGATTATTGATTGACTGAAATAGATATATAGATAGATACAATATAGCAAAAGAGAGTTGTAGCTGTTCACCAGGGCCGTCATCATTTGACCCTGGTGAACACATAGGCTGAAATGTCATGTGTTTTAATGTAGCTTATAATAAAATAAATTAATTCTGTTTTTCTACTGAGAGTAAGAGTAGTGCCTCTCTTTGTCTTTGGTTTGCTATCAAGTTATAGAAATATCTGGACATGACATCAAATCATTGTTTGGCCAGTTATCTGCAGGAGGAGGAAAAACACACCACCAAAAAGTGAAATGCAAAGTACATAGCTAACAACTGTTAACTGTAACTGTTAAGCTAACTGTTTTTTTTTTTTTTTTTTTTTTTTAACAATAGCTGTATTTTTTTGACATTGTGTTTTATGGTGGAAGTAAAACAAACCACAATATTACACTGTACTAAAATACAAAATACTGCAGTATGGATTAAAAGTGTGGCATTTGCATCCTACTGGCATGACTCACCACCCCACGGTATGAAGGTGGGATCACACCACAGTAGACAGGGAAAAAGCAGCTGCACATCAGAACCTGCATTGGATGACAATGAGGAAATACGGGACGCCGCAGCATCACCGGGAGTGGATCACAAATTGAGTCTGAGTTCCTGAGGCCTTGACGAAATATTACCACTGTGAAATCAGGCCAGGTTGCTAAAAAAAATCATCATCTTCTGATTAGATGTTCCTTATCATAATTTACTTAGCAGGGACAATCTCATTAAATTGTCTATTGAATTGTCTATCATTGTCTAGAATTGTCTGGAACTGTCAAGATTCTGATTAATCTCATGATTGTCCACCAGCAATCACTGAATAATGAGGCTGTGGAAGTGAGGTGAGCATGCTCAGTGGGAAATTATGTGATTTGAATTGAATTTGAATTGAATTTAAAAAACACATGAATTCTGATCTGAGCAGTCACAAACCAATAAGGAATCAGTTCCACATCCGATTTAGGACCACATAGGAAAGCGGCCCAAATCAGAATTGAAAAATGTCAGATTAAATGTGATTTTTTTTTTTTTTTTTTGGTTAAAAGTCAATCAGGTTGTGACAATACTCTGTAACTTAACCTGGAGCATGCTTTATGAATTGTTGTCCTTGTTTAAATGGATTTCAACTGTTCTTATGAAGTGTGCTCTGGTATACAGTATGTACAGTATTGCTGATCGTGTTTTTGTGTATGTTATGTGTCTTTTACAGCTGTCATTACACCTGCCCAGGGACTGGCAAATTTACAGAAATGTTTATTAATGTGCACTGTCCCTGTAACTTTAAACTGTATGAATAAATTATGAAAGTGATACTCTGTTTTCCACGGTACCTGAATGAGCTCCTCTCTGCTGTCAAATTCTGATACCAAAACATTCTTCCCATCAGACACTCTGGTTAGAGACACGCAGAGTCTTCCAGAGGCACGGACATGGGCATCCTCTGGGAGGTTGACAAGCAGAGAGTGTTGGACTATCTGCAGCAGGTTGAAACCTGGGTGAAAAACCCCCAGCTTACACTTTCTGGCTTCTTTTGCTATGGAAATCACATCAGCGCAGCATTTTTCTGAGGGGGAAAGTACAGCAACATGATTCTTTAGAGGCAACACAGATGGAAGAAGGGTGTGTGTGTGTGTGTGTGTGACAGTTATTTTTTTTTCCCCCATTTGTTTCTCTTTGCATTGAACTTCTGGTGACCTATGGAATTTGCTCTCACACTGCACCTACAGGAACCCTGTATGTGGGTCAGTGAACCTGACCTTGTTTACTATAACTATCCCTTCAAGCAGCCGCTCTGAGACAACACAGACCTGAGCTTTTTGTTTGTTTATCAGGGATTCATTATATCATAAAAAATACAGTAATGAGAACTCATATTTTCCTCATGTTCATGTCTGACTCCAGCAAAATGAAAACAGTAAAGCTTCCAGTGCAATACAAAGTAACTGAAACCATTTTTGACCATGCAGGGTGCCAGGATCGAGTTATTTTTGTTGTTTTGTTTTGGTATTCATTCATTCATGAATTCAACCCTTATTTATACTATACTTTACAATTACATCGAGGTACGGGTAAAACAAAATGAACAACATCCACATGAAGTGGCCATGATAAAACTCTTGAGAGCATTACAGTTACAAACTCAAAAAAAAAAAAAAAAAAAAAAGATACAGGGCAAATAAACAAACAGGTACATACAGAGGTTGTAATAAAAAAAAAAAAGTTTAAAACCATGGAATGTAAAAACACGAGCATAGTAGAGAATAGAAAGAAGCACCTGCCAAAATACTTTGTGAACCATCTGTCTATGTTAAAACTCATATCATTATTACAAACAGATAAAGCTGGGATCATGGAATATGTAAACTGCAGTAGGTGCTTTTTTGAGTGATATTTTGCCTCTGTTAAAATGACTTATTTTGTGTTAAAGTCCTATCCTGTTCGATCACTCCTGTATTGTTGTTGTAAGTTTGCACACTGCAATGTGTGGTCTAGAGTAAATAAACGTGAATCTGAGTGTGTCAAGTTTGAAGGTCTGCTGTAACTCCTCCTATGTGTGAGGGACAAGTTGATTCAGAACTGACATTCAGTATATTTTTACCAATGTATCAGCCAAAATGGATTCAGTATAAAATATTTTGTGCACCTTAATTCAAATATACCCCAGGACATTTTAATTAAGGTGATGTGGAGGTTTATTTATTTTTTTGATATATTACAAATTTCTCTGATTCTTTATGTAAAAGGCCTAATTCTGTTACATGTTTAATACATATTTGAATTTTCTACCTAATTACATGTAGTAAACAATCAAAATGAAGTTAAAAAACAAACAAAACCTTTCACTATGGCATTTAATTTTTTTGTCCCAAAAGCCACTATCTGTATATAGCCTAACTTACATCAGTTTGAGCTGAGATCTTATGAAGATTTGTCAGTCTGAAATATTAGGCATACAAATCTATGATTCTACTGAGTGAATGTGCAAAATGCATATATGTATTACCAGACTCACCAATGGGAATCCCTACAGTCAGACCTGCGGCCACTAGACAGCCGGATGAAGCTCCACAGATTTTTGAGGCACAGTGAACCAAGCGTGGAGCCCACTCAAGCATACAGCTTAATGCCCCCAGATAGTAAATACTCCTGAATCCACAACCTGCCAAAGAAATGTTCCACTCCTCTTCACTGTTAATCTTCGCTGATCCTCCCATTGTACGAGAACCACCCGCCTGATTGCATCCCTGATACTGTAGTCTGTTAAACTATATATTCACCAGGCATACTTGTTTTCCCTTCAGTATTTGAATAGCACCAGGCCGGCTATCGTCCTGTCTGATCTGCTGTACATTCAAAAGGAAAAACAGGCAGTGTTACAGGCTACGTTCAAGTATTGCACAACATGGTTCAAAATAGCAGATAAGCAGGGGTTATCTATTTCACTCACTAACTGACATAACTAAACTAAGGTCATAACTAACATGAACTCAGCTATGTGACAACAGGTGCAGTGTTTTTTTTTTTTTTTTTTTTGACGTAGTTGACAAGTGTATGATGCAGGACAGAAAGGACAACAAAATTATTCTCCAGTGCAAATATCTTAAACTTTTCTCACCCCTCATGGTAATCTTTACAGTCTACAAATTTTATTCCCTCTGCACTGACTCGCACATCATTATGCACTACAGAGATTTAAAAATGTAGCCACTTTAACTTTAAAATATGAGAAGCAACCTGAAGTTGTTCAGAGAGGACAGTTTCAATAAACTTAGTATAAGCGAGTGGTTCTGAAATTTACCCCTTAAAAAAGAAATACTGTCCAGCCCCTGTTACAGGCCGCATATGCAGAGTGGTTAACAGTCCATGGTTTCCTTTTTGGCAGGTCTCTCTTCCAGTTACCTCCATCTCCACTGAAAACACATGGTTTTCTGCTGGAGGCAAAAGTGTTTCATGTCCACAGCTACAACTGATACAGTGCTTATGACTCAGTCTGACCATCAGAACCATTCAAACTCAGTCATTAAAATTACATAGTTATTCCACACATTTGACAGCTGTCTAAACTGAGAGAACAGTGACGTGAGGAGTTAAGAAAGAGGATGAATGACTGCCAGAGAGAGAGAGAGAGAGAGAGAGAGAGAGAGAGAGAGAGAGAGAGAGAATTTGCTGTAAGTGGTGTTGAGAAGTGCAGTGATGAAGCTATTTCGGTAATATAAAACATCTAAAAATCAATGTTACTCAACTATTATTCCCTAATTTAGTGTTATTTGCATTGCACAGCCTACTTTTAAAGCAAACTTAAAAGTGTAAACCTACCACAAGCAAAATCCCTCTTCAGTGCTTGCAGTTACTTATGATGCCAGGAACTTGGATTATGCCCATTTTGGAACCTGGTGATATTTCCTCCAACCATGAAATTCCAGTACACAAAGCACAGCTCACATTTATTTTCCTTTATTAATATTTTCTCCTTCATAATGCACTCTTTGAATTCCACAATGAGGATGTTCACTTAAAGAAGGACAAGGAAGTTGGATCATTTGAGGCTTGCTCGGATGTGATGTTTCGTAACCACCCTACAGCCCTGCCCAGACTCATACCCCAAACTCCACCTACGTTGGGTGGTGACGGTGTGGCGGCTTCCCCAAACCAAGAGCTGGGGTTGAAGGTGGGTGTAGGGGGCGGAGTCAGGGGCAGGTGGTCCAGGTCACTGTTCGTGTTCATGGAGAAGGTACACCTATCAGTGGGAGAGGCTTCCAAGGTCAAGGGGAGAGCGTTTACCTCCTTTTCTCTCTGGTTCTGCAGGTCCAGGCCTGATGGCAGGGTTTTGGATCTCTGCGATGTTGATTCACTGAAGAAAAAAAAAAAAAAATCACAGGGTGGAGATTAGGTTGTACCTTATTTAAAATTATTATGATCAGTATAAAAGAGGTCTAATGGATTGTGCAAATGAAGCAATTTGGGGTTGAAGGAAAAATCCAACCTACTCTTATACCGTTATACATCTTCAATCTGTGATATTTAAGAAATACCAGAGGCTGTATTGTGCTCAAGTGTGCCTCAAATGTACCTTCTTTCTTAACCCACTTTCCCTCAACGTGCCTCATCCACCTCTACCTCAGACAGCAACTGGCTACATCTCCCTGAGTGCCATTTTAAAATCCCTAGAGTGCAGGCATGAATTTGATGCATTCAGCTGTGGATTATATTTATTCAAGGACAAAGGAGTACAAACTGTATCAAGAGCTTTTTCTAGTCAAGAAAAAACAAGATTTCTTCCACTTGTCAAAATACAACATGTCTATTGCAGATATTAGATGATAGATAGATACATTGATACTTTATTCATCCTGAAGGAAATTCACATTTTCCAGCAGTATCCACAGATTAAAAAATGACATCAGAAGACTAAGTATACAATGTGTATACTGGCATACATAATGTGTGATACTGGCAGTAGGTGCTATCTCTAATGGTTTCCACAATGGATTTCTCTGTGTATGACAAATGAATGTCAGCGAAAATGGTTGGTCTAGAAAAAACAACCCCTTCTTCTTCTAACTTTCTCTGTCTCTGGCCCAGTGGAAACCAAATTCAAGCCAAATTCCTATATATTCATTGTACTTGGTAAATACAGTGATTATGATGTATTGCTTTTTATTGTTTTTTATTGTTTTAAATCTTTTTATTCACTCTCTTGTATGATCACTCTTATTTCTTGATCTTTTTTTTTTTTTAAATTAACCATATTTTATGAGTGTGCATCGGTCTCCTTGTCCTTTCACTGCTTATTTGTCAATCAAGATGTAAAACACCTTGAATATCATGCATTTGTTTGAAAGGTGCTATATAAATAAAATTTGATTGATTGATTGATGATGAAGAGTTCACTGGGCGAATGATTAGTACACATCCCACACACCTATCATCGCTGTCCGTCTCATCCTTGGACGCTTGTTTGTGGGTATCCCCCGCCATGCCATACAGCCACCTCATGTCCCTGGGCACATCTGGGACCCAGTCAACTAGTCTGCAAGTCATCATCAAGGTGAAGGTCAACAACTCAAAAAAGTTAAAAGGAATGCCCCCAGCCCCCAAATAAACCACAAAGTATGTGCCTGTCAGCTGTATCACCAGTAATAGGAATACACACTCTAGACTTAAACTGTTACCTTTCTGTTACAGCAAAAGCTCCACAAATTCATTTAACATGGTTTGTTAGCAAGACAACTGACCTACATTAAAATCCCCCAAACTTGCATAAACTTGCATCTATGGTTGCTGGCCATCATTGGCGGTATCAGTCAGGTCAAACAGTATTTGCTTTGAGCCTTACCTCTGGGCTACAGAGCAGGCTGACTCCACAGGCAGACTACAAGGGGTCTGCAGGTATGAGGTCACTTTAACAGGCAGAAACTCAGTGACCAGGGACAACAGACTGCTAGAGGTATGGCTCTCTCTACATGCCTGGCAGAGCACTTACACACAAACACACACACACACAAACAAACTATGCAGTGGAATGGTGGATCAGTGGTTAACATTGTCTCCCCAAACGAGAAAGTCCCAGGTTGAACTCCCAGCCCCAGTCCTTTCTGCGCTCAGTTAGCAGGTACAGATTATAAATGAATAAATAACTGTAATGGTTTTAAGTTTATAATCCTCCTTATGAAAAACATGACTATAAGTTTTAAATGTAATAAGCTCCTCCATGAGGCCAAACAGTGTTATTTGTTTTTAATATTGAGATGTAACCTCTTCCCATGTACACTACAGTTTAAAATAAATTTTGATTGACAAATTGAAAAAGCCCTATGAATAATTCAGTGTCTATTGTTTGTGGAAAAAATGGTATCTAAGCCTCTACTATGATGTATTTCTCTCCATATCACTACTGAATGCCTATGCAAAGTGTCAAGGCTAAAAAAAAAAGGGCCGACACCAAAACCTGGCATCTACTATTCATACTTTAGTCAGCTGCAAACTTTTCTGCTATTTATGTTCCTTTACCGCTGTGCAGCATGTCAAATTAGATGTGACATCACTTTACCTACATTTGGCCATAGCAACAGGAAACAGAAAAATACACCCCAATACATTTCCAATTTTTTTGTCAAGGGAATCAACCCTGTGACCTTCAGTATAAGTGGCAGTGTTAAACCACAAGGCCAGTCTACTCTTGAATCATTGTCCTTACCCTTTTTGATGTTAACCGGGAGGCTCTCTATGAGCCGCTGGTCCAGCCACCAATGCTCTTCCTGAGGAAGGTTCAGTCCATTCAGCTGTGCTTTCTTATTGGAAGCTTCGACTTCAGCTGACTCCTTCACCAGCTCACAACAAGCAGGCTTGGGAACGTCCATCTCCAAAGTGCCCAAGGGACACTCACTTTTGATTAGGTCTGCGATAGGTATTCAAATGAATGATTTTATGGTATTGAGGAAGGCTGGGTAACTCATGTGCTGGTGTTGGTGTTGGTTTGGCAGTGACTGCTATGTTTCTCTATCAGCTGCAGTGAAAGGTTTGCAGGCATTTATGCAGATCATTTTCTAATCTATTAGTTATTCATGCATAAGCCACTGTGGCCAGTAAAAAAAAAAAAGTTCCCTTGTGTCTACATGGATATTGAACAGTTACCAAGAAAACGTGACAAAGATTCCACTATCAGGGAGAGTTTTACATACCGTTCTCTTGTAAGAAGCGGAGAGCATCAAAGTATCCATTCTGGCAGATTTCTGCCATTACCTGTAAAATACAGGGGAGTTGCTATTTGAAGAAGTGAACCAGGCTGGATGAGGATGACTCATTAGATAGATAGATAGATTTACTTTATTGATCCCAAACTGGGAAATTATGGAGCTGACCATCTACCCACTCATTACTTTAAAGCCCAAGATTGTGAGCAACCTTGGTGATGATGTAAACTAGGTGTGCTCATACACAACACAACATCAAAATAAGTGCTCACTGTCAGCTGGCACTGCAATCATCATGAACAGGGGGATGGCCCTACAAGCACATCCTCCTCAGTTATTTTGTCAAGTCAGTTGTTACACCTAAACATAGAGAGCTTAAAAAATAGGGAACAAATGTTTATTGATGAGTTAAACAGTTGTGAAATTGAACTTGTGCAAGTCTACAATTAAAACAATGCTAAAGGCTTCTAACAGTAGGGAGCTCCTGAAACACAGACGTGCTTTGACTCACCTCAGGCTCAGGGGGGAAGAAGGTGCTGGTCACCCTGTACATGTTCTCTGTGCTGACCTGGATGCTGACATTGTTGAAGCGCACCTCATGGAAATTGAGTGCGCTCACTCGGGGGCAGATGTCACTTTCGCCGGCAAACGCAGAAAATGTGATAGTATTCTTCAGGTGACAGTGGGGCAGGTTGTTGCTGATGGCACCATCCATATAGCGCTGAGTGGAAAGGGTAAGATGTAGATCAGAGGTAAAATCTGTAAGTTATGAAGGGCCATAAAAAATATCCACATTGCTGTCAAAGCAATGGGCAGTTTGATGGCCGCAGGGGGTTCCACAAACAAACAAACAAACAAACAAAAAAAGACAACAGTGTCCAGCAAAAAGGTTGAGCCAGAATCAATTTTTGCCAAAACTTAACTGTGTAGTGGGCCATGTAGTGACTTGCCCATACCTCGGCACAAACCTGTTCCCAGTGCTGCAGTGCCTGATCCTGTGTGAGTGTGGCCTTACAGTCTCATGGACCAGAAAGTAATATTATATGGGTAAGAATCCAAACTATCACTTTAATTGCTGAGCTCAGGAGCTCCAGTACCAAGTGCATCTATGGGCTACCTTACATTCTAACACAGTGTTCATTATGAACAATCCACTCAGAATTCCAAAAACCAAACCACGCTTGGATTCAGTCTGAGAGAAGCATTCCTCATAGTCATTGTTCTCCAAATTCCTCTGTCATTGCCAAGCTGAGCACCGAAGTCACTCAAAATATTTATTGTCCCGAAGAGGGAGGAAGGTAGGGTTGCCGTCAGGGTCAAAAAACATTATACAATAAAAACAACAAACATAACAAGATATAAGCAACAGTAAACAGACAACATAGGCAAGACTGAGCTCCACCATGACAGACAAAAAACTAAACCAGGTGGTGGGCCCATGGGAGGGTGGGCCCATGGGAGGGTGGCCTCACGTTTTTTCTGGCTGAGCCCGACCACACCTTGGGAAAGGTCCTACCAGCAGGGAACTCTCTCCTCCCAGGTCTAGCTCCAGGAGTGGGCCTCAGCCTTCCACATCCCTGTTCCAAAAAGCTCTCCATAGAGGCTTTTAAAATCAGTCATACTCTGTCCCTCACCTGAAACTAATTTGCCTTGGATAAACCTAAGATAATCCTCGAGACAATGCAGCACCCAGAATCAACAAGAAAACACAAATCCCTCCACCATGGTGAGGTGGCGATTCCAGGAGGAATAGCTGAGACGGGTTGCAGAGAACAGTCTATTTCAAGTTTATACAAGTGTCACTTGCATTTTATGAGTTGATGAAGATGTAGTGTGTGTAATGTGATGTGTTGCCACTGCCATTTGTTATCAACAATAATTGCTGTGTCCAACACTCTCTTAGTCTGTCTATCACTAAATATTCATCCATCCATACTTCCAGACTAGCTGCATTTGCCATCTGCTTCCTCAGCACCTTTGGTGGTTTTACTGTTGGCTGTGAACTTGACCAGAGAGAGAAGAGGGCGAAGCTAGCATCACTTTTTATGCATCAAGGTGAAAAGCTGCATATTGTTGCTTTAAATGTAGAGGCCTGCTCGTTCACTCACCACTCCGCGGTAGGTTGGTGGGATGACACCACAGTACAAAGGGATGAAGCAGCTACACATGAGAACCTGGAAAAAGCGGACAGAGGCATTACTGCATTGTTGTTTTTGAAGGAATAACTCAGAATAAACAAACTCTCTGTGTGAGCATGAAAAGACAGAAAGCTCCTCCAAATTTTGCTGTTGCACCTTATGGAGGTGTTAGCAGCCTAATTTAAGTAATCTGCAATAAGGAAAGTCAACTTCAACCCAAATGTCATAGCTACCTGCAGTCTCTCACTTAACATTTTCCTCTAGTACTCAAACAAGGTTTTCTATGTCACTAATCACCCTAATTTAGCGGAAGGCATCATTACCTAAGGTGTGCTGGTAAAATCTAAGAAAATAGTGGCCATCTACCTAATTTAATTCTCCCTTATTCCTTTCAGAACAGTTGAGTCACTCCTCATACTGCAATACAAAAATTTTCATGAGAAATGACTCACACTGCCGTTTCCCAGCTCCTCTGACACATCTTCCTCCACTTCCACAAAAAATTAAAAAAAAGGAAATGCAATCTGTCTAGTCAGTTCTAATTGCTAAAACTTCTCTTTTACATGATTCTAGGGTCATTAGACCTGTCCACAGCTCACTGCTGGCTGCTTGTAATGCTGCTGCTGCTGCTGATGATGATAATACGTGACTGATAACATGAAGCCTGTCTAGTTCTTGCTTAAGTGTGGATAAGGGGCTCAGCTTAACTTTTAAATGTACCTGAATGAGTTCGTCTCTAGTATCAAACTCAGACACCAAAACGTTCTTTCCATCAGACGCTCTGGTGAGAGACACACAGAGCTTTCCAGAGGCACGCACATGGGCGTCTTCTGGGAGGTTCATTAGCAGGGAGCTCTGGACAATCTGGAGCAGGTTGAAAGCTGGGTGCAGGGGTCCCAGTTTCCGCTTTCGGGCCTCTTTAGCCATAGACATCAAATCAGCACAGGTTTGTTCTGTGCAGGATAAAACAATGGTTAGCTACATGCATGGTGGATATTTTGAACTGGAAATGGCAAATACACAGCTGAAGAGCTCTTTTTCAAAGTCCACTACGTTAAATATTATATTGTATATACATAAATCATGTTATGCAGGTCATATTTTATACATCTGGATCCTGTTGCAAGTGGGATCAAGTTGAGTCTGGTCCTCACGGCTTGCTGTGAGGCCGGCCTCCAACTCCCACCTCTTTCAGAAGCCTGGTGGTTACTTGGCCACAAAAGCTCTGCAGCCCACCTCCACTAGGAGCACTCGTGCTCTCCAGCCCAGCTGCACTGCCTCAGCTGCCATGTCTGCATAGTTCTAACTTTTCCATTTATATGCCTCAACCACCGTAGCCTCCCAAGGCACAGTTAGCTCCACAATACACAGGGACACTTGTGAGGTAGGCCACAAGACAAGGCCCGGCCCAAGAAATGCCAGTTACCAGAGAGCCTGACTGTGTCTCCAGTCCAAAACCAAACCCGTCATCCTTGGGAAAAACTGTTTTTGCAGCTGGTATAACTAGACTGCCATTATATTGGCATGGTCACCACAAAATAAAAATGTATTCTATGTATACAGATTCATCTAAATTTATCTGATAAAACGCTGCACATAATGTGAGCAGTATCACATCATGTATGTTATTTAGCAATGTACTGCTACAAATCACTATTGCAACAATGTAATGCAACAAATCAGTAATGGCACAGTCTGCCAAAGCCTGCTATTACCAAAATGAAAGCCAAACTTGTGTGTATTGGTTTTTGCAACCACAAGCTTGACACTTTTTAATCAGAGATGCAGGTGATGTGGCTTTCCAAAGATGCTATTGTCTAGGTGCCTCATTGGACTATGAGGGAACCACATTTTAATTTCGTTATACAACCTGTTGTATAATGACAAATAAACTTCCTTGTATACCTTGTACATTTGAACACAAATATCTGAAGGCTACTTTTTACTCCTTACATTGTCAAAACAGGCTCGTTACTTCTCTCTCCCTCTCTCTCTTTTTGGTGGGGGCAGGCGGGCTCGTTACTCCCCTCAACCTACACGGATTACAACATGACGTAAAAGACTAAATACACAGCAGGGTTTCCTCTACATGTAACTGATCGTGGCACACCGCCACGGCAAAATAAAAGCCGCCATGCCTTCGGAATGATTTTTTTTTTTCAGACGTTAAAACAATTTAAAGTATATTGTATGAATGGATATACACTACTCACAAAAAGTTAGGGATATTCGGCTTTTGGGTGAAATTTATGGAAAATATAAAAAGTTGACGCTACAGTGATATTATATCATGAAAGTAGGGCATTTAAGTAGAAGCATACACTGGTGATTTCCTCATCTCAAACAATTTCTTGAAACAAAAGCCAACAACAGTGGTGGATATACCACAACAAAAAATGTCAGTGTCAATAACTTGTCATGTGCCCTTGAGCATCAATAACAGCTTGACAACGACGTCTCATGCTGTTCACAAGTTGACTTATTGTCTGCTGAGGTATGGCATCCCACTCTTCTTGAAGGGCGGCCCTCAGGACATTGAGGTTCTGGGGTACAGAGCTCCGAGCCTCTACACGGCCACTCAGCTGATCCCATAGGTTTTCTATGGGATTCAGGTCAGAGAAAGTGCAGGCCACTCCATTTGAGGTACCCCAGTCTCCAGCAGCCGTTCCCTAATGATACGACCTCGATGAGCTGGAGCATCAAACACCTGATGTGAATTTTGCAGTTAAACTCCTTGTTAGAGAACAGCAACTTGTGCAAAAAGTACTGAAACATTGAACAGTTGGACATGTGCATTCAAAAGTTTACAGAAGGTCACATTAAGTTCACCTGTAAAGGTTAGAATGCATTTTAGGTTCATCCTGAAATTTCACCCGAAAGCCCAATATCCCTAACTTTGTGTGAGTAGTGTATGTGTGTATATAGATTAGCCCAAGTACTATATTACCAAAAGTATTCGCTCACCCATTCAAATGATAAGAATCAGGTGTTCTAATCACTTGGCCTGGCCACAGGTGTATAAAATCAAGCACTCAGGCATGCAGACTGTGAAACAAGACATTTGTGAAAGAATGGGCCGCTCTCAGGAGCTCAGTGAATTCCAGCGTGGAACTGTCATAGGATGCCACCTGTGCAACAAATCCAGTCGTGAAGTTTCCTCGCTCCTAAATATTCCACAGTCAACTGTCAGCTCTATTATAACAAAATGGAAGCGTTTGGGAACAACAGCAACTCAGCCACCAAGTGGTAGGCCACGTAAAGTGACGGAGAGGGGTCAGCGGATGCTGAAGCGCATAGTGCAAAGAGGTCGCCGACTTTCTGCACAGTCAATTGCTACAGAGCTACAAACTTCATGTGACCTTCAGATTAGCCCAAGTACAGTACGCAGAGAGCTTCATGGAATGGGTTTCCATGGCCGAGCAGCTGCAGCCAAGCCACACATCACCAAGTGCAATGCAAAGCGTCGGATGCAATGGTGTAAAGCACGCCGCCACTGGCCTCTAGAGCAGTGGAGATGCGTTCTCTGGAGTGATGAATCACGCTTTTCCATCTGGCAATCTGATGGACGAGTCTGGGTTTGGAGGTTGCCAGGAGAACGGTACATTTCAGACTGCATTGTGCCGACTGTGAAATTTGGTGGAGGAGGAATTATGGTGTGGGGTTGTTTTTCAGGAGCTGGGCTTGGCCCCTTAGTTCCAGTGAAAGGAACTTTGAATGCTTCAGGATACCAAAACATTTTGGACAATTCCATGCTCCCAACCTTGTGGGAACAGTTTGGAGCGGGCCCCTTCCTCTTCCAACATGACTGTGCACCAGTGCACAAAGCAAGGTCCATAAAGACATGGATGACAGAGTCTGGTGTGGATGAACTTGACTGGCCTGCACAGAGTCCTGACCTGAACCCGATAGAACACCTTTGGGATGAATTAGAGCGGAGACTGAGAGCCAGGCCTTCTCGACCAACATCAGTGTGTGACCTCACCAATGCGCTTTTGGAAGAATGGTCAAAAATTCCTATAAACACTCTCCTCAACCTTGTGGACAGTCTTCCCAGAAGAGTTGAAGCTGTAATAGCTGCAAAAGGTGGACTGACATCATATTGAACTCTATGGGTTAGGAATGGGATGGCACTTCAGTTCATAGTATGAGTAAAGGCAGGTGAGCGAATACTTTTGGTAATATAGTATATATACATACATATACATACATATACACACACACACATATACACACACACACACACACACACACACACACACACACACACACACACACACACACACTTAATATAATCAGAGTTTGAAATGATAATTTAAATATCATGAAATGTTACACTACACTGCAAGAACTTAATTTTGAAAAATGAACACTGGAGTCATCACCCGGCTGTTTGATTCTACTTCTGCGCGCTTGTTAGGTCTGTTTGATAAGTAATTTACATTTTTAAAACAAATTTAACACTCCTTCAAGATAATTTATTATGTTCTACAACTCAAACATACGCTAACACTACATACCGAGTGTTTGAGCAGCTTATCTCCTCTGTGCTACAAAAGATCCATGGTAAAAAATTATTAACATTAACGCTGAATATAACGTTAGCCGACGAAAAAACAGAGACGGAGAAGCAAGAAAAAATCTGTTAAAAGACATATACGTTAAGTATATTAAGTATTGAGAGTACCAAAGCTGTTATCAAGGTACTCATTCAAGACCTCTGGTCAGTTCAGTCTTGATTATTGTGTGAAACTGGGCTTGCAGCAAAACTAGACTTGCGTGATTTTTATTTTCTCTGTACCAGCACTTTGCAGGTTGTTAATAAAAGAAGAAAAGTTCCTGTTTTGTGTGCCCTGAACTTTTTTTTCGTCTTGCCGAGTTATCAAAAAAGGTAGCCTATATGTAGGCTATCATTAATGGTTAAAATAAATAAATAAATAAATAAATACTTTTTACTTTTGTACTTAAGTACATTTCAGAGCCTGTACTTTCTTACTTTTACTTGAGTAAAGAAGTTGAATTGGTACTTCTACTTTTACCAGAGTCTTTTCTCACACAAGTATCTTTACTTCTACTTAAGTACAGAATGTCGGTACTTTTGCCACCTGTGCCCATGTTTAATTTCATTCACAAATCTGTCAATTTTATGCAGTTTTGCTTATCGCCTAACACACACACCTCGTACAACAAAACAAGTCAATTTACGAAATTGAAATGTTCTGGAAAATCCAGGACAGTCAGATGGCACACAGATCAGCGCGTTACTCTGATCAATTCGACGGTTAGACTACTTTGTAATTCTCGCCGCCGTTCTCAACTGTGCAACCTAGTGGAGGAAAATAGGGCGAACCAACTAGTAAAAGCTGATATTATATCAAAGAAAATAGCTTATCGGAGAAAGATGAACTGCCGCATGCAAGAGCGAATCGCATTCGTTCAGAAAACGACTTAAGTCGTGTTCTACAACGTATGTATGTTTGCAGAATACATCAGATATCCTGAAACTGACGGATTTGTGAATGCACTTCAGTGTAATGTAGAGCTGCTCACACTCACCTATGGGGATTCCAATAGTAAGAATGGCAGCCATCAAGGCACCGGCAGACGCTCCGTAGATCTTGGAGGCGTCTTGAATGAGGCGAGGGAAATGTTCAAGGATGCAACCACTGGCTCCAACATAATAAATCCCCATGAACCCACAGCCTGCAAATGAAATACTCCATTCCTTGCTCAAGTCAAACATTTTCTCAGGTGTAGCCTTTCAAGCCCAGTTTTACCTCAAAACAGAGCTCCTGCGGTGTGAGAGAACCCCCCCCCAAAAAAATCCTCAATTATAATTAAAATACCATTTAATTAAGGCTGGGGACTCACGTGTTTCTTTTCAGTCAATCGAGGAAAAGACCTGCTGTATCCACACATGGGCTCGATTGGACATTAGACTAGATAAGCTCAGGCTTGCAGTGCATGTGTGACAGGGACTACTTAATACTACAAGAGCCCCTTAAAATTGAGATACCCTATCCGAGATAAGTGTCTTCAGATAAATTATATTTTTGGGTGATTTCCAGAGAGACATGCGATAAGGCAGACCCTGCTCCTTATAGAGAAGCCTCAATTTTCACTATTTTCAGTTTCGGGGAAGATCCAGACAGCCACCCAATAAACTCATTTTTCAGTTAATTATTTTTTATACAACCATTCATTTCAAAAACCAGACATATTAAAGTTATGAAAAAAAAATACGGTTGTTCTTTGTTCTACCCAGAGGCCTGTAACATTTAAAATGAAGCTTTAAACTCAAGATTTGTCCCTCTATTATACGTTGACAGTGGGTAACCCCTTAGAAGTACTGCGCAAATGTGTTTGTCAAAATAAACGGTTATGCAATGGGTTTGTTTTTTTGTTTTGTTTTTTTAATCAAGCCCTCTCATATTGGTAGAGACGGGTCATGTGACTGACGAAGCCGAGCGGACTGGCAACAGTGCAGGAGGTGCCCAGGGTTGCCAAGTCCGCGTTTTTTCCGCCAAATTGGGCTACTTTTTAAGTGTTGCTGCGGGTAACAAATTTTGTTCGCGGGTTGGGCTTGGGCATACAGATGATGAATAATGCCTATGAATAAAGATTCATATTTTGAATGACTAATGAAATCTGCTGCCACGAGTTTGAGCCCAGCAGAGAGATGCTGGCCTTGTTCAATACAGTTCTGTATGACAGGGACCAGGGCGAGGGATCTCAAGTTGAGATTCTCAACATGTCTAAAAAGAAACTGGACAGCGCTGTAAATAGTTCAAGTTCATGGAGTTTTTTCCCGTTCTTTTTTATATTGGAGACAGCCAGCAGTTTAAGTGAGCTGAAATGATTTTCAATTGCCTTTGCCTGGGAAATTGCCTCTAATGTTTATGATGTTATTTTATAGATATTATAGTGCATTTTGCAATTATAGCAATGCTGTTGGACTTTAAAAGCAAAATATATGGATTTTTATGGGCATATTTTTAGTTCTGGTATTGGGCTGATTTTTGGGCCGTTTTTATACCCGTTTGGGCGGGTTTTGGGCTGGTTTTGAGTTGCTGTTTGGCTGCTTTTGTCTCACAGATCTGGCAACCCTGGAGGTGCGCACATTTCCACTTATAGCTTGTGTTGTGGCGTTACAGATATTTTTTGTAAGTTTTCACGGGCTTTAATAGGCTGGACATCATTCAAAATGAATCTACCAGTGGTGGACTTCAGCGCATTCAACCTGAATGAAAAGGATGTTATGGACGATCAGCTTCACGTCTTGAGCAAAGAGTTGAAAACAGCCTTTACAGAAATTGGGTTTGTTTATCTGAAGAACACGGGGATTACTCAAGAGGAGGTGAGAACAGGATAAAGCTGATCATGCAGTATCGACAGAGAAAGTCCAGTCCAACGTGTGTTATGGTGGAATGGAGGCAATCTTTTGTCTTGATTTATTTTAACAGGTGGATCATGTCATGGCCATGTCCAAGAGCTTCTTCCTGCAGCCAGAGGAGCTGAAGCAGCCCTTCAGCAGGAAAAGCTATGCCGTTAACGTCAATCACGGCTGGGTGTCCTCAGAAACTGAGAGGTATGAGTCAAAACACACATTTCTTACTAGAAGAATTTACAGGACAGGTCTTATTTAGCATTAATATTGAATAACTACATTTTTAGGTTGAATCCACGTCGACCTGGAGACCTGAAGGAGGCATTCAACATAACTTCTCTTCGCACTGACATCGTAATGACCCACTTCCGGGATTTGGCTTGAAACTTTTCATTTCTCATTCTCATTTCATTCATGTATATGGGCGTTACGGCCTTGTTGTAATCATTCGCAGTTGCAGTTTGAATACAGTACTGCCAGATAATTTTGACCTTTAGCAAAATGTTAGGACTCTACCAGTCTATTGGCTTCCAAATTTATGACTATTTTAGTGTGATATTATTTTCTTATTGTATGTTTTGTATGTACAGTGCATTCAGAAAGTATTCAGACGCCCTTCACTTTTTTCACTTTTGTTATGTTGCAGCCTGATGCTACAATCTTTTAAAATTATTTTTTTTCTCATTAATCTACACTCAGTACCCAATAATTACAAAGTGAAAACAGAATTTTACTTTTTTTTTTTTTTTTTTTCAAGTTTATCAAAAAGGAAAAACTGAAATATCACACTGACAAGTATTCAGACCCTTTGCAACAACATTTTAGCTCAGGTGCCTCCCATTTCTCTTGATTATTGCTGAGATGTTTCTACACCTGATTAGAGTCCACCTGTGGCAAATTAAATTGACTGGACATGATTTGGAAAGGCACACAGCTCTCTATAGAAGCCCTCACAGCTGACAATGCATATCAGAGCAAACACCAAGCCATGAGGAACTGCCTGCAGAGCTCAGAGACAGGATTGTTGCAAGGCACAGATCTGGAAGGCTACAAATTTGTGCTGCACTGAAGGTTCCCAAGAGCACAGTGGCCTCCTTAATTCTCAAATGAAAGACGTTTGGCCCAACCAGGACTCTTCCAAGAGCTGGTTGCCTGGCCAAACTGAGCAATCATGGGAGAAGGGCCTTGGTAAGAAAGGTTACCAAGAAGCTGAGGTCCAAAAGGACAACCATCAGTGCAGCCCTCCACCAATCTGGGCTTTATGGCGAAGGGGCTAGACGGAAGCCTCTCCTCAGTGCAAGACACATGAAATCCCGCTTGGAGTTTGCAAAAAAGCACCTGAAGGACTCTCAGACTGTGAAAAACAAGATTCTCTGGTCTGATGAAACCAAGATTGAACTGTTTGGCCTCAATTCCAAACGTTAAGTTTGGAGGAAACCAGGCACCGCTCATCACCTGCCCAACACCATCCCAACAGTAAAGCATGGTGGTGGCAGCATCAGGCTGTGGGGCTGTTTTTCAGCAGCAGGGACTGGGAGACTGGTCAGGCTGAATGGAGCAAAGTACAGAGATATCCTCGATGAAAACCTGTTCCACAGCACTCAGGACCTCAGACTGGGCTGAAGATTCACCTTCCAACATGACACTGACCCTAAGCACACAGCCAGCACAACACAGGAGTGGCTTAGGGACAAATCTGTTAATGTCCCAGAGTGGCCCAGCCTGAGCCCTGACTTGAACCCTATCAAACATCTCTGGAGAGACCTGAAAATGGCTGTCCACTGACAGTCCCCATCCAACCTGCTTGAGCTTGAGAGGATTTGCAAAGAAGAACGGCAGAAAATCCCCCAATCCAGGTGTGCAAAGCTTGTTGAGTTATACCCAAAAAGACTTGAGGCTGTAATTGCTGCCAAAGGTGCTTCAACTAAGTACTGCATAAGGGGTTTTAATACTTATGTCAATGTGATATTTCAGTTTTTTTCTTTTCAATATATTTACAAAAGATTTCACAATTCTGTTTTCACTTTGTCATTATGGGGTAGTGATTGTAGATTAATGAGAGGAAAAAATGGATCTAAACGATTGTAGCATCAGGCTGCAACATAAAAAAGGTGAAAAAAGTTAAGGTCTGAATACTTCCTGAATGCACTGTAAGTTATGTTGTTGTGTGTATGCTTTGTAATGTACTGTATGTGGTTAATGGTGGTCATATCTTGTGTAACCTAGGAGGTAGCCAGGGCACATGTTTATTTTATTACTTTGGCATGCAAAACCTTTCAGTGCATATAACAACAGACTACTTGATTAGAATGTGAGAGGTGACAGACACAAATCATCTGACAAGTCGTATGGACTGTTTATTTCTTTATCATACAATCCAGGGACCAAACGTCCATATACATTGGGGGGGACAAGTCCCCCCCAACTATCAACACTGTAATCATAAAACGTCTTAGTGTGTTTAAAAGAAATCAGTGATTGAAATGCAAATTGAAAACATTTGTTTGCAAATCCAAGGGTTTTGCTTTCTGTTGAGCTGAATATTGTGAGTGGGACCGATGCTGAAACACGTAAGACACGTCTCTGTTGGCCAGTCTTCTTTAAAGTGACAGCTTGGCAGCATCCACAGTTATAAGACTCGGCTCAAAAGCAAACAAAACTTTTGGATTTACAAATAAAAGTTTTTGTTTTGTATTTTAATTTCAATTTTTTTTTTATTTACAGTAAAACCCTTTTCTGATCGAAGAGTCATTAGATTTGCTCTCAAATCTGTTTGTTTCTGATTGCAAACCTATTCTGCTTGATTGCATAATTAAGAAGAAAAAAATACACTCCATAAAGTCTTTACAGAGTTACAAAGTCAGAGTTGTGAGGAAAACAAGACAGTTTCTGCTTCAGAGAGAAAATCCTTAATCCAACGTTAAAATTCTCTTATTTTTCTCTAATATTGCAGAAAATTGTACTCCACTGTGTTTTGCTGGTTTCCATTCTATTGTGTTTGCATCTATTTTATTCTATTCCAGTGCTGTATTCTATTCTGTTTCAGAAATGGCCATCGTCAGGTGCTGCAACAGGGTTCAAGGAGACCCACATTTCTTTTTTCCAGCACTGTAAAGAGCTGTCTCTGCGGGTGCTGAGGGTGATGGCCCACAGTCTGGATCTGGACCCAGAGGTGTTCCTCAGCACACATCGTCTCATAGGGAGTATGTACAGCTCACTGCACTCCTTTACAACAGTAGAAGAGCACTCACCCTTGTTGCTTGCATCTGATGTAATTTAAGGGTCATCTACGTAGTAAAATTCTAATTAAAACAGATCTACTGGAAGGTGCAATGAGAACAAAATTAGATTACTGGGCAAACAGTGTTTGTGGAAAAAACAAAAGGTCATGTCCTTAGTCCTACCTACCCACAAGAACAGGTAGGGGTTCAGTATCTAAAGGACACACACAGGACAGTTGTTGAAAGACACACTTTTTGCGTAATGGTCTCTGGCCACTAGACCACCCTGCCAACCTTAACATAGTCCTCGATGAGATCTGGTAATGATATGGTGTTGTGTTTCCAGAAGGTGAAGAGAATGACACAACTCTGCGGTCCCTGTACTACCCACCAGTCAACAGAGAGAAGGTGAAGGAGGATCAGCTGCGCTGTGGAGAACATTCAGACTATGGCAGCATCACCCTGTTGTTCCAGAGCCACGAGGGAGGCCTGCAGGTACATCTCCACCTCCCTGGACAGAGGGCTCAGGCAGAGTAGAAGATAACAAGTCTCACATCCTCCTGTGAAAAAATTGTCCAGACGGCTTGTTCTAAAAGAATTTGACCAAAAACCCTGGAGAATAGTCTGCATTCTTGGAAGATAGTCTCTAGTCAATTTTTTTTCTGTGTGCGTTATTTCCACCTTTTATGTTAATTTGTCACTTTAAAAAACTCATTTAAACGTATTTTACAACTATCACTTTAAAAAAGTAATTTAAATATATTTTACAGCAACTATTTCCACTTTTGATGCTGCACTATTGTCTTTAATGCTACATGAAACTCTTTTATTACTTATGGTTTTCACCTATTCTTGTGTAGTTGTGTGGTATAATAGCAAATACTGTGGCGATAAGGGACACTTAATGTTTAAATCAAAGTTTTCCAGGCTAACTGCTTTGCAATCTGATATTAGTTTCTGCTGAATACATGCTCAGGCCCATAATTCCTCTGACATGTTCTCCTTCAGGTCCTCAGTCGCTCAGGTGAATACATCTCTGCTCCCGTCATACCAGGAACAGTCCTGGTCAACATCGCTGACTTAATGCAGCGCTGGACCAGCGACCTGTTCGTCTCTTCAGTAAGTTATGACCATATATTTGATATCTGTTTCATATGCACTCCTGATCAAAATTTTAAGACCAGTTGAGAAATTGCAAGAATTTACATTTTGCACTGTTGGATCTCAAGAAGGTTCTAAGTAGAGCTTCAAAACGCAAAAAGAAGAAATGGGAGTGAGACAAAAAAAATTTTTGAGTAAGCAATTTATTGCAAACAACCATTAAACTGTCATTTTCTGTCAGGTATCCACACTGTCGTGACCTCCTGATGGCAAAGGCAAAAAAGCTTTCTCGGATTGTTGAGCTGCATAAGCAAGGCCCAACAACAAGGCCCTCACAGCGTGCCATTGCTGCTGAGGTTGGACGCAGTAAGACAGTCATTTTTAACTTCTTAAAAGATCCTGAGGGTTATGGAACCAAAAAGTCAAGTGGTAGACCCTAAAAAATATCACCGGCCCTGAGCCGGAGGATCCAATTGGCTGTCCGTCAAGACACGGGACGATCCTCGGCCCAAATTAAGCTTGTCACTGATGCCAACTGCAGTCCCATAACCATCAGACAGCATCTGTGAGAGAAGGGTTTTAAGAACAAAAAACGTCTTCAAAGGCCTTGTCTTCTTCAACGGCACAAAATTGCTCGTTTGGAGTTTGCACGAGAGCACCAAACATGGGACATTGAAAGGTGAAAGAAAGTTTTACTCTCTGATGAGAAAAAATGTAACCTTGACGGTCCTGATGGCTTCCAACGTTACTGGCATGACAAGGGGATCCCACCTGAGATGTTTTCTACACGGCACAGTGGAGGGGGCGCCATCATGATCTGGGGGGCTTTTTCCTTCAATGGAACAATGGAGCTTCAGGTTGTGCAGAGGCGTCAAACGGCAGCTGGCTGTGTGGAGATGTTGCAGGGGGCATCCCTCATGACTGAAGGCCATCGTCTGTGTGGTAATGACTGGGTTTTTCAACAGGACAACGCTGCAGGTCACAATGCCCGCCTGAAAAAGGACTTCTTCCAGAGAAATAACATCACTCTTTTGAACCATCCTGCGTGTTCCCCTGATCTAAATCCAATTGAGAACATTTGGGGTTGGATGGCAAGGGAAGTTTACAGAAATAGACACCAGTTCCAGACAGTGGATGCCCTCCGTGAAGCCATCTTCACCACTTGGAGCAACATTCCCACTAGCCTCCTGGAAACACTCGCATCAAGCATGCTGAAACGAATTTTTGAGGTGATTAACAAGAAAGCTTTTTAGCCTTTGCCATCAGGAGGTCATGACAGTGTGGATACCTGACAGAAAATGACACTGAATCCACATTTTTGCCAAGATTTGGGCTTTTAAAGGCTGTGGTCTTAAACTTTTGATCAGCTGATGAACAGCCTATTTCAGTTTAATGGTTGTTTGCAATAAATTGCTGACTCAAATGTTTTTTTTTTGTCTCACTCCCATTTCTTCTTTTTGCATTTTGAAGCTCTACTTAGAACCTTCTTAAGACCCAACAGTGCAAAATGTAAATTCTTGCAATTTTTCAACTGGTCTTAAAATTTTGATCAGGAGTGTATTTTCTTATGTGTCATACTCAAGTGACTGATTTGGGTTGGATTAACATTTTTCAACTTTTTATCATTTTGAATAAATAGACATATTACAAGGCTATAAGACATACTTTACAAAATGACAAAAGTATATCCAAGCTGAATGATCAAAAAGAAATGCTCCAAGTTTCACAGTTTCAGTAATTTTTTTTTCCTGCTTTAGAGGTTTGTAGCTGATGTACTGTGGTAGTTTAATGTCACTGGGAATCACAGTTTTAAGCAAAGATGAGAAGAAGAAATTGCAATTTGCACATTTTAACCTGAGGGTAACATTAAAGGAAAGGTCAGCAGGTAATGTGGAAAGGTAATGGAATATTAAAATCAAGAGGATTCTTCCTTTGGGGAGTATGAATGCACTTACCAGATATCACTAATTACATTTCATGATATCTTGTGTGCAGAGTTTACCATTTTGGACTGAGGGTGGCAATAGAGGAAAAGTTCATGAGCTCACCAAAATAGACAGGGTTCATCCTCTGGGGAGAAAGTCATACTGGCCTCCCTGCTTCCATTCTTCCCATCTCTCCACTCAACCAATTGTTACAGGAGGCACATGTGCGTCTGCCGTCCATGTTCTTTAAATTTTTACTTGGTGCAAGACCGTGCTCACTCCCCTCACGATGCACTGTGTGGTCCCACATTGGCCGCACACCCCTGGTCGCACCAGAGCATGAACCAAGTCTTTGGCCTCGCCTGCCATTGAAGTCTTAAAAAAAATCATTAATTCTATAAGAAATGTTAGACACAGATACTGTAGGTCTTTAAAGCAATATTCTGAATCACTTGTCAAAATGAATATATGAATATGAATATTTAGGCACATTACATACATTTCTCTAACCTTAAAGTGAAAACTTCATTACCTTTCCCCCTGTCCTACAGGTACACAGGGTTTTACTGCCCCCTGCTGGTGATTGCAGCACTCGCCAGTCTTTGGCTTTCTTTGTCCATCCAGACACCGATGCCCTGATAACCTGCATTGACGGCTCCAACAAATACCCTCCAGTTAAATCAGGCGACTATCTCATTGAGCGATTCAATGATTCTTATGGACGAGAGTGAATTTCCATCCATAAATGCCACCCACTTTACTCAGTATTATTGAAATACCACTACTATAGATCAAACACCACTGTTTTAGATCAGTTGTATTTTATGCTCCTGTTTAAAAAGCCTACATTGGTCTACACAATAAAGTAATTGCTTAATCATTCATCAGTCATTCAATATGTACAGAACATATAGGATCCAGATCATGAGTGTGTGATTTTGTCAACAAGGAAATCAAGCAATGCTACTATCCTTATAGGAACAATTCAGCAAAAATAGCAAGAAAAATATTTTCCTGCTCACTCCCAGTGCAGTCTCAGTGCCGTGTCACTGTACTGAATGCTGGACAAGCATGTTTGCACCCACATTCATGTGGATTTCCTTTCCACAGTGCAAATACATGCAAGACAGGTGTGTCTGTTGATCTATTTGTACTAGCCCCCTCATGTGCCAATGATCCATCCAGGGTGATTTCCTACCTTCTGCTCAATGCATGCTGGGAAAGGCTGTAGCCCTCTGCACCTGTCCAATATAAAATGGTCGTTAAACTTTAAGGAGTTGGGTTGGGTTTTTAACTGTTAATCAGTAATTCTTTTGCACTTGTCGTTTGGTACATAAGTGAAATACACCACTGAAAGATGCAGTGGGCCAATCAGGACCTAGATGCAGATGCCCTGAGGAGCATGACTGTGCTCACCAAATTTCATGGCAATTACACATTTCAAGATATGTTGCCTTGGATTCAAATAAAATTGTTCTGTGTGCATTCAAGTGCTGCAGGGGAACATAATTTGCAAGATGCAGTCTTTGATGAATTTGACCCATTTGGTAAACCCTACAGCTATGGTTCCTTATTGATTTTTAATTTTCAAATCAACTTCAGTGATGAAGGAAAGATGTGAATGAGAGGGAAGAGTGTAAAAAAAATTTCTAACGTTGAGACTGAAAAAGAAACTGAAGTTCGTGTGGATGCTGGAAATCCTTGAAAATGACTGAATTTTGATGTGTTTTTTTAAGGTTTTGAAAAGTGCTTGGATTTTGAATAAAATGCTAAAAACTGCTTGAAATTGTCATGGCATTACTGTGATAAATTGCTGGTTGGTGGAACATCTTGGCCCCGAGAAGCAGTGGGTTACCGTGATTTTACAACGGCTGAGGGGCGTTCTAAGGCACGACGCGAAACTTGGAACTTGGAGAATGTTTTCCTTTTGTCTCCATGCTGTGGAATGCTCACGATATTTTTTTTTTTCTATCCTCCTGAGACCCAGAGGAAAAAATGTTTTGATATTTCGATTTTTTTAAGATAGTTCAAGTATTGTAGTTGAAAGAAACATATCACAGCAAAAAAAAAATCAGAAATGTTATTTATTTATTTTTTATCAAATGTCCCTTACAGAGGACATCGGGTCTTGCTTGGCGTAAAATGTCTTGTAATTTCCCAAACACTTAGAACAGATAATTTCCACTTTTTTTTCCACATGATAAAGAAAGGAGAGGCATAGTTTAATACACATTTAGGAAATGTGTTATTAACTATATGAGTCGATAACTTGCCAAATCAAGCTTTTAATTGAGTGTGTGTGTGCAGTTTGTGTGAGTGTGAGTGTGAGTGTGAGTGTGTGTGTGTGTGTGTGTGTGTGTGTGTGTGTGTGTGTGTGTGTGCATACGTGCATTCAACTTAAAAAGGCTCTCATTTCCCTTTCTGTAGGAATTTCATAGCCATAGCTTACATGCTGCTCTTTACCCATAGTGCACGGCGGGTGCCCTGACTTTCTCCCTCAGACTCAGGCTCCTCAACAGCTGATTCCTCCTCCTCTGAGCTTTCACCTTCCTGCTCCTCTGTCTGGCCTTCCTGCATTTCATCTCCTGACATCTCCCTTCCACAATCCTCATCAAAATCCTCTCTGCCTCACTCAGCCCTCTGTTTCCTGATGTATGCAAATTGAATAAAAATAACAGTTAGCAAGTCCCGCTGTCCTCTACAAAGGACATTGAACAAAAGTTGTGTTTTGACAGGGTTGAAATTACTGTACATTCCTGAAATCTTACTAAATTGAAGTTAAGACTTTCATATTGAAGAAACAATTTGATTATTATCGACAGAAGCATGATATCTGCAAAAAATTTATCACTTAACTCCTCTACTGCCATAAAATGTAGAAGTTGAGATTCCCGCCATTTTGAAAAGAGAGATCATGTTCTCTGTTGGCCACACCCCCACAAATGTGACATCACTGGAAAGCCCTGGATGTCCTCTTGACAGGAAAGTGGGACTCAAATAGGTGGCATAAATTGTGTTTGACTTAGAGGTCTCAAACTCATGTCCCCTACAGAGGACAAAAATGAATTGCTGGGTCTCAGGAGGCTATAGGACTTAATAGCCTACTACAAGAACTATGGCCCCTTAAAATTGAGATACCCTACCCGAGATAAGTGTCTTCATATAAATTCTATTTTTGGGTGATTCCCAGAGAGACATGTGATAAGGCACTTATCACTAGACAGTCCATTTTAGAGAGGCCTAAATTTTTAATATTTTCAGTTTTGGGGAGGATCCAGACAGCCACCCAATAAACTCATTTTTCAGTTAAATATTTTTTTATACAACCATTTATTTCAAAAACTAGACATAGCCTATTAACGTTATGAAAAAAACACTGTTGTTCTTTGTTCTACCTAGAGGCCTCTAATATCTAAAATGAAGCTTTAAACTTAAGATTTGTCCCTCTATTTTACGTTGACAGTCGGTAACCACTTAGAATTACTGCGCAAATGTGTTTGTCACAATAAACGGCTATGCAATGTTTTTTTTTTTTTTTTTTTTTTTTTTTAAATTTTTTTTTTTTTTTTAATTTATTTTTGAATCAAGCCTTCTCATATTGGTAGAGACGGGTCACGTGACTGACGAAACCGAGCGCTGGCCAAAGTGCAGGAGGTGCGCACATTTCCTCTTGTAGTGTGTGTTGTGGCGTTACAGATATTTTTTGTAAGTTTTCACGGGCTTTAATAGGCTGGACATCATTCAAAATGAATCTACCGGTGGTGGACTTCAGCGCATTCAACCTGAATGAAAACGATGTTGTGGACGATCAGCTTCACGTCTTGAGCAAAGAGTTGAAAACAGCCTTTACAGAAATTGGGTTTGTTTATCTGAAGAACACGGGGATTACCCAAGAGGAGGTGAGAACAGAATAGAGCTGATCATGCAGTATCGACAGAGAACGTCCAGTCCAACGTTTGTTATGGTTACCAGCACTAGGTGCTGTCTGACTTCCTGCCAGTGTTTTTACAGTAAGCTGTTATCTGTGTTGCTTTACAAAAACTTGGAATTGTTTATTACCATTGTTGGTATTAAATCATTGTTACTCTGTAGCTCTGAATTACCATAGTTGGTATTTAAAATATTTGCAATCATATCTGATGATATTAACTTTCATGACTTAAATGTTTTGCATCGGCACTTTACATTATAACGCTCATAGGTTTACAATCACTTTACATTGGCACTTTTAAGTATGCAATAATAATTTCTACTACCTAACCGGCACTTTTACGTCGCACTTTACTTTAGGAATGTTTAGGTCGTTTGTGTTTGTATATGGCACTGTGCGGTTTGTGATATGGGCCGTATGGCATGCGGAACACACACGTGCATAATATGTTGTGTTTATACTGTATGTATTTGTATTTGATATGTGCAAGTCTGTTTGTTTTATTGTGCTGATTGTTTTAATGTTTTTTGTAAGAACTGCAGATGGAAATTAGCTTCCCTGCTAAATATGGAGCACTCATTTTTTTTATTCTTTTGAATAACTTATGCACAGTGTCCTTTATAAATCGAATAAAATAAATAAAATAAATTGGTGGAAAGTAGGCAATCTTTTGTCTTGATTTATTTTAACAGGTGGATCATGTCATGACCATGTCCAAGAACTTCTTCCTGCAGCCAGAGGAGCTGAAGCAGCCCTTCAGCAGGAAAAGCTATGCTGTTAACCTCAATCACGGCTGGGTGTCCTTAGAAACCGAGAGGTATGAGTCGAAACACACATTTCCTACCAGAAGAATTTACAGGACAGGTCTTATTTAGCATTAATATTGAATAACTACATTTGTAGGTTGAATCCACGTCGACCTGGAGACCTGAAGGAGGCATTCAACATAACTTCTCTTCGCACTGACATCGTAATGACCCACTTCCGGGATTTGGCTTGAAACTTTTCATACTCTCATATTTCATATGAACTTTCTTAAACAGGCTATTTGTCCTCTGTGCAACTGGTCTTAACACAAGCTCAAATAATGACGATGATAATAATCATCATCGTCATCATCATTCGCAGTTAGACTATCTCAGAATTTTGACTTGACTATGAGTTTTTCTGGCAGTGTCGACTTTATGGAAAGGACAGATGCAGTTTGAATGCTGCCTGAGAGTTCTGACCTTTAGCAAAATGTTAGGACTCTACCAGTCTATTGGCTTCCAAATTTATCACTATTTTAGTGTGATATTATTCTCTTACTGTATGTTTGTTACCTGTAGAAGGCCTCACAGCTGACAATGCATATCAAAGCAAAAACCAAGCCATGAGGTCAAAGGAACTGCCTGCAGAGCTCAGAGACAGGACTGTTGCAAGGCACAGATCTGGAAGGCTCCAAAAAATTCTGCTGCACTGAAGGTTAATGAGGATATAACAATACACACATCGATGGCGGGTGCTGGGTCAAATATAGAACATCATGGAAAGTAGATAGAGCCCAGACACTTTCTCATCTTGAGACTTCATTATTTAACAAATAAACAAACAACATTTCGATCTCAGTGATCTTCTTCAGGTTTCAGGTTCAATAGTGGGTATGTCCCTTAAAAAGACCCCATAGGGGGTGCGGCAGGGTGCACTCCTGGCGCGTGTCCCTGATTCCCCAGGTCCATGCTCTTAAGGGGACATAATAGCCATTTTTTAAAACAATGACAAATAAATGAAATGTAATTCAACACAGCAAATAAAGTCACGGACCCAATACAAAAACATTCAATGGTGTAGAGAGTCTAGTGTCACCTAAGCACTGCTCTTCCAACACACAACAACACCTAATGTGGTCAATAAATAATAAACACTGATAGCCATGAAAAGCACAAACCAAAATGGGAAAGAAGGGATAGAAAATGTTTATTAGGAATAAAAAGGGAGAGCAGTTATATAAAACACTATAGACTTTATTGTTATTGTACAGGGATTAAACACTATTCTATATTGTGATAACATCCATTCATTCATTTTCTGTCACTGCTTAATCACAACCGTCATTGTGATAACATTTGAAATCTATTTGAATGACTTGGCTCTCATAGTTTAACTCTAGCAACAGATGGGGCTAGTGAGCACTGAATGAAGCTTCGAGTTGTGAACCTTAGGGCAAAGCAATGGGCTGGAAAGCCTCATGGCTTCAGGAAGCTTCATTTTCCCATCACTAGTTTGGGCTTTATCTACTTTCCATGCTGCACTGAAGGTTCCCAAGAGCACAGTGGCCTCCATAATTCTCAAATGGAAGACCTTTGGCACAACCAGCACCCTTCCGAAAGCTGGTCGCCTGGCCAAACTGAGCAATCGTGGGAGAAGGGCCTTAGTAATAAAGGTTACCAAGAAGCTGAGGTCCAAAAGGACAACCATCACTGTGGCCCTCCACTGATCTGGGCTTTATGGCAGAGTGGCTAGACGGAAGCCTCTCTTCAGTGCCAAACACATGAGAGCAAAAGAGCAGCTGAAGGACTCTCAGACTGAGAAAAAAGATTCTCTGGTCTGATGAAACCAAGATTGAACTTGGCCTCAATTCCAAACGTTAAGTTTGGAGGAAACCAGGTACTGCTCATCACCTGCCCAACACCATTCCAACAGTGAAGCATGGTGGTGGCAGCATCAGGCTGTGGGGCTGTTTTTCAGCAGCAGGGACTGGGAGACTGGTCAGGGTTGAGGGAAAGCTGAATGCATGAAACATGAAAGACACGTCTCTGTTGGCCAGTCTTGATTAAAGTGACAGCTTGGCAGCATCCACAGTTATAATATTCGGCTCAAAAGCAAACAAACCTTTTGGATTTACAAACAAAACCTTTGGATTCACAAACAAAAGTTTTTGTTTGTTTTGTTTTTGTTTTTTATTTGCAGTAAAATCTTTTTCTGATCGAAGAGTCAATAGTTTTGCTCTCAAATCTGTTTGTTTCTGATTGCAAACCTATTCTGCTTGATAGCATAATTAAGAAAAAAATACACTCCATAAAGTCTTTACAGAGTTACAAAGTCACAGTTGTGAGGAAAACAAGACAGTTTAGCCTTTTTCTTATGCAACAGGAATGGGCTCACATCCATACATGTTTATGTGGTGTTTTTGGTGGGATAACTCTTTCTGCTTCAGAGAGAAAATCTTTAATCCAGTGTTAAACTTCTCTCCTTTTGTTTTCTTTTATTTTTCTCTAATATTGCAGAAAATTGTACTCCACTGTGTTTTGCTGGTTTCCATTCTATTGTGTTTGCATCTATTTTATTCTAATCTAGCGCTGTATTCTATTCTGTTTCAGAAATGGCCATCATCAGGTGCTGCAACAGGGTTCAAGGAGGCCCACATTTCTTTTTTCCAGCACTGTAAAGAGCTGTCTCTGCGGGTGCTGAGGGTGATGGCCCACAGTCTGGATCTGGACCCAGAGGTGTTCCTCAGCACACATCGTCTCATAGGGAGTATGTACAGCTCACTACACTCCTTTACAACAGTAGAAGAGCACTCACCCTTGTTGCTTGCATCTGATGTAATTTAAGGGTCATCTACGTAGTAAAATTCTAATAGGTAAAAACAGACCTACTGGAAAGTGCAATGAGAACAAAATTAGATTACTGAGCAAACACTGTTTGTCCACTAGGCCACCCTGCCAACCTTAACATAGTCCTCGATGAGATCTGGTAATGATATGGTGTTGTGTTTCCTGGAGGTGAAGAGAATGACACAACTCTGCGGTCCCTGTACTACCCACCAGTCAGCAGAGAGAAGGTGAAGGAGGGTCAACTGCGCTGTGGAGAACATTCAGACTATGGCAGCATCACCCTGTTGTTCCAGAGCCACGAGGGAGGCCTGCAGGTACATCTCCACCTCCCTGGACAGAGGACTCAGGCAAATTAGAAGATAACAAGTCTCACATCCTCCTGTGAAAAAATTGTCCAGACGGCTTGTTCTAAAAGAATTTGACCAAAAACCCTGGAGAATAGTCTGCATTCTTGGAAGATAGTCTCTAGTCACGTTTTTTTCTGTGTGCGTTATTTTCACCTTTTATGTTAATTTGTCACTTAAAAAAACTCATTTAAATATATTTTACAGCAACTATTTCCACTTTTGATGCTGCACTATTGTCTTTAATGCTACATGAAGCTCTTTGATTACTTATGGTTTTCACCTATTCTTGTGTAGTTGTGTGGTATAATAGCAAATACTATGGCGATAATAAGGAATTCTTAATGTTTAAATCAAAGTTTTCCAGGCTAACTGCTTTGCAATCTGATATTAGTTTCTGCTGAATACATGCTCAGGCCCATAATTCTTCTGACATGTTCTCCTTCAGGTCCTCAGTCGCTCAGGTGAATATATCTCTGCTCCCAGCATACCTGGAACAGTCCTGGTCAACATCGCTGACTTAATGCAGCGCTGGACCAGCGACCTGTTCGTCTCTTCAGTAAGTTATGAGCATATATTTGATATCTGTTTCATATATTTGCTTATCTGTGTCATACTCAAGTGACTGATCTTGGTTGGATTAACATTTTTGAATTTTAATAAACAGACATATTACAAGGCTACAAGAGATACTTTATATATATATATATATATATATATATATTTTTTTTTTTTTTTTTTTTTTTTTTTTTTTTTTTTTTTTTTTTTTTTCCTGCTTTAGAGGTTTGTAGCTGATGTACTGTGATAGTTTAATGCCACTGGGAATCACAGTGTTAAGCAAAGATGAGAAGAAGAAATTACAATTTGCACATTTTAACCTGAGGGTAACATTAAAGGAAAGGTCAGGAGGTAATGTGGAAAGGTAATGGAATCATTAAAATCAAGAGGATTCTTCCTTTGGGGAGTATGAATGCACTTACCAAATATCACTAATTACATTTCATGATATCTTGTGTGCAGAGTTTACCATAGAGGCAATAGAGGAAAAGTTCATGAGCTCACCAAAATATACAGGGTTCATCCTCTGGGGAGCAAAAGTCATGCTGGCCTCCCTGCTTCCATTCTTCCTATCTCTCCACTCAACCAATTATTAAAGGAGGCACATGTGCGTCTGCCGTCCATGTTCTTAAAATTTTTACTTGGTGCAAGACTGTGCTCACTCCCCTCGCGATGCACTTGTGCGGTCCCACATTGGCCACACACCCCTGGTCGCACCAGAGCATGAACCAAGTCTTTGGCCTTGCCTACCATTGAAGTCTAAAAAACGTACTATTAATCCCATAAGAAATGTTAGAAACAGACAAATAACAGCAAAGTGATAGTAACTACATGAATATTCTTGGAAATTTTAGTGATACCATAGCAGGAAAACAGTATAAGGAGGTCTTTTTAAACTCACTGGATTGTCCCAGATACTGTAGGTTTTTAAAGGAATATTCTGAATCACTTCAGAATATTCACTTCAAAATGAATATATGAATATGAATATTTAGGCACATTACGTACATTTCTATGACCTTAAAGTGAAAACTTCATTACCTTTCCCCCTGTCCTACAGGTACACAGGGTATTACTGCCCCCTGCTGGTGACTGCATCACTCGCCAGTCTCTGGCTTTCTTTGTCCATCCAGACACAGATGCCCTGATAACCTGCATTGACGGCTCCAACAAATACCCTCCAGTTAAATCAGGCGACTATCTCACTGAGCGATTCAATGATTCTTATGGACGAGAGTGAATTTCCATCCATAAATGCCACCCATTTTACTTTTAAATACCACTACTATAGATCAAACACCACTGTTTTAGATCAGTTGTATTTTATGCTCTTGTTTAAAAAGCCACACAAGAAAGTCATTGCTTGAATTAATCATTCAATATGTACAGAACTTATAGGATCCAGATCATGAATGTGTGATTTTGTCAACAAGGAAATCAAGCAATATAGTTTTAGAAAAAATAGATCAACTTCACTGGCACTGATAGAATTAATAGAAAATATAACTCACAGTATAGACAAAAAAAAGATATGCAGTGGGAGTATTCATAGACCTCCAGAAGGCAACAGGCAGCAATTTGTAAAAATGGGTGTCTGCACTTCCAACGATTTGAATATATCTTGTGGAGTCCTACAGGGCTCAGTTCTAGGCCCAATACTCTTCAACCTATATATAAATACATATGCAGAGTGTCGAATCTTTTGAAATTGTTATTATTTGCGGACGACACTAATATTTTTTGTTCTCATGAGAATTTACAACAGCTTCTGGGGATGATCACAACAGAATTAAACTGAAAAGATGGTTCGATAGAAATAAATTATTATTAAATTTGAACAAGACAAAGATGATGTTATTTGGCAACTGTAAAATAGACACTGACTGAAGTAAAAGTAAGTATTGATAATGTCACAATTGAAAGAGTCTATGAAAATTATTTCTGGGTGTGGTTCTGGATCACTGAATCTGTTGTAAATCTCACATTAAGTACATACGATCAAAACTGGCCAGGAACATTGCAATCATGGGAAAGTCCAAAGCTATGCTCAATCAAAAATCACTGTACGTTCTTTATTGTTCACTTGTTATGCCATACTGAAATTATTGTGTTGAAGTATGGGGGAACACCTATAAAAGCAACCTACAGCCACTATGCACATTACAAAAAAGAGCCATCAGAATAACTAATTATGTAGGATTCTTGGAACACACAAATTCACTCTTCTTAAAACTACAGGCCTTGAAATTTTGGATATAGTACAGTACAACACAGCACAAATCATGTATAAAGCAAGACATAATCTACTACCAGCCAATATTCAAAAATTGTTTCTTGACAGAGAAGGGGGATATGAACTAAGGGGACGCTATAACTATAACCATGAAGAGTATGTGCATTTCTGTCTGTGGGGTGAATTTATGGAATGGTCTAGGGATTGCTATAAAACAAAGCACAAACAATATCCAATTCAAGAAGATGTACAAGTACAGTATCATTGAGAAGTACAGGGCTGAGTAAGTTTTACCTTGAGTGTGGCACTGGTAGAGTTTCAGGTTTTATCTTTGAATATAACACCGGTTGTGATTTAGGTAGTGCAGCATCGTCTGTGGATTTAGGTAGCTATAAATGGGATGTTCAATAAAATAAAAAATCATGTAGATGAATGAATAGTTGAGAAGGGGTAGGAAATAATAAGTTTACACTTCCTCCTACTCCTTTTCAAACATGTTTCATATAATTTGTGTCGTGACTGTTAGTCTGTCGAACAGCCTTATTTAACTTATTGTTATTCAGCTTGTTTGTTGCAAAGTCTCTTGTTTTTGCTTAATTTGTGAATTTTTTTTACATGTTTGAAATAAATGAATAAATAAGCAATGCTACTATCCTTATAGGAACAATTCAGCAAAAATAGAAAGAAAAATATTTTCCTGCTCACTCCCAGTGCAGTCTCAGTGCCGTGTCAGTGTACTGAACTCACTGCAGTGGCTCAGTGGTTGTCACTTTCTCTACAGCATGAAGGCCTCAGGTGAAATTCCTGTCCTTGATCCTTTGAATGCTGGACAAGCATTCTTGCACACACATTCATGTGGATTTCCTTTCCACAGTGCAAATACATGCAAGACAGGTGTGTCTGTTGATGTATTTGTACTAGCCCCCTCATGTGCTAATGATCCGTCCAGGGTGATTTCCAACCTTCTGCTCAGTGCATGCTGGGAAAGGCTGTAGCCCTCTGCACCCCTGAATGGCAACAAGCTGGTGAAGGCAATAGATAAATGATTTTAATTTTTAACCTGTCCAATATAAAAATGGCCAGTAAATTTTAAGGAGTTGGGGGTAACTGTTAATCAGTAATTCTTTTGCACTTGTCATTTGGTACATAAGTGAAATACACCACTGAAAGATGCAGTGGGCCAATCAGGACCTAGATGCAGATGCCCTGAGGAGCATGACTGTGCTCACCAAATTTCATGGCAATTTGCCCACATTTCAAGATATGTTGCCTTGGATTCAAGTAAAATTGTTCTGTGTGCATTCAAGTGCTGCAGGGGAACATGATTTGCAAGATGCAGTCTTTGATGAATTTGACCGATTTGGTGAACCATACAGCTATGGTTCCTTGATTGATTTTTAATTTTCAAATCAACTTCAGTGATGAAGGAAAGGTGTGAATGAGAGGGAGGAGTGTAAACATTTTTTTCCAACATTGAGACATCTGAAAAATAAACTGAAGTTTGTACGGATGCCTGAAATCCCTGAAAATGATTGAATTTTGATGTGGTATCTTCAAGTTTTGAAAAGTGCTTGGATTTTGAATAAAATGCTAGAAACTGCTTGAAATTGCATTACTGTGATAATTTCTGGTTGGTGGAACATTTTGAAACTTGGAACTTGGAGAATATGTTGTCCTTTTCCTTCCCTTTATATATACACTACTCACAAAAAGTTAGGGATATTTGGCTTTTGGGTGAAATTTATGGAAAATATAAAATGTTCACGCTACAGTGATATATCATGAAAGTAGGGCATTTAAGTAGAAGCATACACTGGTGATTTCCTCATCTCAAACAATTTCTTGAAACAAAAGCCAACAACAGTGGTGGATATACCACAACAAAAAATGTCAGTGTCAATAACTTGTCATGTGCCCTTGAGCATCAATTACAGCTTGACAACAACGTCTCATGCTGTTCACAAGTCGACTTATTGTCTGCTGAGGCATGGCATCCCACTCTTCTTGAAGGGCGGCCCTCAGGACATTGAGGTTCTGGGGTACAGAGCTCCGAGCCTCTACACAGCGACTCAGCTGATCCCATAGGTTTTCTATGGGATTCAGGTCTGGAGAAAGTGCAGGCCACTCCATTTGAGGTACCCCAGTCTCCAGCAGCCATTCCCTAATGATACGACCTCGATGAGCTGGAGCATCAAACACCTGATGTGAATTTTGCCGTTAAGCTCCTTGTTAGAGAACAGCAACTTGTGCAAAAAGTACTGAAACATTGAACAGTTGGACGTGCATTCAAAAGTTTACAGAAGGTCACATTAAGTTCACCTGTAAAGGCATTTTAGGTTCATCCTGAAATTTCACCCGAAAGCCGAATATCCCTAACTTTTTATGAGTAGTGTATATATATATATATATATATATATATATGGGGGGGGGGGGGGGGGGGGGGGGGGGGGGGGGGAATCCAAACATCCCAATAAACTCATTTTTCAGTTAAATATGTTTTATACAATCATTCATTTAAAAAAACAACAACAAAAAAACATGGTTGTTCTTTGTTCTACCTAGAGGCCTCTAACATTTAAAATGAAGCTTTAAACTTAAGATTTGTTCCTCTATTATCAGTTGGCAATGGGTGACCAACTAGAATTGCTGTGGAAAAGTGTACGTGACAGTAAACGGTTATGCAATATTTTTTTTATGACGTCTTGTCATATTGGAGAAATGAGTCATGTAACTGAGAAAGCTGAGCACTGGTCAAAGTGCAGGAAGTGCGCCCTTTTCCACTTCTGTAGCGACAGTGAGAGTTGTGGCTGTCATTTACAGATATTTTTTGTAAGTTCACGGGCTTTAATAGGCTGCACTTCATTCAAAATGAATCTACCAGTGGTGGACTTCAGCGCATTCAACCTGAATGAAAAGGATGTTATGGACGATCAGCTTCACGTCTTGAGCAAAAAGTTGAAAACAGCCTTTACAGAAATTGGATTTGTCTATCTGAAGAACACGGGGATTACTCAAGAGGAGGTGAGAACAGAATAAAGCTGATCATACAGTATCAACAGAGAAAGTCCAGTCCAGCGTTTGTTATGGTGGAATGGAGGCAATTTTTTGTCTTGATTTATTTTAACAGGTGGATCATGTCATGACCATGTCCAAGAACTTCTTCCTGCAGCCAGAGGAGCTGAAGCAGCCCTTCAGCAGGAAAAGCTATGCCGTTAACGTCAATCACGGCTGGGTGTCCTCAGAAACTGAGAGGTATGAGTCAAAACACACATTTCTTACCAGAAGAATTTACAGGATAGGTCTTATTTAGCATTAATATTGAATAACTACATTTGTAGGTTGAATCCACGTCGACCTGGAGACCTGAAGGAGGCATTCAACATAACTTCTCTTCGCACTGACATCGTAATGACCCACTTCCAGGATTTGGCTTGAAACTTTTCATACTCTCATATTTCATATGAGCTTTCTTAAACAGGCTGTTTGTCCTCTCCCATAGTTTGGGCTTAATACAAGCCCAAATAATGACGACGATAATAATCATCATCATCGTAATCCAGGGCCAAAACCACCATTTCAGCACTGGGGGGGGACAGATATATCTATCTATCTATCTATCTATCTATCTAATGTGCCTGAACATCAGGGGGGGACTTGTACCTCTCAATGTATATGGGCGTTACGGCCTTGTTGTAGTCATTCGCAGTTGCAGTTTGAATACAGTACTGCCAGATAATTTTGACTTTTAGCAAAATGTTAGGACTCTACCAGTCTATTGGCTTCCAAATTTATGACTATTTTAGTGTGATATTACTATTATTACTACTATTATTATTTACTATTCCAGTGCTGTATTCTATTCTGTTTCAGAAATGGCCATCGTCAGGTGCTGCAACAGGGTTCAAGGAGACCCACATTTCTTTTTTCCAGCACTGTAAAGAGCTGTGTCTGCGGGTGCTGAGGGTGATGGCCCACAGTCTGGATCTGGACCCAGAGGTGTTCCTCAGCACACATCGTCTCATAGGGAGTATGTACAGCTCACTGCACTCCTTTACAACAGTAGAAGAGCACTCACCCTTGTTGCTTGCATCTGATGTAATTTAAGGGTTATCTACGTAATAAAATTCTAATAGGTTAAAACAGACCTACTGGAAGGTGCAATGAGAACAAAATTAGATTACTGAGCAAACACTTTTTTTTTTTTTTTTTTTTTTTTTACAAAAGGGCACGTCCTCAGACCTACCTACCGACAAAAAACCTACAATCTTCTGTTACTGGCTGCTAATAAGCTCTGGAGTGGTTAGAGCCTAAGTGCCACATTCAAAGGTACACTGATGATAGTTGCTGAAGAAGGGTAGAGTACTATCCATTCATTCACACAGAATTTCCCAGCTGGCCCAGGGTTGCAGTCATTACTGAGTCAGCCCCATGTCAGTCAAAAATCCATTCAAGTTGGTAGAAACGAAGCAGTCCTCTCTCTGTTTCATCCAGCACTTTGTGGCATTTGGCTGCCAGCAGTTTTCCTATTAGAGCGCTGTTATATGGATATGCAACCAGAACATTCTCAGTGAAGAAAATATAGTAAATACTGGGGAAAACATTAGACTTTTGGGCCAACAGTGCAATTAGCCATAATTGGCCATGAAATATGTGGATTCTGCTGTACAAGCACTTTGCAGAAAGGAATGACAGCAGCCAACTTGCTGTTTGATGGTTCTGGACAGCTCAACATTTCAGCCGAAATGGGGGTGACCATGTTATATTTAAATTTTCAGTTTGTGTTGAAGTGTTCCTTTACATTTATCTGCAGTGACCTAAAATGAGTGAGCAGGTAGGGGTTCAGTATCTCAAGGACACACACAGGACAGGTGTTGAAAGACACACTTTTTGCCTAATGGTCTCTGGCCACTAGGCCACCCTGCCAACCTTAACATAGTCCTCGATGACATCTGGTAATGATATGGTATTGTGTTTCCAGAAGGTGAAGAGAATGACACAACTCTGCGGTCCCTGTACTACCCACCAGTCAACAGAGAGAAGGTGAAGGAAGGTCAGCTGCGCTGTGGAGAACATTCAGACTATGGCAGCATCACCCTGTTGTTCCAGAGCCACGAGGGAGGCCTGCAGGTACATCTCCACCTCCCTGGACAGAGGACTCAGGCAGAGTAGAAGATAACAAGTCTCACATCCTCCTGTGAAAAAATTGTCCAGACTGCTTGTTCTAAAAGAATTTGACCAAAAACCCTGGAGAATAGTCTGCATTCTTGGAAGATAGTCTCTAGTCAATTTTTTTTCTGTATGCGTTATTTTCACCTTTTATGTTAATTTGTCACTTAAAAAAAAAACTAATTTAAACGTATTTTACAACTATTTTCACTTTTGATGCTGCGCTATTGTCTTTAATGCTACATGAAACTCTTTTATTACTTATGGTTTTCACCTATTCTTGTGTAGTTGTGTGGTATAATAGCAAATACTATGGCGATAATAAGGGACACTTAATGTTTAAATCAAAGTTTCCCAGGCTAACTGCTTGACAATCTGATATTAGTTTCTGCTGAATACATGCTCAGGCCCATAATTCCTCTGGCATGTTCTCCTTCAGGTCCTCAGTCGCTCAGGTGAATACGTCTCTGCTCCCAGCATACCTGGAACAGTCCTGGTCAACATCGCTGACTTAATGCAGCGCTGGACCAGCGACCTGTTCGTCTCTTCAGTAAGTTATGAGCATATATTTGATATCTGTTTCATATATTTGCTTATCTGTGTCATACCCAAGTGACTAATTTTGGGTGGATTAACATTTTTCAACTTTTTATCATTTTGAATAAACAGACATATTACAAGGCTACAAAATGACAAAAGTATATCCAAGGTGAATGATCAAATAGAAATGCTCAAAATTTCACAGTTTCAATAGTTTTTTGTACTGTGATAGTTTAATGCCACTGGGAATCACAGTGTTAAGCAAAGATGAGAAGAAGAAATTGCAATTTGCACATTTTAACCTGAGGGTAACATTAAAGGAAAGGTCAGGAGGTAATGTGGAAAGGTAATGGAATCATTAAAATGAAGAGGATTCTTCCTTTTATGAATGCACTTACCAGATACACTATATTACCAAAAGTATTCGCTCACCTGCCTTTACTCATACTATGAACTGAAGTGCCATCCCATTCCTAACCCATAGAGTTCAATATGATGTCGGTCCACCTTTTGCAGCTATTACAGCTTCAACTCTTCTGGGAAGACTGTCCACAAGGTTGAGGAGAGTGTTTATAGGAATTTTTGACCATTCTTCCAAAAGCGCATTGGTGAGGTCACACACTGATGTTGGTCGAGAAGGCCTGGCTCTCAGTCTCCGCTCTAATTCATCCCAAAGGTGTTCTATCGGGTTCAGGTCAGGACTCTGTGCAGGCCAGTCAAGTTCATCCACACCAGACTCTGTCATCCATGTCTTTATGGACCTTGCTTTGTGCACTGGTGCACAGTCATGTTGGAAGAGGAAGGGGCCCGCTCCAAACTGTTCCCACAAGGTTGGGAGCATGGAATTGTCCAAAATGTTTTGGTATCCTGAAGCATTCAAAGTTCCTTTCACTGGAACTAAGGGGCCAAGCCCAGCTCCTGAAAAACAACCCCACACCATAATTCCTCCTCCACCAAATTTCACAGTCGGCACAATGCAGTCTGAAATGTACCGTTCTCCTGGCAACCTCCAAACCCAGACTCGTCCATCAGATTGCCAGATGGAAAAGCGTGATTCATCACTCCAGAGAACGCGTCTCCACTGCTCTAGAGGCCAGTGGCGGCGTGCTTTACACCATTGCATCCGACGCTTTGCATTGCACTTGGTGATGTGTGGCTTGGCTGCAGCTGCTCGGCCATGGAAACCCATTCCATGAAGCTCTCTGCGTACTGTACTTGGGCTAATCTGAAGGTCACATGAAGTTTGTATCTCTGTAGCAATTGACTGTGCAGAAAGTCGGCGACCTCTTTGCACTATGCGCTTCAGCATCCGCTGACCCCTCTCCGTCACTTTACGTGGCCTACCACTTCGTGGCTGAGTTGCTGTTGTTCCCAAACGCTTCCATTTTGTTATAATAGAGCTGACAGTTGACTGTGGAATATTTAGGAGCGAGGAAATTTCACGACTGGATTTGTTGCACAGGTGGCATCCTATGACAGTTCCACGCTGGAATTCACTGAGCTCCTGAGAGCGGCCCATTCTTTCACAAATGTCTTGTTTCACAGTCTGCATGCCTGAGTGCTTGATTTTATACACCTGTGGCCAGGCCAAGTGATTAGGACACCTGATTCTGATCATTTGAATGGGTGAGCAAATACTTTTGGTAATATAGTGTATCACTAATTACATTTCATGATATCTTGTGTGCAGAGTTTACCATTTTGGCCTGAGGGTGGCAATAGAGGAAAAGTTCATGAGCTCACCAAAATAGACAGAGTTCATCCACCAGAGTATGAACCAAGTCTTTGCCTCGCCTGCTATTGAAGCCTAAAAAATGTACTATTAATCCTATAAGAAATGTTAGAAACAAACAAATAACAGCAACATGATAGTAACTACATGAATATTCTTGGAAATTTTAGTGTTACCATAGCAGGAAAACAGTATAAGGAGGTCTTTTTAATCTCACTGGATTATCCCAGATACTGTAGGTCTTTAAAGGAATATTCTGAATCACTTGTCAAAATTAATATATGAATATTTAGGCACATTACATACATTTCTCTAACCTGAAAACTTCATTACCTTTCCCCCTGTCCTACAGGTACACAGGGTATTACTGCCCCCTGCTGGTGACTGCAGCACTCGCCAGTCTCTGGCTTTCTTTGTCCATCCAGACACAGATGTCCTGATAACCTGCATTGACGGCTCCAACAAATACCCTCCAGTTAAATCAGGCGACTATCTCATTGAGCGATTCAATGATTCTTATGGACGAGAGTGAATTTCCGTCCATAAATGACATTTTACTCAGTATTATTTAAATACCACTACTATAGATCAAACACCACTGTTTTAGATCAGTTGTATTTTATGCTCTTATTTAAAAAGCACACCTAGGTCTGCCACTACACAAGAAAGTCATTGCTTAATCATTCATTAGTCATTCCATATGTACAGAACATATAGGATCCAGATCATGAATGTGTGATTTTGTCAACAAGGAAATCAAGCAGTGCTGCTATCCTTATAGGAACAATTCACCAAAAATAGAAAGAAAAATATGTGGTTGTCACTTTCTCTACAGCATGAAGGCCTCAGGTGAAATTCCTGTCCTTGATCCTTTGAATGCTGGACAAGCATGTTTACACACACACATTCATGTGGATTTCCTTTCCACAGTGCAAATACATGCAAGACAGGTGTGTCTGTTGATGTATTTGTACTAGCCCCTTCATGTGCTAATGATCTGTCCAGGGTGATTTCCTACCTTCTGCTCAATGCATGCTGGGAAAGGCTGTAGCCCTCTGCACCCCTGAATGGCAACAAGCAGGTGAAGGCAATAGATAAATGATTTTAATTTTTAACCTGTCAAATATAAAATGGTCGTTAAACTTTAAGGAGTTGGGTTGGGTTTTTAACTGTTAATCAGTAATTCTTTTGCACTTGTCATTTGGTACATCAGTGAAATACACCACTGAAAGATGCAGTGGGCCAATCAGGACCAAGATGCAGATTCCCTGAGGAGCATGACTGTGCTCACCAAATTTCATGGCAATTTGCCCACATTTCAAGATATGTTACCTTGGATTCAAGTAAAATTGTTCTGTGTGCATTCAAGTGCTGCAGGGGAACATGATTTGCAAGATGCAGTCTTTGATGAATTTGACCGATTTGGTAAACCATACAGCTATGGTTCCTTATTGATTTTTAATTTTCAAATCAACTTCAGTGATGAAGGAAAGGTGTGAATAAGAGGGAGGAGTGTAAAAAAAAAATTTCTAACGTTGAGACATCAGAAAAATAAACTGAAGTTCGTGTGGATGCTGGAAATTCTTGAAAATGACTGAATTTTGATGTGGTTTTTTAAGGTTTTGAAAAGTGCTTGGATTTTGAATAAAATGCTAGAAACTGCTTGAAATTGCATTACTGTGATAATTTCTGGTTGGTGGAACATTCTGAAACTTGGAACTTGGAGAATATGTTGTCCTTTTGTCTCCAGTCTGTGGAATGCTCACGTTAAGACCAGTTGAGAAATTGCAAGAATTTACATTTTGCACTGTTGGATCTTAAGAAGGTTCTAAGTAGAGCTTCAAAATGCAAAATGAAGAAATGGGAGTGAGACAAAAAAAAAAAAAATTGAGTAAGCAATTTATTGCAAACAACCATTAAACTGAAATAGGCTGTGGTCGGATTGTTGAGCTGCATAAGCAAAGCCCAACAACAAGGCCCTCACAGCGTGCCATTGCCGCTGAGGTTGGACGCAGTAAGACAGTCATTTTAAACTTCTTAAAAGATCCTGAGGGTTATGGAAGAAAAAAGTCAAGTGGTAGACCCAAAAACATTTCACCGGCCCTGAGCTGGAGGATCCAATTGGCTGTCCGTCAAGACACGGGACGATCCTCGGCACAAATTAAACTTGTCACTGGTGCGAACTGCAGTCCCATAACCATCAGACGGCATCTGCGAGAGAAGGGTTTTAAGAACAAAAAACGTCCTCAAAGGCCTTGTCTCCTTCAACGGCACAAAGTTGCCCCCAAATATCCACCCAAGAAACTCATTTTTAAGTTAAATATGTTTTATACAACCATTCATTTAAAAAACTAGACATATTAAAGTTCTGAAAACAAAACATGGTTGTTCTTTGTTCTACTTAGAGGCCTCTAACATTTAAAATCAAGATTTAAACTAAAGATTTGTTCCTCTGTTATAAGTTGACAATGAGTAACCACTGTGCAAAAGTGTATGTGACAGTACAGGGTTATGCAAACATTTTTTTTTTTAATAAAGTATCAGATTGCAGAAATGAGTCACATAGCCTAACTGAGAAAGCTGAGCACTGGTCAAAGTGCAGGAAGTGCGCCCATTTCTAACTCTGTAGCGACAGTGAGAGTTGTGGCTGTCATTTACAGATATTTTTGTAAGTTTTCACAGGCTTTAATAGGCTGCACTTCATTCAAAATGAATCTACCAGTGGTGGACTTCAGCGCATTCAACCTGAATGAAAAAAATGTTCTGGACGATCAGCTTCACGTCTTGAGCAAAGAGTTGAAAACAGCCTTTACAGAAATTGGGTTTGTCTATCTGAAGAACACGGGGATTACCCAAGAGGAGGTGAGAACAGAATAAAGCTGATCATACAGTATCAACAGAGAAAGTCCAGTCCAACGTTTGTTATGGTGGAATGGAGGCAATCTTTTGTCTTGATTTATTTTAACAGGTGGAACATGTTATGGCCATGTCCAAGAACTTCTTCCTGCAGCCAGAGGAGCTGAAGCAGCCCTTCAGCAGGAAAAGCTATGCCGTTAACCGCAATCACGGCTGGGTGTCCTCAGAAACTGAGAGGTATGAATCAAAACACACATTTCTTACTAGAAGAATTTACAGGACAGGTCTTATTAGCATTAATATTTAATAACTACATTTGTAGGTTGAATCAACGTCGACCTGGAGACCTGAAGGAGGCATTCAACATAACCTCTCTTCGCCCTGACATCGTAATGACCCACTTCTGGGATTTGGCTTGATACTTTTCATACTCTCATATTTCATATGAGCTTTCTTAAACAGGCTATTTGTCCTCCCGCATAGTTTGGGCTTAATGCAAGCCCAAATAATGACAATGATAATAATAATCATCATCGATCTCTAATTAATCTACATTCAGTACCCAATAATGACAAAGTGAAAACAAAATTTTAGAAATTTTTGCAAATTTATTAAAAATGAAAAACTGAAATATCACATTGACATACAGTAAGTGTTCAGACCTTTTGCAACAACATGCAAAATTTAGCTCAGGTGCCTCCCATTTCTCTTGATTATTGCTGAGATGTTTCTGCACCTTGATTAGAGTCCACCTGTGGTAAATTAAATTGATTGGACATTGATTCCTCAATTCCAGACGTTATGTCTGGAGGAAACCAGGCACCGCTCATCACGTGCCCAGTACCATCCCAACAGTGAAGCATGGTGGTGGCAGCATCATGCTGTGACGCTGTTTTTCAGCAGCAGGGACTGGGAGAGGGCAAGGGCAAGCTGAATGGAGCAAAGTACAGAGATATCCTCGATGAAAACCTGTTCCACAGTGCTCAGCACCTCAGATTGGGCCGCAAGTTTGCCTCCCAACATGACACTGACCCTAAGCACACAGCCAAGACAACACAGGAGTGCCTTAGGGACAACTCTGTGAATGTCCTAGAGTGGGCCAGCCCGAGCCCTGACTTGAACCCTATCCAACATCTCTGGAGAGACCTGAATATGGCTTTCCACCAACGGTTCACATCCAACCTTACCGAGCTTGAGAGGATTTGCAAAGAAGAACGGCAGAAAATCGCCCAATTCAGGTGTGCAAAGCTTGTTGCGTCATACCCAAAAAGACACAAGGCTGTAATTGCTGCCAAAGGTGCGCCAACTAAGTACTGAGTAAGAGGTTTCAATACTTATGTCAGTGTGATATTTCAGCTTTTTCTCTTTAATAATTTCATAGAAAATTCTACAATTCTGTTTTCACTTTGTCATTATGGGGTACTGATTGTAGATTAATGAGAAGAAAAAATGGATCTAAACGATTGCAGCATCAGGCTGCAACATAAAAAAGGTGAAAAAAATGAAGGGGGTCTTAATACTTCCTGAATGCACTGTAAGTTATGTTGTTGTGTGTATGCTCTGTAATGTACTGTATGTGGGCCTATGTTGCTGTTAATGGTGGTCATATCAGGTGTAATCTAGGAGGTAGCCAGGGCACATGTTTATTTTATTACTTTGGCATGCAAAACTTTTCAGTGCATATAACAACAGACTACTTGATTGGAATATGAGAGGTGACAGACACAAATCATTTCACAACTCTTATGGAGTGTTTTTTATTTCTTTTATCATACAATCAGACAGAATAGGTTTGCAGTCAAAAAATAAACTTGAGAGTGAAACTATCAACACTGTAATCAAAAAATGTCTTAGTGTGTTTAAAAGAAATCAGTGATTGAAATGCAAATTGGAAACTTTTGTTTTGCAAATCCAAGGGTTTTGCTTTCTGTTGAGCTGAATCTCGTGAGTGGGACCGATGCTGAAACATGTAAGACACGTCTCTATTGGCCAGTCTTGATTAAAGTGACAGCTTGGCAGCATCCACAATTATAATATTTGGCTCAAAAGCAAACAAACCTTTTGGATTTACAAACATCCGTGATGAATATCCATGATCTTGTCCTTTCGGTCATTACCCAAAGCTCATGACCATAGGTGAGGGTAGGAACGTAGGAACTGGTAAATTGAGAGCTTTGCCTTTCGGCTCAGCTCCTTCTTCACCACGACGGATCGGTACACCAACCGCATCACTGCGGGGACTGCGCTGATCCGCCTGTCAATCTCGTGCTCCATCCTTCCCTCACTCGTGAACAAGACCCCGAGATACTTGAACTCCTCCACTTGAGGCAGGACTTCTCCACCAACCCGGAGAGGGTATGCCACCCTTTTCCGGTCGAGAACCATGGCCTCGGACTTGGAGGAGCTGATTCTCATCCCAGCCGCTTCACACCTGGCTGCAAACCACCCCAGTGCCTGCTGAAGGTCCTGCCTTGAAGGAACCAACAGGACAACATCATCCGCAAAAAGCAGCAATGAAATCCTGTGACCCGGCTGGGCCTAGAAATTCGGCCCATAAAAATTATGAACAGACCCGGTGATAAAGGGCAGCCCTGCTGGAGTCCAACATGCACTGGGAACAGGTCTGACTTATTGCTGGCAATGCGAACCAAGCTCCTGCTCCGTACAGGGACCAAACAGCCCTTAGCAAAGGACCTCGGACCCCATACTCCCGGAGCACTCCCCACAAGGCACCACGAGGGACACGGTCTCCAGATCCACAAAACACATGTGAACTGTTTGGGCAAACTCCCATGAACCCTTGAGCACCCTCCGGAGGGTATAGAGCTGGTCCAGTGTTCCACGGCTGGGACGAAAACCGCATTGTTCCTCCTGAATCCCAGGTTCGACTATCGGCTGAATCCTCCTCTCCAGTACCCTGGTGTAGACCTTCCCGGGTAGGCTAAGAAGTATGATCCCCCTGTAGTTGGAACACACCCTCCGGTCCCCCTTCTTAAAAAGAGGGACCACCACCCCGGTCTGCCACTCCAGAGACACTGTCCCCAACCGCCACGCAATGTTGCAGAGGTGTGTCAGCCAAGACAGCCCCACAACATCCAGAGACTTGAGATACTCAGGGCGGATCTCATCCACCCCCGCCGCCCTGCCACTGAGGAGCTTGTGAACCACCTCAGTGACCTCAGCTTGGGTGATGGACAATTCCACCTCTGGGTCCTCAGCCTCTGCTTCCTCAACTGAAGACGTGATGGTGGGATTGAGGAGACCCTTGAAGTATTCCTTCCACCGCCCGACAAAATCCCCAGCTGAGGTCAACAGCTCACCACCTGCACTGTAAACAGTGTCGGCAGTGTACTGATTCCCCCTCCTAAGGTGCCGGACTGTTTTCCAGAATCTCCTCTAGGCCGACCGATAGTCCTCCTCCATGGCCTGACCGAACTCCTCCCAGCTTCAAGTTTTTGCCTCCGCCACTGCTCGGGCTGCGGCACACCTGGCCTGCCAGTACCCGTCAGCTGCCTCAGGAGTTCCACAGGCCAACATGGACGACAAGCACCAGAGACCTTGCGGCCACAGCTCCAAACAGCTGCATTGACAATGGAGGCCGAGAACATGGCCCATTCCACTCAATGTCCCCAGCCTCCCTCGGGGGCTGGGAGAAGCTCTCCTGGAGGTGGGAGTTGAAGACTAACCCTAACCCAACAGAGGGTTCCGCCAGACGTCCCAAACAGACCCTCACAATACGTTTGGGCCTGCCAGGTCTGGCAAGCTTCCCCCTCCGCCAGCAGATCCAACTCACCACCAGGTGGTGATCAGTTGACAGCTCAGCCCCTCTCTTCACCCGAGTGTTCAAGACATACGGCTGGAGATCAGATGAAACGACAACAAAGTCAGTCATCGACCTCCGGCCTAGGGTGTCCTGGTGCCATGTGCACTTAAGGACACCACTTTGCTCGAACATGGTGTTCGTTATGAACAAACTGTGACTAGCACAGAAGTCCAATAACAGAACACCACTTGGGTTCAGATTGGGGAGGCCGTTCCTCCCAGTCACCCCACTCCAATGGAGTCTCCAGTCAGAGCACTATCCAGTACCCCTGCCAGAGACTCCAAGAAGGCCGGATACTGCTATTTGGCCCGTAGGCACAAACAACAGTGAGAGCCCTCTCCTCAACCTGAAGGCGCAGAGAGGCGACCCTCTCGTTCACCGGGGTGAACCCCAACACATGGCCGCTAAGCTGGGGGGCTATAAGCAAGCCCACACCTGCCCGCCGCCTTGCACCGAGGGCAACTCCAGAGTAGTGGAAGGTCCAGCCCCTCTCGAGGAGCTGGGTTCCAGAGCCCAAGCTGTGCGTGAAGGTGAGCCCGACTATTTCTAGCCAGTACCTCTCAACCTCCCGCACAAGCTCAGGTTCCTTCCCCCCCAGCGAGGTGACATTCCATGTCCCAACAGCCAGCCATTGTGTTCGGGGATCGGGTCGCCGAGGCCCCAGCCTTCGACTGCCGCCTGATCCACAAGGCACCAGCCCCTTACGGCTACCCTTGTGGGTGGTGAGCCCACAAAGGGTTGGACCCACGTCATCAGTTCGGGCTGGGCCCCATGGGTAAAGGCCCGGCCACCAGGTACTTGCTCACGAGCCCCAACCCCAGGCCTGGCTCCAGGGTGGGGCCCTGGCTCCGCCGTACCGGGTGACATCAAAGTCCTCGATGTTCAAACAAAAGTTTCTGTTTCATATTTTAATTTCTTTTTTTTTTTTTTTTTGATTTGCAGTAAAACCTTTTTCAAATCTGTGTGTGTTTCTGATTGCAAACCTATTCTGCTTGATTGCATAATTTAGAAAAAAAAAAAAAAAAAACTTGTCACGCCCTAGAGGGCGGCTGAAAGTGTAACTGCTTAAAATAAAAGATCAGCCTCTACTGGGGAGTTTCTGATTCAAAACAGCACGCAGATTAAGAGGGGGAAGTAATTGTATTCTTTTAAAACAACAGCAAATGACAATTCATAAATTAAAACCAAGAAAACAGTTTCACCACAAGGCAACAAAGTCAGAGTCAATGGCAGGTGGAGAACAGTCCACGAGGGCCTTGGAGTCCAGAGGGAGTGTAGTTCAGCGTTGCAATTGTAAGTCTGGAGTCTGGCCCGTGGCCTTGCTGGTACACTGCGACGGCTGACGCCCTCTTGGTGGTGTATAGCGGCTGGGGCTGACAAAACAGAAGGAACAGAGACCCAGGTAAGTAGGCCCTCCGCCCTCAAATCCTCCCCTTGTCCACCCAGGGAAGCCAAATTATAAATCAAACAAAAGAAACAAAATACTAAACATGGGCGTGCCGCTTGTAAGCGCTGTGTGTCCATCAGACCACCCACAAACACACACCCTGTGACACACTGCATGAAGTCTTTACAGAGTTACAAAGTCACAGTTGTGAGGAAAACAAGACAATTTCTGCTTCAGAGAGAAAATCCTTAATCCAATGTTAAAATTCTTTTCTCTTATTTTTCCTCTAATATTGCAGAAAATTCTACTCCACTGTGTTTTGCTGGTTTCCATTCTATTGTGTTTTCATCTATTTTATTCTATTTTAGCGCTGTATTCTATTCTGTTTCAGAAATGGCCATCGTCAGGTGCTGCAACAGGGTTCAAGGAGGCCCACATTTCTTTTTTCCAGCACTGTAAAGAGCTGTCTCTGCGGGTGCTGAGGGTGATGGCCCACAGTCTGGATCTGGACCCAGAGGTGTTCCTCAGCACACATCATCTCATAGGGAGTATGTACAGCTCACTGCACTCCTTTACAACAGTAGAAGAGCACTCACCCTTGTTGCTTGCATCTGATGTAATTTAAGGGTCATCTACGTAGTAAAATTCTAATAGGTTAAAACAGACCTACTGGAAGGTGCAATGAGAACAAAATTAGATTACTGAGCAAACACCGTTTGTGGAAAAAACAAAAGGGCATGTCCTTAGACCTACCTACCCGCAAGAACAGGTAGGAGTTCAGTATCTAAAGGACACACACAGGACAGTTGTTGAAAGACACACTTTTTGCCTAATGGTCTCTGGCCACTAGACCACCCTGCCAACCTTAACATAGTCCTTGATGAGATCTGGTAATGATATGGTGTTGTGTCTCCTTGAGGTGAAGAGAATGACACAACTCTGCGGTCCCTGTACTACCCACCAGTCAGCAGAGAGAAGGTGAAGGAAGGTCAGCTGCGCTGTGGAGAACATTCAGACTATGGCAGCATCACCCTGTTGTTCCAGAGCCATGAGGGAGGCCTGCAGGTACATCTCCACCTCCCTGGACAGAGGACTCAGGCAGAGTAGAAGATAACAAGTCTCACACCCTCCTGTGAAAAAATTGTCCAGACGGCTTGTTTTAAAAGAATTTGACCAAAAACCCTGGAGAATAGTCTGCATTTTTGGAAGATAGAGTCTCTAGTTAATTTTTTTTCTGTATGCGTTATTTTCACCTTTTATGTTAATTTGTCACTTAAAAAAAACTCATTTAAACATATTTTACAGCAACTATTTCCACTTTTGATGCTGCACTATTGTCTTTAATGCTACATGAAACTCTTTTATTACTTATGGTTTTCACCTATTGTGTAGTTGTGTGGTATAATAGCAAATACTATGGCGATAATAAGGAATACTTAATGTTTAAATCAAAGTTTTCCAGGCTAACTGCTTTGCAATCTGTTAGTTTCTGCTGAATACATGCTCAGGCCCATAATTCTTCTTACATGTTCTCCTTCAGGTCCTCAGTCGCTCAGGTGAATACGTCTCTGCTCCCAGCATACCTGGAACAGTCCTGGTCAACATCGCTGACTTAATGCAGCGCTGGACCAGCGACCTGTTCGTCTCTTCAGTAAGTTATGAGCATATATTTGATATCTGTTTCATATATTTGCTTATCTGTGTCATACCCAAGTGATTAATTTGGGGTGGATTAACATTTTTCAACTTTTTATCATTTTGAATAAACAGACATATTACAAGGCCACAAGAGATACTTATACTACAAAAGTATATCCAAGCTGAATGATCAAAAAGAAATGCTCCAAGTTTCACAGTTTCAGTAGTTTCTTTCCTGCTTTAGAGGTTTGTAGCTGATGTACTGTGATAGTTTAATGTCACTGGGAATCACAGTGTTAAGCAAAGATGAGAAAAAGAAATTGCAATTTGCACATTTTAACCTGAGGGTAAAATTAAAGGAAAGGTCAGCAGGTAATGTGGAAAGGTAATGGAATCATTAAAATGAAGAGGATTCTTCCTTTGGGGAGTATGAATGCACTTACCAGATATCACTAATTACATTTCATGATATCTTGTGTGCAGAGTTTACCATTTTGGCCTGAGGGTGGCAATAGAGGAAAAGTTCATGAGCTCACCAAAATAGACAGGGTTCATCCTCTGGGGAGCAAAAGTCATGCTGGCCTCCCTGCTTCCATTCTTCCCATCTCTCCACTCAACCAGTTGTTACAGGAGGCACATGTGCGTCTGCCGTCCATGTCCTTTCAATTTTTACTTGGTGCAAGACCGTGCTCATTCCCCTCGCAATGCACTGTGTGGTCCCACATTGGCCACACACCCCTGGTCGCACCAGAGCATGAATCAAGTCTTTGGCCTCGCCTGCCATTGAAGTCTAAAAAACGTACTATCAATCCTGTAAGAAATGTTAGAAACAGACAAATAACACCAACATGATAGCAACTACATGAATATTCTTGGAAATTTTAGTGATACTATATCAGGAAAACAGTATAAGGAGGTTAAGTTTAAGTTTACGTTTATTTAAAGGAAAGTCACAATGCAACAGGTCTTTTTAAACTGACTGGATTATCCCAGATACTGTAGGTCTTTAAAGGAATATTCTGAATCACTTGTCAAAATTAATATATGAATATGAATATTTAGGCACATTATGTACATTTCTCTAACCTTAAAGTGAAAACTTCATTACCTTTTCCCCTGTCCTACAGGTACACAGGGTTTTACTTCCCCCTGCTGGTGACTGCAGCACTCGCCAGTCTCTGGCTTTCTTTGTCCATCCAAATGTTGATGTCCTGATAACCTGCATTGACGGCTCCAACAAATACCCTCCAGTTAAATCAGGCGACTATCTCATTGAGCGATTCAATGATTCTTTTGGACGAGAGTGAATTTCCATCCATAAATGACGCCCACTTTACTCAGTATTATTGAAATACCACTACTATAGATCAAACACCACTGTTTGATGTATTTGTTGTATTTTATGCTCTTGTTTAAAAAGCCCACATAGGTCTGCCACTACACAAGAAAGTCATTGCTTGGATTAATCATATAGGATCCAGATCATGAATGCGTGATTTTGTCAACAAGGAAATCAAGCAATGCTACTATCCTTATAGGAACAATTCACCAAAAATAGAAAGAAAAATATTTTCCTGCTCACTCCCAGTGCAGTCTCAGTGCCGTGTCACTGTACTGAACTCACTGCAGTGGCTCAGTGGTTGTCACTTTCTCTACAGCATGAGATTCCTGTCCTTGATCCTTTGAATGCTGGACAAGCATGTTTGCACACACATTCATGTGGATTTCCTTTCCACAGTGCAAAGACATGCAAGACAGGTGTGTCTGTTGATGTATTTGTACTAGCCCCCTCATGTGCTTATGATCTGTCCAGGGTGATTTCCTACCTTCTGCTCAATGCATGCTGGGAAAGGCTGTAGCTTTCTGCACCCCTGAATGGCAACAAGTAGGTGAAGGCAATAGATAAATGATTTTAATTTTTACCCTGTCCAGTAATTCTTTTGCACTTGTTGTTTGGTACATAAGTGAAATACACCACTGAAAGATGCAGTGGGCCAATCAGCACCTAGATGCAGATGCCCTGAGGAGCATGACTGTGCTCACCAAATTTCATGGCAATTCACCCACATTTCAAGATATGTTGCCTTGGATTCAAATAAAATTGATCTGTCTGCATTCAAGTGCTGCAGGGGAACATGATTTGCAAGATGCAGTCTTTGATGAATTCGACCGATTTGGTAAACCCTACAGCTATGGTTCCTTACTGATTTTTAATTTCAAATCAACTTCAGTGATGAAGGAATGTGTGAATGTGTGAATAAGAGGGAGGAGTGTAAATTTTTTTTCTAATGTTGAGACATCTGAAAAATAAACTGAAGTTCGTGTGGATGCTGCAAATCCTTGAAAATGACTGAATTTTGATGTGGTATGTTAAAATTTTGAATCAAATGCTAGAAACTGCTTGAAGTTGTTGTGGAATTACTGTGATAAATTGCTGGGTTGGCACATTTTGAAACTTGGAACTTGGAGAATATGTTTCCTTTTGTCTCCATTCTGTGGACTGGTTATGCTGATAAGTTTTTTTTTTCTTTACTACAATAAAATATTCAGACCCCCTTCACTTTTTCACTTTTGTTTACTTATATTGCAGCCTGATGATACAATTGTTTAAATTCATTTTTCTCCCATTAATCTACATTCAGTACCTCATTATGACAAAGTGAAAACAGAACTGTGGAAATTTTTGTATATTTATTAAAAAGGAAAAACTGAAATATCACACTGACATAATTATTCAGATTCTTGCAACAACACTTGAAATTTAGCTCAGGTGCCTCCCATTTCTCTTGATCGTTGATGCTTCTACACCTTGAATAGGGTCCACATGTGGTATATGTATGATAGAACTCTGCTAAAAGTTGAGCTTATTATTCAAAATATGTCCCTTTGATTTTATAGACTGAGGTTATGCAGGCACAAGGCATGAACATAGAACCAGCAAGGAGCTCTGGATGAGCTGCAGCAGGTTGAAATGAAAGTTTAAACAGAAATGGCACCTGCTGTGGAGCTCTTTTCCAAGTGTCATGCCTTGGGATTAGAAATCATGACCTACAGGTTGTCACTGAACAAAGTACAGAGGAACCAACTTCTAAAGGTTTGTCAAACCAGAACCCTGCTATGATTTCAGATTGGATGCATGCTGTTCGTTGTGTGCTGCAGTCACAGGGGAGCATGTGTGAGCAACTTTAACTCTTAAAAGTATCTCGCTTTGGAATGAAAACTGCACATTTTTGTCAGTGAGTGACTGCACACCAACATCCTTTTTCAATGCAGGGTTAAATGCTTTTTTAGTGATGGTGGCTGTGGAAGTGACAGGTCAAAATATAAGAAATATCAAAACATCAGAGTATCTTTCCAATGAACAGACAGCATACATGAATGTCATTACAAGCTGTAAATAGACCCATTAAATCGACTTCACGGGTGCAGCTCAGTATTTGCCATGACTGGCAAGTACTGAGCTGTCAATACTTATTCAGTCCATTGAGAAACTACTGGAAACAGTTTCGGTCAAATAAATTGAAAAAGATTTTCAGAGCAGTCTTAAAGAGGGAAACTATGACTATAAGTGTAATGTGTAAAAGAGGTTTTTTTTTTTTTTTGTCAAGATGAAATCACGAATTGGAGTATTCACAGATATTAGTCGTAATAGCATTGCCAAAACAATCAATTAAACAAACAAACGTTTTGTTTCCAGGACTCTACCGATGTCGCGCTGTTCCTTTTAGAAACTTAGAACTGATATCCAAGACTTAACAGATGAAGTGAAGGAGTGTACATTTTTATTTAATCAAGTCATATACGCCCACAAGCGCTGTGATTGGTCGGGAAATTCGTTGAGTTGTTGACCCTCTACCCAACCCAACCATAAAGCGAGGCTTTGAGTGGGCGTATCTTGGCCAGGAGGTAGGTGGGATTCGTAACAGCGCCTGTATGACACGTAGGACAGCTTCAGGTAGCCCGAAAACCTTAAAGCAGTGCAGGGTGAGCCAGTCAGATCAATAAAAATGAACATACCAGTGGTGGACTTCAGCGCATTCAACCTGAATGAAAAGGATGTTGTGGACGATCAGCTTCACGTCATGAGCAAAGAGTTGAAAACAGCCTTTACAGAAATTGGGTTTGTCTATCTGAAGAACACGGGGATTACTCAAGAAGAGGTGAGAACAGCACTGCACATGCAAAGATAGAAGGACAGATGCTTAGGTTAAAAAAATCTGGATTTTGATTTTATAATCCAGTATCTGATAGAAGTCCTTTTATCAAGTCCGACTGAGCAGTTTCAAATGGGAGGGCGCATCACATTGTTTTACTCATGTTAAGGATGAGGCTGAGGAAGGAGAAAACCCCTTATCGCCTTATCTGCATACCCAGACTAATTACCCCTCAGAAAAATTAATGTAACACTTTTAAATGCATGTCTTACATGAAATGTTTTGATGACAAATGTGCAGAAAAAACATAAATGATGCAAAATGCTCTTATATATTGGGTTATGATGGGGCAAAAGAGTTGACCTGAACTTCTGAGGCATTTCTAAGTTCTGTTCATCGTTCTTTCTTAACCACATCATAACAAGGTGGGGTGCACTTCCCTTTGAAACAGCATAGTTGAGTCTGTAGAATCTATTCTCTCTCTCTCTCTCTCTCTCTCTCTCTCTCTCTCTCTCTCTCTCTCTCTCTCTCTCTCTCTCTCTCTCTCTCTCTTTTTTTTTTTTTTTTGGAAAGGTGTTCCAGTCCAGTGTATGCAATGGTAGAGTACATCTTTTGTCTTGATTTATTTTAACAGGTGGATCATGTCATGGCCATTTCCAAGAATTTCTTCCTGCAGCCAGAGGAGCTGAAGCGACCCTTCAGCCGGAAAACCTATGCCCACAATCCTTTTGACGGCTGGGTGTCCTCAGAAGCTGAATGGTATGAATCAGAACCTAACACGTGTCTTACCTCAAAAATGAATTGAGCAGAATATCACATTTTACATTAATATTGAATAACTATATTTGCAGGTTGAATCCACGTCGACCTGGAGATTTAAAAGAGGCATTCAACATATCTTCTCTTCGCTCTGATATAGTAATGATCAGTGAGACTTTGTCATTTCATACAATGAGTCGAATTCTAGATTTGTTTTCTGTGCAATACATAATTGGGGTTTAATGAAAGCCCATTCCAGCCCCAGAAAAATGGCTGTTTTTCTGTAGCTTTCCCTCCCAGTCCCTGCTGTTGAAAAACAGCCCCACAGCCTGATGCTGCCACCACCATGCTTTACTGTTGGGATGGTATTGAGCAGGGGATGAGCGGTGCCTGGTTTCCTCCAAACTTAACGTTTGGAATTGAGGCCAAACAGTTCAATCTTGGTTTCATCAGACCAGAGAATCTTTTTTCTCAGTCTGAGAGTCCTTCAGCTGCTCTTTTGCTCTCATGTGTTTTGCACTGAAGAGAGGCTTCCGTCTAGCCACTCTGCCATAAAGCCCAGATCAGTGAAGGGCCGCAGTGATGGTTGTCCTTTTGGACCTTTGTCCCATCTCCACACAGGATCTCTGGAGCTCAGTCAGAGTGACCATCAGATTCTTGGTAACCTTTCTTGCAAAGGCTTCCACAATTGCTCAGTTTGGCCGGGCAACCAGCTCTTGGAAGAGTCCTGGTTGTGGCAGACCTCTTCCATTTGACTCTTTGCTCTTGGGAACCTTCAGTGCAGCAAAAAATTTTTGTAACCTTCCCCAGATCTGTGCCTTGCAACAATCCTGTCTCTGAACTCTGCAGGCAGTTCCTTTGACCTCATGGCTTGGTTTTTGCTCTGATATGAGAGAAAAAATGAATTTAAAAGATTTTAGCATCAGGCTGCAATATAACAAAACTGGAAAAAAGTGAAGGGAGTCTGAATACTTTATGAATACACTGTATTTATTCATTTTTGTGTGGTAGGAATGGGCTTCAATAGAAGTTTATGTCCATACATGCCTATATGGTGATTTTAATAGTTTTGGTGCTCAAAGTACAGTTATTTATTTTGTGTCAACGCCTTCATGTGAAACGCCTTCATCTGTCAGTATTTTTCCCTCAATTCTATTCTATTCTATTCTATTCTATTCTATTCTATTTCAGAACTGGCCATCATCAGGTGCTGCAGCAGGGTTCAAGGACGCCCACATTTCTTTTTTCTTGCGCTGTAAAGAGCTGTCTCTGCGGATACTGAGGGTGATGGCCCACAGTCTGGATCTGGACCCAGAGGTGTTCCTCAGCACACATCGTCTCATGGGGAGTATGTACAGCTCACTGCACTCAGAGCTATTACTGCATGTACAGGATAACTAGAATAGCCCTTACAGAGAGATGCTGCTTGCATCTAGTGTAATTTAAGGGTCATCATTAAGGAAGGTGTAACACATGACTGCTTTACATGTTTGACAGAATGTAGAGGGGTTGAATGAGTCTGACCTTTATGTGACTATAGTGTAAATCTGTGAAACATTTTGTAGTTTAGGTCTGATGCTCTTAGCCTGTAACTTACAAGTAAAACAGATACATCTCCTGCCAAATGTTTCCTTAATGAGTTACAGTGATCTCATACAGCCCTCAAAGCACATGATTTCTCTAGTCATACATGTGAACCCAAAATGACTGGATGACAGTCACAGTTTTCAGAAACACATCATCCAGACAGGACAGCTGTTCAGTGTGAACAGTTGGCTCTCACCGACTATTAACAAGCCTGGGACAGTCTCAAATTCCTTTTGACAATATCTCATTTGTTCCTCCATAATGAAAAGCAAAGGGTTAAGTGTTAGTCACTATGACTGCTTTAGAGTCCTCCACACGTATAGTATAGCAAGCTAACATTGAGCTAAACGTTGCCCAAGGCTGATCTTAAACTTTAGCGAAATTCTGTGGACAAACACAAAATATCCTGTACAGAGGTTTCACAACAGCTACACACTTCCCATAATCCTCCTCATGTAGCTTCATGTTTATATGGTTGCCTCTCGTTGACTGCTCACAGCAACAATTGCTGAAGAAGCAGTTCACACTTCCCATCCTACAGATGCACTATCTGTTGCCCCCATGAGCTTTTTTCACAACTCTTGCAAGAGTTATCATGACAGTTTATGGGTTTCTGGACAAAATAAAAGTGAGGTTCACGTACATAAATAATAAATGTTAAAATAAACATGAAAACAAATTGTTGACAGAATTAGACCAAAATAAGAGTAATTCACATACACATGTACACCATGAAGTAGCATACAGTTTTACCAGTAGAGCACTCTTGGGTGTATGTGCAACCAGATAATTGTCAGTGCGGAAAAGTGGACATTCGGACCTATAGTGCAAGTGTTGGCTATGAAACCCTTGGATCATGCTTTATAATCTGTTTGGAGAAATTGTTCACGCATTTTTTTTTTGGAACTGTAAAAAGATGGCCCCATTAACTGATGTAGTTTGAGGGAGGAGTTAGGTGAAAGCACAGGGCCTAACTCGCTGTGTGCTTAGCAGTTCTACAAACTTCACAGCTGACATAGGGATGAGCATGTAATTTTCAGTTTGTACAGCCAGTTGTGTACTATTCCTTTACATGTGACTGGTGTTGAAAGACATTGCTTTTTATTGCTTGGTGGTCCCTCTGACTACTGGACATCCTGCCAACATCCATGAAGTCTTCAGATGGCTCTGGCTTTGACAGTGGTGCTGTGTCTCCTGTAGGTGATGAGAGCTTAACTACGCTGCGGACCCTCTACTACCCACCGGTAAACAGCGAAAAGGTGAAAGAGGGTCAGGTGCGCTGTGGAGAACATTCAGACTATGGCAGCATCACTCTGGTGTTCCAGGGCCAAGAAGGCCTACAGGTACATCTTCACCCCTCTGGGCAGTGTGGAATATAAGGAGTTTTATACATTCCCATGTAGGACTGGTTTTATGAATAAGAGCAAGAGTTCTTACATGTGGAATAAGCCGGGGTTAGGCAACACAACTGGATAACGTAATATAAAACCACCCAAATTCCAACTTGGCTGAATGCATGCAATAAATGGTCCACTAGATCATGTGTACTAGCCCGCCTTTTGGCTATAATGTGCATTTTAGGAAAAAAAAATCAGCCAATACCCAGATCCCGTCTTGGGACCAGATGATGGGGTGGCTGCACAGGATTTGAATGGAGTAGAATGGTCATTGAACTGGTTGCTGTGGTCAGGTGGCTAGTTCAGAATAAAATGGCAGTTGCGGTTAGTTGCCACAGTCACAATGCACATATAGGGCATCAAAGTGTGTCACAATCACTTGAGAACTGAGAACTGATGTGCTGTTGATACTTGCTAAAAGTAGTAAATAAACATTAATAGTTACCACCAATTGGAATTTGGAAGATAGCCTGGGACAATGGCCACAGTTCTTTGCAAGTGCAATGATTCACATAAAAATGGCCACTGCTCCAAACACCTGCTACGTTGATCTGAGTAAGAAAGTCCATTCTACTTAAATTAAAGTTATGTGTCTGGCAGATTAATGCATCTGTCCCCCTTCATAAGTTTATAGCTAACGGAATTGCACCTATTGGCCTCCATTCAAAGGCCACATGGCAGGCTGAGATTGCTGCCAAGTATACCTTTAACCCTTATATGGTATTCGTTTTTTTGTTACACAGGGAGTCCTGCTGGGTCTGGTGGACCCGTTGCATTTTGGTGCTTTTAATTCAACATAATCAAACCTTTTTTTGTTAAAATACTCAGCAAATCTTTACTTCATCCCAATTGCAAGTAATATAAACAATACATATGTTAAATTTGTTCCCTTTACCTTTGTAAAATAACATTTATGAATAGAAATAACACTCGTTTTTTTTATTAAAATGCAACAAAATAAGAAAATCTATCATAAAACAGGCATAACTGGAAAATAATCAGCAAATGTACAAATGAAGGCAGTTTTTTTTTCATAACTAGTGTTTTATTTCAATTTCATTAGAAATGTAACTTAACATTTACACATAAAATCTGTCTGAACAACACATTAGCCCAATTGAACACAGCCATTTCATACCAGACTATGCCATACAATAGGTGCAGAGTTTCACTGTGTGTGTATTGCAAATGTACTTCTTGCACTGGGTGCATCATGTATAGTGTTTTTCTGTCCATCTTGGGTCCACACACCTCACAGCGCTTCTTTTTGTTACTGGCCACAATCTAGAATAATGAGAAGATAAAGATCTTTACTAACACTCGTCACATTGGCAGCAATGCGGGGCGGTTCATTTCTTGAAAACGAAGACCATTCAATTCTGCCATTTCTTGACATCCATATGTTGTCATTTTGAAGCTGCTCACCAGCTGGCTCTGGGGCTGGCTGCTGGACTGCTGGTCCTGAGGTACACTTGCGTTTGGGAGGCGGCTGACGGGCTGATCCTGGCCTCTCATGGGCTGGTCCTGGGCCTGGTTGCTCATGGGCTGATCCTGGCCTCTCATGGGCTGGTCCTGGGCCTGGTTGCTCGTGGGTTGGTCCTGGGCCTGGTTGCTCATGGGCTGGTCCAGGCTGCTCACATCGTCCTGGTTTGCTGAAGGGCTGGTCCAGAGGCTCTTTTACGCTTCTGAGTTGACTGATACTCATCCTCCTCTTCAAACTCAGTGTCAGACTCAGAATTTTCAGAATTGTGATCCTCACATTCTGAAACCTCTTCCTCTGCATCATCATCATCACCTTCTCTCTCTTCCAATATCAGTTGTAAGGCAGTCTGAACAGAAAATCGCTTTGCCATCTTGATCAGTTGTGGTATGGCACCACACTGACAGAGCTATCTGTAGCGTCAGGTTCCCGAGATTGGTTCCCGCAAGACAGAGGGTGAAATGTGTGGGAATGTGGGTGCAGTTAGTGTTGGGTACTCCAATTTTCTAACAATGTTGCAACCTTGTGCGGGAACAGGTACACCCACAGTGTGCACCTGTTCCCGCACTCGCTCTCTCTCTCTCTCCCACACAATACACACACACACACACACACACACACACACACACACACACACACACACACACACACACACACAGAGGAGGAAGGGAACATGAGGGTGCACAGGATCTATGATTTACACACTTTCACTAGGTCCGGGTCCAGTGGACCCGAACACCCTATATGTAATATAAATGTGTAGAGGGGGTATGCAGGGGGGGTAATTGAAAAATTGTTTCTGATTCATGTTCCTCACAGAAAATGACCCAAGGCCAATAAATATTAGTTTGAAAAAATAATTATTAGTATCATTTTTCTTAAGCTTAAAACTGAAAACGGGTCCCACAGACCCGAATACCTTATAAGGGTTAAAGCAGATGGGAACAGCTGGTTGTTGAACAAGTAGGCCCTTGGTTGAAGGAGCCTGAGCACAGTCTCCACAACTGCTGGAAAGAGGCCATAATCCAAAAGGCATTTCTGTTAAACAGCTAGTTGGGCATCCTTCTACTTCCATTTCAAGTCTTCCCCACACCCTCAGTGGCTAGTATGATAGTCCCATAATTCCTTGTGGGCTTCTGTGGCACAGTCCATTGGCTGGTTTGCTACAGATATTCCAGGTCAAAGGGAAGCAGGCACACTTGGAAAATTAAGGGTCTCTATACAGAAATTTTTGTTTTTCATATTGTACATATGTGAAGTTAATCAAAGCTCTATAGGATGTTATCTTTTTCACATCTGTTGTTGTCTAGTGGTACAATGGTTGACAGTTTGTATATTTGTTACTACTCAGTCAAATCTTCAGGCTTGTAATCCTTTGACACATTTTCCTTCAGGTCCTCAATCGTTCTGGTGAATACATCTCTGTTCCCGTCATTCCTGGAGCAGTCCTGGTCAACATTGCTGACTTGATGCAGCGCTGGACCGGCGACCTGTTCATCTCTGCAGTAAGTTAAGCACATTTTTGCTTATTTGTGTCACATGTGGACGAGGGTTTAGGTGGATTTAATTTTTTTAAGCCTTTATCATTGTAACAAAACAATTTATTAGCACTGTTACAAGACATACTTTACGAGAAGGGCAAAACTAAATCCAGGGATACACAGTCAAACAGAAATATTCAAGGCTTCACAAGTCTCCAACAGATCTTTCTGCTTTGCTTTTTAGCCTATGTACTGTGATTATATAATTTCACACTTGGAACCTCAGTGTTGAATAGAGATATTTGTGTGATCACTTATTTTTGAACAAGTTTTGACTTTTCAACCTGTTTATCCCTAACAACAAAAGAGCTACAGTAATCCTATAAGACAGTTTTGAAAAATATGATAGAAATCATAGTAAAGCTATAAGAACTACAGGGATAGTACAGGAAATTAAAGTAATGGCATTTCTGATTGAAAAGAAAAAAAAAATAAATATGATGAGGTCTCTATAAGCCCAATATTGAGCATCACAGACACATAATGACTTTATTGACAGTGCCATTGCAACAAAACAAGCATTATTAAAAATTTTGGTAACAGAAGATATTTACATTGGTTATTTGAGCAAAGGTACAGACGTTTTGGTTTTGGCCATAAGATGTCATTGTAGCTCAGACTGCTGATGTCATGAGGCTTTAATTAGCAGCACAAGTGAGATGCTGTTATGGAGCCAGCATCTCCCACAGTAGCTCAAGGTAATGTTAAAGAAATCCAGTACATTTTCCTATAGTTATGATGTCAGCTACAAATAACCATCTGCTATTGACTGTTATTAAAAAAAAAAAAAAAAAAAGTCCTGTGTCAAATGAAGATTTTTCCTGTTTCTGCCGTGTATCACACCTTTACCATCAAACAAACCCTCCCGCTGATGCAGTGCTGTCGGTGAATTTGTACATCTGTTTCCATGATTCAGATTTGATTTTTGAGGAATTTGTGGTTTATGACTTTGCAACCTGGATGTCCCATACCATAGTATACAATATGATACACTTTATAAAGTGTCATTCCGGTAATGGATCTTTCCATTTTGGTCAACATATTGATCTTATTCCTGTCTTTAGCTGCTAGGCCATTGCCCCAACAAACAGCAGCGTGCAACAAATAATACAGTACAGCTGTAACAGCAATAGTAGTGAGAACCTGTTTTGGGAAATTGTGGTGACACCATAGCTGTAAAAATAACAAAGAAATAAACAAAGTACAGTAATTTATCTGTAAACTCACTATTGAGTATCACAGACACGTGTCTATTATTCAAGTAGCCTACCTATATAAAAATATTCGAGTGGACAAAAAAAATACCATAAAAGTACAAAAAGGTCACTATTATCACAATATTGCCTATGTAAATTGACTCTAAGATCCTTTCAGAGTAGACAGGGTATAGATTCTCTAATGTAAAAACTTCTTTTTACTGTTGTCCCCTGTCCTGCAGGTTCACAGGGTTTTACTGCCCCCTGCTGGCGACTGCAGCGCACGTCAGTCTCTGGCTTTCTTCCTGCACCCAGATGATGAGGCCATGATAACCTGCATTGACGGCTCCAACAAATACCCCCCAATTAAATCACATGACTACAGCATCGCACAAGGCAATAAGATATACTGATCAAAGTGAATTTCTGTCCAGCCATTCCTTCTGTCTTAACCTATCATTCAAATACCATTGAGACAATTCTTTGACTGAAATAATCATTGAGTATCTGTAAATCAATAAGGGACTGGAGGGAAATTAAAACATTTATGTAAGCTATAGGTTTTTTATAATCCTATGCCATGGATCTGATTGTGTGTGCAATAGTGATGGCATGTTATTAAATAAACAGATCTGTGCGATTACACTCAGTCTCTCTCCAATTGTGTACAGTATTAAGCTCACAGGGCAGAACCTTGTTTAGCTCTGAATATGTGGGTGCAGCATAAGAAAGAGCACTATCATTTGCATACAAACCCAAAATCGACTATCCAACAGCAGAGGGGAAGTCACTGGTAAATATAGAAAAACAACCCGGTCGCTAGAGTCAAATTTATGTTCCAACTTCAGCCACTTGTGTTTGCTTTGATAGCTTCATTAACAACCAAAACTACTTGGTTAAAGTTAGGAAAAGGCCACGGTTAATGTAACAAAACAGTTAAAAATGAACACAGCGCTCATTTCACATAGGGTTTGCACCCTGGAACACAACCCTTCCATTTTTTGTAAAATAAGGCAGTACAAGTACTCTGTTCCATTTCAGTCCTGCACAGGAATGTATAAAATGTCTGCAGAAGTAAAGTCCTGCTGATGGTGCCATCCACCAGCCCACCTACCTCCTAACGTGGTGTGCTTTGCTTGTTTTGTACTTCATCTCTAAACTTGAAAGTGTGACATTTCAACATATCATTAGTTTGCAGAGACGTAAAATGCCCAAAATTTCTTCCTGGTGTCTGGGTCACTCCACAGTGCAGCCCTGCACTGCTGGACAGACTGCTTTTAAAATAAACTCTCTGGATAACTCTCTAATCACAAAGCAACCTGATATTTAAAGTCATGACATTTGTGTTTACTGATTAAAAGTTATTGATTTGTCACATAAAAGGCAGGACAGAGGTCCAAACTGGCCCTAAGTGCCCACTAGTATTGATCTATCCATCAAGGTCAACCACTCATCACATTTATGCCATGTCATTGTAGTTAGATTTGTTTCAACCCAAGGAGAAAACATGACAACAAACTATTGTGCAATCAATCAAAAGGTTTTTTATACGACTGGCAGGTAAAAATCGTATGCTGACACAGTGGAGCAGCACTATAAATAGGCCTACTGCCAGTTTAGTTTCCGCTACAATCCTGCTGCTGTGCTGGGGGAGTTGTAGTAAACAAAAATATAATTTTTGTGCATTTGTGGCTGGACATCATTTAAAATGAATGTACCAGTGGTGGACTTCAGTGCATTCAACCTGAATGACAAGGATGTTGTGGACGATCAGCTTCACGTCTTGAGCAAAGAGTTGAAAACAGCCTTTACAGAAATTGGGTTTGTCTATCTGAAGAACACGGGGATTACCCAAGAGGAGGTGAGAATAAATCTGATCATGCAGGATAGATAGAGGTGCAGTCAGTGTATGATGTGAAAAGTGTCTTTTCTCCTCATTTACATTGATAGATCGACTGTGTTTTGGACTTTTCCAAGAAATTCTTCCAACAGCCAGAGGAGCTGAAGCAGCCCTTCAGCATGAGAAGTTTTTTCTGAGAGTCCTTATCATGGCTGGATGTGCTTAGAGCTTGAAAGGTATGAATCAAAGTGAACACACCACTTACCTTCAGAATTTACAGAACCTAACGTCCTATTTTGTATTAATATTGAACAACTACATTTGTAGGTTGAATCCACGTCAACCTGGAGACCTGAAGGAGGCATTCAACACAAGTATTCTTCACTCTGACATAGTAATGACCCACTGCTGGAGTTTAGCATGAACCATTTCATAATATGAATCTAATTAAAACTTTATTTTCTGTAAATTATGTGGCACATAACCAAGGCTTGTCCTAAAAAAGTCAGGACAGTCCTGATTCTCAAGCATTTATGCCAGCATCCTGACAGGGATGCTGGCATAAATGCTTGAGAACACATCAATTTGACTGAATTTAAATTTTATGAAAATAGATTTTTAAAAGTCATCATTTTCACTTCTCTCTAGGCTGTTCTAGTTTGCATGTAGCTTTTTGCAATTTAGACTGAAAAAATGTATCTGGCTTATTTGTCAAAAAAAAAGAAAGATTTGAGCTGCCTGCCTGAGCATAGCATCAAAAAATTATGATCCGTTCTGTTCCAGGAATGGCCGTCATCGGGGGACCAGGGTTTAAGGAGGCCCACATTTCTTTTTTCCTGCGCTGTAAAGAGCTGTCTTTGAGGATACTGAGGGTGATGGCCCACAGTCTGGATCTGGACCCAGAGCTGATCCTCAGTGCACATCGTCTCATGGGGAGTATGTACAGCTCACTGCACCCAGTAGTACCATTGCAATACTCAATCAGCACCTTTACACTCTACAGAGTTTAAAGGTGCTGATTGAGTGTGATCTTCATATTTATCACTGACTGGAAAAAGGCACCTAATTTGTCCGATATCACAGACGCCTTTTTGCCTGGATTTGCCTGGAAAACTGGATTATGTTGCACAAACTGTTTGGAGAATTATATTTAGGCATTTCTGCCTTATTGGACAGGGACAGTAGACATGAAAAACATGGCAGGGGGGGATGACATGTAGCGAAGGGCCTGGGCTGGAAACAAACCTTGGGTGCCCCTGTTTGGAAGAATTTGGTGGGTATTCTTTGCCTATTTTGGAGCTGTAAGTAGATGGTCCAGTTAATTTCAATCCAGTTAACATCAATAGTTTGAGAGAGAGCTGAGATGGAACTACAGGGCCCAACATGCTGTGTGTTTAACAGTTCCTCAAACCACAGTTTCAGCTGACATGGATAAGGACATGTAATCTGACTTTTCAGTTTTATGCTAAACTATTTTTTATGGTTACTGTTTCTCACTGGCAATGTTATCCACTGTGACTTACAGTGAAAGCAGTTTGCGGTCCAGTTTCTTTCTCAAGAGGCAGGATGGCTGTTAAAAATAGTTGTTGGTTTTGGTTGCCTGATGGTGTCCTGACCACTAAGCCATCATGCCAACGTACCTGAAGTGCAGGTTGAGATCTGGCGATGACCGTGGTGTTGTGTCTCCTGTAGTGGAAGGGAACGGCAGTATGCTGCGAGATCTCTACTACCCACCAGTAAATAGTGCAGGGGTGAAGGAGGGTCAGCTGCGCTGTGGAGAACATTCAGACTTTGGCAGCATCACCCTGGTGTTTCAGGGCCACGACGAAGGCCTGGAGGTACACACACACCATCACTTACCTACACTGAAGACTCAGGCAGAGTAGAAGTGAATAACCTTTGTGTTAATAACCTTTTTCGTGACTTGAATTCCTCCAGCCTCTATTTTGTCATATAAAAAAAAATGTGATGTTGTTAACTGAAGCTCTAATATTATCAGAGATACTCTTTTAACATCTATTATTGTCTAAGTTCATAGCCGTTGTAGTATGGTGTCAAGAGACACTTCGTTTTAAAAAGCAAAGTTTTCCAGGTTGACTGCCTGACAGTTTGATATTTATTTCTGCTGAATCCTTAAGCCTTAAACCTCTGTGACACGTTCTCCTTCAGGTCCTCAGTCGTGCCGGTGAATACATTTCTGTTCCCGTCATACCTGGAACAGTCCTGGTCAACATTGCTGACTTAATGCAGCGCTGGACCAGCGACCTGTTCGTCTCTGCAGTAAGACAACAAGATATTTTTGGTTATTTGTGTTGCACCAATATATATATATATATATATATATATATACACACACACACACACACACACACACACACACACACACACACGTATATATATATATATATATATATATATATATATATATATATATATATATATATGTGTGTGTGTGTGTGTGTGTGTGTGTGTGTATGTATCCCCCTTCATTTTTTTCACTTTTGTATGTTGCAGCTGGAATCATTTAAATTCATTTTCTCTCTTTAATCTATTCTCAGTACCCCATAATGACAAAGTGGAAACAGAATTGTAGAAATTGCAAATTTATTAAAAAGGAAAAACTGAAATATCACACTGACACTAGTGTTCAGACCTTTTGCAACAACACTTGACATTTAGCTCAAGTGCCTCCCATTTCTCTTGATGGTTGCTGAGATGCTTCTACACCTTGATTAGAGTCCACCTGTGGTAAATTAAATTGATTGGACATGATTTGGAAAGGCACACAGCTCTCTATAGAAGGCCTCACAGCTGACAATGCATATCAGAGCAAACACCAAGCCATGAGGAACTGCCTGCAGAGCTCAGAGACAGGATTGTTGGTCATTACAATGACCCTATAAGCACACAGCCAAAACAGCACAGGAGTGGCTTAGGGACAACCTAGTCAATGTCCTAGAGTGGCCCAGCCAGAGCCCTGACTTGAACCCTATCCAACATCTCTGGAGAGACCTGGAAATGGCTGTCCACCGACAGTCCCCATCCAACCTGACCAAGCTTGAGAGGATTTGCAAAGAAGAATGGCAGAAAATCCCCCAATCCAGGTGTGCAAAGTTTGTTGAGTTATACCCAAAAAGACTTGAGGCTGTAATTGCTGCAAAAGGTGCTTCAACTAAGTACTGAGGAAAGAGTCTGAATGCTTGTGTCAATGTGATATTTCAGTTTTTTCTTTTAATGCCATTTCAATAAATTAAAACAGGAACATAAAGTACAGTGAGGTCTCCATAAACTTAATATTGAGCATCACAGACACATCTCTATATTGCAAGGAATATTCTAATAAGACCAGTAGACATAAAAAATAACATAAAGTATAATAAGGCCACTATTTACACAATATTGAGTACCACAGACTTATTTTTATTATACACATTTCTCTAACCTGAGAGCCTCTCACTCTCTGTTTACTCACTGTTTAATCACTACACACTGATTGACAGTGTCAACATCACCCTGACATGGACACAAAACATGGGCAAATGTGATCTGGGGTAACAGCCTGGCTACCTATAATAGAAACAAACAAACAAACAAACAAAAAAAAAAACAACTACAGTAATCCCATAAGATATTTTAGAAATATTTCATAGAAACCACAGTAAAGCTATAAGAACATTATAGGAAATTATATATTACAGGATATTATAGGAAAATTATAGTAATGCTTTTACTGATTTACATGAATATTCTAGTGATACCAACGGACATAAAAATTCCTTTAAGTATAATAAGGACACTTAGAATATCGAGTGCCGCAGACTTACAACAGCATGCAGGAATATTAGAGGAATATTATATACATTTCTTTAACCTGTGAAGCTCTCATTATTTTTTTCCCACAGATGCACAGGGTTTTAAATCCCCCTGCAGGCGACCGGAGGACACGTCAGTCCCTGGTTTTCTTTGCCCAGCCAGACACTGAGGCCATGATAACCTGCTATGACGGCTCCAACAAATACCCTCCAGTTAAAGCAGGCGACTACCTCCTGGAGTGCTTCAGTGCCGTAGTGGATTGAATTTCCATTCCCAATTTCCAGCCTCTTCAAAGACCGCTGTTATATGTTATATGTATGTTATATGTTTAAGAGGTCTAATCCAGAAGGTCGATATAGGCCTGCATTTGTAGGATGAAATTATTCAATATCATCATGGAGAACTGATATTATGCATGTATTATTTTGCAACCAGAATTTTGCCAATTTTGTTAGGACTAACATTTTTCCAAGGACAGCAATATCTGACTGATTCAGACTCTTAACTTTAGAAGCATTTCAATTCAGATGACTTCATGTACAGGTTTTTATTATTTCTATGCCGAGAATATAACTGTGTGCAATACACGAGGCAGATTATTAAATGAGCAGATTAAACTTAATGGCAACAAAAGACAGAAACCACAAATGTGCAAGCTCGTTCATTTTAATGTCCACATTCAAACCCTGTACTTAAGTTGGCATGTTTTACACAAGAAGTTGGACGGTGCACAGATTTCACAAGGGACCCAGAAAAAAAAGACAGTTGTAAATATTTCTGTAGTTTGTACCTGTGGGCTTGTACCCTCGTGACATATCTTGATTTTATTAATTTATTTAGCTCTTCTGCTTCCTATGAAGGAGCGGAAGATGTCAGGACCACCTGTAATTTAATTTATAGTGTTGCAGAATTAAATAAATTGACCATAATTCACTATGAAAAACATTTGGACACAAACTCATACAAACACAGTCACACATGCACACAAACATGCTTATGTACACAACCATTTCAAAATCCACACAGTCGTCACTCTTAACACCAGCAAAATTATATTAAGTTAAACCATTTAAATAAGATTATATGGAAAACTGATTAAACATAATGTTATTCATATTTTTTCTACACAAGAGGCAATACCGAGACAATTCAATTCAATTCTATTTGGCTGTAGAATATAAGGAATGTGCATTCTAAGTAGAAACTTTTATAGCCTTAAAATTGACTACATGTAGGTGACAGAATTGGTGTCGGCTTGTATCAAAAGCAGTAGTAAAAATTAAGATAATGGCAAGATGCACAGTGGTGGCTGAAATTTTTGGCCAAAATCAAAGCCTTATGACAGAAAGAGTGTTGTCTTGTGAATCCAGTAGTTTTACTGTCCTAAGTAAATGTGCCAAAACTCTATTACCACATCAAAAAAAAAAAATAAAACTTTTTACCTGAACAAAATAAAAACATTTCTTAAATAATGTTCTCTACAAGACAATGTCACTGACAATAAACTACAGTGTGTAAAACAAAACATTCACTTGTCTTGCCAACAGCCCTCCCCAAAGCATTTCACATGGAGAACAAAGTTCTACTTGTGATAAAAGATCCAAACAGCAAACACAAAGAGTGGATTGTCCATGGAAAAATTGGACGTGCTCCACTTCAGGTCTTGTTAGATGCAGCTGCTGTGACCAGCTCGCAGAAGAGATTGATGGCAAGTGCCTCCAAATTTGAGGCCCTGAATCATATTTGCTTAAGTGCTTGAAATGCTTAATATTTGGGCATATTTTGGTCAAGTATACTTGTTAATCCTAAAGAAAGTGAGAAAATGGGATTGAGTGCAAAACAAACACACATGCACGCACGCTGGCATCCATACACACAGTTGCTAAGAGTGCACTGACACTGGTACGTCTTGCTGCTTGTGACCAGGCGACAGAGGTTGGTTGTTTTCTGGTAGATCTGGCACTGCTTGACCCACAGGGTTCAATGCTACAGGTTCTGTAACACAGAGATTCACAGAGTCATCATCACCCTGAATCTTGGGTGACTGTGACAGTAGCCTTGAGGTAAGGGTTTATGCACAAAATACTTTTGATTCAGATCCCAATCTAGTTCCAATCAAGCTGAAAAGTAGCCAACAGGGGACTGTGATTGCGAAACTGCCTGGGGTAAATATGGTGTAACTGTGTCATCGAGCATAAAAATAAATAAAGACAGATAACACTGCAAAGTCAGCATACCAACCTTTGACCCCCCCTGGGTTTTGTGAGTTTTGAGCTTTTAGCTTCTCCATGTGTTCTACTGCCTGAAGAGAGAAGAAAAAAATCAGAACCACATAAGATAATTGAGGATCTCTACTCATTTTGAGATGGACGCTTACATGATTCAAGCGTACTGTCCCTTTAAAGTATCCTATAGCATAAAATGCACACATTTGAACTGGGTAAGCGAATCCTTTAGGATTCTGTCTTGAAACTAAATATTCTCATCTTGTTGGTGCAGAATATTTGATACCTGCCCATCTTGGCCACATTAACCTTGCAATGTGAAATGCCCATAAGAGTTTGGGTTGTCATAAAAATAACTCCTTTCTTGGCTATGCCTTATACTGCCCATTACATTGCAGATACTGTATGGTGGCAAAATGTTACATGTCAGCAATGATGTGCACAGGGTCTGCACAATATTAAAATAAATCTAAATTAACAGGTATTCTTGGAATATTTATGGGAAAATGGTATGACACAATGATGCTATGACAAGTGATCAAATAGTTTATGGTCAAACAACAAATGTGTCAATCATACATATCAATCATAAGGGCATGTCAGCTACAATATTTGTGTAAATGTTGGTGTTTCTCTTTGAGTCTTTTATATCCATTACATGCACTATATTGCCAAAAGTATTCGCTTGTCTGCCTTCACATGCATATGAATGTGAGTGACATCCCATTCTTAAACCATAGGATTAAATATGATGTCGGCTCACCCTTTGCAGCTCTAACAGCTTCAACTCTTTTAAGAAGGCTTTCCACAAGGTTTAGGAGTGTGTTTATGGGAGTTTTGGACCATTCTTCCAGAAGTGCATTGGTGAGGTCACACACTGATGTTGGACGAGAAGGCCTGGCTCGCAGTCTCCGCTCTAATTCATCCCAAAGGTGTTCTATCGGGTTGAGGTCAGGACTCTGTGCTGGCCAGTCAAGTTCTTCCACACCAAACTGGCTCATCCATGTCTTTATGGACCTTGCTTTGTGCACTGGTGTGCAGTCATGTTGGAACAGGAAGGGGCCGTCTCCAAACTGTTCCCACAAAGTTGGGAGCATGAAATTGTCCAAAATGTCTTGGTGAGCTGAAGCCTTAAGAGTTCCTTTCACTGGAACTAAGGGGCTGAGCCCAGCTCCCGAAAAACAACCCAACACCATAATCCCCCCTCCACCAAACTTTACACTTTACACAGTCGGACAAGTACCGCTCTCCTGGCAACCGCCAAACCCAGACTCGTCCATCAGATTGCCAGACAGAGAAGCATGATTGGTCACTCCAGAGAACACATCTCCACTGCTCTAGAGGCCAGTGGCAGCGTGCTTTACACCGCTGCATCCGACACTTTGCATTGCACTTGGTGATGTAAGGCTTGAATGCAGCTGCTTGGCCATGGAAACCCATTCCATGAAGCTCTCTACGCACTGTTCTTGAGCTAATCTGAAGATCACATGAAGTTTGGAGGTCTGAAGCTGTTGACTCTGCAGAAAGTTGGCCACCTCTGCGCTCTATGCGCCTCAGCATCCGCTGACCCCGCTCATGACTGGACTTATTGCACAGGTGGCATCCTATCACAGTACCACGCTGGAATCCACTGAGCTCCTGAGAGTGAGCCATTCTTTCACAAATGTTTGTACAAGTAGTCTGCATGCCTAGGTGCTTGATTTGATTGCAGTGATTGGAACACCTGAATTCAATGATTTGGATAGCTGAGTGAATACTTCTGGCAATATAGTGTATGTCCAGGATGGCAGATTTATAGCACTTTGCTAAATGGTGAAGGATGAAATTTTAATGCGGAAGGATTTACAGTAATACAGGTCCAATGTCTTGGACCTTTCGACCAGCTCCTTTAAAAAAAAAAAAAAAAAAAAAAAAAAAAAGTATTTGGTAGTATACCTGCTGTAGCTCCAACTTGTGGCTGTTAAGCTGCTCCTGCTGTCGGTCCAGCTCCTCCCTCTGTTTCTGCAGCTCGGCCGTCTTCTTATTGAGGTCGTTCTCCTCGTTGGCCAGATGTTTCTCAAACTCCTTCAACTCCTCCTCAGTGTAAAATGGGTTTTGCTCCAGAGTCTGGAAGAGGTGAGGTGAATCAGATGAATCATATAATGATTTTTTTTTTTTAAATCACATGATTTTGCATGCTTTTGCATGATTTTGGTGCAAGGGCACCAACCAAATGATGGAGAACTTATTTTAGAATGCCTCTCAATTTAACATGATTCGAAAAGTGTTTTTTAGTAGGAGTTTAGATCAGATTCTAAAAATTTGGGCGACTTCCAAAGTAGCTGTAAGGTTTACAAAGTTATTCATTCATATAGTATGATGGCAACAAGGGCAACCAAATATGGAAAAATTAACTTTACTAACATCATTGCAGTCTGGCAAAATAGATAGTCAATAAGTCAGTCTAACTATCAATAAGTATTGATAGTCAGACTGAATGACCATTCTGTTTACACTCCATTATTCATGAATAATGAATTGCTATAATATCTATCTATCTATCTATCTATCTATCTATCTATATAGATATATAGATATATAGATATATATAATTTTTTTTTTTTTTTTTTTAAAAGGAGTGCATTTCCCAGGTCTGGAATCAGGCTATAATCACAACTCATTCACTGAAAATTTTAAATCCATGGTTGACAAGGAGATCAAGCAGAGGAATTAGTACCCAACAAGTGTTTTTCTCCAGCTTTCCAATTTTCCCAGAGAAGCTCCTCTTTTTTTCTTTCTGCATCTATCACACGTTTCTGTAAAATGCAGCTCTTACCTCCCATTCGTCTGTCTCCATGAACTCCCTCTTATTACTGGCCGCCAGGAACTCATCCAGTGACACCAGTCGGTCTTTGTTGGTGTCCACCTGAACATCAAGACATGAAGCTTCTTTAATAAAGGCTCACACCATCATCTGGCTGTGTTGAAGACTTATCAGCAAGCCTCAATCCCTGCACACCCACACCATCTTAGTCCTTTCACCACCCCCAATGCACTCTGTTCCTACAACTGTTTCTGTTAATTACCATCCAGTTTATCCTTACCTGGTGTCTTCACATAATCTCACACTTCTCACAATCATTATACTCTACCACTTTGATGGTATAGAGTACAATGATTGGTATGCACAAGGAAGGCTTTCTCTGTTTGTCCATCAAACATGATAATTTATGGGTCTGATCATCATGTTAAAGCATTTAAACAAGTGTGTTCATTTGGACACAGATGTACCAAAGTGCTTGCTGGTGGAGCTAGAGGAAAGGTCATGGGGTCACCAGAATTGACAGGTGTCATCCTCTCAGGAAATTTCATGGCATTCTATTAAATATGTTTTGAATGGAACCTAACTGCTGACCGAAAGACATGATTTAGACATGATTTTTTAACATGATTTAGCAACATTAGTGCAGAGCTGTTTAGATCATTATTGTTGCAAACAAATCTATATGCTTGCACTTTGTGTGTGTGTGTGTGTGTGTGTGTGTGTGTGTGTGTGCTATGTGAGAGACAATTCATGTTTGCTGTCATAATGTAGTGGCTCACCTCATTCATAACATGCTCTCTCATTCGCAGTCTCTCCTCCTCCATCTCCACCATGTCATCTTCTTCACGAGTGGGGTCATAGACCTTCTCCAGCTTGAACCCAAAAACACAAATAATGTCTCAGGTGAGGAAGAAATTCAGAGGAAAATTCACATAACATACACTATGCTGCATTACACACACACACACACATTTACCCAAACAGAACCTAAAAGGCTTCTTCATTAACATATAATCTTGACACAATGTAAATACCTCTTTAGTGAAGAGTGCTTCAAGCTCGTTCTCATCCAAGTAGCCATCTCCGTTGTTATCTGCAACATGTAAATGACTAGAATGAACAGACCACTTCATCAATGAATAATATCACAGGTCATGTTCAACACTGACCATTAGCTGAATTCCTGGTCTTTTGTATAGCACCCCCACACAGATCCCCAGGACCTCATTTCTTAAAGAACCTTATTTTTTCATTTCCACTGTTTATATTTCAATTGGAAAGGTAAAATGAGCTAACTAATAAGCTAGCACATTTCTGTTACACATTAGATGTGTGGTTACCATGCAGTTTGAAGAAAGTCTTGGGATCAAAGTCATTTGGGTCCAAACCATCTGCCTCCTCCCATACCTCCTTCAGCTGGTCCCTACTACCCTGTGTGAGCATAGGCACACACACACACACACACACACACACACATGTGCAAACACACTAGGGTTGGTGTCAATTCACTTTTAATTCCATCTCACCATTTCCTTGGGTATTTCCTTCCAAATTCGAATGATTTTCTCCTTTCTTATTCTTGTATTTTACTGGCAGCTGGCATCCATATTATGTGGGATTACTGCCACCTACTGGCTTGTGCTTTTCTTGTGCGTACCACAGGTGTTGGCTGGATTTCCGTAAATTGTTAAATGTGATCCTACATCCTCTTTCTTCATCTAATTTCAAGATTCCTTTAACTGTAAATTTCTGTTTTCTAATCTTTGACATCCTAGTCTCTATTAATCCTTCCCCAACAATCTATATAATCTATATAAACATCTATATAAACAAGAAATGCTCAGGTGACCATTCTTCCTGATATTGCTCAGATAATCCCATCAGATGTTTCCCCCAACAATATGAGTCTCTGGTTCAACCCAATACCTCAAATACTCTTTCCATGAGAAATGTACCATATTAAGCTAGCCAAAACAGTAACTTTAAAATAAATGCTCAACCTTTAACAAACAAGTTACAATCTCTATTTACATATTTTAATTAATGAACTGAACTGAAATCTAATTGAAAGCCAGTCCTGACAGACATGTGGTTTGACTATCCAACACCGCTGATATGAAATCAGCCTGGAAACAGGAGGCATCTTACAGGGTGGTTGACTTTGGGGTGGTCGGCATGTTTCCTCTTCATCTCGTTGTAATGCTCTTCCTCCTTCTTGCGGTGCTCCTCATCCATGTTCTTCAGGCGCTCCTTCCGCTCATGCTCCTTCATCATCTCGTACCTCTTGAACTCCTCATGGCGCTCCTTGTCATAGTTCTCCAGGTCATTGGTGGCCTTCAGCCATGGTCAGAGGAAAGAGAGAAAATAAAGGAGAAGAAAAGTTAAAATGGAGAAGTCAGGCCTGGACTGTATACCCGATGATTCAATCACTTTTCTAGGATTGACAGGTTACAGCAAACTGTGCAATCCTCAGATATTTAGATAGATAGAGTTTTTATTCATAGTTGACCCAGGACAGGCGGATTTAATGCAGTGATGCACCAGGCAAGGGTTTCAATCAGTCATCAGCATGCTCCATGTGGCAAGTTCAGGCAGTGCAAACTACATTATGGACCTGAGGCGGTATGCTTAATGTGTCTTATGTGTGCTGATCAAATATTATGGCATCTCTATTCTTCCGCATAGAGACAAACTGCAGTTATTGCATTGGTGGTGAAAGACATAAACATGACATCAGTGCTTATGATGTCAAATGATGATGATGATGTCAAATAATATCAAAGTGAATGGCTGCTATCTTTAAGTCCCGACTGATCATTTGTTTTCATTAGATTTGAGTCTCAGAACATTGCTTTCTGCTGGTTGTGGTTGGATAATACCGGTTAATCTTTATTCTTGTAGCCCTGAGAGGTTAACAATATCAGGGGCGTAGCATACATGGTTAGATTATTCCGTGCTTCACATAATAACCTCACAGACAAAGTGTTAGTGATACATTGCCATTTCACCAAGCCATTCAAAGGCACCGATGATAAATGATGGACTGTATAAATAAAGCCTTACCACCCCCAAATTAGTGTCAATACACATGCAAATGACCGGAAACTCCTAAAACTAGAAACACATGCAAACGCTGGTTGTGCAAGGAGGATCATTCCACCATTGAGCATACATCCCTGTTGTGTGTGTGTGTGTGTTTTTCCAGCTTAATCAACCCCTCTGCATATGAAGGTCTCCCAAAACTGACTGGGAATTTACCTCTGGCAAGCCAGCCTTCTCCAACAAAGCACAAAAAGCTGTGAATGCTCCAATGCCTCCATGTAATTACATCTAAAAGCGAAAAGGCCAGATTGATTAATGCAGCTGACATGACAGCCGGCAGAAAACAAAGTAACAAAGTCAGGAAACCGGAGCATCTCAGCGGTAAAATGGTCCAGAAAAACCCACTTCTCTTTCCGGCACCTGTGATTCTCTACACTAGATTTATCCTCTGATGTAATTACAGAAATTATACCACAGAAGGTGCTCTTTACTGTGATAACGGATATGTTGGTGATACAGCTAGGTACCCATTAAGACAGTAAATAATGTCTCCAGGAGTAATATCATTATTATAAAATGGTTACAACATGTATAATGGGCCAATAATGCAACTGTTAAAAAATCTAGTACATATTTTAAATAAACTACTATTAGAGGATTGAATGTTGAAACCACGTGTGTTTGCCAAATGTGTATGTGGCAGTGATGTGTTGCCCAAACCTTCCACTGTGTGCTGTTTAAACACCTTGAAGCATAAACACCTGTGGTTGTTTTTCCTCTCAGATGAGTCATCTTAAAAAGGGTTATTACAGCTCTTGCGGTTTTTCACTTGGAACTGTTGATTATATTGGCACCCAGGGACAATTTTGGTACTGGGACAATGATTTCGAGATGACTCATACAAATACACTATGTCACGATCTACAGTCAGAAGAGTTTCTCTGTATTGGTTTGATTAGGACATATAAAACGTGTCTGTCATATTTTATAGAAGTGAGGAGCCACTGCTGCTGCATAAATCTGGGGACCACAGCTTTTTAAAATATCTGATCTACTACAGTAAAGCTCTATTTTATGTGCATTAGGCAGCGTTCTGATGTTTACTATTAAGATAACATACCGATTTGATGAGCCGGTCCAGGTCTTCCACCTCAAAGGTGTGTGGGTTCATGTGGTTGAGGTACTCAAACTGTTTCAGCAAGGCCTGGTGGTCCACTGTTTTGTCTGGAAGGAGCGGGGTGACAGGGTGACAATAAAGTGTGACAGTCAACAGGAAGCTGAATTGCGTCATTTGCTAGGGAAAAAATAGTGAATAAATTTCTCTTACCCATGTACTTCCCTAACACTCACAGTGATTCAACCCAAACCTACACACAGCCAAAAATGAGCCCAGAAACTTTGCTGACTTTACATACAACTCACATAACACACATAACGTAAAGAAGCATTATGTATTTGTGAGAGCATTAGCAGCACATTCCTGAATTATCTTCAGTATTTTAGTTGATTAGTTCAATTTATTTCGTATTCTGCCCATCTCCCAGAGTATGTCACACACCCTTAAACTTGCACCATTATCTTGCACAATGCCTTTCCCTTTGTGGTTTTCATCCTCAAATGATGATGGCCACTGGTTTCATCCTGTTCTAATGTTCTTTACAGTAAAGCCATCAATTAGCTGTTGCATTATTGCATTTCAATAAATCTTTTTTGTTTTCCATTCAACAGACACACAGCATGAAGCCACGTCCGCTGTCTGAGTGTCGACGAATTGTGTCACTTTCCTGTGTCTTAATATTCACTTCCCAAATATGGTCATGTAATCACCCCACTGTTCTGGTACATTAAAAATTTCTTTTACAGCTTTGACAAATACTGGCACCATATCAACAACAATCAATAGATAGGCTGATGGCCAGTACGGGGTACATACCGTTCCCTCCCTGAATGTCTTGTTTGGCTTTGATCAGCATCCGCAACCTGCTCACCTCCTGCCTCTTCAGCTCGTCCAGCTTGGTCCGCACATGGTGGCTGACAAAGTCCAGCTCTTTGGCAAGCTTGCCTGCCTACAAGCAGAAAAACAACATCCCACAATCCAGTACAAAGTGCTCATGCCAACAAAGAGCTTGTGTGAAAACAGCTAAATATGACAGGCTAGTATGCAGCTGTAGCTGACCTTGATGTCTTCCATGTTAGTGTTGTGGAGCTTCTCTCTAAAGTGGCTGTCTTTTTCCAAGAAGTCAATGACTTCCTTGAGGTAACGGTCATAGTGCAGTCCAGTGTCCTGACACATAAAACCAAAATACACATCATTGTGAGTTGTTAGCACAAAGAGGAAGAAATCTGAGATCTTTCACCTGACCATATTCATCTTGAATGAGAGCTCAGAGAATCCTGCTGGGTGACTTTACTTGACATTCATAGTGCTTATATTTTGTTGAGCATGTTACAACCTCAAGCAAACAATGTGTTTCAGTTTCTGTTCAATCTTATACAATAAATAGGTATGCCTTCCTTTTATGTGAAACAGAGCAGCTCTGTTTGAAACACTCTCCCTTGTTGGGATGACTGGGAGGTGCTAACAGAGGTAACTAAAGAGACCCAGTTGTAAATGTGCTAGGCCTCACACCTATAATACAGACAATACATACATTGTTGTATGAAAGTGTGCCTGCAACTCACAGCACTCTGTGGTGGCTCCAGTTTCTCCTCTGGAAGCTCTGCCTTGGTCTTGTCCACAGCTATAGGCACTGACTGGATGCACAGCCACAGGCTCAGTAGAACCAGCCCACAATGGACCAAAGCTTTACTCCTACACATCTGGGTCCAAACAGGAACAAACACAACAACAGGAGGTGATTTGACTTCATCAACATATTTATGGTGTAACAGAGCCTGTCCACTACAACTAGAAAATACAGCAAGGATTCTGAAGTCTTCAATAAGGGAAAGGCCTAAATGTCCAGTGTGGTTGGGGGCTTTGTCGTCCTCAAATTTCCATAGCTTGAAATAGGGTACAAGTCAAACTTCATCCAGAGAGAATGTGTCAAGAGGTTAAGCAAGTTAATCTTAATCTGAAAAGCAAGCTCTCTGCCTCAGGCAAAGGACTGGACTACGCACGTGCTTGTTGGATAAAGCCAGCCATAGCATGCCGGTGTTAACTATTCCTCTACCATGTTTTTACAACTTGGAAAACTGTTGCCAACCTGTAAGTCGCATCTGTCGGCAAAATATATATGTACAAAAATATAGGCATATTTGTAAAAATTCTAATTTTGTGAGGACTGCAACTCCTTGTGTCCTAAAAGTGGACTGGCTGTGTCAGGTGGAAAGCAGGATAACGTTAAATCTCTGACTTGAGCTGGAAAAGCTGCAGACCAAGCATTAGCGTGCAAATTATAATCTCTACTGTAACATAATTCCAGTAATTTAACACTCACTTGTACCTCCTCTGTTTTTTCGTTCTCGGCGCTTTGGGAGCGTTTAGTAATCCTGGAAGTGTTGCAGAACTGGAGCTTGTTTACAGCTGTCATGTACCAATACAAGCCACAACCTACAGAAAAGATTGTATTTACCATGGCAACGCCCCGCCCTCAGCTCTCCTTATTGGGTGGAAAAAGTGTACTTTTGCTGTAGAAGAGTCGCGTTGGCTCATGATTGGGTGATCGGCATGCCAATCAAACCGTGTCCGAGCTGCGGTTTAAGGTGCGTTGAGACAAACTGTACGTGGCGTTAACAAACCCTCGTTTCACCCGTGGAGGGTGGAGTTAGTGGTTGATGTATGTCTGCACCGCCCACAAAAACTTGAAATGCAGCTGATGTGCAATGGGGGAAGGCAAATACAACAATTACATCAACCCAGAGGAAAAATCTATAACAATGAAGTTAATTAAATTAATTTACTCGTTTGACATCTAGGTTACTGTTGAATATTTTCTTTTCCTGGTATTTAGACAAATCTAATGGCACACCTGCCTCCATTGCGAAGGCACACCTTGCCACACCGGCTGAGAGTGACATTGTGAATGAATGAATGAATGAATGAATGAATGAATGAATGAATGAACAAACAAAAAATAAAGAAACAAATAAATACTACAACATGCAATTCAGCACAATTTAATTGTCAGCACTAATAAATGTTAGTTGCTGTGCACCCGATGTGTCATTCATTTTGATGTGTCCAAGAAAATGGTCAACATATTCGTTTTTAATGCACATAGCTTGCACTCATTCAAATTATATTATGGACATTGTAAACTCGCTTTCCTCTTATGCGGGCAAGTAGCCTACATCCAAAATAAAGTTTAGCTTCGCAAAACAATAAATGCAATGTCCGTAGAGAATGTGGTGGGTGGGTGAGCTGTGATCTACAGTCAGTGATCATCAAGTAGGCACACAGACACCATAATGAAGAAAAAAAACAGTTAGACTATGGGAAAAGCGTCGAATTGTTCCCTTTTTTATTTCAGGGTCCTGTTGTTATAAAACATATCACTTTGGTACTAAAGACTATTGTGCGTGGTAAATATATATTCTGTCCTGAAAATGAGGATACACTGTGAAGGTCCTCAATAGATGGGCAACATAAGGGTAGGCTGTGATTATAGTCGCCTCCACTGACGCTGACTGATTTTGTCCACACGGTGGCGCTGCTTTCACATTTTATTTTAAACAAAGTATCCAACCAAGCAAAAACATTATCCAACTACATCCAACCCAGCTCAACAGGAACTGACGTGCCTCCTGTGCAAGTGGATGGAAAAAAATAGCAGCTGCAAGAAAAATGGCTACAAACACCGCACCGCTAAAAGGTGAGAAATGAACCCTTTTTTACTGTAAATGTGTGCATGTTAAAGTTGTGGCCTGTACTTATTTACATTCGGCTGCTGTAGTTCAGTATTATTATCATGTCTCGCATGACAAAAACCTCCTTTTCTTCCTTGTTGTTGGGTGACTTAGTTGGCAGCTCACTGACTGAGTACTTTAAATTATTGAATCACTGCTGCTCACAGTGCGGAACAGTCAAGAGAGTTTTTTTTTTATTGTTGTTGTTTTACAGTTCGTCGCTGTCATGCTAACGTTAATTTCAAGTTGTCCTTTGTGGTTATGAGCGATAAATGTGTTTCTTTCCTCGCTGTTCGGCTTAGCAGCTCAATTAATAGCGGGCTCCCCCCTAAAAAAGTAAGTAAGACAAGTTTCAGCTTCAGTCAAAAGTATCAAGAAGTGTCATCTGTTGGAGCTAAGTACACGGCTGAATTGGCTAGCGGGGGGTTGTTGTGTCCTAGCTCCGCTGTTTTGTCTCAGTCTTCAAACTAGCTAGCTAAGACGACGAGTTTTGAGTCCATATAGCGTGAAGGGAGATGTTTGTCGCCTTCAAGTCATGTTCACGACCAAGCATCAGCTCTTGTGGCTCGCCTGGGGTCAGGTGAGCATCAGCCGACAGGTGATAAAGAGTTGTAGGTTGACGCTTAGGTGGGTGTTACATAAACCACGGTTGAGTTTTACGAGTTGTCACAAAACAGTTGATCAAGTTCTGCTTAACGCTATCGATCTGGATCGTATTAGTCACACAGGACTGCGACTCCCTGTGTTTCTTTCCTTTGTGTTCTAAAAATCATTTGTATAACACGAGATTGACACAATTTATCAGCAATGATTTTCCCTTATTTGGGTCGTACTAATTGTACTGATTCCCCACATCATTTAGGAAACGTCTTGGTGCTTGATTCATAACCCAGAGTCAGAGATAAACATGTAGTTATTGTCTGAGTAATGACATAATTTTTTTTTTTAACTGCTTGGAGCCAAGTGTAGCTGACTTGGCTGTCAGTCCTCTCTGGATGCTGCTGACCTCTGCAGTTTTTACAGTGAGTGCAGGATAATTGGAGAAGCAAATCCACTTCACATTCTTCTCTGAGCTTTCTCAACTGTGGCCATGCTGCTCCTCTGAACACAACAGTGGTGCAAACTAAAAGGGCCAAACTGTGTTTCTGTGTACATGTCTGGTTGCATGTGGGCCGTATTCATGACCACATATGTGCTCACTTGGTAATGTGATTCTGCATTTGATTCTTTATTTGGTTCTCTGCTTTCTGAGTAAAAAAGATGTGGTTAACATTGAGGCTCTATTTGTAAATACAAGAGTCAGACTCAGTATTTGGTAGAGCAAATCATGATTTCACCAAGATATGACTGTAGTTTAACTTCAGTTGGGACACTGGTCTTAGTGGAGGACATACAGGATTCTGCAGCTAACATCTGTCCCCCACCTCCCACCCACCAGTGACAGCAAAAGGCCCTGTCTGTGTTTGTTTTTGTTTCTTTTTTAGAGACTTACAGTAATGTTCTGTGTGGGCCAGGCTTAGTGATAGACAGCCCAGTAGAGAGGGAAGTTGTGTGTCTGTATTTCTGCTTTGCCAGATCGCAACAGAAAATATCTTTGTAATACTGTAAGTACAGCCAGGTTACTTATTTTCCATTTTGAAGATGTTGTTGTGCACTTTGATCAGCTTGCACAGTGGCTCGTTAAAGTTTGTATACCTAGTGGTAGCAAGACTCCAAATATGTCTCATTAGAAGAAATCCCCAAAAATAATAATGATAATGACGATGATGACGATGATGATGATAATGATAATAATAATAATAATAATGATAATAATGACAGCTTTTCCCAATCCATCAAGTAAACGATCTGGGAGAGGTCAAGACTTCCAAAGTCTTGTTTGTTATCGTGACCTCCAGCATTCCCACTGCGAATCTGCAGTAGCTTGAGTCATGCTCAAATTTGTATTCATCCTCTGCCATGGAACAGTGTAACAGAGTTTGGACTAGTTGTCTTTTTAGTTGACGTCGTTCCCTAGGTGGGTTTTTCCTCCCTTGTAATGCCTCTTGTTGCCTTATATGGATGACATGGGCATTTAGAAGCAGGACCAATTGTGCTGTACATTAATTTTGGTTATCCTGGTGTACCTTTAATCCCTGTCAATCTTCTGGATTAAAATATCGTGGTACCGTGGTAAAGAGGGTGAAGAAAATCGAGTGCCATTTAGCTGACACTTTGATCCAGCATGACTTTCAGCAAGCATGCAGGTGTGTTTGTAGTGGACTGGACAATGCAATAGTCTCTCCATCCACTTGGCCACACTCTGCTAGAGCATGCATAATGATTACTGTATGTAAAATCAATATTTTACTGTATGCCCATGTCGTCAGAGCAGTTGGCCTTTTTATATGTAATTGATACATTTAGCCATATGTGAACCCAGCTTGTGATAGTGCAGCCTGCATCGCAACATGCTGACCTTTCTTTTTATGCATTAAAAGTTTCCCCTCGCTGTGTTCTTGGGAGAGTTTGCCATTACACAGTCCCAGTCAAATGTTTATAGAATGCTGCCACATTGTCACTGCCTGCTGGCGCTTTGGTCTAAGAGCTGATATTAGCACAGCTGATAAGACTGTCTTGGGCCATGGCACTAACATAATGCTAACAGAGAGAGAGAAAACGAGTGTGAGAGAGAGACTCGTCTGGCTGCCTACTGCCTAGCATGCCAAATTCCTCAGCTGCACAATAGTGCTAGGCTAGCCCAAGCCCCGGTACAGCCAGCCTTCTCCACCACAATGGGAGGGGAGGCTCAGGAGGGGCCGGTGATGCCTGGGGGGGACAGAGGGAACTCACTCAACTCTGGGGTTGTGATCGTTCGATGAATGGTTGCTTAGAGAAAGCGCTGTGTCATTTGAGGATCACAAAACAGTCTTTGCAGCCGTGTTTTTCTAATGTCATGGACTTAGGCTAATCTTGGCTCCTTCCTTTTGAAGGATAATGTTTAAAGCAGTGAATAGTCAAGACTGGAACTTTGCAAGATGCTCGTGTCAATATCCCAGTCTTGTGTGAGCAGACTGTCACACTGATTTGATAAGTTTACTGATTCTTAGTAAATGGTGCGTGTCATGTGTCATCTACTTCTGATAAATTACTCCTTGCTAGTTGTTTGACTTTTAGTAAGGGCCAATGGCAGCCCCAGGCTGCTTGGTTAAACAATCGCAATGTTTCAGTTTTCAAGGTTAATAACATACAGAAGTACACTAATATTCAGTGGAGAGTTTGCTGTGAAAGAGCTAATCTGCTCTTGCAGAGCTTTAATGTGAGTGCGGGAGCAAGTTGTGACTTTTTTGCAGTGAATGTGTCTGGGGATCTGCTCCTAGCACCACCCATTTCAGGAGAATGTGCACGTTGATCAAGCTTTAAGAGCTAATCTTGAACATTAAAATGTCATGAACATTCTGTTAATAGAGCTTGTACTGGTTATGTGACCTGATTGTTGCCCTTGATTCCAAAACCAATGAAAGCATTTATTGGCTGTGCATATATGTCAGATGTCAGCTAATCAATAAGCAATTAAATCCTGCTTGAAAGAACTGAAAGAACTTTTAATTGTTGAATTTAAATGTAACTGTTGATGTTAAGAGGGCTTAACATAGATTTTCATGGCAGTGTAACTCAGGTAGCTCCATTTTAATGTTTTGATTGTGTCTTCAGATGTTGTCTAGTTTGATATTTTCAACACAATACACAGAATTGAAGTTGTTTTAACACCTGTTACTGTTAAAAAGTATGTTAAACATGTGTTTTGTTTTGTTTTTGTGTTCCTGTAGGTGTTTAAAACCTTGTTCTCGAGCCTTTTGAGCCAGACCTTACTTTGAAGAAGTTACACTCATGGCACCTTTGAGTTGACACAATGGCCCAGATATCTAGTGGTAATGGGTTCAATTTGGATGTCCCCCAGTCCAAGGGGGTTGTGGGTAAAGAGGAAGCCCTCCGCATGGAGGAAGAGGCTTTAGCAAAATTGCAGAGGGAGAAGAAACACACTTCAGCCTCAACGTCCTCATCTTCCTCTGTATCATCCTCATCCTCCTCAAAACCAAAATCATCTACATATACCACTACTGCTCCTCGACCTTCGCCCTCTACTAGTAAACCAGAAAAGGACCTCATCGTCTTCCCGGAGACCAAGAAACAGGCTGAGAAGGACAAGTTCAGGGATATCGATGTGGAAAAACTAACCAATGAGGAACTTGAAAAGCTCCTACTGGACGATAACTTTGGGGCCAACAGTAAAGCGTCCCGCCCTTCCTCGTTGCTGGGGTTTGACCTCAGTGCCTCCTACCCTGGTGGTCATGTCTGTAGTCCTTCACCCTTCCAGAGTAGCCGGTGGACACCTGTTCTGTCCACCCCTTCTAGTTCCAGTGTGTCCACTCCCACCCATCAGCCCGCTCCCATGTTCCCCTCTGCTCCCTTCCCCAAACCAGGCACCTTTCAAAACGGCTTCACCCCAGCCATACCACCTTTCATGGCCTTGCCATCCCAGCAGCCTTCTTTCATGGCCTTTACTCCAATCCAGACTGCTGCTCCCATGGTCTACCAGCCGCCTGCTGTCGACCCGGAGATGGTCAAACTCTTTGATAAGATTGCCAGCACCTCAGAATATGTGAAGAATGGCAGGTCAGCTAGTACTGAAATGGATTCGGCACCTGCCAGCACAGTTTCTCTGGCACCTAACCCTCCACCCCAGCAGCCAGCAGAAGCTTCTGGCATCAGTCGCTTTGAATGGCTTGATCTGGACCCGCTTACCAAGCGCAAAGCTGAGAATGAGGAAGCTTCCCTGCCATCAGCGGAAGCTGTGACAGAAGCAGTAGTATCTGCAGGGGACCCTTGGGAGGCAGTGCTTGAGACTGAAGGGAATAGTGGTAGCAGTAGCCCCCCATCAGAGGTGAAAGCATCATTGTCAGTCCGCTCCCAGCCCAGGAGGGCGTCAGCGGGGGCGGCTGTCACTAGAAGCCATTCTCTCAACATCCCAGGAACCTCCTCCCAGCACAAACCAAACAATCAGGTAGGTTCACAGAGATAGTAAAATCTGTATGTTTTTCCATTCTTTTTGTTTTCATCCAGGAAGTCTTACACTAGTATTTTCCCAGTATGTGTTTTTTAAGATTGATACTTTTACTTAACCTATAGCTGATAATTTATGCCGATATTCTATATCTTTCAATTTTAAAATTGCTATGCATCTATCTGTCTGTCTATCTATCTATCTATCTATCTGTCTGTCTGTCTGTCTGTCTGTCTGTCTGTCTGTCTGTCTGTGAACAGATATTAGCCTGATATACTGGTAAAACAAGAAGTTAGTCTAACCCTATAACCTGATTTAAATTCATGCCCTCTGATCACAAGCTCACCTCTCTATACAGTGAGCTGCTGCAGTCAGTAAAAGTTTACATACCTGCAGATGAAAAAAATAAATACAGGCACAGCTGAGATAACTGGATGACTGAAATTTTATGAGAACAGATGGTCATGGATCAGTTTTAGCCTGAACTCATTGAAGCTTTGCTTGCAACTACACTATACTCCACACTCATTCACCAACTCTAGCAAAACAAACTATTGACTCATGTTCCCTGTAATTAAAATTTTCACTGTGGTTACCTACCCACTGTTTGACCCCACATTTCTTCTAAAACTTGTTGTGTGATACGTTTTGTTCATTTTGTTTTGGAAGGGAGAATGAATGATTTTATATCTTGTTTGAATATTTATAACATGCATTTGGGACAGGGCTGTGGGCAAGTGGCACAGGATACTATTTTGCCCCCTCATCGTATTCCCCAAATCTAAACTGCCATCTGTCACTGGCATCGTCTGTGAGCTCTGAGCTGAAATGAAGTAACAAGACAGTGCTTTGCAATGCTCGGCTATATAGCAGCACCTAGGTCTACTAACTCACTGCTGAACATGAAATCATCTTATTTCTGTCTTCCTCTTTGTTTGCTACTCAGGAATTGTTCTATTAACCAGAAATTGTCAGTTTCCTGTCCAAAAAATGAATGAGTAAGTCCTTTATGGGCGGTTCTGTTGGACATTGTAAGCGTGTTTTTTGGTGGTTCTCAAACAGCCCATTTCCTGTTCTTATTGTGTTTCTCTGTGTCACGACAGAACAATTGGCCACTGTGGTATGTTTCTCACACCAGGGTGATAATTAACCTTACAGCACTGTACAAGGCTCTTATTCCAGGGTTTGCTACAGTTGTGCAAAACCGGGAAAAGTCAGAGTTTCTAAATGGTGTTTTTTCAGGCTTAGAAAATGATTTGGTTAAACAGTAGCCCCAGGGGAATTACCTGTGTCAGAGGGAGCCTCCTTTTATTCAACCAGGACATTTTGTAGAATATACTCTAAAGCAACCTCTGAACAAGGTACCACCAAAACCAATCCTAAAAAGTGAGAATAGAATTATTACATAGCACTGTTGGTACTATGTTATTATAAGACAAAAATGTCTTGGAAATTGTCATAAACATAAACTGAAGGCAGTTCCATTGTGCTTGCCTAAAAGGTCATTAAAGTCCTTGTGTGGCACTTGAAAGACATACTTTGCCGTTCATCAAAGACTAAGGGCCCTATCTTGTGCCACCCGCTATCCGCTGCCACTACCCGCTACCCGCAAATTGCGGATTTAGGAGCTTCCGCTATCCCTAAACGGTATCTTGCGCCACCCGCTACCCGCTATCCGTTATGCCGACTGCATCATTTGCGCCTGGAGGTGCGTCGTGGGCGTGTTTCATGCGCTATCCCTAAAGTTGCTATCTTGCGCACACACTTTAGGGATAGCGGATAGCGGGTGGTCAGGACCACCCGCTATCCGCTTTCCCTAAAGTTTGGGCTGTTAGGAGAGCGCGTCCAGGCGGCTTCAATGCGCGCCCCGACGGAGCCTCACCACGCACACGGTCGGACTGATACCGGGACGCCGTCGGACTGAGTATATTACTCATATAGACTGTTTAGAGGAAAGATTGTTTTAATTGGACACTTACGCCAGCACGTTTTATTGTTTTATCATAAGCCAGCAGCTGTGCTATATTTTTATTATTATTTTAATATTTTATTTGCCCCATCTACCTTGTCAATAAATTAGTTTACACATAGTTCCCCCTCTGCCTCTTGTGTGTCTGTGGGATTTTACTCAATCAGTACAACCTTGTGACACGTCCACTTGGACACATGTGGCTCCATCTCCCGAATTAACTCGCCTATAATATAATATATAATATGTATATAAAGCCACCTTGCTTTAGCCTCAGTAGAAGCCCTGAGAAAATCTACCTCCCTCTCTCCATCGCGGGTTTAGGATTTAGGATTTAGGATAGCGCATCTTGCCCTTAAAGGCAATGGCACCTGGCACACTGATTGGTTTAACTGGCGTAACACCCAAAACACGCCTATACATAATATAGCGGGTAGCGGAGGTGTTTTGCGGATAGCGGGAGGTGCACAAGATAGCAATTTTACGGGGGAACGCCTCTTCCTAAATCCTAAATCCGCAAATAGCGGGTTTAGGGAGTCTGGCGCAAGATAGGGCCCTAGGGGCCCTATCTTGTGCCACCCGCTATCCGCTGCCACTACCCGCTACCCGCAAATTGCGGATTTAGGAGCTTCCGCTATCCCTAAACGGTATCTTGCGCCACCCGCTACCCGCTATCCTTATGCCGACTCCGTCATTTGCGCCTGGAGGTGTGTCCGTGGGCGTGTTTCATGCGCTTTCCCTAAAGTTGCTATCTTGCGCACACACTTTAGGGATAGCGGATAGCGGGTGGTCCTGACCACCCGCTATCCGCTATCCCTAAAGTTTGGGCTGTTACGAGAGCGCGCCCAGGCGGCTTATATGCGCGCCCGATGGAGCCTCACCACGCACACGGTCGGACTGATACCGGGACGCCGCCGGAATGGACTGAGTATATTACTCATATAGACTGTTTAGAGGAAAGACTGTTTTAATTGGACACTTACGCCAGCACGTTTTATTGTTTTATCATAAGCCAGCAGCTGTGCTATATTTTTATTTTTAATATTTTATTTGCCCAATCTACCTTGTCAATAAATTAGTTTACACATAGTTCCACCTCTGCCTCTTGTGTGTGTGTGGTGTGGCTGGGGATTTTACTCAATCAGTACAACCTTGTGACACGTACACTTGGACACATGTGGCTCCACCTCCCGAATTAACTCGCCTATAATATAATATATCATATGTATATAAAGCCAACTTGCTTTAGCCTCAGTAGAAGCCCTGAGAAAATCTACCTCCCTCTCTCCATCGCGGGTTTAGGATTTAGGATTTAGGATAGCGCATCCTGCCCTTAAAGGCAATGGCACCTGGCACACTGATTGGTTTAACTGGCATAACGCCCAAAACACGCCTATTCATAATATAGCGGGTAGCGGAGGTGTTTTGCGGATAGCGGGAGGTGCACAAGATAGCAACTTTTACGGGGGAACGCCTCTTCCTAAATCCTAAATCCGCAAATAGCGGGTTTAGGGAGTCTGGCGCAAGATAGGGCCCTATTTGTCCAGTCTGTTCTCTCAGCAGTGTCTCCACTCTTGAGGAATGTCTCTTTTATACTGGAATGTGGAAATGGTGTTTGTTTACGTGGCCTATATGTTATGTCTTCGTTCTAGCCTGTGTTTGTTAGTCAGGTTACTTTGTTGTGTAACTCGAGCCTTTGAAGTTCAGTGATCTTCACACACATACTTTTGCACTCAGGCCTTTTTATCGTCTTGTCTTAAGTGTGCAGTCTTTGTCCTGTGTATGTCTGAGAGAATGAGATGAAGATAGTATGTGTGCTTGCTTGTTCCCCTTGCCCTGTCTGCTTGCCTGGCAGTCAGTACCAGTGTTGGTATAAGCAGGAACAAGCCCATACAGCTCCCCTATGCTCCACAGCAGCTCATCTGACAAGCAACAGAATGGCCTTACCCCCCACCCCCAAGCCCATGTTGCTATGCCAACCCCTTGCATTAGATAGGGTGAATCAGTGTGCATAGTGAGAGAGAGGGTTAGTTTCTATACTCTATATGTTATGCTATAACTTAGGGGTTTTTTTGTTAGTGGGGTCCACATAGTCTTCAACAGAATGCATAATAGTTTAATTTCACTATAATTTTTAAATGCTTTTGAGAGGAACACTGCAAGGCTTTAACCACACAAAGCCTGACACTGATCCAACATCATTGAACTTACATTTAAATATACAGTACCATTTTACTAATGATTTACGTTTTTTCTTTTTTTTTTGACTTTCAATGGGTTAATTCAATAGACATTGCCACAACACAAAAATATGTAAGAGTTAGTCTTATAACATTAACATTGCACTATTAAAAATTGATCTCAGCACTATGAATATATTTTAGTAGTATGACACCTAGACAATTTTGCAATTAAATCAAATGAAAATATCTTTTGATTGCCATCCAGTTTCTTTGTACTTGTTGCAATGACAATAAAGGTCTATCTATCTATATCAGAGCCCCGAAGGCAAAATCTCTTCAAGTAGGGGTTCGGGGCTTAATGAGAGTCAACTTTGTGGTCTAGAACATGAAAAGGTTGAGAAACCCCTGCTGTAAACCACTACATGGGCAGGTGCAAACTACATCGAAACTTAATGTCACTTGCCTTGTGTGTGATGGTTATTGTAAGCAGTGTGTGTGTGTGTGGGCTGACCAGTAGGAGACATTGGTGTTGAGTTACAGTACAGATCCAGACATCAGACACCCCCCAACTCTTTGTAAAAGCTTAATGAAATCTACCCCAGTCATTTATCCATCCCGTACTACTCGCTCACACACACAGTAAGAACCTAACTTCTTCATTTACTGGCCTCAGTGCCTGATGGCTGTAACACAGTCGCTTTCACTCACCAGCTACTTTTACAATTTTCATGACTTAAAATAGTGGAGCTCCTAAGCTCATAGTTTGTTATTCAAATATTCTATTCGAATATTCAAACTTAACATTCACCAATGTACTGACATTTGGCTGGTGGCTAGTTGTAATTTCTTACCCTATTGATTCACTTGCAATAATCTAGCCCCAGTACTTTTTTGCATTCCAGTTACTTCCAAGATGAGTGGTTGGATGTCTGTAAGTCAGTGTGGAGTTGCCAAGCCTTGTTGTGGTTGGCAGAGTGCACTGTAAGATGTGGCAGTGTGGGCAAAGGGGTGTAAAATGGAACAAATGAGTTTGAACTTGGCGACTCAGTCAAAGCTAGGCTATCTGGTTTTTGAGTCTTGAGTAAGACTTCCTAGTCTTACTTTTTGTCACTCTGTATCTTTTTTTTTTTTTTATACCTTTCTCTTTCTCACTCGGTCTCATTCTGCCTATCTTCTGTCTGTTTCCCTGTCTCTTCTTTCTCTCATTTTCCTGTCTTTTCACTTTCTTCTCTTTCCCTCTATTTTCTCTCTCACTTTGTCATTTCGCCTATTTCTCTCCAACTCTTCTCCCCCTGCCAGTCTCTCTCCTACCATTCATGTCTCTGTCAATCACTTTCAGGTTGGCTGCCTGTACTCCCTGTTTACTAATCCCTTGCTTTGGCCCTTGGATATAAAGCTAGAGATAATCAGCAGTCAAACAAATAGTGCTATCTGCAGTTCAGCCGTCACGCCTCACAGCACCAGCGCTGGTTTAGGCCTGGCTCTGTTTGCAGTACAACACTCCCAACACTTTTGTGTCATTTTCAGCACATCCGTGTACTTGGTTTGTGCCAGTGCACATTCATGTTCCTTGCAATATGTTTAAATAGAAAATGTCTTCACTTCCCATGTGTGTTTGTAAGTAGCTCACAGTACGTGGGTATAGTTACAGTTGTTTAGATGTGACTTTTAGCATCTGATCAGGTCAGGAGGCAGATTTTTACTGCTTTTGTGAAATCTTCAAAACCATATGATGAAATGTGATGGGTTGTGTGGAGATCAAATATGTTCATACTCTGGACTGAATCCAGCCACAATATAAAGCAATGGAGAGGGAGAGTGTGCTGAAAAAATAGTGCAGAGGGCAGATACTGATTTTCATAAATGCAAGCAGAAGAGACGCATAACAACCATTTTACTGAAAAAAAGGCTCCCCTTTCATGACTGAGTGAAACAGGATCTCCCCTTTCCCGTAATGCTGATATTACTATTGACTATGAATTAATTCTTCACCTAGCTTTGTACTTTTTGGTAACTTTATTTGCTAGTTTGCAGTTATCAGTTTTTAGAGCCTGGGTGTAGATGGTGATATTGCATCCTTAGCCAGTTATATTTATTATTGACTTTTGACAGCATTTATCTGGTAAACCTAGCCAGAGAGACTTTCAGTGAGCACAGCTTACTGTAGAATAAACTTCAATTCCTATATCACAAACATTGGAAGTGACAAATGGTGAGCTGTGCAACTGTTACCACCCCAAAATATTTGCAGCAGATACAATAACAAAATATTCTTGTGATAATAGAATGACATTTCAGAGAGGAACAAGAGTGCCAGGTAACAAAGTAGAGAGTGAAGAGAGAAGCGGAAAGGATTTGGGTAACCAGTGTTTGTAACTGCTCCTGACAGTGTATAGAGGTGTGTGTGTGTGTGGGTGGGTGTGGGTGTGGGTGTGTCAAAAAGATGCATAGGTACATGCATAGATATAAATGCCATTTTATTGTCTTGGACTTCTTGCTGCTTTATTTGTTTTAAGTTAGTTTCAGTTTTAGTCCGTAACTTAGTACTGAATCATGTGTTGATGAAAGTGGTGTACTGCATGTGGTTTTATTACACATTGACACACATGGTAATTCATGGCAGATTCATGACAAACAAGCTCGTATGTGACAGTATGTTCTAGCAGCATGCCTTCAAAATGTTCTCAAAAATGTTTCTCAAAATCACTGGATGTTTAAAAAAGGAGCAGACAATATGTGAACAGTTTTCCCAGTGGCTCACCCAGCCACCTAAAGACACCATCATCTCACCTTCCTCCACCTACTTCCAGCAGTTCTTTAACATCTCTTCACACATCCCACTCCAAACTTTGCTCCATTAGCTTTAATTATCCTGTAATTATACCTTAAGCATAGCAGTTTGTCATTGCACCATACTTAACACTCTCTAAATCTTGGGGCAGCTAACATCTTGTTGAATTAGAGGATGTTTCAATGCAGTGGTATTGCAGTGCAGGGTGGGAAATTAGCACCAGCCAGATGCTGGTAAAATGGATACATAAGTGGATGGTTGGATAGATAAATACTTTGGAAAATTCAGGAAATATGAAAGTGGCAGTGGCTGGTAGATTTCAGACACAAAATAATCATTTATTATTGAGTGGCTGGTGCATTTAAACGTTTATCTGTTAGTGGCTGATAGATGGTCACATTTTAAAAAGTGAATTTCCCACCCACACAAGGACCTGGAATTTCCAGTTACCTGCATTACTCACTGATCAAATTGTTCCATGTCACCTACCCTTTGACCCTGTTTAGTGGCAATAAACAGGAAAAGTATTGTGGAAGATGTAGTGAGGAAGCATGTAGAATCCAAGTGCTTCTGCAGATAATTAAAGCTACAGTGTCAAGTATTAGAGCAATATGTTGAATAAATGAGCTTTTTAGCAAATAACACACAATTGTATGTCAACACTGGCAGCAGTGTCAGCTGCTGAATGTTAAATGCACTATACAGCGTTTTGGAGGTGATGCAAACCTAGCTTGTATGCCCACTAAACATCATTTCCAAACACCATAATAAAGGCAACAAGTGCTAGACACACTTGTGAAATTGTTCCCAATCACCCAATGGTAAATTGATTAAATAGCTTATATGACAAAAAGTCAGTGTCTGACCCTTAACCACAAGCATTGCTGAAGCTGTGGATTTCAGTGTAATGCAGAAAGTGGGAGGTAAACCGAAATCAGTCACTTCCTGATCGAAAGAGGAACTTGTTCGGTGTTTTCAGTACAGCTGGTTCCTCTGATGTAAACCATCAAGCTCCTCACAGACACTTGTTCTCAACTATCAGCGGAGTCCAAACCAAAGCGTTTGGAAATCCTTGTTCAGTTTTGCAGTCAGAGATGTTTTAGCTGACCTTTGGTTAGCTGTCCTTTTGAAACTCAAAACACTCTGAAATAAAAATGCTGCTTTCATTTACTCAGTAAGTGTCGAACCAGCTTGTCAGCATCTCTCTGTGCAAAGTTATATTGCTAAATTACGTTGAGAGCATCTAAAACAGACTCCGCCTACTTCAAGTACAGGCAGTATGCAGGTTGGTCCCATTTCGAATCGGTTAAATGCCTGAACTGTAATGACTACATACATGGATGAATAAATAAAACACTAACACTAGCACTGCCTGCAGTATACTACTCTTAAACCAAATATTTGTGACTTTGACTCCTAATCAGTTTTGGGTTTTGCAGATAACCAACCATCATTTGTTAGTACTTTTCTGTCCTAAAAATCTGGTAAAATTATGAAAATAGTTGATAGATATCTGCGTGCTTAAGACGGTGTGTCCAGTTGAAATGTCCTGCAGACTGGCTGGGGCAGACTTCATTAAGCTTTTACAGAGAGGTGAGGAGGTGTCTGATGTCTAGATCTGTCCCGTAACACAACACCGATGTCTCCCTCTGGCTGGTCCTCAAAAACGGCTTGGAATTACAAAACCACCAGCCAAATGATGGTTAGTTTTGGCTGTGGTTGGTAAGACTGTCTGTTTTACTAACCACAGTGTTCAGTCAGGCTTTGCTGTGTGTCTGTGTGACAGAAGTGAGAAAAAGGTCTCTTCGGATCAGCATGTTGTCCTGTCCATGAATGAAAATCCAGCCACTCAACTGTTTGTTTTCCAACTTACCCCCTTGTTGTGAAGGGGGTAAGTTACAGCCCCCTTCTCATGACGTCATGACCTTAGTCATTTTCAGAACTCTTCTGGAAAGAGCATCTCAGAAAGTGATGTATGATTATTTCCATCAGTGGTAATCTCAGTTAAAATGAGCTCCAGTTGCGCAGCAGATGTAAGCACACCCCTTCCAGTGATTTCAAACAGGCCTTGCATCTTACTCTGTAAATTAAATGTATCTCTTTATTGAAAAATGTATTTAGTCTATGTTACTGCTCCATTTTTGCTTTCACATGGGGTGTGATATCAAATAATTTCTAACTTGACAGTTTATTTCAATGGATTAACACTCCCACATCCAAGTACATAAAAACCAGGCAAACTGGGCACTAAATCTTGTGCAGAAATTCTCTGAGTCACCTCGAGACATTACAGCTAATTTCAGACTGCACACGTGTGACTAAGAACTTGGTAGCATGCCCTATTGAATAAAACTAACTTTAAAGCAAATAAGATTATTGATCAACCCATTATTGTTTTGTATCTGGATATTTTAGATGTTTTGTATCTGTATGTGGCAAGAATATTGATAATAGCTTCACTGCTCTTCACTGTTTTTTATTTTCCTGCCCCTGCTGGGAAGTGAGGCCTGTACATCACGGTTGGGCAGCAGTTTGGTCCAGAGGCTTATCTCCAAATCTATATTGGTGGATTGCCACAAATTTTGGTGACAATATTCACTTCACTTATTTCTAATGCATTTCTAATGCAGTTGTGTAAAAAATAATGTAGCTGTTACAGTATGAAACATAAATTACCTTACTATCCCTTTTCCCCCAGAAAATATATTTCGTAATGGCTTCCAGTTGCCTCTAAAGTAGTTGTATTGCTTAGCCTATTAGCTCTGTGATAGAAGTGATGTTATTACAAAATAGCACTAATTTGTAATAATAAAAAGCGCAAAAGAAACAGAAACAAGAAAAAAGCTAAACTAACAACTTAACAAACAAAACTACAGCAAAAAAGAACAAAAACAACAACAAATCAAAATGACAAGCTGAGATTGGTTTGGATAACAGAATCTTACAGTGACCAGAGGCAGCAGGGTGGAAAATGGTCAGTCATCAACCTCCAATAACTGCACAAATCCACCCCCCCCGGTGGTGTTACCACCTAAACCACTCCTAAAGCCTAGGTAAATCCTGTGGATCTGGGTTTATCCCAGACCCTGGTCTAACCGCAGACTGCTGGGTTTCTGTGCTTTTGACTGAGGCTCAGTCTCTTTCTTCAACACAAGCTGCAGATGAAGAGCAGATTTCTAAAACAGTCTACATCCATTTAGGGGAAAATGTAATCAACTGAAGTTTCTGGTCAACTATAGAGTTGAGTGTCTTCCTATACTTACAAAAAGTGATAATTTGTTTTAATTTTGAGTTAATTGTTTCAAAATTGTTCAGCACTTAGTAATCTAGGACCCCAAGGACACCCCCACTTAAAATCTTGCCAGCACAGACATTTTTCAGGAACGATTATTCACAGCTCTCAGCAGGTTTTGAAAGTATGGAATAATTGTTTTTGACAATTTGTATATTTTTACAAATTTAAAAAAAAATGCATTCTGTGAAAGTTTGAGGAGCTCACCACAATGCTGAGTTGTTTGACTTTGAAAATGACTACAAGCTATTATTATCCCACCAGTCAATCCTTTTAAAGATGGATAAATTTGCTGTGTGTAGAAAAACAAAGGGCTGAAAATTTTTGAAAACCATAGTATTAGATGAAACTTTATTGATCGCTCTGAGGAAAATGGGTCAGGAGCAGATAGTTTTTTAGCAGGACACAGGAAAGTTAAGTAAAATACGAGCAATTCTTGAAAGATCTGTTTCTACTATCAGTTCTAAATACTGTATTCTTGAATAAGACGTGTTGATGTAATTCAGTACAAATGATATTAAGAAAAACAATGTGTAAACTATATTTTGAATGCAGATTGTACTGTTGTATCACTTTTTGTTGGTGTCCATCTCCATAAATGTGCTTGAAATTTGATTAATGTCTAAAAGTCAGCTGCCTCTAGATGCCTCCGACTTGTCGAGGAAATCGGTCAGTGCCAGCTAAAAGCCGTCACATTGCAGAGCAGAGCACAGGAGTGGGGAGCATTCCCAGCCAGGCTGATAAGAGTGAAGGCAGAGACACAGGATGAAGGATTTGTCAACGTGTGAATCATATGAAGCCATTTCAATGCCTTCAGGCACCAGGAGCTCCAATAAAACAGACAGAGAGAAACAAAGAGAGGCCTGTCCCGCTGTACAGCCTGCTGTGTGTGTGTGTGTGTGTGTGTTGTGTGTGTGTGTTGTGTAGCGTGACGAAGGGTCAGCTAACACAGCCTCATTGGATTATCTTGGTGTGTTTGTTTTTGATGAAACGATCCTGACTCAAAACATAAACATCACTAATGCGCTTTCTCTCTCTCTCTCTGTCTTTCTCATGTTCCTCTGTCTCTTGCTCATTCTGTATCTCCCTAACTTTGTCTCTCTTTCTTTTACCCTGTGGGTTTTTTTTTTATCTCACTCTCTTTTCATTTAGTTTTCTCTTTTTTGCCGTCTCTCTCCATCCCACTCTGCTTCTCTCTGTCTTTGCCACTCTCATTTTCTCTTTGACGTTTCTTGTCTTTATTCAGGGTTCCAATGCAGACTTGCAAAATTTTGAAGTATAGAAAATGAAAAGCACGGTCTCCCAGTCTTGAAAAGTTTGGAAACATAACAAGTTTGTCTCAAAGAAAAATGCAGCATGACTTCCTCTATGACATATTGTACTTGCTCATATACATATTGTATAGCTTGGGATTTTGACACTGGGTATTCTGTTGCTCTCTCTCTCTCTTGTTCTGACCTCCCTCCCTCCTTCGCTGTGAGATGCAGGTGGTTTTTCGTCTTGCTTGGCCTCCTTTCCCAGCTCCATGCTGACTTACAGATTTCTATCTTCTGGTGTTATGTCAGGTCAGCTCGCTGCTCTCAACAAAGAGGTCTGCGGTCTCCAGGCTGCATGGTTATGGCATAAATGATTAATTTTCTGGGTTTCATGATCACATGGCCTTAACAATCTGAGGGGCAAAACGATTTCATCCCATTTGTGCATTTTATACAAACAGTCAATTTATACAAACTGTTTTGAGCTACAAATGGCATTTCAAATGAGAATGTTTCAAGTGAGATGTTTCACTACTGAGGATAAGCCTGCTGTGGTTTTTTTGTTTGCATATAAATGAAAGCAAAGATATTTAGTTTTATTAAATATTCAATATAAATACTTCTGAATGCCAATTATCAACATCTTTGCTCCAAAGATGTTGTCAAAATAAAAACATATAAAACCAAGCCAGGCTACACTTGGTTGAATGCTGAACCCTGATCGTGCAACCATAGATTTTCATAACACAACAGACTGACATCACATGAGATGTCTCATATGCATTCAGATTTTTAGGGCTGGCCCCTCCCAAAGTCTGGCAACAATAATGTTGCGATAGTAACATTGATGTCATTTGTAGTACTTTCACTTTGGATCTCTTTCTCCTCCTGTGTGCCTAAACAAAACTGCAAAAACATGGCCTGTCTGAGGCAGGTGTCCATAGGATTAGTTGGTACCGAACAATGATTGCATACTACTGTTTGAATACGAACAGGTGAAATTATAAGGTTTTACAGTCAAATCCACACAGCTACACACGTTTACCTTTCATACTGTTAATATAATACACTCTAAAATACTTCTCAACCCATTTTCTATTACTGTACATTGTGAAAACTGAATGTATAGCTGCTATAAGTGTAGTTATTAGTTACAGAAAATGTGTCACAGACTTTATTAGAAATTATAGTATCTATAAAATATTCTGTAGATTCTGTAACCTATAATTATGAATAGGAATTACAGAATGCTAAACACCATTATGCATGGTTAATTGTGCAGCTCCACATGCTCTGTGAAAGCATTTGATGCTCAACAAGGCTGATGTGAAACAACCTTAGAGATGGCTTCATAGTTTTATCCTTTGATAGTCGTTACACATTAATAGTCAGCCCTACCCCCTCCAAACACACACACACACACACACACACACACACACACACACTCACACACAATCATTAAAAAAAACTTTCAAAATCTCCCAGAAGTCTCAGAGGGGAGGAGCAAACTATTATTATGACATTCCAAACATTTCTTTTGCCCTCTCTCGCTTTTCTTCCCCTCCTCCCCTTTGCTTCCTTCACATCCCTCTCTCTCCAAGTGGGGAGTGATGTCAGAGTCACAGATTTCCAGTCAGATTTCCAACCCATGACTGAGCATTTTTGCAGACAGCCGTGAGCCTGGCTCTGGAAGGGGCGGGTCCCTTTCACTTCTCATTTCCTGTGCAACAGGAAGCACATTCCTTGGCTGCTGGCAGTCAGACAGCTGGAGAAAGCAGAGTGTTACTGCCAGGTCCCGGCAGCGAGCCTGACTCCAGGAATCTCTTAGAGCAATTCCTTAGGGAGCTGTCTCAGAGGTGTGTGTGTGTGTGTGTGTGTGTGTGTGTGTGTGTGTGTGTGTGTGTGTGTGTGTGTGTGTGTGAGTGGGAGAAAGAGAAAAAGAGAAAGTGATTTGCAACTCTTGCAGCTCAGTTCATGGAATGTTTGTGTGTGTGAGAAATAGATTTAATCAAAGAATTTGACTTCAAAAATAAAAGATTTTACATGTATCATGAAGCATATTTGACAATACAAGAGAAATTTAGAAACAGGTTTACATCTCTCACAACTCTGTCCTTTCCAGCTTACTAAACACATTTCAGAAACAATCACAAACCAGCTCCAGGAGTGTGTGAGTCAGTGACATTGTGTGTGTGAGATTAATTTTAATCAATATTTAAGAAAAAAAACATTAAAAATGAATGTATGACGCCTTTGTCAGTGCACGAAAGAGGCTGATAGAGATTTACAACTCTTGCAAGTCTGTGTGTGTGTGTGTGTTTCTTTTTGTTTTAGCCTGTGCCCCTGCTGACATGTTTATTCACTCAGTAGAATTCATAGCTCTGAGGTGTTTTTAATAAAACTGCTTCTCGCCTTGTTTGACAGTCCCTTCACACAAATCACAGGAAAGTTGTTAAGCACAGCGGCCCACAGCCGCTCAAACTTTTAACTGGTTCATGACGTCCATATAGGGTGGACATGCAACATAAACTAAAAAACTAGACTTGATTAGTAAAACCCTGAAGGATGATGACCACACACACACACACACACACACACACACACTAAACGATCACAGACTGCTTTTCTTTGTTGCCTATCTTTATCAGGCTTTGCCTAAACACTGAAAACATGGACTTTTATGTATGTATTTTTGTGTATTCCTGACTCTGTGTGTGTGTGTGTGTGTGTGTGTGTGTGTGTGTCCCTGGTGACCTGTGCTCCTGCAGGATAAGGGAAAAGGAAGAGGTGTGACAAAGCGTGCCGCCCTGGAGGATGAAGAAGCACAGAACCTGGAAGTTGTCACCTTCTGTGAAGACGTAGCGACGTAAGACACGTCCTCTGCAGCCATACACCCAGTGTGTTTTCCTTACATGAAACAAATGAGTCTGTCTGAGCAAAGAGGCAAATCTGCAACCTTAAAGAGGTTGAGTCAAATTTATATCTGTGCCTCATATAAAAACAACACAAATTGGCCAAAGTGCTTTATGAACTTAACTCAGCTGTGTATGTTGTGTTTACACACCGCAATTGGAAAATCCCATCATTCTGCCTTTAATAAATGGCGTTTTATGTAAAATCAGATTCAAATGGCTTGTCACAGAATATTTTGGTTTTTTGTTAAAGTAGAGTAAAATTATCAGCATCTGAATTTCTCTCCATCCCAACATTTTTTAGATCTCTTAAAAAAAAAAAGAAGCCATGTAGAAAAGACTGACCACATTTTTTTGCATTTCCTATGGCAACTGTAGTCTTCAGCAAATTCCCCTTTTTATCCCACTTTGCAACACTGTGTTTGTGTGTGCATGCGTGTGCGTGCATGCATGCATACATACACATAATTGCATGTTTTGCCACTGTGCTGTTCCCTTGCCTGTGCAGAATCTCTCTCTCCAGTAGTTAGTTTGGGTGGAGCAGTGATGGAGCTGCACTCTGGGAATCCATTTTCATTACAGTAATACTGGCAACGCCCACTATCTGCCCAACAACTTCCCCCCTCGCCTGGTGGTCAACAGGAACTCTGCATCGTTTGTAATGAAATGTAACTTGGAATCCTGTAAGGATATAGATGCAAAATGAATGACAAAAATAGGCTGCATAATCATCTAAATCTGTCCCAGCCATCCAAGCCAACAGTAGAAATGGTGAATTGCAGATGTGTATTCATAGCCTGATCGGTGTGTTTGTAACTGACTGTAAATGTTTTTAATTGGTTTTGTGTGTTTTCTATATACACTACTCACAAAAAGTTAGGGATATTTGGCTTTTGGGTGAAATTTATGGAAAATACAAAAAGTTCACGCTACAGTGATATTATATCATGAAAGTAGGGCATTTAAGTAGAAGCATACACTGGTGATTTCCTCATCTCAAACAATTTCTTGAAACAAAAGCCAACAACAGTGGTGGATATACCACAACAAAAAATGTCAGTGTCAATAACTTGTCATGTGCCCTTGAGCATCAATTACAGCTTGACAACGACGTCTCATGCTGTGAATTTTGCCGTTAAGCTCCTTGTTAGAGAACAGCAACTTGTGCAAAAAGTACTGAAACATTGAACAGTTGGACATGTGCATTCAAAAGTTTACAGAAGGTCACATTAAGTTCACCTGTAAAGGTTATAATGCATTTTAGCTTCATCCTGAAATTTCACCCGAAAGCCGAATATCCCAAACTTTTTGTGAGTAGTGTATATCCTTGTCTCATTTGTCTTCTTTCTAGCACTCCTGTTATCCCCATACTGTGCTGCACAGTACACAACTGTCACTGTCAACCGAGTAATCCCCTCCCTCCCCCTTCAGGTTACAGTTTTTTTTGGAGGATTGACTCATTATCACCTCAATGACTCTGTTGCCTTTAGATTGGCTTTTACTTGATGCGTAACATTTTTTGGGCACTGGCCTAAGTCCACATCTTACTGGCCCTGGGCCATTAGGCAACGCTGACTATCAAACCCAGACGTTGAGGAAAACCTCTTAGACAGTACATTGGTAACTGTTTTACAGTATGACACAATTAAGATATTTTTACTATGATTATGGGTACTACATACTGCAATAGGCATGAGATTTCTCAGAGTTGCATCTGTAATCACCAAGAAAATGCTCACGGGTATTATTATTGTTTACAAACAAGCAGCAATGTAAAGTAACACAGTGATAAATTAAATAATGTCATACTCACTGACTCTGTTGTGATTTTTTTTTTTTTTTTTTTGTTACCCAGCCTGCGCTCCAGGTTCCCTCACGATGATGTGTCCACCAACCCCGGCTATGTCCTCAGCCCCGTCATTGCTCAGAAGGACGGCGGAGGTGACAGTGGCTTCACTGTCAAGGTTTCCATTGAGATATCCGAATCTCAGCAGCCCGTAACCTTTACCTGTGATGGTAAGCAACATCTGGATTCCTGTGAAGAATTTGGTAAAATAAAGTAAAGAAATATAGGATATAAGAATAGAGCAAAGGGTGGGTATTTAGCATAAGACAGCCAACAATTTCAACACAAGAACATATGGAAAATAACTAAAGATTAAGGCTGAACGATATGGTTTTAAAAAAAAAAAAAAACAATTAAAACAGTTCCTCTGACTACCTCCTAAACACAGTGTTGTGCAGATATCCTAACATATGGAAGAAAGTGACATGTCTTTAATGGATACTTTCATGAGCCTTTCATTTATGTCCAACTGTAATGCAGCCAGCGAGGTCAGAGTTTGGTCCGAAGATGAGATAATTATTATGAGAGGAGAAGCAGAGAGAATCTACTGTACAGCCAATGCACTAACCCTGCAGCTTGCCTTTAAAACAGGGCAAAAAGAAAATTCCTTTGCCTTTAAGAGTGAGGCGCTCAGATTGTAGATAAGAACAAGAACTCCGAAGGAGGAAACGGCATTCACAGCTGCCAAGCTCTGCTCCTTCATCCACACCCCACCCACCTTTCCCCCACCTCCTTTTTTCTTTTTCGAGTTCTTTTTTTTTTCTGCCGTGGGAAGTACAGCACGTTCCTTTTCCACACCAGTAAAGGTTGTGCCCTCACCCTGGAATAGCCATGTTGGGGAAAATGGGACTGTGGTTTTTTGTGTGTCATGGGCACATGAGGGTTTTTGGTTTCCTTTCCTGGGTTTGTGGAGAATTGATTGGCTTACCCCTTGTTCATAATCCCCGCCCCTCTAGAATGGCCTGTCCAATGCCAAACTGTCTGACCTGCCCAATGCTGCACACACACACGTACACACACACACACACACCACTGCAGCCACCACTACACTCTGACTGACATTTGTATTGGCATCTGAGGCCAAGCACCCTGGAGGCTGGCAGCCAATCAAGAGCAGTCTTTTGTGTTTGAAGTATAATCCCAACTGTGTGACCAAGTTCACTTCTGTCTGTCTGGGTCCCCGAGGGTCGGCAGTAGGCCACTGTGTGTGTGTGTGTGTGAGTGTGTGTGTATTTGCCTGTATGCACCTTCTGTCTGGTGATGTGTTTGGGCCTGTTTCTCTCTTTGTGTCAATCATATTGAACAGTTGCTTTGTCTACACTAACCAGCTCCATTTTCATACATGATGACGCATAGAGATGGTAATTTGTTATTTGATATCAATATACAGTATTTGCTCACCCATAAAAGCCCAAATGGATCTTAATATTCACTTTACTACCTCTCTTTAGTATTATTCTCGATTACTATCTTTATTTTCCACCAAAATCCGAGAATTCATAAAAGTCAGTAATTGTAATAAAATAATAAAGAAATAGCAAGAGTTTTAAGGGCTGCATTTTCTACAGTAAAATATTCCAGCAGGGCTGGGGGGCTTTAGTTTTCCGGTAGATTAACAATATTGTCTGGACCCTGATAAGACCAACCAGCTGTCCAGCAAAGTGAAAACATCCTGCTTGGTGGAACTGAACGAGCACTGCAACAATAAGTTAACTGATGTTTTCATAGCTGACATTGCTGCAGAGTTCGCTTGCTAAAAACTTCCACTTTGGAGGCTTGCAGTAGAAGATTTGATGTGAGAAAGTCCACATCTGACAACATCACCACCCAAAGCTCCACATCAGATTGAAGAGCTTTGACTGCCTCTCTGATATAACATTAGATTGTAACATAATTGTGGGTAAAATGGTGGATTTATATCCAGGAACAGCACAAAATATGCTGCTATGCTAACAGGCTAACAGTTACTGTTGCTACTTTTTTTTAGCCTAGTAGGATAACAGGTGCCGTTGAAGAATCAATCAAACAAGGTTGGGAGAAATAAAAGCGGGTTTTGTTCTGATTGATCACTCCACTCTTACATGTGACAGTAGTTTTTAAGCGCCAGCAAAACTGCTTGTTTGACTCTGGTGAAATCAAATGATAGGCCTCTCTTCGAATAGAAAGGACTTCAGATTCTCACAGTCTGAGGATATTTTATATACCCAATGATTACAATAAAAAATAAGGAAAATTTGCATTTATATTACCATCCCTTTAAAGCTGCTATCAGCCCATACTGTCCTCAGCACTCCCTCTGTGTGTCTGTGTTGTCTGCATGTCAGGAACCAATTGCCCTACTGACCCAGTCCATACACACAAGATACAACGTCACAGTTCAACACTGATGACCCCAGGAAATTCATTTCCTGCTTTCCTCATTCTGCATCCTAGTCCTTCTCTCCCTGCAGTTTCCTATATTAAGCCTTAGTTCACTCCCTGTTCCCGCACTTCCCGTTTTCTCTCCATTCAATCCCAGTTTCCCAGGTCAGTTCCCTGGTACTTTGCTTGTTCACTTCCTCATTTCCCAGCCTGCTGTCTACTTTGCTGTTTCCTGGTTGACTTCCTATGTTGCCAGGAGTGTGTTGACCCACATAGTCAGTGTTTGGATTCCTCTGGTTGGACTCAGATCTGCTCCCAGGAACAATGGGCCTCAGTTCTCCCCAAAGCATAGAGACAGAGAGAGAGACAGACAGAAAGAGAGAGAGAGAGACAGACAGACAGAGACAGACAGACAGAGACAGACAGAGACAGACAGAGACAGACAGAGAGACAGAGAGAGACAGAGAGAGAGAGAGAAGAGGATGAAGGGGGATATTCCTCTTTCACTTTCTTGTTCTCTCTCGCTCTCTATCTGTCTCATCCTTTCTTTGCCTTTTGTCCTCCCATTTCACCTTTTCCTTCTCTCTCGCTCCCTTTCTATCCCACTCTTTATCTCTCCTTGAGTCTTTCTTTTCTCTTTGTCTCCCTCCTCCTTTCTCAAATTCTTTTCCCTCCTCTCATCTCTCCATCTCTTTCATTCTCTCTCTGTTTTCCTCTTAGGAGTCTCAACCTCGCCATCACCCTCAAACACCATCCGCATTAATGTGTCACATGGGAACTGCACCATTCTCCTCTTGTTCTATCCCTCTTTCTCTCTCTGTCTCTTCCCCCTTCACTCTCTTTCTCTCTCTCCTACTCTCTCTCTATTTTCTTTTTTTTTTTTCTTTCTTGCATTGACTCCCTCTCACAACCTCCTGCTGTTTAAGCAACTTCTATCTGGCGCCAGCCTAAAGACGCTGTTTGAATTTATTATTATTATAAGTCTGTTGTATTGTATTGTAGCACTTTCATTGTTCAACAGTCAGGAGCCTCTAGGCTTTGCATGCTCATCCTAATGAATGGCTTATTTCATTTCACAACAATCAAAAACTAGATTTAGCCACTCTGAAATGTTTTTTTGTAAAATATCTGTCCACCACAACCTCCAGAATGTCATACCTGTCATCACTCACCTGTTGTGGTGCCATTCAGTGTTGCATTACATTATTTAAAACTGTGTCTCTCTGTGCTTCAAGGCATAAAATATGGTGAAGATATGACCAAGACGAGCCAAGACCTGACAATTGGATAGTGCTTGATCACATAAGAAAACAAATGTAAATTGCGGCCAAGACACTTTGAGGAGGGACTGCCTAAACCACTTCCAGAGGTGGTCTGGGCAGCTTTGTGACCATAATCAACAGACGAGTAAAAGCAGTAGTAAAAGACCTGGTCCACATCCAGCAAATGCGCAGGCGTGCATATGTAGAAATTTGGGTGGTCAACATCTAAAAAAAAAAAAAAACTATTAAAAACATGTGACGTGTGCAATATCGTTTGATTGGTTCATATTAATACCAGGTGAAAATGTGTTCCGGCAAAGCCATGATATACAATCTGGATATGAGATGCAGGTGTAAATCATGTCTAAAAGAATATTTTTTTTATCCAGTTCAACCATGATTATGGATACACTCTTATCTTGCATTTTATTTTTTGCCACGTTTCAAAAGTGCATAAAACTGGCTTGCTTGCGGGATGGAAAGATTGCCACTGTCATTCTACTGTTGCATCTCTTTATCTGTCTGTAGAAGAGAGGAGGAAAAAGGAGGACGGCTGATTCTTCCAGGGCTTGGCTGTGAACCGCTAAGCTTCTGGGGATTCCTTACATACTGTGGCCAAGGAAGGGCAATGGAGGGAGAGAGGGAAAAAGAAGTACTGAGAAAGAGTGGAGAGGAAGAAGCAAGAAGAAATACAGAGGGGGAGAGAGAGGAAAAACAAGAATTGCGTGCATCAGCAGACATGCAAAGAAAGAGGGTGTATGAAGAGTTATTTTGAGTAGGGAAGAGGCTGAAAGGTGCAAAGAAGAGGGAATGCAAGAATTATGTAGAAATGGAGAACAATGGATGGAAAAGGGTAAATAAGAAATATAGAGCGAGTGTAAAGGAGATGCTTCAACAAAAAGTGAATGAGGGAAAAGGTGTAAGGAGAATGAGAGAGGGAAGAAACGCTGGGAACTTGGCTCAGGTTCTTGTCTGGCGGCTGAGAGATTGTTGGAGAGGAGCAAACTGTCTCGCTTTCACTTCTTACCTCAGAAGTAAAGGCAAAAAAAAGCTGGCACAATCTCTGTCACTCCACTGGCTGCAGCTCTCCGAGTCACTCCAGGAATCATTCTCCAAGTACAGTAAATGTGCAGGAATTTGCAGGACGCAATAACGTAAATACATTCATGCATGGTAAAGAGAACAAAACTCCTCAGTGCAGGACATAAAGTAGGTAGTTTACAATACATATCACTCTACACAAAATGAAATCCATGAAAGAAGACTATGGATTGGGCTGTCCTTGTTGGTTGGATGCATTATAATTCATTAACCTGATGAACAAGTTGTAATTAAATGTCATTTTTTTAAATTCAGATTTTATTTTCAGACCCCACTGTTTCAGTTTGGTCTAAACTTGGACGGGTGATGCATCTTATTACTGCTTGGTCCAAGGGTGCTTGCATCATTTCCCTGGGACGACATGCTTATGAGATGTGGCATTGCGTGCAGGCGGTTTTGAGTTCAAAGGATGGGAATGCAGGGAATACACATTTTGGATAAGGGACCCACACACTGAGGCTTTAGTGGCATAATTAAGGGTTATACATGAATTTAAATCTTTAAAAACATCTCCTCTACTAGCTTACGTTCTGGCCTAATTTTGTTGTTTTCACTTCATCTCTTTGTCACCTCTTGGTCTAATTGACAGCTAAGCGTGTCACAGAAGCAGAAATCACACTGTTTGCCTTGTGAGTCAATGGGGAATTAAATCCTTCCTCTTTTTATGTCTTAACCGTGCTTGTTGTTCTTGTGGCTGTAACTCTTGCTGAGCAACTTCTGGCTTTTGCTTTGCCCTCACCAGGCCTCCCGTCATGTATGGTGCGCCATGCTGGAACCTGATTGGACCTGAGCCCTGTATCAGGAGTTACTCATTGGCTGGTATTTCTGGCTAGTGAGTTAGGCTGTGGCTGTCGTGCAGAGCTGTTGTGGTAGTTCTACTTAACATCCTGCCTTCATCCCCAGTCCTCAAGAGTGTATCGTGTTGTGTGTATGACTGTGTTTGCAATGTATGTGCATGCACGTGATCACCCATCTGTGTGTTAGTGTGCCCCCTTTGCCCATATTTGCCCTCACCCCCCCCAACATCATCCATAACCATGTGCGAAATAGTGAGAACATGCAACAGAGGAATTTTCTTGCCTTTGAACTGCTGCCCTCAAAAATGCCACACTGGGAATTCCCTCACCCACCTCAGAGCGCTTACAAAATGAGGTGTGGCCAGTCCAACTGCTTTGTTTCAAAACACTCCCTACCTCCCCCCAGGATCCTCTGGTTCTGAACCTACAGCCGCTGGTCTAAGCAGTAAGAAAAGACCCACCATTCCACTGCAGGGTGGGGGCTTGTTATTGCTGGAGCCAGGGGTGGTCTTTCTCCCTCCCTGTGTATGTGTGAGTGTGCGTGTCTTTGTGTGCCTGTGCGCGTATCAAGTGAAGCTGAGATGTGTATTCTCTGTGTCTGTATGTACCTTTGTATCTCCCTGTGTGTGCACATAGGCGAACTAAAGAGCGTGCCAAAACCCTCTGTAGGAGCAAAATGATCTGTGCTGTGTAAGGCCAGGCCGTCCCAGGCCGGACACATCAGATTCTGGAGCATACACAAACACCTAAAGCTGACCTCAAATCCCCTCTCCATTTCAATATTGTTACACACGACACCAGTGTAATTCCTTTGATTAGTGGCCAGGTCTGATTTGAAGTGAAACGCGAGCATGTCAAAATATGTCAGGGTGGCC